>NC_136711.1:4346492-5023992 GCF_947650265.1 Symphodus melops | reverse complement strand
CCTTACAATGAACCCAGATCTATTCATGCATATGGATGGGATTGTTTCCTGTAGCATGAACGCCGACTGTGATCTCTTCTCGAAGATTACACATCAGCCTTGAACCCGGCTGCCCTCAGGGCACATGGCAGAGGAGAAATTGAACGCTCTAACTGTCAGGTTGTGTGATGGACAGCTGTGGAAGAAGTACTTTGTAACTACAGGGATACATTTACATCTTTTAATGAAGAGGCCCTCAGGTGTTTTTTATCGTAGACAGGTACTGCGATAGGATGAGACTGTAAACTCAGATTGTGCTGGGATCAGCTTGAATCAAAAATGTTGCTTGATTGTTCTCTTTGATCATTTCTTAGTATGTCAGGAGAAGGTTTTAATTTGATCAAGTATTCTTTATTTTTATTTGATCTGATGCAATGATGGGCAATGTTTATTGAAGAACGTTTGTGTATATTCATATATAATTAATAGTTGGTGGCAAACAAGGGTATCCAACAGCAGCAACCGAAACAATTTATATTAAGAAAACTAATTTAACAAAACAATACAAAGTTATTTATTTCTTCTGCTATACAAATAGTCTGTTGGGATCTCCAGTTATAGTCGCGACTATATATATATAATTTCTGAAAACATTAAAATGAACATTTACATTTATTGTGAAGTGAGACAAGTTGCATGGATCTCCATGAATCAGGGCAGCATCTGACTGATTCTGCCAAATCGAGTCTTTATGTTGACTTTTTTTCTTTATGTTTTTTTTTTTTACATTCACAGTCTTTAAACATTACCATGACCCAAAACACCTTCTGTTGTGTGTTTATTTTATGTGTTATCTTCAGTTCTGTAAATTTCCCTGTCCTAGCGTACCAATTTTTGTCTTGTGTGCTCGTCTTACTGCTGTTTTTTACAAGTAACAGTAACAGGACTTCTTTTGGTTGAAGTGTTTGTGATAAGAGCCCTATCCATAGAACTTAAAAGTCTACTTTTAAGCGACGGTTTGATCTTAACATTGGTGTGCTAACCAGAGATAGCATGCTGTTGCTAAACTAATCTAAAAATAAATTAACCAATCCTGAAAGTATTGAGACAGCAGGGGTGTGTCCAGACTCTTTAGGCTGGGGTGGCCGAAGTTTGAGCATGCACATGAATGAAGAGCATTTATTTACTCCTTCTGTCACTAATCAAATTGACTAGTAACTAACACAAGATAATGGCAACATATGAATGTTTTTAGCTTAATTCTTCAAGGACTAAAAACAGTAGGTATGTCTAAAGTCACAATTTAAAAGAATTTTAAAAATTGCAAACAAACATTTCGACACTGAAAACTATGAGCTGCCTGTTACACCACAGTCTGATAGAGGATTTCAACATAAGCCCTGCATCTGGCAAGGCAAAATTATAGTCACCTGAGGTAGTCAATAGGATTTCAAGGGGTCACACGCCATCCCCCCTGAAAACACACGTGCAAGAGGTATTCTGTGATCTAACAGTTACGTTTTTACGACGCAAACAAACAAACAAACAAACAAACAAACAAACAATCAACTGTCAAGACAAAGTTTTAGTTAAAATAAATTAGTCTTAACTTGCCCAATAAAGGTATTTATCAGGAATAAATCAAGCGTAGAGGTGAGACAAAAAGGCAAAAACAGTCTGAATGTGGGGTCATCAGAACACGATAAACCAGGGACACCTGAAGCGAAGACAAAGACACACTGAAACACTGATCACTGAAGTGTAGCTATAAAATACTTCTGTAAAATATGTTGTTCATTTATTTGATGTACTGTTTATATATCATGTGACATGCTTTGTGTATAATTGTCTGTATTTTATCTGAATCTTCCTGGTCGGCTGTAGGGACTTGGGTTGGAAACTATAAGGCTGCTTCAAGTCTTCATGGGGACCAGGTCTGGAAATTGGTCTGGAAGTTAGAGAGATGTCAGCTCACTTCCTGAGCATCACCCAGGTGCCATTGAGCAAGGCATTGTACACTGCCAAGCTCAGAAGCGCTCACTCTGACATCTCTCCATTAGTGCATTATCCTGTTTGTGCACGTGTCTGTATTTATTTGTCCTTTGTGTGTTGCATGTTGTTCCTCTAAAGAGATCTTCTAAAATACAGATGGAATAGTGCTCCTCTGCTAAATCTGTGTAGCTCAAACACTATGTAGGTGCTTGTACTATAACCTTGATACATTTCTGTCCACTGGGGCTGTTATTCTGAAGCCTATTAGATGTCTGACTGTTGGAGGAGAAAGCAGAAACCATCTCAGATATCATGAAAGAACATTTTTAATAAAATGCTTTGAAGACTCTGGGATCGTACTTAATCCATGAGAGATTAAAGACAACGTCTGAGGGATTCGCTGTCTGCAATCTTTGCATTAGTTAAAAACCTTACATTCACAATCAGCATGCAAACACAGATTCCTCCAACACAATCATTGATACTGTCATCTGCTTCAAAAGCCCTTCTTGTACACTAACACCATCTGCTTTGATTGTTCCTCATATAAATACGTAAACAACTTTTTTTTAAAATACATATCCAAGCTATTATTTAAGACGGAAAATCTGGCAAATTAAATACAGTTAACAGAACTGTGACTTTCTCTTTGAAATCACCCACAAAATATTGATTAAATAGGCCTGCTTCAATAATAAAATACTCAAATGTCCATAGTTTAGAAGTAAAAAGAGGCTAAGTGATGATTGGAGAAAAACAGACTGAATGTTAGAACTGCTTCATGGAGTGAAGTCACCACCTGCTGGTCCTTTTAGACAATAACTCATTCAAAAGTTGTTGTTTTTTTATTGGGGACCACAAAGCAGAATTTGGGATTAGTAATTTCATTTTTATGAAGGAGTTTTTTTAATTTAACTAGGGCCAATGTTAACTGGGATCAAACTTTTTTACTTTGGATTTTATACCAAAACTAAAACAAGAAGCATTTTTGACCAGGCCTGCTACAAGGGTGAACAAGGATGCACTGCACCTTCATGTTACATTTCTGCAGCCTCAATTAATTGTACAATAGAATTTATTCATCTCCGCTCGTGAATAAATAAAGGATTATCTTATCTGAATAAACACTATAATCTAAAAAAGGATTCAAGGCTTTGAAATGGCAACAGAGACTGGTGCACGTACACCAGGGTCTGCATGAGGAAACCATATCACTAAGGCTGTTTGTCATTGCTGCCCGCGGTATCTGAAGCTACAGACTTTAATCTCTAGATGTCATTTCATTGTAGAACTTGGCCTTCAAAGCTGACAGGAAAGCAAGAACTAAGAAATGATCACTTTCTCAAAAATGCTTAAAAGATGCTTGAATTTAATCAAATCATGTAAATTGATCACGATTTATTAATTGCGATTGGAAAATAGTAAGGGGGGGGGGGGGGGGGGGGGTCGAGAGTTTGTGGTTCAGTTTTGTCTGGTTTTTATTGTTAGTATCCAGATTTGCTGTTTTATTTTGACATCAATCCTTGTGTTCTTTTATTTTGGCATATTGCTTTAATCTCCTCTCCATGTCTCACTGTACATATTTATAGATGAAGCTTTGAGTGTTTTCTGTTGAATTCTGACATTTGTATCATTTGTTTCTCCTTTCCCTGTGTATGTGTGTGAGTGTGCATTTCCTGGTCATGTCTTTAGAGTCTCCTGTTTTACTTTGTAGTTTTTCCCTAAGTCTTACTTCTTTTGCATTTTTTCCCTCTAGTTTGATTGCCCTCATTGTCCTCACCTGTGTTTTCTTCGTCTCACCTGTGATTATTTAATCTCTGTCTTCCATCCCTTCTGTGTCGATTCATATGTCTGCCAACCTGAGTACTTGTCTCTTGTCGTTGTATTTTTCCTCTAGACTGTTGGTCGTCTAATCATGCGCTTTTTGTGTTGGATTTTGATTTACTTTGTTTGGACATTTCCGAAAGTAAGTTTGCGTTTTTACCCTTTCTCCTTTTGTTTAAAAATTTCTCGTTTCTCCTCTGGGTCCTCTTTGTTTTACCTTTAACAAGACACAGAGTGCAATATAAATGTTGGCATCTAGATTGATGAAAAGCATACTTTTAAAACACATTGAAAATCTTCTATAAAAACTGAGACAACAACAAGACTTGAAATAACACTTTCTTCCCTTTATTGACTAGAAAAGAGTTATTGAAGTAGTTTTCCTGTCTGTGTAAGAGGAAGTTATTTACAGATGTGCAGCCACTAGGAGTCTAAAAACCTCTCCTATCTGAGATTCTTTGTTCCCTGGATTGGATTATATAGGCTGGCAGCTGAAGACTGGAAATTGACATACCCATTTAAAAGAAAAAAATCAAAGTGTAATGAAGAGCCTTGTGCAAAACAAATTTGTCTGTAAGGAATTTCCCTAAATATATGTCTTATGTAATTTATCCTTGAACCTAAAACAAACAAACTATAAATGGAATTATGCAAATTTGTATTAAGTTCGTAACTGCACATCAACAGATAAAAAATGTCAAAGATTAAAGGAAGTGTTATGTCCTTTTAGTTAAAAAAGGCACACTTGACCAAAATCCATACTAACAACAGGCTACAACATTTCATTCTAAGTCGAGCTGTCTTCTTCAACTTTTAACTGGAGCTTTAAAGTTCTTCAGAGACTTGACCTGAAGACCATAAGTTGAGCCAAAAAAGCTTTATTCATCTTTGCATAATCTGAAAGCAATGAGTTTTCAGCTGGAGAACTGACACATATGCTCGAGAATCCTTGTTATGTTTTACAGGCTTGAATAGAGGCCTCCACATTTCATATGACTGTATTTAGCTTGATTTCATTGGTGGGCTGACATGTAGAACTTTTAGAACTTCCATTTAGTGATGTGATTTTTAATAAGCTGTCCTTCCCAGGCTTTATTTTTGGCCAGGTGCATTTTTTTAAATCAAATTTTGAATTGACTTTTTAAGCTTTAGTGTTTTTAAAATGAAGGCTCTGCCCCCAAATGATTTTATCAGATCATGTTGTAGTCTCTGAAGTTTAATGGTATTTTATGTTTGTTTGTTTTTTATAGAGGGTGTGTCCTTTCCTTTTGTTTTTTTGTCTGTCCACTAAATAAGGCAAGGTTCATTACCTCCAGATTAATGTTTTGGTTATTTTAATCCTGCCGGAATAATTGCAGTGTTTAAAGTTGCCTTTTGGGGCTAATTTTAACCAGGGGGGTGTCATATACCTGACACAATTTTGTGAAATAATCTGATAACTTGAGTACTGGTGATTCTGGTTAATTTCACAATTTTGTGACCTGCTAATCATCACAAACACATCTGCATCTGTTTAATCATATCAAAAGTTATTGATTCAAGAGTGTAAATTTATATCTTACCTTACTGCCCTTTGAGATGTCAAGAAGGTGGTCCAAATGCCGAAGCCTCCTTTTCTTCTTTCTCATTTCTGCATTTGGACTTTGTGCAGGTCCTATAATGGCTTTACTAATCCCGACATAACTGGAATGATTGTTAAGTTTAGTGAACTCGCTTACATCATTAACATTACCAAAAAAAGTCTAATTTTGTTTAAGAAACGGGGGTTTAATATTAATAATGGGGTCATTGTTGCTTTAGATTTGGATGGTCTGTTGTTTTTGCTTGCCTCCATGGGACCCCCCCATGTGACTGGGCCCAGAAAGCTTTTATCATCCTTGTCTCCAGCCTTGTATGTGTATGAATATATAATAGTTTATTTATTTATATAGCACCTTTCCAAAACAAGGTTTACAAAGTGCTTTACAGGATAAAACAACAGAGCCATAAGTGTTAATCATAGGATAAAATCACTATCAATAAAAACAACTCTAAAGCATAAAACAGAACTAAAAGATAACATTAAAAACAGATGGAGTGACAGGATAAAAACAAAGGATCATAGAAAGGCTAGCCTCCAAAGGTGAGTTTTAAGAAGTGACTTGAAAGAGAAAAGTCTTTGCCATCCTAATCTCCTCTGCAAGGTTGTTCCAGACTCTGGGGGCCCTGGTGTCAAATGCTTTTTTTTTTTTTTTTTTTTTTTATCACAACCTTGGAACCACCAAGAGGGCAGCATTTGAGGACGTCAACGCCCAAGACAGTATATAACACCAACTCCAGATATTCTGTATCGAAAGTTGTGTCAGCAGTTTTTTTTTTTCACTTCGGGTGATTCATGTTGACCCACACCTGTTCACCGATGCAATAAACCAACGGAAGAGTTGTATAAAGTTTTAGACCTCATTTTTTTATGAGTTGATAAGATAAGATTGAGCACCTTCTCTTAGTGTGAGTGCAGATAAAGTCAGTTATCTGCCTCTATCTCAGTCAGATCTGCTTATGTACAGTACTCCATAAAACCATGAAATGAATGTATATTCCAATGAGTGTGGGCAGACCAAATGAGTGAAAGAAAGGGGAGAAGATAAAGTGTGGATCACTGATCAGACAATCGGAGACTTTCACTCGCACACTCAGAAGATTAGATACAGCAGTCTAGACGTAAATCATCTGAAATGCGGCTGCTCTGTCTCACTGTTTTCTGCCTCGTTGGCGTCTCTCCCTGTGCTGCTGCCCCAACATGGGACACCTTAAGATCCTCTTCCACCAGGAACAAGCTGTTGCTCATCTCCTTCGATGGTTTCCGATGGGACTACGATCAAGATGTGGACACCCCAAACCTGGATAGGATGGCCCAGGATGGGGTGAAGGCAGAACATGTGACTCCACCCTTCCTCACCATCACCAGCCCTGCACACTTCACCCTGCTCACAGGTATTCTGTAACTATAGTTATTTCCAACTGTTAGTTGAACGTTAAATGTTTCTTCTTAATTTGTCTCTTGAAAAAGCTGATAGATATAGAAAGTCACACAGCAAGACAGGAAAGTTGTCTGTTTCACATCTCAATTTTAAACTTCTTCTTAAAAAAGTTAAGTTACAGACGTGAAAAATAGTTTCATGAATACTCCAAATCAAAGGACTGTAATGCTCCTACTTTAGCTGTGCAATCTGAGCTATAAGTAAAACCTTTTGAATATTTGAAAAAAAAACAACTACAAAACACAAGCAGTTGAAAATGTAAATGTAAAAATCCTTTAAATGCAATTAATTGTAAATTTTTGTTTGCTAATAAAGATTAATCACATTTTGTAATGCATGTTTGGAATTCCATTTATTTTGCATTTCAAACTAAACAATTTAGAACTGTTTGTTCTGCTTTTCTCTAGTTATTCTGGTCTTAAGCTCTGGGTACTTCCTGTTGTGATTTTTTTTAAAAACTGCTTCATTTTGAAAGAAAATAAGAGACTTCCTTGAGATTAAGGACGTTATGTATCCATAACGTTTTTTCCGGGCAGAAAAGCGCCAGCTCTGCGCTCACATGAGCGTTTTGTGTGCTGAGAGAAAAAGCGCTACACATCAGCCCTGTCTCTATGACAACAGTTTGTTGAGATTGCTTTTTTGGTTGCCAAGGTGACAAGTACCATCCTATCAACCTTGAGATTGATTACTTGAAAAAAGCTCTTGAGACGTCAGCAGAGCCTTTTTTGAAAAGTTTAATGATTTTTAACTTGAACACTCAGTGCGGCCGCACAAAAACAGTTGAGCGCTTGTTAAAAAGACCGCTGGGCACTGCGCTTTTCATCCAGGCAGCCGCTTTCTGCTGAAAACGCCCTATACCCTTTAAAAACAACTGAAAAAAGATGCTTGCGCTGAGAAAAAACTAATAGGTGGACATGGGGCCTGCAGTCCATGGAAAAAGAAACGTGTCACAAAAACTGAAAATAGAAATGTGAAGTAAATTGTAAAAAAGTGAAATGTATGTCACACAGTGGCTTACTTACAGGCCTTTGAGTTTTTTGTAGTTGTTGTTCTCAGGTGGGCATTTGTAAGTATTGTATAAAAAAAAAAAAAACCTGACTTGCTCTTGTTTTTTTCCAAACATTCCATCCCAGCATCAACACAGTCTTGAGCCATAGATGCAAATACAAACCCTTTATTTAGAAAAAAAAGGCAATGTGCAAACATGCTCACATTGCAGAGGGAAAATGCTCAGGTATTGATTTTCTGCAGAAAATATTAATCAAGTTCAGTAATAAAGCTTTTTTGCATTAGTGTGTCTAACGGTTTTTGCCTGTGCCCTAATTAACGAGGATCTAGTCCTCCAAGTGGGCGGCCTGGGCTCAAATCTGACCTGTGGATCCTATCCCGCATTCTTTATGGTTTGTCTAGCATAACAATGTGTTAGACAAAAAGTCATTTAAGCACCAATGTTATGTCAATGCATTGCTTTGTCAAGGCACTTAAAGATTTATGATCTTGGAAACATGTATGATTTCTTGAGACTCCAAATAAAAGTATCTCCTGTGGTGTGAGGGAAAAAAGTAGTTATCCCCGATGTTTGGATTCATGCTCTTGTGACTGTGTATATTTATGCAAATGTTATTTATCTTGTTCATAAAATGTTTTCATTTTTTGCAACTTTGTTTATTGAGCAATCCAAACATTCATTTTTTACATTATTATACTTTTTTGTATTCTAGGAAATCGATACAAACCTAAATAATAATAACTTGTTTGCTCAATAGTTGTTGTTTTTTTTTTTTTTACAACAAAGAACATCAAATGACAAACAACCACCTCACATTTATAACCCCAGACATAACATCCACCACAACAAAATCAACAACAATCAGGGAAAAATGAACTGTGACACAAAACAAAAATAACAAACATCACCAATGACTAACCATTATTTCTTGTCAGTATTTCATCAATTTATGCAACAACAATAATGATTCCATACCTACCCTATCCAGTCAAAATAAAGATTAAGATATCACCACATTTTCCCAGTTTCCCTGCCAGCCTAGCTCTATACTTCCTCCATGCTCGTCGCCATGGAGACCGTCTTTCAATAAATTTGGCACTTTGCAGTCTTGTTCAAAAGTTTTATTCTCCATTATGTAAATACGCTTGACAACAAATGTTGATGTTAAATTATGTTCTTCATGTTTTTCATCAGGACGTTACATCGAGAATCATGGTGTTATCCACAACATTTGGTTCAACACTACCACTCAGGAGAAGAAGCAGTACTACATGACCCAATTTGTTGATTCCTACTGGGATAATGGAAGCTTGCCCATCTGGATAACAGCACAGAGACAGGTTCATGAGATTTAACAATCTGTTTTGGAACTATTTTTTTCTTATCTACCTCTGAGACTGTATATTAAGATGGATGGAGTAACAGCTGCCGGGGTGTGAAGCCACAATATTAAGAGCAACCAATACTGACTAGCTGCATTATTGATCAGGAACCCCATCTCCTCAGTGTTTTGAATCAGCAAAGAAGAGATCGGAAATATTCCATGTTGTTCTGTATGGTTAATAATAGTTTGAAAGTTGCATATTAAATCTTAAAAGATAATTGTGAGTATTTCAGAGTTGATGTCCAATAAATGTCACATTTTAGCTTGAGTCTTTCAAACCAAAACAAGTCTGTCCCATAATTGCACTGCCTCCCCTCCCTTAGCCATTACTTTCCCCAGTAAAGGTAAGTATTTTATTGCAAGAAAAGACTTATCTTCAGTGTGGAAAGTCTGTTGGTTCTCCTTGAATTTAAGTCTTACAACAAACTAACTGCATCCATGTGTGAGCGAGCCCTGTGTCCATGTTGGGACATAGGGCTAATAAATGGGCAGGGAGTGGTTCACATGAATGAAACATGTTCACGCCTCAGAGTGAAATACTTTATACTTTCAGAAAGACATAACTCACCGATATTTTTAGATATGTTTATCTGATATATTAACATTTAAAATGTTACATATTATACTCTTCAAGGGACTAGCTTAAAGATGCTCTATTTTCACGTAGGTGTGTTTTATATTCTTCCAGGGTCTGAAGGCAGGCTCTCTACACTTTCCTGGCACTGCAGCTACCTACAGAAAAGAGATTGTGAGGGTTCGGCAAGTTGAGCCTCGTTTCTACGATCATTCGAACGAGACAGATTGGCGGCTAAACATTGATAAAGTGGTTGGAGAGTGGTTCCACCAACAGGACCTGGACTTTGTGTCCTTGTACTTCGGAGAGCCAGATTCAGTTGGTCACAAGTATGGACCAGATTCCCCAGAACGCAGAGAGATGGTCAGGCAAGTGGACCGAACAGTGGGCTACATACGGGACAAGATCCAACAGCATGGCCTTACAGACAAGCTCAACATCATCATCACTGCTGACCATGGGATGACTACAGTTCAACGAGGAGGAACAGTTAATGAGATCATGCTCTCTAAGATTCCTGGCTTCAACTTTAGAGATATCAAGTTTCATCTGGTGGATTATGGTCCCAGTGGAATGCTGCTTCCTAAAGAGGGGAAGCTGGAGACGGTCTACCAGGCTCTGAAAGGAGGGCACCCTCACCTTCATGTGTATAAGAAAGAGGAGATGCCTGCTCGACTACACTACAGCAAACATCCTCGACTTCTGCCCATCATCCTCTTTGCTGATCCTGGATACGTAATTAATGGGGTAAGGGAATGCACGTGTCAGTTTGGGACAATGTCGAGACTAAGAACTAAATTTTTGATGCCATCACCAAAGAAGCCTTGAAGCTTTCTTAAAAAACATTATGTTACACATTTTAACCTTGAGAGTTGTCTTCTCCAGTATTATTTAAAATACTCTAAAGTGGAGAAGCTCAATAGGATTGGGTTATTTCAGAAAATATCAACTAACTTAACATTGTTTGTTCTTTGTTTTGTTTCCATACATAGTTTCTCCCTGTACAGTTCCACAAAGGAGAGCACGGCTTTGACAATGAAGAGATAGACATGAAGCCCTTCTTCAGGGCTGTGGGACCTGATTTCAAGAAAAACTTGGTTTTTGGACCTTTTGAAACTGTTAATGTGTACCCACTGATGTGCCATATATTAGGAATAAAACCTGAGATCAATGATGGACACTTGGACAATACCAAAGGCATGTTAGTCCCCAAGATAAATCCAGATGGAGATAAGAATGGTAAGAAGTGATCTATTCTATTGTGTGTCATACACCTGTTTTTACTCTGATTTTCTCCATGGGACAACTTTTCCCAATCTCTGGACTATTCATATCTGGTCAAGTAAACCTTAATTCAATCGTGCCAGGTTTAAAACGTCGCTGTTTGTGTTTTATGGTTATGAATGTGTGTTACTGCAGTTATCTGTCCAATGAAAGCAATCCGATTGTGAGCTAACAAATGGCTCATTAGCATAAATTAAGGGGTAGGATCTTTTCAGTACTTAGGTGGCTCCACTTTTATTGATCCTACAAAAACTCAACCATCACTCCCCAGGTGCTCTTAACTTTCAGTCCAGGCATTAACTGAGGTAACTAGCTAGCAGCAAGTAAATCATCTTTCAGCGTGGTACAAGCTTGTTAGGAAATAACTTAATCACAGCTTTTGTTTTGTTATAAATTTGAGTATTGTACCATAACCAGTGGGTCAAATTCCCACTGGTTATGGTTTGTGGTCTTTTAACTAGGAACTGACATCAAGTCAGAATCTTGGAGGATAATGTTTCTTGTACCTCCTACTAAAGTCATGTTAATCAATTTTGGAAACAGCTTAAATTGCTTTGAAATATTGTGTTCATTGAGCACAAAGTTAAGTTATTTGACAAACACAGAATTTTCCTCTGGCATATATGAGATAACCCAACTGGCAATTCAATTCTGAAAAATTAAGCCAATACTGATGTGCAGGTCTTTAAATTTCAATTTGAGGTTGGTTAACAAAGCCCAAAATTTATACCAATATTAAAATACACATTTAATGAAAGATTCGGTATCAATAGGTTATTTCTAAATCTGTTACATTATTATATTTATTAAGCCTTAAAGCTATTAATAAATTTGTATAAATTGGGGCACCGGTTTGCAAGACGTCTACCACGTCTTTGCACAATAGCACGATCATTGAAAGTTACATGAAGATGTAATTTTCAATATGGTGGCCGCCATTGTTGGACTTCATAATGCATCCCCAGTAACTAATGGGTGATGTCAGTGAGACTACATCCATGTTTGATACTGTTTATGTATATGTAAACAAGTAAGACCATATATTCTTCAACATAAAAACACAGAAGGTTCTCTCAAAACTCTACTTACTTGATGTTTTTTTTTTCTTTGTGTTCATGCCTTAAGTTACAATCTGTCAGTCTGTTTCTGACAAGTCCATATTTCCTTCAGTTTTGTGCGGCTGATGATGTACTCACTTTGCTAATTGTAAAACATGATGCATCATTTTTTTGAGAATCTTACTTATCTTGCTAAAAATCATAAACGGTCGCAAAGCTGGGATCCAATCCACACATGTTGACTTACATAAGTGGACTGATAAGGATCAGTTGATGGCCTTGTGATGGACTTTTGACTTGTCCTGAGTCAGCACTTCTCTTAGAATTAGATATCATAGAGGTCATTTATTATATTGTGCAATCCTTCAGTAAGTATAAGTAACTGACTGTGCAGAAAAAAATCATCACTAGAGTTCACGACCAACTTTCCAGATAACTTTTCTTTCTTCTTTTTGTTGAGTGTCTTGTGAGTGTCCCCAGTTGTTTGTTTGCCATATGGTTAACTATTTGCTGATATTTTATTGTCTGTCTGCACATCTAGAAATGGACACCAAGTTCCAAGTGGTTATCGGCCTGTCAGCAGTGACTGGGTTTCTGGTGCTTGTGTTTACAGCAACTCTTTCCAATGCCTGGTGGAAAAGGAGCAGAACACAAAAGAGGTTAAATGCCCTAATCATGAAGATGTGTTTTTCTTTTGTTTTCCTTCCTCAGCAAAGCCAACCTTGTCATTTATCACAATGCCACAGTCAATATTATCTCACTAATTCTTGTTCTCTGTTGACTTTTTTTCTTTCTTCAGCAACAAAATCGAACTTACTGCTGGCGAAGAAAGGGAAGACGAGAAGCAAACTAGTTTTTAAGAATCTAGTTTGATCATCATGTTCTTAAATTTCACTGTGCAAAAAGCTACTTTTTTTTTCTTTTTTTTCCAAAACGAATGTTGGTTTATATGGGGTATGTATTTAATAATTTTATCAACTTATTTTGATTCTATACCAAAATGTGGCACATATGTCTCAAGACTATTATCATTTTTTATACATTCATAAAGATTACAATTTTGTAAAGTCAGATATATGTTCATCTTTTTTCTTTTCATTGACTATGAGTTCTATATTACTTAGACTTAAAAGTATTATCCAGAGCTGCTTTATATGCATTAATGTTTTATTCTGTCAGCTTTATATTAAAAACAACATACAAACATGCCTTTATCTTTACTGTTTTCTTTACATTTCTTTTCTTCTTTTTTCTTATTGGGTTTTCAACTTAAACTGTACAAATCACTGGATGATGTACAAAAAGAAATCCACCTCCAAACACTCTCTCCTGCTTACCATGTCTTACATTTTAGTGATTGCATTTTTTAACTTCATCACCTTCTTTAAATTAGGTTTTTTTTTTTTTTTGGAGAAAAATTATATTTGTTTTGCCTAATGCAAGTTCTTATGATGCTGGTCACCTCTGGTACAATTGCCTATAACCTCAGCTAAACAGATCATGTGATATACACCTTCACTATAACGGGCTATGTCAAGAGCCCGCTAGCTAAATGAAGCTATAACTAAAGCTACCTAAATGATGATTATGGACAAGGCTATTTTGCTTAGCTATTTTGAACCAAGAGTAGGCGGTGCAAAATTCAGTTTTTGTCTCCTTTTTTCCACATTGCAACATCTAATCAAGAAAAATGTCAATACCATATTACAATATTTGTAATTTGTATAACTAATTACAAAGGATTTACTTTTTTTTCAATATGTTTTTTTTAATTAGAATCTCATTTGAGCATATTAGTGATCATATCACCGTTTGACTGGTAATATAGTATGCCTGTTGTGCAGAGCCTGCACACAAGGCATTGAATGTTTTTCAGAATGATTTTTGAGGCACCCCCAAACGGTCAGTGTGGATGTCCCTCGGTTTGCCAGATAAAGAGAATAACCAACCAATGTTGCAGTGATGAAGGCTGGTAAGCAAACTGCAGATGTACCTTATTCCCTCCGACCTAAAAAGTCTTGGCCTCTTTCTCATAGGTTCCACGACCAGAAACGTGGTTAAAACTAGGACAAATATTGGAGATGTAAAAGTTGAAGGGGTTAGAGTGTTGGGAGGTTTCAAGAGCAGGTTACACATTGAGGCTTCAGCATCCACAACATGGCTACCTGCTTGTCCATCTACTGGGGAGGGGGGGGGGGGGACCACTCTCTCCATTGTTTTGAATTTGGACTGCAGTACAGATTATAAAATCTAGGTATCAGTTGCATATTGTTCCTTTAAATGCCAACTGAGAATTTCCTGTGAACGACTTTGGTGGTTCTCTCTTTGGCTGACTGATTATATGACGTCAACAGTTGTGATGGTAACGCAAAAATGAGAGATTTTTACAGTAACTAAAGAATAAAAGATACAGATTGCTGCAGTAATATATCCCTTTTATTGACATTTAATAGTGATAAATTTGAGGAACTTCAGAAAAAAATATTTTGTGGTCACCTTTTCCATTATGGTCCATCTGCACATGTTGCGGGTTCAGAATTATTCTCAGCTGGAAACATGTCTGGAAACACTGTCACGTTTCAGGACATGTGTGCACACACACACACACACACACGTACACGCACACGCACACGCACACACACACACACACACACACACGCACTGTATTGCCATAATAAAGATCTTGGCTTATGTTTATGATTAGATAAGTTGTGACCAATATCCAACTAACACTAATGAGAGGCTTGTTCACTGACATTGTGTGATACCGTGTCATAATTTCCTGACTGAAGAGAAGAGGTTTTCTTTGAGGAGTTTAAGGGTTGTTGTCGTAGCCCATAAATGCTTGTGTGTACAAGAAAAAAAAGGAAATCTGTTACTTTCCAAGATCTTTTTAACAAGGACTAAACTCTTGGTCATGCTGCTGGTCTGCCTCGCCATCCTCGGCTTCACTGCCATCCCTCCCTGTGCTGCTGCCCCACAGCGAGACTCTGCATTTACTGCATCTGCCAGAAACAAGCTGCTGCTCATCTCCTTTGACGGTTTCCGCTGGGACTATGACCAATATGTTGATACCCCAAATCTGGATAAGATGGCAAAGGATGGGGTGAAGGCAGAATATGTCACACCACCCTTCCTCACCATTACCAGCCCTTCTCACTTCACAATGCTGACAGGTAAAAGGTCTTTGTATTAGTTCTTTTGGTAACACTTTAAATTAAGGTCACAATATTCCCCATTTACTGTTGTTTGTTTACAAGCTAATTAATATATATATAATATATAACTCACAGCCATAGTCTATAGCTAATAGGCCCAGAACGATTATTGATAGTGAGTTAGGAAGTTATTAAACACTAATTTTTACTTCATATACTTTGCTTAGAATAGCTCTTATACATAAAGAGGTAGTAGTAAGCAAACGCACAAGAGAATGGGATGTTGCAAGTAATATAGGGTTCTATTCATTTCAAAACTTTTAAATAAGTTTTTTTTGAAAGTACAATCTCCACTTTTTGGCTGGGACTACTTTTCATAAAAACAGAAAAGGGGCAAGTGTTTACCAAAAAACCAAAGGGTGATCATTTCAAGCGCCTATAGAAAGTTGGAAAGATCAAACGGCTTGAATCAGTATGATGTGTTGAAGGTACTGGGTCACCAAGTAAGTTAAGTTGCCTTCCATTTATATTACTGAACCACAGCCACAACTGAACACAATCACACATTTTTCACTTGGACTTTATCTGGAGCTTCTCCTGCCAACCCCATAGTATATTTACCACAGAAGGTCTAAGTGAGCTGATGGAGAAAAGCAGCAGGATATAAAATGTAGAATTCAACTCCTTTATTCCCTGTGTTCAGTGCACAGCCATAGACTGGACGCACATGACCAGTATCATCCCGGTGCCCATAATTCAGCTTTTGCATTACTTTTTCTGTTCACCATTATGTTCCTCTCCTCTCTTTTGTTGATAGTGCGATTCTGTTCAACTACACATAGCCTTGATATACAGGCTAAAATAGTTTTTGAAGTGTTGTATACCACTCTCTCTATTTTCTACCGTACTTTTCCACGTGGATGTGTACGTCGTCTTGCCTTAGAAGTCCCTCCACATCCCCTTCTGTCTGGCAGGGCTATTCTCCTCCTGTGATGTACATGTGTTAACAACCAGATCAGGAGGGGAAGTCTTCCTGAAATTCTTGAGAACATTTCAGAAGTGCTAATGAGATAACGGCCTCTGTAGTAGTTCCTCGATATTATTTTTATTTTCAACAGGACGTCATGTTGAGAATCACGGAGTGATTCACAACATTTGGTTCAACACAACCACCCAGGAGAAGAAGCAATATTACCAGACTCAGTTTGTTGACTCCTACTGGGACAATGGCACCTTACCAATCTGGATAACAGCACAGAGACAGGTTCTTGATCTCCACCAATATACTTTCTGTTTTAAAGATTTGATGCATGATGTTGCTATGTATTTTATTCAATATTTTGTGTTTTGTATGTTTTGTGGCTTATAAGATGACTTAATAAATGTATACTATTCTTTCAGGGCCTAAAGGCAGGCTCTCTACATTTTCCTGCCTCTGCTGCTGAGTACAGAGGAGAGACAGTGAAGTATCGGCAAGTGGAGCCTGCTTTCTATGATCATGCTAACGAGACAGATTGGCGACTGAACATTGACAAGGTGGTTGGAGAGTGGTTCCACCAAGAAGACCTGGACTTTGTCTCTTTGTACTTTGGAGAACCAGATTTGGCGGGGCACAAATTTGGACCAGACTCTCCAGAATGTAGGGAAATGGTTCGACAAGTGGACCGCACAGTGGGCTACATACGGGACAAGATTCAGCAACATGGCCTCACAGACAAGCTCAACATCCTCATCACCGCAGACCATGGAATGTCAAAGATCTTCCATGGAGGAGAAGTTGAGAAAATCATCCTCTCTAAGATCCCTGGCTTCAGCTTCAAAGATATTCAGTTCCAGCTGTTGGATTATGGTCCTGTTGGGATGCTGCTTCCTAAAGAGGGGAAGCTGGAGACGGTCTACCAGGCTCTGAGAGGAGGGCACCCTCACCTTCATGTGTATAAGAAAGAGGAGATGCCTGCTAGACTGCACTACAGCAAACATCCTCGACTTCTACCCATCATCCTCGTGGCTGACCCTGGATACGTTGTCAATGGGGTGAGAGTGCCCAGAAGCAGCTGTGTGCTTCAAAATGTTATATCTAGTTTAAAAGTAGTCCTATTTCCTTGACATGGCATATCAGGAACCACATGTCCAGTCCTTTCCTGGGCGTTTGGTTGCTTCATTTGTCAACCTTTCTCTTAAAGTGTTTTTTAAAAGGTCACCTTAACAGAAAGATTAAGGACAGCTGTACCTTGAAATTGTGTTTAACATGCAGAAATTTGAGGATTGATGGCATGATACCTTAAAAATCCTGTCGAAGCCTATAGGTGGATGGTTGGGAGGTGGTGGGAGCAAGAGCGCTATACTGGTGCAAGTCAGAGTTTGCAGTGAAATAGCAAAGGGAGAGACCGTAAATCAGCTTCAATAGACCCGCCAGTTGGAAGGAGGAGTTGTCAGGTGAAAGTGAATAATGATGCATGTGAAGTGTGAAAGTAGTGCAGCTCCAGTTTTCTGCCTGAGCTAGCTGTTGCGTCATTTAATATAAAGGATACTGTATGGCCTTCTGTGGATCAGTTGTCTTTCAAAAGTGCACAAAATTACTGAAATTGTTTTGAAATTTTCTGATTGAGTTAAATGTGTGAACCCTAATGGCTCAATATTTCCACCTGACTTTATCTGGACTTTTTCATCTAGCCTACTGAGACACTGCTCCCAGTCTGACAGGAAAAGTCTCCCACTGTAAGGGACATGTGTGAAGAGCAACACAGGAATATCTCAACAGCAGTCTGTCTTCAAACATTTTTGATAGTTTTAGAAATATGTGTGTTTAAAGGGCTAGATATTTAAATTTTTTGCAGACGTCCCCTTACATATTTTTGTATAGTCTGTTGGAAAAAAAAACTGCCGCCGCCAAATTTATTACATTTGATTGATAACACAGTTATGTTTCATACAAATTTTCTGATTTCTTTGTCTATACAGTTTTTACCATTGAACGCGAACAAAGGAGAGCATGGTTTTGACAACGAAGTCAAGGACATGCAGTCGATCTTCAGAGCAGTGGGACCGGACTTTGAAATAAATAAGATTGTAGAGCCCTTTGATATGGTTGATTTGTACCCACTGATGTGTCACCTACTGGGGATAAAACCAGATCTGCATGACGGGCAGTTGAAAAAAACTGAACACATGCTGGTTCCTGGGAAAGACACGGGAGAAGACAATGACAGTAAGTGAATCAAAAAATGTACTTGTTCCAGTATTGCAGAGAAAACACTGTGTATTATATCTAAAAGTGTTTTATAAAACTAACCTTATAAGGTAGATTTCAATGAAATATCATTCCTACCTTGGTTTTTACAAAACCACTGTAACCCTGAATTACTTATCATCATGTTTTTACTGTATCCCCATGGTCTTAAATTCAATGTAAAGCATGTGATTAAAAAAGTCAGTGAGAGGAAGAACCCAGACAGACACTCCCAACATACAGACAGGTAAAAGAGGGATAAAAAGCTATTTTTATATATATTTACCTGTATATCTTTACATATATATATATATATCTATATATTTATCTGTATATCTTCACACACACACACACACATGACGCCACAAGGTTGCCTTGTTGCAGAAAGTGAACCTTGTGTGTTTAACCAAACAAAAACAGAGCAGAATCTAAACTTAGAAAAACACACAGGCTGCTGCATTGTGCCAGCAATTCAACATAGCATGTTTCCTTAAAGTCTGATGACAAAGTAAGGTCATGTCATGGTTTTATTCAGTAGCTGATTACATATTGCTCATTTAAAATAGCGCCTATTTATTCAAAAGTTATTGTTTAGTGATAGTAGATACAACAGCACTTTGAACCAGAGCCATAAAAACTGAACTCTCGGTTTCACATAGATAACATTATTGCAGTACTCTTCTGATATAACATAGGCTGCTTTAAATTATCTAACAGCTGTAAAGCTGTCTTATCGGGATATGAAAAGGTTATTGTTGTTTTTGAGATCTCTGCACTTCTGCTCAACTCAATATGTAAATCTAAATCAATTTTGATTATTCTTGACTCATAATTTGCTTTCCTTGGCTAATTGGTTAAGTCATGATCTTGTTTGCATGTTTTCTGTTTCATTCCAGATCAGAATAATGGAAAGCAGGCAATGATCGGCTTGTTAGCAGTGGTTGGTTTTCTTGTGCTGGTTTTCATCACCACCATATCCTACATCATGTGCAAAAGGACCCGCAAACAAAGGACCAGTGTGACAGAAATGTCCAAATTCTGAAGAGGAAAAAAACCTGCATAAAATGAAAGTGAAAAACTATTATTTTGGGCGAGGGAGGGAGATATTGCTTCATTTACAGTATAAGTGTCCTTAAAATATATCTTTATTTATGTTTAACAATCAACAGAAACTGCTTTTGTCTCAAACATTTAATTGTTTGCATGTTTTATCACAACATATAGAGTTTCAAAATTTGACATCATAGAGTTTAGTGTCAGCTAGCTTGATTATTGTGAAATAAAAATACAAAACATTTTTATCTTAAGTTCAGATTCTACATATTTTATAACAAGTTATATGATGTTAGCTCACAGTCAGGCCAAGTCAATTTATTTTACAAATAGCAACTTAAATGTAGACTTTTATTAAAGTAATGCCGCTCAAGCACCACTTATGGGCCTCCATACATGTGTGATGGTGATGGTGTCCTGTCCTCTGATTTGGATGTTTTGTGTTGTTTTGGTTCTAATATGGGAGCTACTGTGTTTCCCCAAGCCAGTTGCAGTGTGCAGGTGACTTTGGGGGTTGATACAATTCAACAATTGGACGTGATTCAAACCAGCGAAATGACAGAAAATAAGAGAAAATGCAATCATAGTTGCAAGAAGATAAAACTTGTTAAAAAAAACCACCACTGGTTTGAGCTAGCTTGCGGTAGCTTGTAATGTAGGCACAAACAGTAAATGTGCACACCACATCCTGCAGTATGCACTTCTGGGGGGCAATGAGCCCAGGAGGAAGGTCCCAGTTTGAATGTTGTGTTTACAAGCTGTAACAAACAAGGCTATACAATAAAAAATTTTTTAAGGTTTACACAAGGAAAAAGGTTTTAAAACCTGTATGTACATGCAGACCATCTGCTACAGCTGTTTTGTTTTTTTAAACGCAGACATATGTCTATAGTCTATGTCTTCACAGTATCCAACAAAGAATGTGGTCATAGCTTGTCTTTAAACAGATTTAAAAAACCCTGCTAAGTATTTCAGAGAGCCCCAAGTGTACGTAAGTAACGTTTTAAAGTTTATTCATTTAGCACTTTTAACATAGATCAAAGAATGTCATGTCTCTTGTAAGGGCAGCCCATCCTTGTCCTATTGTGGTTTGTCTGTCTTTCCTTAGCTGCATTCCGGTTCTCTTATTTGCATCAAGTTGTCTCCTCTACTTGCGTCTAGTTCCGCCCACCAGAGATGTACGGAAGAAACGAAGCCGAGGAGAGAGGACCGAGGAAATCAGTTTTAAGAGACATGAAACGTCCTTTCCTCGACAGCGTCACATGACACGACATCAGCTGATCAAGTTCAGCTGTCAGTCAAACTTACAGCTGTTTATGTTCAGACAAGCATGCATTGTATTATTTCTCATCAAACACACACAGTTACATTGTTTAGTCCCTTTACCTGATAACAAACACCTGAAGAACAACCTCCAGTCTGTTTCAAACCAAAAGGACTATTTCTACTGACTAAAATCTCCATTGCCATGGAGACCAAACCGTACTGGCGCCTGTGACTGGCATTGCCACGGTTCGCTCTCTGTTTTGTAGATTATTGATGATTATTGTTTCACTATATGTGATCTTTGCAGCCCAGATGACAAATGGAAGTGTCCTGGCTTTACTAACCTATGATCGGGACTCTTTATTTCGTATCAAAGAGTCATTGGAGGACATGTTTCATACCTGGGACCGTTACAAACAGGCATTTCTGCCTCCGTTTGAAATCGATCCCGTCTCACCTGACTACTTGGTGCTGTATCGGGTGCCGGGTAGGACCCGCAGGAGATCCAGAAAAAGGGGCTCTCGGTCCGGTATCCAAGTGAAGCGAGGGCGTGCTGCGGCTGCCGGGGGCTCCGTCGGTTCCTGCGCCGGATTCCTCTCCTCGACGTGTGCGCCAGCGTGTCCTCGCTGCCGCCTGCCCGCACTTCAACAACTGTCCTGGACCCTTCACAGTGCTGGAGCCATGGTCAGGGGTTTTCATCGCCATCGCCTACTTCCGTGTTTATGCCGGCTTTTCTAGCGTGGACCAGCTGGAGCTCACGTGACCGCTGGATGTGCCTTCGTCCAGTCCCGCTCCGCAACACGGACACTACCTCCGAGACGTCAATCCACGTCGGCCTATTGGATGCTCGTTCAATGTGACTCCGACACTTTCAAGAGTCAACTGGGGACGTTTTTATTTGTCCAGGCTTTTGGTTGGTCTCTTTTAGGGCTGCTATGGTCTCTGTACTGTCTGTTTGTTGCTTGTGATGTTTTAAACCCTGTTTGTGAAGCACTTTGTGGCCCCTGCCTGCGAAAAGTGCTATATAAATAAATTTTACTTTACTTTACTTACTACTTACTAAAATATTTCATTTTAAATTGTCTATTATTTTTTATTATTATTATACAGTTTTGACTTAGCCTAGCCTGTATTTCGACAATGAACTTTGTATTTTATAAACACAGATATTTATGTGTCAGGAATACTGAAAATGATTGATAAGAATCTAAATGATGAAACTTTCTGAAGATAAATAAGTGAATGTAAAACGGTTCAGCTGAGGACCAAGGAGACTGCAAATAAGAGAACCGGAACTTTCCCCTTGTCTGTCTGATCCTCATGTTTCTCTCCCTGGTAGTAAGTGTGGTGGGTGTGGTTTCTCTCCTCAGGAGGTACCAGGTGTGTAACATCAGTGATCAACCCGCCGTACAAAACCCCCCAGATTGTCTCTGACTCGTCGTCAGATAATTCTGTCGACGGTGTGTAGGAATTCAACCTCGGCTATCAGAGTAGCGATTGTCTCTTTTTGGTTTAGCTTGTGGAGCTATTTTTGTATTTTTTCACCACTTTCAGATTGCCTGTTGATCACTCAGTGGACCTCCACGTTGGGATTCTCTGACACTTCACAACCCCCACTCACCAGATCCCAGGACTTCTCACCACCCTTCCCTTTTGCACCATTTTTGAATCACCTTTTAAATCAATTCCTGTTCACGTATCCCACCTGTCTCTGTCCTGCATTTGGTTTTAAACCGAGACAATCCATAACAACAAAACTGCAACAAATGAGGATGACACAATAAAATCCTGCTATGACTAGGAATAATTGCCACAGTAAAAACAGATCAATAGGCAGACTGGACAACGTGATTTCCCATAGGCTTGTCTAATGCTTTTAATTGCTTTTTAAAGACTCAACAGAGTCAGAAAGATGTAAAGAGCAGGAAATTCAAGAGAATTTGAGCTATAGCCACAAAAGCACCTGACACCTGACAGCATGGTGTAGGCTGTAGGGTGTTCGACTTCAGTGAATGGGTGGGTGAATGCAAGTGAATGAGTTCTGAGAAATGTGTGTTTTTGTAGTTTTTACACCACCTGGATATAAGCCGCACCGGCTAAAAATAGGTAAAAAAATGTATTTGTACATATATAAGCCGCACTTGATTATAAGCCGCAGGTGTCCACGCTATAACAAGAGCTATTTACACAGAAAGACGTGACATAAAAACATGTTTTTAACTTTTAATGAAATACGTACTACTGGTAACATCCGCAAATATGAAGCCTACTGTAAATCCTTTATCAAACAGTGTCTGTAACGCGGCTGATGAAAAAGATTACCGTAATATATTTCACAGGAAAAAGTCCATCCATTCACTGCCTCAGAATGACTTCATTACTCACTTCCTCAGTCTCTTTTTCGTTGTCGCTGTCAGTGTCAACTTTACGTGCAGCAGCTCTAGTTCCTTCTTTGACAGCCAGTTCGATCGCCTTTAACTTGAAAGCTGCATCATATGTATTTCTCCGTGTGTTTTCCATGATGAGGGTGCGTGCATAAAGCGCAAAATGACTGATATTAAGATCCGATGTGACGAAGTCAAATGTTTTTGCGGCACAAGCTCATTGTCCCGCAAGAAAAATCCATAAATAAGCCGCATCGTTTTAAAAGCCGCAGTGTTAAAAACCGCGACAAAAAGTAGAGGCTTATAGTCCGAAATTTACGGTAATAACATTTATCTTACAATACCCATTTAACTGTTGAAAAGATGGATGGATGGATGGATGGATGGATGGATGGATAGACAGACTTTATTGATCCCGAGGGAAATTCAAGGCATCCAGTAGCAGTATACAAGACATGCAGGACACAAGAAGACATGCAAGACACAAGACATTAGTTACAATACACATACACAATAGATTAAGAAGCCCCCATACGTGACTAAGAGTAAACATAGTTACAGATTAAACTTGTGCAATTAACATTAGAATTGTGCTTATATAACAACAATGTACATCACCTGTGAAGGAGAGAGAACATATGTGCTAATTAAAATAGACATGTAAACAATTAAAGAACCTCAAAAACCAAGTGCTGACCTTCTAGAAGTTTGTGTTGTGTGTGCATGTACAGTGGTGTTTGAGGTGGAGGGGCCAGAGATGTGAGAACAGACAGACAAACAATACAATGGTAGTTAGGGTGATCATTAAAGTGACCGCTACTAAGTAAGGTGACTGTCCAATATGTATTAAAATGTCCAAATGGAGGCTGACTCTTAGGTCAGCAGTGCATATGAGAAGTGAGAGAGAAAGAGAGAGAGAGAGAGAGAGAGAGAGAGAGAGAGAGAGAGAGAAAAAAAACCAAAAAGAAATAAAATATGGGTCCAGGAGTCACTGTGTGATTTTCACCTGCTGTGACAGTGAGGTGCTGTACAGTGTTATGGCCAGGGGAACAAGAGAGTTCTTAAGTCTGTCCGTGGTCTGCCACTAAACTGCCTGGTGAAGAATAAAAATACTGAGTATTGATTGAGTAAAATAAATCTATGAGCAAAATATATTTGTGAAGTGTCTTGAAAGGAGATGTATTAAGTAATACATCTCATTTCAAGACACTCAACAAGTAGATTTTGCAGGATCATTGTTTACTTCTTACAAACAATGCAGGCCTTTATTTTCATTGAAAAAGACGTTGATCAGGGCAATTAATAAGGAATTAAATTCTTTTTTTATTTTTTTATTTCAGTCTAGGTATTGTTGTGTTTATAACCATGTTAATACTCAATAGTGAATATTCTTGTTTCTTCCTCTCAAATTTTCGTCACTGTATTATTATTATCCAAATGCTTTGGGCATTTAGAAACTTAACCTGTTATGTTCAGTTAAAGTGAACTGGAGTGTTTGTTTCCCATGTTGGTTTGTGCTGCTGTTAAAGCTGTCAATGGAATCCTGCTGCGGAGAAAACAACTGTACCAGTCTTTTTTTCTTTGGTGCAGTTTGTTTGGATTCTAGTTACAATATGAACTACAGGATCTAAGACTATACTTAAAGCTACCGAGAGGCTACATACATAGACGGGCTAATTTATAAATTGACGTGCTCACCTCGGCTTTGGTCCGGAGCATCTTGTGAGATTTGACAGTCCAGTATCGTCTTTGTTTATAAAAGATTTATTACTCATTCAGCAATGATCTTCAATATTTTCATATGCGAGTTTCCAACATATTTCTATACATTTAACTTGTGCGCTGTAGCTTGGCGTAGCGGTGTGCTCCTCCGTCTAGCTGTGAAAGTTGTTACCTATAAAGAGTATGACCTGAACCCAAAAGTGACACCTGCTGGAGCAATTTTTGTCACACTTCGTAACTGCTAAATATGGCTCCTACGCTGCCTCAGCCAAAGCTAACTGCAGGAAGCAACAACCAAGGGCCCTCTAGAAGTCATTGCTGAACACGTGTTCCACAGACAGGCCTGACGTTCACAAACTGTTTTGGTGGAGATTAACGTTTGCCTTCTTGTAGCCTAAGCTGTCCCCATAGGCGAGAAAATAGGAGTCAAGAACTTCAACATTATTTTTTAACTGTCTCGATTGATGAATGCAAAAAATAAAATAAAATAAAACAACGACCAGAGCCAACATCAGTCCGTGTAGTTGTCTGTCTATGTGTCTTTTGAGCAGCCACACCAGGCAGTAGTAATCTAGTTTTTTTATTATTATTATGGGACATTAACAAGAAATTCCAACCAATTAGAGAGCTTTTTCCTCATCATACAATTAAAATGTGTAGCTTAAATAGCCTCTTAGCCATGCACTTTCCACTACTGAAAAGCTTTTAACCACCAATACATGACGGTATCGTTTGGAGAGTGAACACTGGATGTACACAGTGCAGATTTATAGTGAAATGTGGGATATTGTGGGATGAGTGTAGCCTATAGGTATGATCATGCCCACTCCGAATTCAGACACCACTACAAACTGGAGAACTAAATGGTTCTCTTGAAAACAAAAATGTGCATTAGGAAAAGCCAAAACTGCTTTTGATACACTTTTTATCATTTATCATATGAATATAACCCACATGCACAAATACTATAATATCAGACTATCTATTCTGACTAAAAGATCAGTAATATCTGTGAATAGATACAAATGTAAGTAATGAATAATAACATAAATTATAATATAAAGTATACACATATTTTCTGTACACTATCAGCAGTAGAAGTCATATTATTTGAATAAAAACACGTTTACTTGTTTTTCAGAATGTAACACTGACTGCTGGAACAGAACAGAACAAAAAAGAATGTCATAATGGTGATACTATGATGTCATAAGGAGATGATTGGAATGGTTAAAACCATATATTGAGAAGTTTAGTGGCTTGTGGTCATATCTTATTTATCACCGACAGAGAGAGACACACATTTGAGGGGAGAAATTATTTCTGAATTTTCAAAACTTTGTCCTTGAAGTGTGCTTGAAGGGGCTGTAAAGATCTTTAAAGACATGGATTTGAGCATGGACACAGAGAGAGAGGTACTTTTCAAAAGTTTCTCTCTCTCTTGAAGAGGATGACCCAGCTAAGTTGTCCGAAGGAGATCGACTTTCTCTCTCTTTTGAAAATTATGACCCAGCTGAGTTGTCCACTGGAGGAGATCGAGTTTCTCTCTCTCTTTACAGGATGACCCAGCTTAGTTGTCCACTGGAGATCAAGTTTCTCTGTCTCGTGAAAAGGAGGACACAGCTGAGTTGTAGATGAGATCGAGTTTCTCTCTCTCTTGAAAAGGATGACCCAGCTGAGCATGGCTGCGGGAAGTGGGGGTGCTGGGGGTGCTGCTGCACAGTTCAAGATGTAGCATCATGTTGGAGAAAGTTCCAGTAAAAGACAAGAGCCATGTTTTCAGAGACAGAAAAACTGATTGAGTTACGTCTGTGCCTACCCATCTCTGTGGCCTCATCTGAGCACACTTTCTCAGCCTTGCGTCTCTAGAAGACATGGGTATGCAGCACTATGACCCAGAAAATACCCACAAACGTTTGAGTGATGCATGCCCACACACGGATTATGAACTCCCTGGACATTCGTCCCCTCACTAGAGAATTGATTTCCACGACCCCAGACCGCACCTCGAGATTTGGACACCCGTAACCAGGACACCCTGTCTGCAGCTCAAAGTAAGATCATGGTGCCGCCGCGCACTTTCATATCTATGCAGTTTAACGTCAGACAGTCTTTTTGAAACGTGGTGGGGATTGAGTGTTATTTTGATCGTGTGTTCTGTGCTTAATGGACTTGGAGAACGGTTGAATAACGTGTATAGTCGGAGATGATTTCCTTGTGGTTTGCGTAAAAGGTTGGAGATGGAGAAAAAAAGTGTTATTTTGTGCGTATATTTGCATACCGAGTTTCTCTATCTCTTGAAAAGGATGACTCAGCTGAGTTGTCCACGGAAGGAAATCGAGTTTCTCTCTCTCTTGAAAAGGATGACTCAGCTGAGATTTCAAAAGGCGATCGAGTTTCTCTCTCTCTTGAAAAGGATAACTCAGCTGAGTTGTCCACTGGAGGAGATCGAATTTCACTACCTCTGTAAAAGGATGACCCAAGTGAGTGTTTTAATGGAGGAGATTGAGGTTCTCTCTCTCTCTTAAACGTGTATAGTCGGACATAATGTCCTTGTGGTTTGCGTAAAAAGGTTGGAGATTGAGAAAAAAAGTGTTATTTTGTCCGTATGTTTGCGTAATGGATGTGGAGAGCTATTCAATAATGTGCTGAGATTGTCTGAGACTATTTCCTTGTGTTGATGCGTAAAAGGATTTTGGAGCTAATAGAGTCATGTGTGACATAAATGGAGGTGCAGGGACTCAGGTTCATGCCAGCTGTTTAAACCTATTGTATTGGTAAAGTGTTATTGTGTAATCTTGTTAAAGTAATTAGCGCATATATTCCTCTGAGAACTGATGATGTCTGTGTGTGGCCCTAGCTATGTTCACTGCAGAGTGTAATACAATGACGTGGTGAACCTTGATCTATTTATTTATTTTTAAACATTTAAATGTATATATTATAAAAGTATTCTAAATAGGCCTATAGGTGCATAGGTTTTTTTCTCCAAAAAAGAACAAAAGATTTTCACAGCACCCCCTGGTCAAAATAACTTCCAGCAGCCCTGCAGCTGAGTTGTCCACCGGAGATCAAGTTTCTCTCTCTATTGAAAATTATGACCTAACTGAGTTGTCCACGAAAGGAGATCGAGATTCTCTATCTCTTGAAAAGGATGACCCAGCTGAGTTTTCAAAAGGCGATCGAGATTCTCTCTCTCTTGAAAAGGATGACTCAGCTGAGTTGTCCACTGGAGGAGATCGAATTTGACTACCTCTGTAAAAGGATGACCCAAGTGAGTGTTTTAATGGAGGAGATTGAGGTTCTCTCTCTCTCTTCAACGTGTATAGTCGGAGATTATGTCCTTGTGGTTTGCGTAAAAAGGTTGGAGATGGAGAAAAAAAGTGTTTTTTGTCCGTATGTTTGCGTAATGGATGTGGAGAGCTATTCAATAATGTGCTGAGATTGTCTGAGACTATTTCCTTCCTTGTGCTGTTCGTAAAAGGATTTTGGAGCTAATAGAGTCATGTGTGACATATATGGAGGTGCAGGGACTCAGGTTCATGCCAGCTGTTTAAACCTATTGTATTGTTAAAGTGTTATTGTGTAATCTTGTTAAAGTAATTAGCTCATATATTCCTCTGAGAACTGATGATGTCTGTGTGTGGCCCTGGCTATGTTCAGTGCAGAGTGTAAGCCAATGACGTGGTGAACCTTGATCTATTTATTTATTTTTAAACATTTAAATGTATATATTATAAAAGTATTCTAAATAGGCCTATAGGTGCATAGGTGTTTTTGTCCAAAAAAGAACAAAAGATTTTCACAGCACCCCCTGGTCAAAATAACTTCCAGCAGCCCTGCAGCTGAGTTGTCCACCGGAGATCAAGTTTCTCTCTCTATTGAAAATTATGACCTAACTGAGTTGTCCACGGAAGGAGATCGAGATTCTCTCTCTCTTGAAAAGGATGACTCAGCTGAGTTGTCCACTGGAGGAGATCGAATTTGACTACCTCTGTAAAAGGATGACCCAAGTGAGTGTTTTAATGGAGGAGATTAAGGTTCTCTCTCTCTCTTAAACGTGTATAGTCGGAGATTATGTCCTTGTGGTTTGCGTAAAAAGGTTGGAGATGGAAAAAAAAAGTGTTATTTTGTCCGTATGTTTGCGTAATGGATGTGGAGAGCTATTCAATAATGTGCTGAGATTGTCTGAGACTATTTCCTTGTGTTGATGCGTAAAAGGATTTTGGAGCTAATAGAGTCATGTGTGACATAAATGGAGGTGCAGGGACTCAGGTTCATGCCAGCTGTTTAAACCTATTGTATTGGTAAAGTGTTATTGTGTAATCTTGTTAAAGTAATTAGCGCATATATTCCTCTGAGAACTGATGATGTCTGTGTGTGGCCCTAGCTATGTTCACTGCAGAGTGTAATACAATGACGTGGTGAACCTTGATCTATTTATTTATTTTTAAACATTTAAATGTATATATTATATAAGTATTCTAAATAGGCCTATAGGTGCATAGGTTTTTTTCTCCAAAAAAGAACAAAAGATTTTCACAGCACCCCCTGGTCAAAATAATTTCCAGCGGCCCTGCAGCTGAGTTGTCCACCGGAGATCAAGTTTCTCTCTCTATTGAAAATTATGACCTAACTGAGTTGTCCACGAAAGGAGATCGAGATTCTCTATCTCTTGAAAAGGATGACTCAGCTGAGTTGTCCACTGGAGGAGATCGAATTTCACTACCTCTGTAAAAGGATGACCCAAGTAAGTGTTTTAATGGAGGAGATTGAGGTTCTCTCTCTCTCTTCAACGTGTATAGTCGGAGATTATGTCCTTGTGGTTTGCGTAAAAAGGTTGGTTCATGCCAGCTGTTTAAACCTATTGTATTGTTAAAGTGTTATTGTGTAATCTTGTTAAAGTAATTAGCGCATATATTCCTCTGAGTTGTCCACGGAAGGAGATCGAGATTCTCTCTCTCTTGAAAAGGAAGACCCAGCTGAGATTTCAAAAGGCGATCGAGTTTCTCTCTCTCTTGAAAAGGATAACTCAGCTGAGTTGTCCACTGGAAGTGATTGAGTTTCTCTCTCTCTTGAAAAGGATAACCCAGGTGAGTTGTCTCCTGGGAGAGATTGAGTTTCTCTCTGTATTAAAAAGGATGACCCAGGTGAGATGACCACTGGAGGAGATCGAATGTCTCTCTCTCTCTCTTGAAAAGGATGACCCAGGTGAGTTGTCTACTGTAGGAGATCGAGTTTTTCTATCTCTTTGAAGGTCTGACCCAGGTGAGTATTCCACAGGAGGAGATCGAGTTTCTCTATCTTTTGTAAAGGATAACCCAGGTGGGTTGTCTCCTGGAAGAGATTGAGTTTCTCTGTCTCTTGTAAAGGATGACCCAGCTGAGTTGTCCACTGGAGGAGATCGAGTTTCTCTCTCTCTTGAAAAGGATGACCCTGGTGAGTTGTCCACTGGAGTAAATCGGGTTTCTCTATCTCTTGTAAAGGATAACCCAGGTGAGTTGTCTCCTGGAAGAGATCGAGTTTCTCTCTCTCTTGAAAAGGATAACCCAGGTGAGTTGTCCACTGGAGGAGATCGAGTGTCTCTTTCTTTTTGAAGGTCTAAACCAGGTGAGTATTCCACAGGAGGAGATTGAGTTTCTCTTTCTCTTGAAAAGGATGACTCTGGAGAGTTTTCCACTGGAGCAGATCGAGTGTCTATGTCTCTTGAAAAGGATGACCCAGGTGAGTATTCCACAGGAGGAGATCAAGTTTCTCTATCTCTTGTAAAGGATAACCCAGGTGAGTATTCCACAGGAGGAAATCGGGTTTCTCTATCTCTTGTAAAGGATAACCCTGGGGAGTTGTCTCCTGGAAGAGATTGAGTTTCTCTCTCTCTTGGAAAGGATAACCCAGGTGAGTTGTCCACTGGTGGAGATCGAGTGTCTCTTTCTTTTTGAAGGTCTAACCCAGGAGAGTATTCCACAGGAGGAAATCGAGTTTCTCTATCTTTTTTAAAGGATAACCAAGGTGAGTTGTCTCCTGGAAGAGATCGAGTTTCTCTCTCTTTTGAAAAGGATGACCCAGGTGAGTTGTCCACTGGAGGAGATCGTGTTTCTCTGTCTCTTGAACAGGATGCACAGGAGGAGATTGAGTTTCTCTATCTCTTGTAAAGGATAACCCTGGTGAGTTGTCTCCCGGAAGAGATTTAGTTTCTCTCTCTCTTAAAAAGTATAACCCAGGTGAGTGTTCCACAGGATGAGATCGAGTTTCTCTAACTCTTGAAAAGGATGACCCAGGTGAGTTGTCTCCTGGGAGAGATTGAGTTTCTCTCTGTTTTGAAAAGGATGACCCAGGTGAGTTGAACACTGGAGGGGATCGAATGTCTCTCTCTCTCTTGAAAAAGATGACCCAGGTGAGTTGTCTACTGTAGGAGATCGAGTTTTTCTATCTCTTTGAAGGTCTGACCCAGGTGAGTATTCCACAGGAGGAGATCGAGTTTCTCTATCTCTTGTTAAGGATAACCCAGGTGAGTTCTCTCCCGGAAGAGATTTAGTTTCTCTCTCTCTTAAAAAGTATAACCCAAGTGAGTATTCCACAGGAGGAGATCAAGTTTCTCTATCTCCTGTAAAGGATAACCCAGGTGAGTTGTCCACAGGAGTAAATCGGGTTTCTCTATCTCTTGTAAAGGATAAGCCAGGTGAGTTGTCTCCTGGAAGAGATCGAGTTTCTCTCTCTCTTGAAACGGATAACCCAGGTGAGTTGTCCACTGGAGGAGATCGAGTGTCTCTTTCTTTTTGAAGGTCTAAACCAGGTGAGTATTCCACAGGAGGAGATTGAGTTTCTCTTTCTCTTGAAAAGGATGACTCTGGAGAGTTTTCCACTGGAGGAGATCGAGTTTCTATGTCTCTTGAAAAGGATGACCCAGGTAAGTATTCCACAGGAGGAGATCAAGTTTCTCTATCTCTTGTAAAGGATAACCCAGGTGAGTTGTCCACAGGAGTAAATCGGGTTTCTCTATCTCTTGTAAAGGATAACCCAGGTGAGTTGTCTCCTGGAAGAGATCGAGTTTCTCTCTCTCTTGAAAAGGATAACCCAGGTGAGTTGTCCACTGGAGGAGATCGAGTGTCTCTTTCTTTTTGAAGGTCTAAACCAGGTGAGTATTCCACAGGAGGAGATTGAGTTTGTCTTTCTTTTGAAAAGGATGACTCTGGAGAGTTTTCCACTGGAGGAGATCGAGTTTCTATGTCTCTTGAAAAGGATGACCCAGGTGAGTATTCCACAGGAGGAAATCGGGTTTCTCTATCTCTTGTAAAGGATAACCCTGGGGAGTTTTCTCCTGGAAGAGATTGAGTTTCTCTCTCTCTTGGAAAGGATAACCCAGGTGAGTTGTCCACTGGTGGAGATCGAGTGTCTCTTTCTTTTTGAAGGTCTAACCCAGGAGAGTATTCCACAGGAGGAAATCGAGTTTCTCTATCTTTTTTAAAGGATAACCAAGGTGAGTTGTCTCCTGGAAGAGATCGAGTTTCTCTCTCTTTTGAAAACGATGGCTCAGGTGAGTTGTCCACTGGAGGAGATCGTGTTTCTCTGTCTCTTGAACAGGATGCACAGGAGGAGATTGAGTTTCTCTATCTCTTGTAAAGGATAACCCTGGTGAGTTGTCTCCCGGAAGAGATTTAGTTTCTCTCTCTCTTAAAAAGTATAACCCAGGTGAGTGTTCCACAGGATGAGATCGAGTTTCTCTAACTCTTGAAAAGGATGACCCAGGTGAGTTGTCTCCTGGGAGAGATTGAGTTTCTCTCTGTTTTGAAAAGGATGACCCAGGTGAGTTGAACACTGGAGGGGATCGAATGTCTCTCTCTCTCTTGAAAAAGATGACCCAGGTGAGTTGTCTACTGTAGGAGATCGAGTTTTTCTATCTCTTTGAAGGTCTGACCCAGGTGAGTATTCCACAGGAGGAGATCGAGTTTCTCTATCTCTTGTTAAGGATAACCCAGGTGAGTTCTCTCCCGGAAGAGATTTAGTTTCTCTCTCTCTTAAAAAGTATAACCCAAGTGAGTATTCCACAGGAGGAGATCAAGTTTCTCTATCTCCTGTAAAGGATAACCCAGGTGAGTTGTCCACAGGAGTAAATCGGGTTTCTCTATCTCTTGTAAAGGATAAGCCAGGTGAGTTTTCTCCTGGAAGAGATCGAGTTTCTCTCTCTCTTGAAAAGGATAACCCAGGTGAGTATTCCACAGGAGGAGATTGAGTTTCTCTTTCTTTTGAAAAGGATGACTCTGGAGAGTTTTCCACTGGAGGAGATCGAGTTTCTATGTCTCTTGAAGAGGATGACCCAGGTGAGTATTCCACAGGAGGAAATCGGGTTTCTCTATCTCTTGTAAAGGATAACCCTGGGGAGTTGTCTCCTGGAAGAGATTGAGTTTCTCTCTCTCTTGGAAAGGATAACCCAGGTGAGTTGTCCACTGGTGGAGATCGAGTGTCTCTTTCTTTTTGAAGGTCTAACCCAGGAGAGTATTCCACAGGAGGAAATCGAGTTTCTCTATCTTTTTTAAAGGATAACCAAGGTGAGTTGTCTCCTGGAAGAGATCGAGTTTCTCTCTCTTTTGAAAAGGATGACCCAGGTGAGTTGTCCACTGGAGGAGATCGTGTTTCTCTGTCTCTTGAACAGGATGCACAGGATGAGATCGAGTTTCTCTAACTCTTGAAAAGGATGACCCAGGTGAGTTGTCTCCTGGGAGAGATTGAGTTTCTCTCTGTTTTGAAAAGGATTACCCAGGTGAGTTGACCACTGGAGGAGATCGAATGTCTCTCTCTCTCTTAAAAAGGATGAACCAGGTGAGTTGTCTCCTGCGAGAGATTGAGTTTCTCTCTGTTTTGAAAAGGATTACCCAGGTGAGTTGACCACTGGAGGAGATCGAATGTCTCTCTCTCTTGAAAAGGATGAACCAGGTGAGTTGTCTCCAGTGAAAGATTGAGTTTCTCTCTGTTTTGAAAAGGATGACCCAGGTGAGTTGTCTACTGTAGGAGATTGAGTTTTTCTATCTCTTGTAAAGGATAACCCAGGTGAGTTCTCTCCCGGAAGAGATTTAGTTTCTCTCTCTCTTAAAAAGTATAACCCAAGTGAGTGTTCCACAGGATGAGATCGAGTTTCTCTAACTCTTGAAAAGGATGACCCAGGTGAGTTGTCTCCTGGGAGAGATTGAGTTTCTCTCTGTTTTGAAAAGGATGACCCAGGTGAGTTGACCACTGGAGGAGATCGAATTTCTCTCTCTCTTGAAAAGGATGAACCAGGTGAGTTGTCTCCTGGGAGAGATTGAGTTTCTCTCTCTCTTGAAAAGGATAACCCAGGTGAGTTGTCCACTGGAGGAGATCGAGTGTCTCTTTCTTTTTGAAGGTCTAAACCAGGTGAGTATTCCACAGGAGGAGATTGAGTTTCTCTTTCTCTTGAAAAGGATGACTCTGGAGAGTTTTCCACTGGAGGAGATCGAGTTTCTATGTCTCTTGAAAAGGATGACCCAGGTGAATATTCCACAGGAGGAGATCAAGTTTCTCTATCTCTTGTAAAGGATAACCCAGGTGAGGATTCCACAGGATGAGATCGAGTTTCTCTAACTCTTGAAAAGGATGACCCAGGTGAGTTGTCTCCTGGGAGAGATTGAGTTTCTCTCTGTTTTGAAAAGGATTACCCAGGTGAGTTGACCACTGGAGGAGATCGAATGTCTCTCTCTCTCTTAAAAAGGATGAACCAGGTGAGTTGTCTCCTGGGAGAGATTGAGTTTCTCTCTGTTTTGAAAAGGATTACCCAGGTGAGTTGACCACTGGAGGAGATCGAATGTCTCTCTCTCTTGAAAAGGATGAACCAGGTGAGTTGTCTCCAGTGAAAGATTGAGTTTCTCTCTGTTTTGAAAAGGATGACCCAGGTGAGTTGTCTACTGTAGGAGATTGAGTTTTTCTATCTCTTGTAAAGGATTACCCAGGTGAGTTCTCTCCCGGAAGAGATTTAGTTTCCCTCTCTCTTAAAAAGTATAACCCAAGTGAGTGTTCCACTGGATGAGATCGAGTTTCTCTAACTCTTGAAAAGGATGACCCAGGTGAGGATTCCACAGGAGTAAATCGAGTTTCTCTCTCTCTTGAAACGGATAACCCAGGTGAGTTGTCCACTGGAGGAGATCGAGTGTCTCTTTCTTATTGAAGGTCTAAACCAGGTGAGTATTCCACAGGAGGAGATTGAGTTTCTCTTTCTCTTGAAAAGGATGACTCTGGAGAGTTTTCCACTGGAGGAGATCGAGTTTCTATGTCTCTTGAAAAGGATGACCCAGGTGAGTATTCCACAGGAGGAGATCAAGTTTCTCTATCTCTTGTAAAGGATAACCCAGGTGAGGATTCCACAGGAGTAAATCGTCTTTCTCTGTCTCTTGAACAGGATGCACAGAAGGAGATTGAGTTTCTCTATCTCTTGTAAAGGATTACCCTGGTGAGTTGTCTCCTGGAAGAGATTGAGTTTCTCTCTCTCTCTTAAAAAGTATAACCCAGGTGAGTGTTCCACAGGATGAGATCGAGTTTCTCTAACTCTTGAAAAGGATGACCCAGGTGAGTTGTCTCCTGGGAGAGATTGAGTTTCTCTCTGTTTTGAAAAGGATGACCCAGGTGAGTTGACCACTGGAGGAGATCGAATTTCTCTCTCTCTTGAAAAGGATGAACCAGGTGAGTTGTCTCCTGGGAGAGATTGAGTTTCTCTCTCTCTTGAAAAGGATAACCCAGGTGAGTTGTCCACTGGAGGAGATCGAGTGTCTCTTTCTTTTTGAAGGTCTAAACCAGGTGAGTATTCCACAGGAGGAGATTGAGTTTCTCTTTCTCTTGAAAAGGATGACTCTGGAGAGTTTTCCACTGGAGGAGATCGAGTTTCTATGTCTCTTGAAAAGGATGACCCAGGTGAATATTCCACAGGAGGAGATCAAGTTTCTCTATCTCTTGAAAAGGATAACCCAGGTGAGTGTTCCACAGGATGAGATCGAGTTTCTCTAACTCTTGAAAAGGATGACCCAGGTGAGTTGTCTCCTGGGAGAGATTGAGTTTCTCTCTCTTTTGAAAAGGATAACCCAGGTGAGTTGACCACTGGAGGAGTTCGAATGTCTCTCTCTCTTAAAAAGGATGAACCAGGTGAGTTGTCTCCTGGGAGAGATTGAGTTTCTCTCTGTTTTGAAAAGGATTACCCCTTTGAGTTGACCACTGGAGGAGATCGAATTTCTCTCTCTCTTGAAAAGGGTGAACCAGGTGAGTTGTGTCCTGGGAGAGATTGAGTTTCTCTCTGTTTTGAAAAGGATGACCCAGGTGAGTTGACCACTTGAGGAGATTGAGTTTTTCTATCTCTTGTAAAGGATAACCCAGGTGAGTTCTCTCCCGGAAGAGATTTAGTTTCTCTCTATCTTAAAAAGTATAACCCAAGTGAGTGTTCCAAAGGATGAGATTGAGTTTCTCTAACTCTTGAAAAGGATGACCCAGGTGAGGATTCCACAGGAGTAAATCGGGTTTCTCTATCTCTTGTAAAGGATAACCCAGGTGAGTTGTCTCTTGGAAGAGATCGAGTTTCTCTTTCTTTTTGAAGGTCTAAACCAGGTGAGTATTCCACAGGAGGAGATTGAGTTTCTCTTTCTTTTGAAAAGGATGACTCTGGAGAGTTTTCCACTGGAGGAGATCGAGTTTCTATGTCTCTTGAAAATGATGACCCAGGTGAGTATTCCACATTAGGAAATCGGGTTTCTCTATCTCTTGTAAAGGATAACCCTGGGGAGTTGTCTCCTGGAAGAGATTGAGTTTCTCTCTCTCTTGAAAAGGATAACCCAGGTGAGTTGTCCACTGGTGGAGATCGAGTGTCTCTTTCTTTTTGAAGGTGTAACCCAGGAGAGTATTCCACAGGAGGAAATCGAGTTTCTCTATCTTTTTTAAAGGATAACCAAAGTGAGTTGTCTCCTGGAAGAGATCGAGTTTCTCTCTCTTTTGAAAAGGATGACCCAGGTGAGTTGTCCACTGGAGGAGATCGTGTTTCTCTGTCTCTTGAACAGGATGACCCAGGTGAGTGTTCCACAGGATAAGATCGAGTTTCTCTAACTCTTGAAAAGGATGACCCAGGTGAGGATTCCACAGGAGTAAATCGGGTTTCTCTATCTCTTGTAAAGGATGACCCAGGTGAGTTGTCTCTTGGAAGAGATCGAGTTTCTCTCTCTCTTGAAAAGGATAACCCAGGTGAGTTGTCCACTGGAGGAGATCAAGTGTCTCTTTCTTTTTGAAGGTCTAAACCAGGTGAGTATTCCACAGGAGGAGATTGAGTTTCTCTTTCTCTTGAAAAGGATAACCCAGGTGAGTTGTCCACTGGAGGAGATCGAGTGTCTCTTTCTTTTTGAAGGTCTAACCCAGGAGAGTATTCCACAGGAGGAAATCGAGTTTCTCTATCTTTTTTAAAGGATAACCAAGGTGAGTTGTCTCCTGGAAGAGATCGAGTTTCTCTCTCTTTTGAAAAGGATGACCCAGGTGAGTTGACCACTGGAGGAGATCGAATGTCTCTCTCTCTTCAAAGGATGAACCAGGTGAGTTGTCTCCTGGAAGAGATCGAGTTTCTCTCTCTCTTGAAAAGGATAACCCAGGTGAGTTGTCCACTGGAGGAGATCGAGTGTCTCTTTCTTTTTGAAGGTCTAACCCAGGAGAGTATTCCACAGGAGGAAATCGAGTTTCTCTATCTTTTTTAAAGGATAACCAAGTTGAGTTGTCTCCTGGAAGAGATCGAGTTTCTCTCTCTTTTGAAAAGGATGACCCAGGTGAGTTGTCCACTGGAGGAGATCGTGTTTCTCTGTCTCTTGAACAGGATGACCCAGGTGAGTATTCCACAGGAGGAGATTGAGTTTCTCTATCTCTTGTAAAGGATAACCCTGGTGAGTTGTCTCCCGGAAGAGATTTAGTTTCTCTCTCTCTTAAAAAGTATAACCCAGGTGAGTGTTCCACAGGATGAGATCGAGTTTCTCTAACTCTTGAAAAGGATGACCCAGGTGAGTTATCTCCTGGGAGAGATTGAGTTTCTCTCTGTTTTGAAAAGGATTACCCAGGTGAGTTGACCACTGGAGGAGATTGAATGTCTCTCTCTCTTAAAAAGGATGAACCAGGTGAGTTGTCTCCTGGAAGAGATTGAGTTTCTCTCTGTTTTGAAAAGGATTACCCAGGTGAGTTGACCACTGGAGGAGATCGAATGTCTCTCTCTCTTAAAAAGGATAAACCAGGTGAGTTGTCTCCTGGAAGAGATCGAGTTTCTCTCTCTCTTGAAAAGGATTACCCAGGTGAGTTGTCCACTGGAGGAGATCGAGTGTCTCTTTCTTTTTGAAGGTCTAACCCAGGAGAGTATTCCACAGGAGGAAATCGAGTTTCTCTATCTTTTTTAAAGGATGACCCAGGTGAGTTGTCCACTGGAGGAGATCGTGTTTCTCTGTCTCTTGAACAGGATGACCCAGGTGAGTGTTCCACAGGATGAGATCGAGTTTCTCTAACTCTTGAAAAGGATGACCCAGGTGAGGATTCCACAGGAGTAAATCGGGTTTCTCTATCTCTTGTAAAGGATAACCCAGGTGAGTTGTCTCTTGGAAGAGATCGAGTTTCTCTCTCTCTTGAAAAGGATAACCCAGGTGAGTTGTCCACTGGAGGAGATCGAGTGTCTCTTTCTTTTTGAAGGTCTAAACCAGGTGAGTATTCCACAGGAGGAGATTGACTTTCTCTTTCTCTTGAAAAGGATGACTCTGGAGAGTTTTCCACTGGAGGAGATCGAGTTTCTATGTCTCTTGAAAAGGATGACCCAGGTGAGTTGTCCACTGGAGGAGATCGAGTGTCTCTTTCTTTTTGAAGGTCTAACCCAGGAGAGTATTCCACAGGAGGAAATCGAGTTTCTCTATCTTTTTTAAAGGATAACCAAGGTGAGTTGTCTCCTGGAAGAGATCGAGTTTCTCTCTCTCTTGAACAGGATGACCCAGGTTAGTATTCCACAGGAGGAGATTGAGTTTCTCTATCTCTTGAAAAGGATAACCCAGGTGAGTTGTCCACTGGAGGAGATCGAGTGTCTCTTTCTTGTTGAAGGTCTAAACCAGGTGAGTATTCCACAGGAGGAGATTGAGTTTCTCTTTCTCTTGAAATCGAGTTTCTCTATCTTTTTTAAAGGATAACCAAGGTGAGTTGTCTCCTGGAAGAGATCGAGTTTCTCTCTCTTTTGAAAAGGATGACCCAGGTGAGTTGTCCACTGGAGGAGATCGTGTTTCTCTGTCTCTTGAACAGGATGACCCAGGTGAGTATTCCACAGAAGGAGATTGAGTTTCTCTATCTCTTGTAAAGGATAAGGAAGGCGAGGATTCCACAGGACTAAATCAGGTTTCTCTATCTCTTGAAAAGGATAACCCAGGTGAGTTGTCCACTGGAGGAGATCGAGTGTCTCTTTCTTTTTGAAGGTCTAAACCAGGTGAGAATTCCACAGGAGGAGATTGAGTTTCTCTTTCTCTTGAAAAGGATGACCCAGGTGAGTATTCCACAGGAGGAGATCAAGTTTCTCTGTCTCTTGTAAAGGATAACCCAGGTGAGGATTCCACAGGAGTAAATCGGGTTTCTCTATCTCTTGTAAAGGATAACCCAGGTGAGTTGTCCACTGGAGGAGATCGAGTGTCTCTTTCTTTTTGAAGGTCTAAACCAGGTGAGTATTCCACAGGAGGAGATTGAGTTTCTCTTTCTTTTGAAAAGGATGACTCTGGAGAGTTTTCCACTGGAGGAGATCGAGTTTCTATGTTTCTTGAAAATGATGACCCAGGTGAGTATTCCACAGGAGGAAATCGGGTTTCTCTATCTTTTTTAAAGGATAACCAAAGTGAGTTGTCTCCTGGAAGAGATCGAGTTTCTCTCTCTTTTGAAAAGGATGACCCAGGTGAGTTGTCCACTGGAGGAGATCGTGTTTCTCTGTCTCTTGAACAGGATGACCCAGGTGAGTGTTCCACAGGATGAGATCGAGTTTCTCTAACTCTTGAAAAGGATGACCCAGGTGAGGATTCCACAGGAGTAAATCGGGTTTCTCTATCTCTTGTAAAGGATAACCCAGGTGAGTTGTCTCTTGGAAGAGATCGAGTTTCTCTCTCTCTTGAAAAGGATAACCCAGGTGAGTTGTCCACTGGAGGAGATCGAGTGTCTCTTTCTTTTTGAAGGTCTAAACCAGGTGAATATTCCACAGGAGGAGATTGAGTTTCTCTTTCTCTTGAAAAGGATGACTCTGGAGAGTTTTCCACTGGAGGAGATCGAGTTTCTATGTCTCTTGAAAAGGATGACCCAGGTGAGTATTCCACAGGAGGAGATCAAGTTTCTCTATCTCTTGTAAAGGATAACCCAGGTGAGGATTCCACAGGAGTAAATCGGGTTTCTCTATCTTTTGTAAAGGATAAACCAGGTGAGTTGTCTCCTGGAAGAGATCGAGTTTCTCTCTCTCTTGAAAAGGATAACCCAGGTGAGTTGTCCACTGGAGGAGATCGAGTGTCTCTTTCTTTTTGAAGGTCTAACCCAGGAGAGTATTCCACAGGAGGAAATCGAGTTTCTCTATCTTTTTTAAAGGATAACCAAGGTGAGTTGTCTCCTGGAAGAGATCGAGTTTCTCTCTCTTTTGAAAAGGATGACCCAGGTGAGTTGTCCACTGGAGGAGATCGTGTTTCTCTGTCTCTTGAACAGGATGACCCAGGTGAGTATTCCACAGGAGGAGATTGAGTTTCTCTATCTCTTGTAAAGGATAACCCTGGTGAGTTGTCTCCCGGAAGAGATTTAGTTTCTCTATCTCTTAAAAAGTATAACCCAGGTGAGTGTTCCACAGGATGAGATCGAGTTTCTCTAACTCTTGAAAAGGATGACCCAGGTGAGTTGTCTCCTGGGAGAGATTGAGTTTCTCTCTGTTTTGAAAAGGATTACCCAGGTGAGTTGACCACTGGAGGAGATCGAATGTCTCTCTCTCTTCAAAGGATGAACCAGGTGAGTTGTCTCCTGGAAGAGATTGAGTTTCTCTCTCTCTTGAAAAGGATAACCCAGGTGAGTTGTCCACTGGAGGAGATCGAGTGTCTCTTTCTTTTTGAACGTCTAAACCAGGTGAGTATTCCACAGGAGGAGATTGAGTTTCTCTTTCTCTTGAAAAGGATGACTCTGGAGAGTTTTCCACTGGAGGAGATCGAGTTTCTATGTCTCTTGAAAAGGATGACCCAGGTGAGTATTCCACAGGAGGAGATCAAGTTTCTCTATCTCTTGTAAAGGATAACCCAGGTGAGGATTCCACAGGAGTAAATCGGGTTTCTCTATCTTTTGTAAAGGATAAACCAGGTGAGTTGTCTCCTGGAAGAGATCGAGTTTCTCTCTCTCTTGAAAAGGATAACCCAAGTGAGTTGTCCACTGGAGGAGATCGAGTGTCTCTTTCTTTTTGAAGGTCTAACCCAGGAGAGTATTCCACAGGAGGAAATCGAGTTTCTCTATCTTTTTTAAAGGATAACCAAGGTGAGTTGTCTCCTGGAAGAGATCGAGTTTCTCTCTCTTTTGAAAAGGATGACCCAGGTGAGTTGTCCACTGGAGGAGATCGTGTTTCTCTGTCTCTTGAACACGATGACCCAGGTGAGTATTCCACAGGAGGAGATTGAGTTTCTCTATCTCTTGTAAAGGATAACCCTGGTGAGTTGTCTCCCGGAAGATATTTAGTTTCTCTCTCTCTTAAAAAGTATAACCCAGGTGAGTGTTCCACAGGATGAGATCGAGTTTCTCTAACTCTTGAAAAGGATGACCCAGGTGAGTTGTCTCCTGGGAGAGATTGAGTTACTCTCTGTTTTGAAAAGGATTACCCAGGTGAGTTGACCACTGGAGGAGATCGAATATCTCTCTCTCTTCAAACGATGAACCAGGTGAGTTGTCTCCTGGAAGAGATTGAGTTTCTCTCTGTTTTGAAAAGGATTACCCAGGTGAGTTGACCACTGGAGGAGATCGAATGTCTCTCTCTCTTGAAAAGGATGAACCAGGTGAGTTGTCTCCTGGGAGAGATTGAGTTTCTCTCTCTCTTGAAAAGGATAACCCAGGTGAGGATTCCACAGGAGTAAATCAGGTTTCTCTATCTCTTGAAAAGGATAACACAGGTGAGTTGTCCACTGGTGGAGATCGAGTGTCTCTTTCTTTTTGAAGGTCTAACCCAGGAGAGTATTCCACAGGAGGAAATCGAGTTTCTCTATCTTTTTTAAAGGATAACCAAGGTGAGTTGTCTCCTGGAAGAGATCGAGTTTCTCTCTCTTTTGAAAAGGATGACCCAGGTGAGTTGTCCACTGGAGGAGATCGTGTTTCTCTGTCTCTTGAACAGGATGACCCAGGTGAGTATTCCACAGGAGGAGATTGAGTTTCTCTATCTCTTGTAAAGGATAACCCTGGTGAGTTGTCTCCCGGAAGAGATTTAGTTTCTCTCTCTCTTGAAAAGGATAACCCAGGTGAGTTGTCCACTGGAGGAGATCGAGTGTCTCTTTCTTTTTGAAGGTCTAAACCAGGTGAATATTCCACAGGAGGAGATTGAGTTTCTCTTTCTCTTGAAAAGGATGACTCTGGAGAGTTTTCCACTGGAGGAGATCGAGTTTCTATGTCTCTTGAAAAGGATGACCCAGGTGAGTATTCCACAGGAGGAGATCAAGTTTCTCTATCTCTTGTAAAGGATAACCCAGGTGAGGATTCCACAGGAGTAAATCGGGTTTCTCTATCTTTTGTAAAGGATAAACCAGGTGAGTTGTCTCCTGGAAGAGATCGAGTTTCTCTCTCTCTTGAAAAGGATAACCCAGGTGAGTTGTCCACTGGAGGAGATCGAGTGTCTCTTTCTTTTTGAAGGTCTAACCCAGGAGAGTATTCCACAGGAGGAAATCGAGTTTCTCTATCTTTTTTAAAGGATAACCAAGGTGAGTTGTCTCCTGGAAGAGATCGAGTTTCTCTCTCTTTTGAAAAGGATGACCCAGGTGAGTTGTCCACTGGAGGAGATCGTGTTTCTCTGTCTCTTGAACAGGATGACCCAGGTGAGTATTCCACAGGAGGAGATTGAGTTTCTCTATCTCTTGTAAAGGATAACCCTGGTGAGTTGTCTCCCGGAAGAGATTTAGTTTCTCTATCTCTTAAAAAGTATAACCCAGGTGAGTGTTCCACAGGATGAGATCGAGTTTCTCTAACTCTTGAAAAGGATGACCCAGGTGAGTTGTCTCCTGGGAGAGATTGAGTTTCTCTCTGTTTTGAAAAGGATTACCCAGGTGAGTTGACCACTGGAGGAGATCGAATGTCTCTCTCTCTTCAAAGGATGAACCAGGTGAGTTGTCTCCTGGAAGAGATTGAGTTTCTCTCTCTCTTGAAAAGGATAACCCAGGTGAGTTGTCCACTGGAGGAGATCGAGTGTCTCTTTCTTTTTGAACGTCTAAACCAGGTGAGTATTCCACAGGAGGAGATTGAGTTTCTCTTTCTCTTGAAAAGGATGACTCTGGAGAGTTTTCCACTGGAGGAGATCGAGTTTCTATGTCTCTTGAAAAGGATGACCCAGGTGAGTATTCCACAGGAGGAGATCAAGTTTCTCTATCTCTTGTAAAGGATAACCCAGGTGAGGATTCCACAGGAGTAAATCGGGTTTCTCTATCTTTTGTAAAGGATAAACCAGGTGAGTTGTCTCCTGGAAGAGATCGAGTTTCTCTCTCTCTTGAAAAGGATAACCCAAGTGAGTTGTCCACTGGAGGAGATCGAGTGTCTCTTTCTTTTTGAAGGTCTAACCCAGGAGAGTATTCCACAGGAGGAAATCGAGTTTCTCTATCTTTTTTAAAGGATAACCAAGGTGAGTTGTCTCCTGGAAGAGATCGAGTTTCTCTCTCTTTTGAAAAGGATGACCCAGGTGAGTTGTCCACTGGAGGAGATCGTGTTTCTCTGTCTCTTGAACACGATGACCCAGGTGAGTATTCCACAGGAGGAGATTGAGTTTCTCTATCTCTTGTAAAGGATAACCCTGGTGAGTTGTCTCCCGGAAGATATTTAGTTTCTCTCTCTCTTAAAAAGTATAACCCAGGTGAGTGTTCCACAGGATGAGATCGAGTTTCTCTAACTCTTGAAAAGGATGACCCAGGTGAGTTGTCTCCTGGGAGAGATTGAGTTACTCTCTGTTTTGAAAAGGATTACCCAGGTGAGTTGACCACTGGAGGAGATCGAATATCTCTCTCTCTTCAAACGATGAACCAGGTGAGTTGTCTCCTGGAAGAGATTGAGTTTCTCTCTGTTTTGAAAAGGATTACCCAGGTGAGTTGACCACTGGAGGAGATCGAATGTCTCTCTCTCTTGAAAAGGATGAACCAGGTGAGTTGTCTCCTGGGAGAGATTGAGTTTCTCTCTCTCTTGAAAAGGATAACCCAGGTGAGGATTCCACAGGAGTAAATCAGGTTTCTCTATCTCTTGAAAAGGATAACACAGGTGAGTTGTCCACTGGTGGAGATCGAGTGTCTCTTTCTTTTTGAAGGTCTAACCCAGGAGAGTATTCCACAGGAGGAAATCGAGTTTCTCTATCTTTTTTAAAGGATAACCAAGGTGAGTTGTCTCCTGGAAGAGATCGAGTTTCTCTCTCTTTTGAAAAGGATGACCCAGGTGAGTTGTCCACTGGAGGAGATCGTGTTTCTCTGTCTCTTGAACAGGATGACCCAGGTGAGTATTCCACAGGAGGAGATTGAGTTTCTCTATCTCTTGTAAAGGATAACCCTGGTGAGTTGTCTCCCGGAAGAGATTTAGTTTCTCTCTCTCTTAAAAAGTATAACCCAGGTGAGTGTTCCACAGGATGAGATCGAGTTTCTCTAACTCTTGAAAAGGATGACCCAGGTGATTTGTCTCCTGGGAGAGATTGAGTTTCTCTCTGTTTTGAAAAGGATTACCCAGGTGAGTTGACCACTGGAGGAGATCGAATGTCTCTCTCTCTTCAAAGGATGAACCAGGTGAGTTGTCTCCTGGAAGAGATTGAGTTTCTCTCTGTTTTGAAAAGGATTACCCAGGTGAGTTGACCACTGGAGGAGATCGAATGTCTCTCTCTCTTAAAAAGGATGAACCAGGTGAGTTGTCTCCTGGGAGAGATTGAGTTTCTCTCTCTCTTGAAAAGGATAACCCAGATGAGTTGTCCACTGGAGGAGATCGAATTTCTCTCTCTCTTGAAAAGGATGAACCAGGTGAGTTGTCTCCTGGGAGAGATTGAGTTTCTCTCTGTTTTGAAAAGGATGACCCAGGTGAGTTGACCACTTGAGGAGATCGAATGTCTCTCTCTCTCTCTTGAAAAGGATGACCCAGGTGAGTTGTCTACTGTAGGAGATCGAGTTTTTCTATCTCTTGTAAAGGATAACCCAGGTGAGTTCTCTCCCGGAAGAGATTTAGTTTCTCTCTCTCTTAAAAAGTATAACCCAAGTGAGTGTTCCACAGGATGAGATCGAATTTCTCTAACTCTTGAAAAGGATGACCCAGGTGAGGATTCCACAGGAGTAAATCGGGTTTCTCTATCTCTTGTAAAGGATAAACCAGGTGAGTTGTCTCCTGGAAGAGATCGAGTTTCTCTCTCTCTTGAAAAGGATAACCCAAGTGAGTTGTCCACTGGAGGAGATCGAGTGTCTCTTTCTTTTTGAAGGTCTAAACCAGGTGAGTATTCCACAGGAGGAGATTGAGTTTCTCTTTCTTTTGAAATCGAGTTTCTCTATCTTTTTTAAAGGATAACCAAGGTGAGTTGTCTCCCGGAAGAGATTTAGTTTCTCTATCTCTTAAAAAGTATAACCCAGGTGAGTGTTCCACAGGATGAGATCGAGTTTGTCTAACTCTTGAAAAGGATAACCCAGGTGAGTTGTCCACTGGAGGAGATCGAGTGTCTCTTTCTTTTTGAACGTCTAAACCAGGTGAGTATTCCACAGGAGGAGATTGAGTTTCTCTTTCTCTTGAAAAGGATGACTCTGGAGAGTTTTCCACTGGAGGAGATCGAGTTTCTATGTCTCTTGAAAAGGATGACCCAGGTGAGTATTCCACAGGAGGAGATCAAGTTTCTCTATCTCTTGTAAAGGATAACCCAGGTGAGGATTCCACAGGAGTAAATCGGGTTTCTCTATCTTTTGTAAAGGATAAACCAGGTGAGTTGTCTCCTGGAAGAGATCGAGTTTCTCTCTCTCTTGAAAAGGATAACCCAAGTGAGTTGTCCACTGGAGGAGATCGAGTGTCTCTTTCTTTTTGAAGGTCTAACCCAGGAGAGTATTCCACAGGAGGAAATCGAGTTTCTCTATCTTTTTTAAAGGATAACCAAGGTGAGTTGTCTCCTGGAAGAGATCGAGTTTCTCTCTCTTTTGAAAAGGATGACCCAGGTGAGTTGTCCACTGGAGGAGATCGTGTTTCTCTGTCTCTTGAACACGATGACCCAGGTGAGTATTCCACAGGAGGAGATTGAGTTTCTCTATCTCTTGTAAAGGATAACCCTGGTGAGTTGTCTCCCGGAAGATATTTAGTTTCTCTCTCTCTTAAAAAGTATAACCCAGGTGAGTGTTCCACAGGATGAGATCGAGTTTCTCTAACTCTTGAAAAGGATGACCCAGGTGAGTTGTCTCCTGGGAGAGATTGAGTTTCTCTCTGTTTTGAAAAGGATTACCCAGGTGAGTTGACCACTGGAGGAGATCGAATATCTCTCTCTCTTCAAACGATGAACCAGGTGAGTTGTCTCCTGGAAGAGATTGAGTTTCTCTCTGTTTTGAAAAGGATTACCCAGGTGAGTTGACCACTGGAGGAGATCGAATGTCTCTCTCTCTTGAAAAGGATGAACCAGGTGAGTTGTCTCCTGGGAGAGATTGAGTTTCTCTCTCTCTTGAAAAGGATAACCCAGGTGAGGATTCCACAGGAGTAAATCAGGTTTCTCTATCTCTTGAAAAGGATAACACAGGTGAGTTGTCCACTGGTGGAGATCGAGTGTCTCTTTCTTTTTGAAGGTCTAACCCAGGAGAGTATTCCACAGGAGGAAATCGAGTTTCTCTATCTTTTTTAAAGGATAACCAAGGTGAGTTGTCTCCTGGGAGAGATTGAGTTTCTCTCTGTTTTGAAAAGGATGACCCACGTGAGTTGACCACTTGAGGAGATCGAATGTCTCTCTCTCTCTCTTGAAAAGGATGACCCAGGTGAGTTGTCTACTGTAGGAGATCGAGTTTTTCTATCTCTTGTAAAGGATAACCCAGGTGAATTCTCTCCCGGAAGAGATTTAGTTTCTCTCTCTCTTAAAAAGTATAACCCAGGTGAGTGTTCCACAGGATGAGATCGAGTTTCTCTAACTCTTGAAAAGGATGACCCAGGTGAGTTGTCTCCTGGGAGAGATTGAGTTTCTCTCTGTTTTGAAAAGGATTACCCAGGTGAGTTGACCACTGGAGGAGATCGAATGTCTCTCTCTCTTCAAAGGATGAACCAGGTGAGTTGTCTCCTGGAAGAGATTGAGTTTCTCTCTGTTTTGAAAAGGATTACCCAGGTGAGTTGACCACTGGAGGAGATCGAATGTCTCTCTCTCTTAAAAAGGATGAACCAGGTGAGTTGTCTCCTGGGAGAGATTGAGTTTCTCTCTCTCTTGAAAAGGATAACCCAGGTGAGTTGTCCACTGGAGGAGATCGAATTTCTCTCTCTCTTGAAAAGGATGAACCAGGTGAGTTGTCTCCTGGGAGAGATTGAGTTTCTCTCTGTTTTGAAAAGGATGACCCAGGTGAGTTGACCACTTGAGGAGATCGAATGTCTCTCTCTCTCTCTTGAAAAGGATGACCCAGGTGAGTTGTCTACTGTAGGAGATCGAGTTTTTCTATCTCTTGTAAAGGATAACCCAGGTGAGTTCTCTCCCGGAAGAGATTTAGTTTCTCTCTCTCTTAAAAAGTATAACCCAAGTGAGTGTTCCACAGGATGAGATCGAATTTCTCTCTCTCTCTCTTGAAAAGGATGACCCAGGTGAGGATTCCACAGGAGTAAATCGGGTTTCTCTATCTCTTGTAAAGGATAAACCAGGTGAGTTGTCTCCTGGAAGAGATCGAGTTTCTCTCTCTCTTGAAAAGGATAACCCAAGTGAGTTGTCCACTGGAGGAGATCGAGTGTCTCTTTCTTTTTGAAGGTCTAAACCAGGTGAGTATTCCACAGGAGGAGATTGAGTTTCTCTTTCTCTTGAAATCGAGTTTCTCTATCTTTTTTAAAGGATAACCAAGGTGAGTTGTCTCCTGGAAGAGATCGAGTTTCTCTCTCTTTTGAAAAGGATGACCCAGGTGAGTTGTCCACTGGAGGAGATCGTATTTCTCTGTCTCTTGAACAGGATGACCCAGGTGAGTATTCCACAGAAGGAGATTGAGTTTCTCTATCTCTTGTAAAGGATAAGGAAGGCGAGGATTCCACAGGAGTAAATCAGGTTTCTCTATCTCTTGAAAAGGATAACCCAGGTGAGTTGTCCACTGGAGGAGATCGAGTGTCTCTTTATTTTTGAAGGTCTAAACCAGGTGAGTATTCCACAGGAGGAGATTGAGTTTCTCTTTCTCTTGAAAAGGATGACTCTGGAGAGTTTTCCACTGGAGGAGATCGAGTTTCTATGTCTCTTGAAAAGGATGACCCAGGTGAGTATTCCACAGGAGGAGATCGTGTTTCTCTGTCTCTTGTAAAGGATAACCCAGGTGAGTATTCCACAGGAGGAAATCGGGTTTCTCTATCTCTTGTAAAGGATAACCCTGGGGAGTTGTCTCCTGGAAGAGATTGAGTTTCTCTCTCTCTTGAAAAGGGTAATCCAGGTGAGTTGTCCACTGGTGGAGATCGAGTGTCTCTTTCTTTTTGAAGGTCTAACCCAGGAGAGTATTCCACAGGAGAAAATCGAGTTTCTCTATCTTTTTTAAAGGATAACCAAAGTGAGTTGTCTCCTGGAAGAGATCGAGTTTCTCTCTCTTTTGAAAAGGATGACCCAGGTGAGTTGTCCACTGGAGGAGATCGTGTTTCTCTGTCTCTTGAACAGGATGACCCAGGTGAGTGTTCCACAGGATGAGATCGAGTTTCTGTAACTCTTGAAAAGGATGACCCAGGTGAGGATTCCACAGGAGTAAATCGGGTTTCTCTATCTCTTGTAAAGGATAACCCAGGTGAGTTGTCTCTTGGAAGAGATCGAGTTTCTCTCTCTCTTGAAAAGGATAACCCAGGTGAGTTGTCCACTGGAGGAGATCGAGTGTCTCTTTCTTTTTGAAGGTCTAACCCAGGAGAGTATTCCACAGGAGGAAATCGAGTTTCTCTATCTTTTTTAAAGGATAACCAAGGTGAGTTGTCTCCTGGAAGAGATCGAGTTTCTCTCTCTTTTGAAAAGGATGACCCAGGTGAGTTGTCCACTGGAGGAGATCGTGTTTCTCTGTCTCTTGAACAGGATGACCCAGGTGAGTATTCCACAGGAGGAGATTGAGTTTCTCTATCTCTTGTAAAGGATAACCCTGGTGAGTTGTCTCCCGGAAGAGATTTAGTTTCTCTATCTCTTAAAAAGTATAACCCAGGTGAGTGTTCCACAGGATGAGATCGAGTTTCTCTAACTCTTGAAAAGGATGACCCAGGTGAGTTGTCTCCTGGGAGAGATTGAGTTTCTCTCTGTTTTGAAAAGGATTACCCAGGTGAGTTGACCACTGGAGGAGATCGAATGTCTCTCTCTCTTCAAAGGATGAACCAGGTGAGTTGTCTCCTGGAAGAGATTGAGTTTCTCTCTCTCTTGAAAAGGATAACCCAGGTGAGTTGTCCACTGGAGGAGATCGAGTGTCTCTTTCTTTTTGAACGTCTAAACCAGGTGAGTATTCCACAGGAGGAGATTGAGTTTCTCTTTCTCTTGAAAAGGATGACTCTGGAGAGTTTTCCACTGGAGGAGATCGAGTTTCTATGTCTCTTGAAAAGGATGACCCAGGTGAGTATTCCACAGGAGTAAATCGGGTTTCTCTATCTTTTGTAAAGGATAAACCAGGTGAGTTGTCTCCTGGAAGAGATCGAGTTTCTCTCTCTCTTGAAAAGGATAACCCAAGTGAGTTGTCCACTGGAGGAGATCGAGTGTCTCTTTCTTTTTGAAGGTCTAACCCAGGAGAGTATTCCACAGGAGGAAATCGAGTTTCTCTATCTTTTTTAAAGGATAACCAAGGTGAGTTGTCTCCTGGAAGAGATCGAGTTTCTCTCTCTTTTGAAAAGGATGACCCAGGTGAGTTGTCCACTGGAGGAGATCGTGTTTCTCTGTCTCTTGAACACGATGACCCAGGTGAGTATTCCACAGGAGGAGATTGAGTTTCTCTATCTCTTGTAAAGGATAACCCTGGTGAGTTGTCTCCCTGAAGATATTTAGTTTCTCTCTCTCTTAAAAAGTATAACCCAGGTGAGTGTTCCACAGGATGAGATCGAGTTTCTCTAACTCTTGAAAAGGATGACCCAGGTGAGTTGTCTCCTGGGAGAGATTGAGTTACTCTCTGTTTTGAAAAGGATTACCCAGGTGAGTTGACCACTGGAGGAGATCGAATATCTCTCTCTCTTCAAACGATGAACCAGGTGAGTTGTCTCCTGGAAGAGATTGAGTTTCTCTCTGTTTTGAAAAGCATTACCCAGGTGAGTTGACCACTGGAGGAGATCGAATGTCTCTCTCTCTTGAAAAGGATGAACCAGGTGAGTTGTCTCCTGGGAGAGATTGAGTTTCTCTCTCTCTTGAAAAGGATAACCCAGGTGAGGATTCCACAGGAGTAAATCAGGTTTCTCTATCTCTTGAAAAGGATAACACAGGTGAGTTGTCCACTGGTGGAGATCGAGTGTCTCTTTCTTTTTGAAGGTCTAACCCAGGAGAGTATTCCACAGGAGGAAATCGAGTTTCTCTATCTTTTTTAAAGGATAACCAAGGTGAGTTGTCTCCTGGAAGAGATCGAGTTTCTCTCTCTTTTGAAAAGGATGACCCAGGTGAGTTGTCCACTGGAGGAGATCGTGTTTCTCTGTCTCTTGAACAAGATGACCCAGGTGAGTATTCCACAGGAGGAGATTGAGTTTCTCTATCTCTTGTAAAGGATAACCCTGGTGAGTTGTCTCCCGGAAGAGATTTAGTTTCTCTCTCTCTTAAAAAGTATAACCCAGGTGAGTGTTCCACAGGATGAGATCGAGTTTCTCTAACTCTTGAAAAGGATGACCCAGGTGATTTGTCTCCTGGGAGAGATTGAGTTTCTCTCTGTTTTGAAAAGGATTACCCAGGTGAGTTGACCACTGGAGGAGATCGAATGTCTCTCTCTCTTCAAAGGATGAACCAGGTGAGTTGTCTCCTGGAAGAGATTGAGTTTCTCTCTGTTTTGAAAAGGATTACCCAGGTGAGTTGACCACTGGAGGAGATCGAATGTCTCTCTCTCTTAAAAAGGATGAACCAGGTGAGTTGTCTCCTGGGAGAGATTGAGTTTCTCTCTCTCTTGAAAAGGATAACCCAGGTGAGTTGTCCACTGGAGGAGATCGAATTTCTCTCTCTCTTGAAAAGGATGAACCAGGTGAGTTGTCTCCTGGGAGAGATTGAGTTTCTCTCTGTTTTGAAAAGGATGACCCAGGTGAGTTGACCACTTGAGGAGATCGAATGTCTCTCTCTCTCTCTTGAAAAGGATGACCCAGGTGAGTTGTCTACTGTAGGAGATCGAGTTTTTCTATCTCTTGTAAAGGATAACCCAGGTGAGTTCTCTCCCGGAAGAGATTTAGTTTCTCTCTCTCTTAAAAAGTATAACCCAAGTGAGTGTTCCACAGGATGAGATCGAATTTCTCTAACTCTTGAAAAGGATGACCCAGGTGAGGATTCCACAGGAGTAAATCGGGTTTCTCTATCTCTTGTAAAGGATAAACCAGGTGAGTTGTCTCCTGGAAGAGATCGAGTTTCTCTCTCTCTTGAAAAGGATAACCCAAGTGAGTTGTCCACTGGAGGAGATCGAGTGTCTCTTTCTTTTTGAAGGTCTAAACCAGGTGAGTATTCCACAGGAGGAGATTGAGTTTCTCTTTCTTTTGAAATCGAGTTTCTCTATCTTTTTTAAAGGATAACCAAGGTGAGTTGTCTCCCGGAAGAGATTTAGTTTCTCTATCTCTTAAAAAGTATAACCCAGGTGAGTGTTCCACAGGATGAGATCGAGTTTCTCTAACTCTTGAAAAGGATAACCCAGGTGAGTTGTCCACTGGAGGAGATCGAGTGTCTCTTTCTTTTTGAACGTCTAAACCAGGTGAGTATTCCACAGGAGGAGATTGAGTTTCTCTTTCTCTTGAAAAGGATGACTCTGGAGAGTTTTCCACTGGAGGAGATCGAGTTTCTATGTCTCTTGAAAAGGATGACCCAGGTGAGTATTCCACAGGAGGAGATCAAGTTTCTCTATCTCTTGTAAAGGATAACCCAGGTGAGGATTCCACAGGAGTAAATCGGGTTTCTCTATCTTTTGTAAAGGATGACCCAGGTGATTTGTCTCCTGGGAGAGATTGAGTTTCTCTCTGTTTTGAAAAGGATTACCCAGGTGAGTTGACCACTGGAGGAGATCGAATGTCTCTCTCTCTTCACAGGATGAACCAGGTGAGTTGTCTCCTGGAAGAGATTGAGTTTCTCTCTGTTTTGAAAAGGATTACCCAGGTGAGTTGACCACTGGAGGAGATCGAATGTCTCTCTCTCTTAAAAAGGATGAACCAGGTGAGTTGTCTCCTGGGAGAGATTGAGTTTCTCTCTCTCTTGAAAAGGATAACCCAGGTGAGTTGTCCACTGGAGGAGATCGAATTTCTCTCTCTCTTGAAAAGGATGAACCAGGTGAGTTGTCTCCTGGGAGAGATTGAGTTTCTCTCTGTTTTGAAAAGGATGACCCAGGTGAGTTGACCACTTGAGGAGATCGAATGTCTCTCTCTCTCTCTTGAAAAGGATGACCCAGGTGAGTTGTCTACTGTAGGAGATCGAGTTTTTCTATCTCTTGTAAAGGATAACCCAGGTGAGTTCTCTCCCGGAAGAGATTTAGTTTCTCTCTCTCTTAAAAAGTATAACCCAAGTGAGTGTTCCACAGGATGAGATCGAATTTCTCTCTCTCTCTCTTGAAAAGGATGACCCAGGTGAGGATTCCACAGGAGTAAATCGGGTTTCTCTATCTCTTGTAAAGGATAAACCAGGTGAGTTGTCTCCTGGAAGAGATCGAGTTTCTCTCTCTCTTGAAAAGGATAACCCAAGTGAGTTGTCCACTGGAGGAGATCGAGTGTCTCTTTCTTTTTGAAGGTCTAAACCAGGTGAGTATTCCACAGGAGGAGATTGAGTTTCTCTTTCTCTTGAAATCGAGTTTCTCTATCTTTTTTAAAGGATAACCAAGGTGAGTTGTCTCCTGGAAGAGATCGAGTTTCTCTCTCTTTTGAAAAGGATGACCCAGGTGAGTTGTCCACTGGAGGAGAGCGTATTTCTCTGTCTCTTGAACAGGATGACCCAGGTGAGTATTCCACAGAAGGAGATTGAGTTTCTCTATCTCTTGTAAAGGATAAGGAAGGCGAGGATTCCACAGGAGTAAATCAGGTTTCTCTATCTCTTGAAAAGGATAACCCAGGTGAGTTGTCCACTGGAGGAGATCGAGTGTCTCTTTCTTTTTGAAGGTCTAAACCAGGTGAGTATTCCACAGGAGGAGATTGAGTTTCTCTTTCTCTTGAAAAGGATGACTCTGGAGAGTTTTCCACTGGAGGAGATCGAGTTTCTATGTCTCTTGAAAAGGATGACCCAGGTGAGTATTCCACAGGAGGAGATCGTGTTTCTCTGTCTCTTGTAAAGGATAACCCAGGTGAGTATTCCACAGGAGGAAATCGGGTTTCTCTATCTCTTGTAAAGGATAACCCTGGGGAGTTGTCTCCTGGAAGAGATTGAGTTTCTCTCTCTCTTGAAAAGGGTAATCCAGGTGAGTTGTCCACTGGTGGAGATCGAGTGTCTGTTTCTTTTTGAAGGTCTAACCCAGGAGAGTATTCCACAGGAGAAAATCGAGTTTCTCTATCTTTTTTAAAGGATAACCAAAGTGAGTTGTCTCCTGGAAGAGATCGAGTTTCTCTCTCTTTTGAAAAGGATGACCCAGGTGAGTTGTCCACTGGAGGAGATCGTGTTTCTCTGTCTCTTGAACAGGATGACCCAGGTGAGTGTTCCACAGGATGAGATCGAGTTTCTGTAACTCTTGAAAAGGATGACCCAGGTGAGGATTCCACAGGAGTAAATCGGGTTTCTCTATCTCTTGTAAAGGATAACCCAGGTGAGTTGTCTCTTGGAAGAGATCGAGTTTCTCTCTCTCTTGAAAAGGATAACCCAGGTGAGTTGTCCACTGGAGGAGATCGAGTGTCTCTTTCTTTTTGAAGGTCTAAACCAGGTGAATATTCCACAGGAGGAGATTGAGTTTCTCTTTCTCTTGAAAAGGATGACTCTGGAGAGTTTTCCACTGGAGGAGATCGAGTTTCTATGTCTCTTGAAAAGGATGACCCAGGAGGAGATCAAGTTTCTCTATCTCTTGTAAAGGATAACCCAGGTGAGGATTCCACAGGAGTAAATCGGGTTTCTCTATCTTTTGTAAAGGATAAACCAGGTGAGTTGTCTCCTGGAAGAGATCGAGTTTCTCTCTCTCTTGAAAAGGATAACCCAGGTGAGTTGTCCACTGGAGGAGATCGAGTGTCTCTTTCTTTTTGAAGGTCTAACCCAGGAGAGTATTCCACAGGAGGAAATCGAGTTTCTCTATCTTTTTTAAAGGATAACCAAGGTGAGTTGTCTCCTGGAAGAGATCGAGTTTCTCTCTCTTTTAAAAAGGATGACCCAGGTGAGTTGTCCACTGGAGGAGATCGTGTTTCTCTGTCTCTTGAACAGGATGACCCAGGTGAGTATTCCACAGGAGGAGATTGAGTTTCTCTATCTCTTGTAAAGGATAACCCTGGTGAGTTGTCTCCCGGAAGAGATTTAGTTTCTCTCTCTCTTAAAAAGTATAACCCAGGTGAGTGTTCCACAGGATGAGATCGAGTTTCTCTAACTCTTGAAAAGGATGACCCAGGTGAGTTGTCTCCTGGGAGAGATTGAGTTTCTCTCTGTTTTGAAAAGGATTACCCAGGTGAGTTGACCACTGGAGGAGATCGAATGTCTCTCTCTCTTCAAAGGATGAACCAGGTGAGTTGTCTCCTGGAAGAGATTGAGTTTCTCTCTGTTTTGAAAAGGATTACCCAGGTGAGTTGACCACTGGAGGAGATCGAATGTCTCTCTCTCTTGAAAAGGATGAACCAGGTGAGTTGTCTCCTGGGAGAGATTGAGTTTCTCTCTCTCTTGAAAAGGATAACCCAGGTGAGTTGTCTCCTGGGAGAGATTGAGTTTCTCTCTGTTTTGAAAAGGATGACCCAGGTGAGTTGACCACTTGAGGAGATCGAATGTCTCTCTCTCTTGAAAAGGATGAACCAGGTGAGTTGTCTCCTGGGAGAGATTGAGTTTCTCTCTGTTTTGAAAAGGATGACCCAGGTGAGTTGACCACTTGAGGAGATCGAATGTCTCTCTCTCTCTCTTGAAAAGGATGACCCAGGTGAGTTGTCTACTGTAGGAGATCGAGTTTTTCTATCTCTTGTAAAGGATAACACAGGTGAGTTCTCTCCCGGAAGAGATTTAGTTTCTCTCTCTCTTAAAAAGTATAACCCAAGTGAGTGTTCCACAGGATGAGATCGAATTTCTCTAACTCTTGAAAAGGATGACCCAGGTGAGGATTCCACAGGAGTAAATCGGGTTTCTCTATCTCTTGTAAAGGATAAACCAGGTGAGTTGTCTCCTGGAAGAGATCGAGTTTCTCTCTCTCTTGAAAAGGATAACCCAAGTGAGTTGTCCACTGGAGGAGATCGAGTGTCTCTTTCTTTTTGAAGGTCTAAACCAGGTGAGTATTCCACAGGAGGAGATTGAGTTTCTCTTTCTCTTGAAATCGAGTTTCTCTATCTTTTTTAAAGGATAACCAAGGTGAGTTGTCTCCTGGAAGAGATCGAGTTTCTCTCTCTTTTGAAAAGGATGACCCAGGTGAGTTGTCCACTGGAGGAGATCGTGTGTCTCTGTCTCTTGAACAGGATGACCCAGGTGAGTATTCCACAGAAGGAGATTGAGTTTCTCTATCTCTTGTAAAGGATATGGAAGGCGAGGATTCCACAGGAGTAAATCAGGTTTCTCTATCTCTTGAAAAGGATAACCCAGGTGAGTTGTCCACTGGAGGAGATCGAGTGTCTCTTTCTTTTTGAAGGTCTAAACCAGGTGAGTATTCCACAGGAGGAGATTGAGTTTCTCTTTCTCTTGAAAAGGATGACTCTGGAGAGTTTTCCACTGGAGGAGATCGAGTTTCTATGTCTCTTGAAAAGGATGACCCAGGTGAGTATTCCACAGGAGGAGATCAAGTTTCTCTGTCTCTTGTCAAGGATAACCCAGGTGAGGATTCCACAGGAGTAAATCGGGTTTCTCTATCTCTTGTAAAGGATAACCCAGGTGAGTTGTCTCCTGGAAGAGATCGAGTTTCTCTCTCTCTTGAAAAGGATAACCCAGGTGAGTTGTCCACTGGAGGAGATCGAGTGTCTCTTTCTTTTGGAAGGTCTAAACCAGGTGAGTATTCCACAGGAGGAGATTGAGTTTCTCTTTCTTTTGAAAAGGATGACTCTGGAGAGTTTTCCACTGGAGGAGATCGAGTTTCTATGTCTCTTGAAAATGATGACCCAGGTGAGTATTCCACAGGAGGAAATCGGGTTTCTCTATCTCTTGTAAAGGATAACCCTGGGGAGTTGTCTCCTGGAAGAGATTGAGTTTCTCTCTCTCTTGAAAAGGATAACCCAGGTGAGTTGTCCACTGGTGGAGATCGAGTGTCTCTTTCTTTTTGAAGGTCTAACCCAGGAGAGTATTCCACAGGAGAAAATCGAGTTTCTCTATCTTTTTTAAAGGATAACCAAAGTGAGTTGTCTCCTGGAAGAGATCGAGTTTCTCTCTCTTTTGAAAAGGATGACCCAGGTGAGTTGTCCACTGGAGGAGATCGTGTTTCTCTGTCTCTTGAACAGGATGACCCAGGTGAGTATTCCACAGGAGGAGATTGACTTTCTCTATCTCTTGTAAAGGATAACCCTGGTGAGTTGTCTCCCGGAAGAGATTTAGTTTCTCTCTCTCTTAAAAAGTATAACCCAGGTGAGTGTTCCACAGGATGAGATCGAGTTTCTCTAACTCTTGAAAAGGATGACCCAGGTGATTTGTCTCCTGGGAGAGATTGAGTTTCTCTCTGTTTTGAAAAGGATTACCCAGGTAAGTTGACCACTGGAGGAGATCGAATGTCTCTCTCTCTTCAAAGGATGAACCAGGTGAGTTGTCTCCTGGAAGAGATTGAGTTTCTCTCTGTTTTGAAAAGGATTACCCAGGTGAGTTGACCACTGGAGGAGATCGAATGTCTCTCTCTCTTAAAAAGGATGAACCAGGTGAGTTGTCTCCTAGGAGAGATTAAGTTTCTCTCTCTCTTGAAAAGGATAACCCAGGTGAGTTGTCCACTGGAGGAGATCGAGTGTCTCTTTCTTTTTGAACGTCTAAACCAGGTGAGTATTCCACTGGAGGAGATCGAGTTTCTATGTCTCTTGAAAAGGATGGCCCAGGTGAGTATTCCACAGGAGGAGATCAAGTTTCTCTATCTCTTGTAAAGGATAACCCAGGTGAGGATTCCACAGGAGTAAATCGGGTTTCTCTATCTCTTGAAAAGGATAACCCAGGTGAGTTGTCTCCTGGAAGAGATCGAGTTTCTCTCTCTTTTGAAAAGGATGACCCAGGTGAGTTGTCCACTGGAGGAGATCGTGTTTCTCTGTCTCTTGAACAGGATGACCCAGGTGAGTATTCCAAAGAAGGAGATTGAGTTTCTCTATCTCTTGTAAAGGATAACCCAGGTGAGGATTCCACAGGAGTAAATCAGGTTTCTCTATCTCTTGAAAAGGATAACACAGGTGAGTTGTCCACTGGTGGAGATCGAGTGTCTCTTCCTTTTTGAAGGTCTAACCCAGGAGAGTATTCCACAGGAGGAAATCGAGTTTCTCTATCTTTTTTAAAGGATAACCAAGGTGAGTTGTCTCCTGGAAGAGATCGAGTTTCTCTCTCTTTTGAAAAGGATGACCCAGGTGAGTTGTCTCCTGGGAGAGATTGAGTTTCTCTCTGTTTTGAAAAGGATGACCCAGGTGAGTTTACCACTTGAGGAGATCGAATGTCTCTCTCTCTCTCTTGAAAAGGATGACCCAGGTGAGTTGTCTACAGTAGGAGATCGAGTTTTTCTATCTCTTGTAAAGGATAACCCAGGTGAGTTCTCTCCAGGAAGAGATTTAGTTTCTCTCTCTCTTAAAAAGTATAACCCAAGTGAGTGTTCCACAGGATGAGATCGAATTTCTCTAACTCTTGAAAAGGATGACCCAGGTGAGGATTCCACAGGAGTAAATCGGGTTTCTCTATCTCTTGTAAAGGATAGACCAGGTGAGTTGTCTCCTGGAAGAGATCGAGTTTCTCTCTCTCTTGAAAAGGATAACCCAGGTGAGTTGTCCACTAGAGGAGATCGAGTGTCTCTTTCTTTTTGAAGGTCTAAACCAGGTGAGTATTCCACAGGAGGAGATTGAGTTTCTCTTTCTCTTGAAAAGGATGACTCTGGAGAGTTTTCCACTGGAGGAGATCGAGTTTCTATGTCTCTTGAAAAGGATGGCCCAGGTGAGTATTCCACAGGAGGAGATCAAGTTTCTCTATCTCTTGTAAAGGATAACCCAGGTGTTGATTCCACAGGAGTAAATCGGGTTTCTCTATCTCTTGTAAAGGATAAACCAGGTGTGTTGTCTCCTGGAAGAGATTGAGTTTCTCTCTCTCTTGAAAAGGATAACCCAGGTGAGTTGTCCACTGGAGGAGATCGAGTGTCTCTTTCTTTTTGAATGTCTAAACCAGGTGAGTATTCCACAGGAGGAGATTGAGTTTCTCTTTCTTTTGAAAAGGATGACTCTGGAGAGTTTTCCACTGGAGGAGATCGAGTTTCTATGTCTCTTGAAAATGATGACCCAGGTGAGTATTCCACAGGAGGAAATCGGGTTTCTCTATCTCTTGTAAAGGATAACCCAGGTGAGTTGTCTCCTGGAAGAGATTGAGTTTCTCTCTCTCTTGAAAAGGATAACACAGGTGAGTTGTCCACTGGTGGAGATCGATTGTCTCTTTCTTTTTGAAGGTCTAACCCAGGAGAGTATTCCACAGGAGGACATCGAGTTTCTCTATCTTTTTTAAAGGATAACCAAGGTGAGTTGTCTCCTGGAAGAGATCGAGTTTCTCTCTCTTTTGAAAAGGATGACCCAGGTGAGTTGTCCACTGGAGGAGATCGTGTTTCTCTGTCTCTTGAACATGATGACCCAGGTGAGTATTCCACAGGAGGAGATTGAGTTTCTCTATCTCTTGTAAAGGATAACCCTGGTGAGTTGTCTCCCGGAAGAGATTTAGTTTCTCTCTCTCTTAAAAAGTATAACCCAGGTGAGTGTTCCACAGGATGAGATCGAGTTTCTCTAACTCTTGAAAAGGATGACCCAGGTGAGTTGTCTCCTGGGAGAGATTGAGTTTCTCTCTGTTTTGAAAAGGATTACCCAGGTGAGTTGACCACTGGAGGAGATTGAATGTCTCTCTCTCTTAAAAAGGATGAACCAGGTGAGTTGTCTCCTGGAAGAGATTGAGTTTCTCTCTGTTTTGAAAAGGATAACCCAGGTGAGTTGTCCACTGGAGGAGATCGAGTGTCTCTTTCTTTTTGAAGGTCTAAACCAGGTGAGTATTCCACAGGAGGAGATTGAGTTTCTCTTTCTCTTGAAAAGGATGACTCTGGAGAGTTTTCCACTGGAGGAGATCGAGTTTCTATGTCTCTTGAAAAGGATGACCCAGGTGAGTATTCCACAGGAGGAGATCAAGTTTCTCTGTCTCTTGTAAAGGATAACCCAGGTGAGGATTCCACAGGAGTAAATCGGGTTTCTCTATCTCTTGTAAAGGATAAACCAGGTGAGTTGTCTCCTGGAAGAGATCGAGTTTCTCTCTCTCTTGAAAAGGATAACCCAGGTGAGTTGTCCACTGGAGGAGATCGAGTGTCTCTTTCTTTTTGAAGGTCTAAACCAGGTGAGTATTCCACAGGAGGAGATTGAGTTTCTCTTTCTCTTGAAAAGGATGACTCTGGAGAGTTTTCCACTGGAGGAGATCGAGTTTCTATGTCTCTTGAAAAGGATGACCCAGGTGAGTATTTCACAGGAGGAGATCAAGTTTCTCTATCTCTTGTAAAGGATAACCCAGGTGAGGATTCCACAGGAGTAAATCGGGTTTCTCTATCTCTTGTAAAGGATAACCCAGGTGAGTTGTCCACTGGAGGAGATCGAGTGTCTCTTTCTTTTTGAAGGTCTAACCCAGGAGAGTATTCCACAGGAGGAAATCGAGTTTCTCTATCTTTTTTAAAGGATAACCAAGGTGAGTTGTCTCCTGGAAGAGATCGAGTTTCTCTCTCTTTTGAAAAGGATGACCCAGGTGAGTTGTCCACTGGAGGAGATCGTGTTTCTCTGTCTCTTGAACAGGATGACCCAGGTGAGTATTCCACAGGAGGAGATTGAGTTTCTCTATCTCTGGTAAAGGATAACCCTGGTGAGTTGTCTCCCGGAAGAGATTTAGTTTCTCTCTCTCTTATAAAGTATAACCCAGGTGAGTGTTCCACAGGATGAGATCGAGTTTCTCTAACTCTTGAAAAGGATGACCCAGGTGTGTTGTCTCCTGGGAGAGATTGAGTTTCTCTCTGTTTTGAAAAGGATTACCCAGGTGAGTTGACCACTGGAGGAGATCGAATGTCTCTCTCTCTTAAAAAGGATGAACCAGGTGAGTTGTCTCCTGGGAGAGATTGAGTTTCTCTCTCTCTTGAAAAGGATAACCCAGGTGAGTTGTCCACTGGAGGAGATCGAGTGTCTCTTTCTTTTGGAAGGTCTAAACCAGGTGAGTATTCCACAGGAGGAGATTGAGTTTCTCTTTCTTTTGAAAAGGATGACTCTGGAGAGTTTTCCACTGGAGGAGATCGAGTTTCTATGTCTCTTGAAAATGATGACCCAGGTGAGTATTCCACAGGAGGAAATCGGGTTTCTCTATCTCTTGTAAAGGATAACCCTGGGGAGTTGTCTCCTGGAAGAGATTGAGTTTCTCTCTCTCTTGAAAAGGATAACCCAGGTGAGTTGTCCACTGGTGGAGATCGAGTGTCTCTTTCTTTTTGAAGGTCTAACCCAGGAGAGTATTCCACAGGAGAAAATCGAGTTTCTCTATCTTTTTTAAAGGATAACCAAAGTGAGTTGTCTCCTGGAAGAGATCGAGTTTCTCTCTCTTTTGAAAAGGATGACCCAGGTGAGTTGTCCACTGGAGGAGATCGTGTTTCTCTGTCTCTTGAACAGGATGACCCAGGTGAGTATTCCACAGGAGGAGATTGACTTTCTCTATCTCTTGTAAAGGATAACCCTGGTGAGTTGTCTCCCGGAAGAGATTTAGTTTCTCTCTCTCTTAAAAAGTATAACCCAGGTGAGTGTTCCACAGGATGAGATCGAGTTTCTCTAACTCTTGAAAAGGATGACCCAGGTGATTTGTCTCCTGGGAGAGATTGAGTTTCTCTCTGTTTTGAAAAGGATTACCCAGGTAAGTTGACCACTGGAGGAGATCGAATGTCTCTCTCTCTTCAAAGGATGAACCAGGTGAGTTGTCTCCTGGAAGAGATTGAGTTTCTCTCTGTTTTGAAAAGGATTACCCAGGTGAGTTGACCACTGGAGGAGATCGAATGTCTCTCTCTCTTAAAAAGGATGAACCAGGTGAGTTGTCTCCTAGGAGAGATTGAGTTTCTCTCTCTCTTGAAAAGGATAACCCAGGTGAGTTGTCCACTGGAGGAGATCGAGTGTCTCTTTCTTTTTGAACGTCTAAACCAGGTGAGTATTCCACTGGAGGAGATCGAGTTTCTATGTCTCTTGAAAAGGATGGCCCAGGTGAGTATTCCACAGGAGGAGATCAAGTTTCTCTATCTCTTGTAAAGGATAACCCAGGTGAGGATTCCACAGGAGTAAATCGGGTTTCTCTATCTCTTGAAAAGGATAACCCAGGTGAGTTGTCTCCTGGAAGAGATCGAGTTTCTCTCTCTTTTGAAAAGGATGACCCAGGTGAGTTGTCCACTGGAGGAGATCGTGTTTCTCTGTCTCTTGAACAGGATGACCCAGGTGAGTATTCCACAGAAGGAGATTGAGTTTCTCTATCTCTTGTAAAGGATAACCCAGGTGAGGATTCCACAGGAGTAAATCAGGTTTCTCTATCTCTTGAAAAGGATAACACAGGTGAGTTGTCCACTGGTGGAGATCGAGTGTCTCTTCCTTTTTGAAGGTCTAACCCAGGAGAGTATTCCACAGGAGGAAATCGAGTTTCTCTATCTTTTTTAAAGGATAACCAAGGTGAGTTGTCTCCTGGAAGAGATCGAGTTTCTCTCTCTTTTGAAAAGGATGACCCAGGTGAGTTGTCTCCTGGGAGAGATTGAGTTTCTCTCTGTTTTGAAAAGGATGACCCAGGTGAGTTTACCACTTGAGGAGATCGAATGTCTCTCTCTCTCTCTTGAAAAGGATGACCCAGGTGAGTTGTCTACAGTAGGAGATCGAGTTTTTCTATCTCTTGTAAAGGATAACCCAGGTGAGTTGTCTCCTGGAAGAGATCGAGTTTCTCTCTCTCTTGAAAAGGATAACCCAGGTGAGTTGTCCACTAGAGGAGATCGAGTGTCTCTTTCTTTTTGAAGGTCTAAACCAGGTGAGTATTCCACAGGAGGAGATTGAGTTTCTCTTTCTCTTGAAAAAGATGACTCTGGAGAGTTTTCCACTGGAGGAGATCGAGTTTCTATGTCTCTTGAAAAGGATGGCCCAGGTGAGTATTCCACAGGAGGAGATCAAGTTTCTCTATCTCTTGTAAAGGATAACCCAGGTGTTGATTCCACAGGAGTAAATCGGGTTTCTCTATCTCTTGTAAAGGATAAACCAGGTGTGTTGTCTCCTGGAAGAGATTGAGTTTCTCTCTCTCTTGAAAAGGATAACCCAGGTGAGTTGTCCACTGGAGGAGATCGAGTGTCTCTTTCTTTTTGAATGTCTAAACCAGGTGAGTATTCCACAGGAGGAGATTGAGTTTCTCTTTCTTTTGAAAAGGATGACTCTGGAGAGTTTTCCACTGGAGGAGATCGAGTTTCTATGTCTCTTGAAAATGATGACCCAGGTGAGTATTCCACAGGAGGAAATCGGGTTTCTCTATCTCTTGTAAAGGATAACCCAGGTGAGTTGTCTCCTGGAAGAGATTGAGTTTCTCTCTCTCTTGAAAAGGATAACACAGGTGAGTTGTCCACTGGTGGAGATCGAGTGTCTCTTTCTTTTTGAAGGTCTAACCCAGGAGAGTATTCCACAGGAGGACATCGAGTTTCTCTATCTTTTTTAAAGGATAACCAAGGTGAGTTGTCTCCTGGAAGAGATCGAGTTTCTCTCTCTTTTGAAAAGGATGACCCAGGTGAGTTGTCCACTGGAGGAGATCGTGTTTCTCTGTCTCTTGAACATGATGACCCAGGTGAGTATTCCACAGGAGGAGATTGAGTTTCTCTATCTCTTGTAAAGGATAACCCTGGTGAGTTGTCTCCCGGAAGAGATTTAGTTTCTCTCTCTCTTAAAAAGTATAACCCAGGTGAGTGTTCCACAGGATGAGATCGAGTTTCTCTAACTCTTGAAAAGGATGACCCAGGTGAGTTGTCTCCTGGGAGAGATTGAGTTTCTCTCTGTTTTGAAAAGGATTACCCAGGTGAGTTGACCACTGGAGGAGATTGAATGTCTCTCTCTCTTAAAAAGGATGAACCAGGTGAGTTGTCTCCTGGAAGAGATTGAGTTTCTCTCTGTTTTGAAAAGGATAACCCAGGTGAGTTGTCCACTGGAGGAGATCGAGTGTCTCTTTCTTTTTGAAGGTCTAAACCAGGTGAGTATTCCACAGGAGGAGATTGAGTTTCTCTTTCTCTTGAAAAGGATGACTCTGGAGAGTTTTCCACTGGAGGAGATCGAGTTTCTATGTCTCTTGAAAAGGATGACCCAGGTGAGTATTCCACAGGAGGAGATCAAGTTTCTCTGTCTCTTGTAAAGGATAACCCAGGTGAGGATTCCACAGGAGTAAATCGGGTTTCTCTATCTCTTGTAAAGGATAAACCAGGTGAGTTGTCTCCTGGAAGAGATCGAGTTTCTCTCTCTCTTGAAAAGGATAACCCAGGTGAGTTGTCCACTGGAGGAGATCGAGTGTCTCTTTCTTTTTGAAGGTCTAAACCAGGTGAGTATTCCACAGGAGGAGATTGAGTTTCTCTTTCTCTTGAAAAGGATGACTCTGGAGAGTTTTCCACTGGAGGAGATCGAGTTTCTATGTCTCTTGAAAAGGATGACCCAGGTGAGTATTTCACAGGAGGAGATCAAGTTTCTCTATCTCTTGTAAAGGATAACCCAGGTGAGGATTCCACAGGAGTAAATCGGGTTTCTCTATCTCTTGTAAAGGATAACCCAGGTGAGTTGTCCACTGGAGGAGATCGAGTGTCTCTTTCTTTTTGAAGGTCTAACCCAGGAGAGTATTCCACAGGAGGAAATCGAGTTTCTCTATCTTTTTTAAAGGATAACCAAGGTGAGTTGTCTCCTGGAAGAGATCGAGTTTCTCTCTCTTTTGAAAAGGATGACCCAGGTGAGTTGTCCACTGGAGGAGATCGTGTTTCTCTGTCTCTTGAACAGGATGACCCAGGTGAGTATTCCACAGGAGGAGATTGAGTTTCTCTATCTCTGGTAAAGGATAACCCTGGTGAGTTGTCTCCCGGAAGAGATTTAGTTTCTCTCTCTCTTATAAAGTATAACCCAGGTGAGTGTTCCACAGGATGAGATCGAGTTTCTCTAACTCTTGAAAAGGATGACCCAGGTGAGTTGTCTCCTGGGAGAGATTGAGTTTCTCTCTGTTTTGAAAAGGATTACCCAGGTGAGTTGACCACTGGAGGAGATCGAATGTCTCTCTCTCTTAAAAAGGATGAACCAGGTGAGTTGTCTCCTGGGAGAGATTGAGTTTCTCTCTCTCTTGAAAAGGATAACCCAGGTGAGTTGTCCACTGGAGGAGATCGAGTGTCTCTTTCTTTTTGAAGGTCTAAACCAGGTGAGTATTCCACAGGAGGAGATTGAGTTTCTCTTTCTCTTGAAAAGGATGACTCTGGAGAGTTTTCCACTGGAGGAGATCGAGTTTCTATGTCTCTTGAAAAGGATGACCCAGGTGAGTATTCCACAGGAGGAGATCAAGTTTCTCTATCTCTTGTAAAGGATAACCCAGGTGAGGATTCCACAGGAGTAAATCGGGTTTCTCTATCTCTTGAAAAGGATAACCCAGGTGAGTTGTCTCCTGGAAGAGATCGTGTTTCTCTCTCTTTTGAAAAGGATGACCCAGGTGAGTTGTCCACTGGAGGAGATCGTGTTTCTCTGTCTCTTGAACATGATGACCCAGGTGAGTATTCCACAGAAGGAGATTGAGTTTCTCTATCTCTTGTAAAGGATAACCCAGGTGAGGATTCCACAGGAGTAAATCAGGTTTCTCTATCTCTTGAAAAGGATAACACAGGTGAGTTGTCCACTGGTGGAGATCGAGTGTCTCTTTCTTTTTGAAGGTCTAACCCAGGAGAGTATTCCACAGGAGGAAATCGAGTTTCTCTATCTTTTTTAAAGGATAACCAAGGTGAGTTGTCTCCTGGAAGAGATCGAGTTTCTCTCTCTTTTGAAAAGGATGACCCAGGTGAGTTGTCCACTGGAGGAGATCGTGTTTCTCTGTCTCTTGAACAGGATGACCCAGGTGAGTTGTCTCCTGGGAGAGATTGAGTTTCTCTCTGTTTTGAAAAGGATAACCCAGGTGAGTTGACCACTTGAGGATATCGAATGTCTCTCTCTCTCTCTTGAAAAGGATGACCCAGGTGAGTTGTCTACTGTAGGAGATCGAGTTTTTCTATCTCTTGTAAAGGATAACCCAGGTGAGTTCTCTCCCGGAAGAGATTTAGTTTCTCTCTCTCTTAAAAAGTATAACCCAAGTGAGTGTTTCACAGGATGAGATCGAATTTCTCTAACTCTTGAAAAGGATGACCCAGGTGAGGATTCCACAGGAGTAAATCGGGTTTCTCTATCTCTTGTAAAGGATAAACCAGGTGAGTTGTCTCCTGGAAGAGATCGAGTTTCTCTCTCTCTTGAAAAGGATAACCTAGGTGAGTTGTCCACTGGAGGAGATCGAGTGTCTCTTGCTTTTTGAAGGTCTAAACCAGGTGAGTATTCCACAGGAGGAGATTGAGTTTCTCTTTCTCTTGAAAAGGATGACTCTGGAGAGTTTTCCACTGGAGGAGATCGAGTTTCTATATCTCTTGAAAAGGATGACCCAGGTGAGTATTCCACAGGAGGAGATCAAGTTTCTCTATCTCTTGTAAAGGATAACCCAGGTGTTGATTCCACAGGAGTAAATCGGGTTTCTCTATCTCTTGTAAAGGATAAACCAGGTGTGTTGTCTCCTGGAAGAGATTGAGTTTCTCTCTCTCTTGAAAAGGATAACCCAGGTGAGTTGTCCACTGGAGGAGATCGAGTGTCTCTTTCTTTTTGAAGGTCTAAACCAGGTGAGTATTCCACAGGAGGAGATTGAGTTTCTCTTTCTTTTGAAAAGGATGACTCTGGAGAGTTTTCCACTGGAGGAGATCGAGTTTCTATGTCTCTTGAAAATGATGACCCAGGTGAGTATTCCACAGGAGGAAATCGGGTTTCTCTATCTCTTGTAAAGGATAACCCAGGTGAGTTGTCTCCTGGAAGAGATTGAGTTTCTCTCTCTCTTGAAAAGGATAACCCAGGTGAGTTGTCCACTGGTGGAGATCGAGTGTCTCTTTCTTTTTGAAGGTCTAACCCAGGAGAGTATTCCACAGGAGGACATCGAGTTTCTCTATCTTTTTTAAAGGATAACCAAGGTGAGTTGTCTCCTGGAAGAGATCGAGTTTCTCTCTCTTTTGAAAAGGATGACCCAGGTGAGTTGTCCACTGGAGGAGATCGTGTTTCTCTGTCTCTTGAACATGATGACCCAGTTGAGTATTCCACAGGAGGAGATTGAGTTTCTCTATCTCTTGTAAAGGATAACCCTGGTGAGTTGTCTCCCGGAAGAGATTTAGTTTCTCTCTCTCTTAAAAAGTATAACCCAGGTGAGTGTTCCACAGGATGAGATCGAGTTTCTCTAACTCTTGAAAAGGATGACCCAGGTGAGTTGTCTCCTGGGAGAGATTGAGTTTCTCTCTGTTTTGAAAAGGATTACCCAGGTGAGTTGACCACTGGAGGAGATCGAATGTCTCTCTCTCTTAAAAAGGATGAACCAGGTGAGTTGTCTCCTGGAAGAGATTGAGTTTCTCTCTGTTTTGAAAAGGATGAACCAGGTGAGTTGTCTCCTGGGATAGATTGAGTTTCTCTATCTCTTGTAAAGGATAACCCTGGTGAGTTGTCTCCCGGAAGAGATTTAGTTTCTCTCTCTCTTAAAAAGTATAACCCAGGTGAGTGTTCCACAGGATGAGATCGAGTTTCTCTAACTCTTGAAAAGGATGACCCAGGTGAGTTGTCTCCTGGGAGAGATTGAGTTTCTCTCTGTTTTGAAAAGGATTACCCAGGTGAGTTGACCACTGGAGGAGATCGAATGTCTCTCTCTCTTAAAAAGGATGAACCAGGTGAGTTGTCTCCTGGGAGAGATTGAGTTTCTCTCTCTCTTGAAAAGGATAACCCAGGTGAGTTGTCCACTGGAGGAGATCAAGTGTCTCTTTCGTTTTGAAGGTCTAAACCAGGTGAGTTTTCCACAGGAGGAGATTGAGTTTCTCTTTCTCTTGAAAAGGATGACTCTGGAGAGTTTTCCACTGGAGGAGATCGAGTTTCTATGTCTCTTGAAAAGGATGACCCAGGTGAGTATTCCACAGGAGGAGATCAAGTTTCTCTATCTCTTGTAAAGGATAACCCAGGTGAGGATTCCACAGGAGTAAATCGGGTTTCTCTATCTCTTGAAAAGGATAACCCAGGTGAGTGTTCCACAGGATGAGATCGAGTTTCTCTAACTCTTGAAAAGGATGACCCAGGTGAGTTGTCTCCTGGAAGAGATCGCGTTTCTCTCTCTTTTGAAAAGGATGACCCAGGTGAGTTGTCCACTGGAGGAGATCGTGTTTCTCTGTCTCTTGAACAGGATGACCCAGGTGAGTATTCCACAGAAGGAGATTGAGTTTCTCTATCTCTTGCAAAGGATAACCCAGGTGAGGATTCCACAGGAGTAAATCAGGTTTCTCTATCTCTTGAAAAGGATAACCCAGGTGAGTTTTCCACTGGTGGAGATCGAGTGTCTCTTTCTTTTTGAAGGTCTAACCCAGGAGAGTATTCCACAGGAGGAAATCGAGTTTCTCTATCTTTTTTAAAGGATAACCAAGGTGAGTTGTCTCCTGGAAGAGATCGAGTTTCTCTCTCTTTTGAAAAGGATGACCCAGTTGAGTTGTCCACTGGAGGAGATCGTGTTTCTCTGTCTCTTGAACAGGATGACCCAGGTGAGTATTCCACAGGAGGAGATTGAGTTTCTCTATCTCTTGTAAAGGATAACCCTGGTGAGTTGTCTCCCGGAAGAGATTTAGTTTCTCTCTCTCTTAAAAAGTATAACCCAGGTGAGTGTTCCACAGGATGAGATCGAGTTTCTCTAACTCTTGAAAAGGATTACCCAGGTGAGTTGACCACTGGAGGAGATCGAATGTCTCTCTCTCTTAAAAAGGATGAACCAGGTGAGTTGTCTCCTGGGAGAGATTGAGTTTCTCTCTGTTGTGAAAAGGATTACCCAGGTGAGTTGACCACTGGAGGAGATGGAATTTCTCTCTCTCTTGAAAAGGATGAACCAGGTGAGTTGTCTCCTGGGAGAGATTGAGTTTCTCTCTGTTTTGAAAAGGATGACCCAGGTGAGTTGACCACTTGAGGAGATCGAATGTCTCTCTCTCTCTCTTGAAAAGGATGACCCAGGTGAGTTGTCTACTGTAGGAGATCGAGTTTTTCTATCTCTTGTAAAGGATAACCCAGGTGAGTTCTCTCCCGGAAGAGATTTAGTTTCTCTCTCTCTTAAAAAGTATAACCCAAGTGAGTGTTCCACAGGATGAGATCGAATTTCTCTAACTCTTGAAAAGGATGACCCAGGTGAGGATTCCACAGGAGTAAATCGGGTTTCTCTATCTCTTGTAAAGGATAAACCAGGTGAGTTGTCTCCTGGAAGAGATCGAGTTTCTCTCTCTCTTGAAAAGGATAACCCAGGTGAGTTGTCCACTGGAGGAGATCAAGTGTCTCTTTCTTTTTGAAGGTCTAAACCAGGTGAGTATTCCACAGGAGGAGATTGAGTTTCTCTTTCTCTTGAAAAGGATGACTCTGGAGAGTTTTCCACAGGAGGAGATCGAGTTTCTATGTCTCTTGAAAAGGATGACCCAGGTGAGTATTCCACAGGAGGAGATCAAGTTTCTCTATCTCTTGTAAAGGATAACCCAGGTGAGGATTCCACAGGAGTAAATCGGGTTTCTCTATCTCTTGTAAAGGATAAACCAGGTGAGTTTTCTCCCGGAAGAGATTTAGTTTCTCTCTCTCTTAAAAAGTATAACCCAGGTGAGTGTTCCACAGGATGAGATCGAGTTTCTCTAACTCTTGAAAAGGATGACCCAGGTGAGTTGACCACTGGAGGAGATCGAATGTCTCTCTCTCTCTTGAAAAGGATGACCCAGGTGAGTTGTCTACTGTAGGAGATCGAGTTTTTCTATCTCTTTGAAGGTCTGACCCAGGTGAGTATTCCACAGGAGGAGATCGAGTTTCTCTATCACTTGTAAAGGATAACCCAGGTGATTTCTTTCCCGGAAGAGATTTAGTTTCTCTCTCTCTTAAAAAGTATAACCCAAGTGAGTGTTCCACAGGATGAGATCGAGTTTCTCTAACTCTTGAAAAGGATGACCCAGGTGAGGATTCCACAGGAGTAAATCGGGTTTCTCTATCTCTTGTAAAGGATAACCCAGGTGAGTTTTCTCCTGGAAGAGATCGAGTTTCTCTCTCTCTTGAAAAGGATAACCCAGGTGAGTTGTCCACTGGAGGAGATCGAGTGTCTCTTTCTTTTTGAAGGTCTAAACCAGGTGAGTATTCCACAGGAGGAGATTGAGTTTCTCTTTCTTTTGAAAAGGATGACTCTGGAGAGTTTTCCACTGGAGGAGATCGATTTTCTATGTCTCTTGAAAAGGATGACCCAGGTGAGTATTCCACAGGAGGAAATCGGGTTTCTCTATCTCTTGTAAAGGATAAGCCTGGGGAGTTGTCTCCTGGAAGAGATTGAGTTTCTCTCTCTCTTGAAAAGGATAACCCAGGTGAGTTGTCCACTGGTGGAGATCGAGTGTCTCTTTCTTTTTGAAGGTCTAACCCAGGAGAGTATTCCACAGGAGGAAATCGAGTTTCTCTATCTTTTTTAAAGGATAACCAAAGTGAGTTGTCTCCTGGAAGAGATCGAGTTTCTCTCTCTTTTGAAAAGGATGACCCAGGTGAGTTGTCCACTGGAGGAGATCGTGTTTCTCTGTCTCTTGAACAGGATGACCCAGGTGAGTATTCCACAGGAGGAGATTGAGTTTCTCTATCTCTTGTAAAGGATAACCCTGGTGAGTTGTCTCCCGGAAGAGATTTAGTTTCTCTCTCTCTTAAAAAGTATAACCCAGGTGAGTGTTCCACAGGATGAGATCGAATGTCTCTCTCTCTTAAAAAGGATGAACCAGGTGAGTTGTCTCCTGGGAGAGATTGAGTTTCTCTCTGTTTTGAAAAGGATTACCCAGGTGAGTTGACCACTGGAGGAGATCGAATGTCTCTCTCTCTTAAAAAGGATGAACCAGGTGAGTTGTCTCCTGGAAGAGATTGAGTTTCTCTCTGTTTTGAAAAGGATGAACCAGGTGAGTTGTCTCCTGGGAGAGATTGAGTTTCTCTATCTCTTGTAAAGGATAACCCTGGTGAGTTGTCTCCCGGAAGAGATTTAGTTTCTCTCTCTCTTAAAAAGTATAACCCAGGTGAGTGTTCCACAGGATGAGATCGAGTTTCTCTAACTCTTGAAAAGGATGACCCAGGTGAGTTGTCTCCTGGGAGAGATTGAGTTTCTCTCTGTTTTGTAAAGGATTACCCAGGTGAGTTGACCACTGGAGGAGATCGAATGTCTCTCTCTCTTAAAAAGGATGAACCAGGTGAGTTGTCTCCTGGGAGAGATTGAGTTTCTCTCTCTCTTGAAAAGGATAACCCAGGTGAGTTGTCCACTGGAGGAGATCGAGTGTCTCTTTCTTTTTGAAGGTCTAAACCAGGTGAGTATTCCACAGGAGGAGATTGAGTTTCTCTTTCTCTTGAAAAGGATGACTCTGGAGAGTTTTCCACTGGAGGAGATCGAGTTTCTATATCTCTTGAAAAGGATGACCCAGGTGAGTATTCCACAGGAGGAGATCAAGTTTCTCTATCTCTTGTAAAGGATAACCCAGGTGAGGATTCCACAGGAGTAAATCGGGTTTCTCTATCTCTTGAAAAGGATAACCCAGGTGAGTTGTCTCCTGGAAGAGATCGAATTTCTCTCTCTTTTGAAAAGGATGACCCAGGTGAGTTGTCCACTGGAGGAGATCGTGTTTCTCTGTCTCTTGAACAGGATGACCCAGGTGAGTATTCCACAGAAGGAGATTGAGTTTCTCTATCTCTTGTAAAGCATAACCCAGGTGAGGATTCCACAGGAGTAAATCAGGTTTCTCTATCTCTTGAAAAGGATAACACAGGTGAGTTGTCCACTGGTGGAGATCGAGTGTCTCTTTCTTTTTGAAGGTCTAACCCAGGAGAGTATTCCACAGGAGGAAATCGAGTTTCTCTATCTTTTTTAAAGGATAACCAAGGTGAGTTGTCTCCTGGAAGAGATCGAGTTTCTCTGTCTCTTGAACAGGATGACCCAGGTGAGTTGTCTCCTGGGAGAGATTGAGTTTCTCTCTGTTTTGAAAAGGATAACCCAGGTGAGTTGACCACTTGAGGAGATCGAATGTCTCTCTCTCTCTCTTGAAAAGGATGACCCAGGTGAGTTGTCTACTGTAGGAGATCGAGTTTTTCTATCTCTTGTAAAGGATAACCCAGGTGAGTTCTCTCCCGGAAGAGATTTAGTTTCTCTCTCTCTTAAAAAGTATAACCCAAGTGAGTGTTTCACAGGATGAGATCGAATTTCTCTAACTCTTGAAAAGGATGACCCAGGTGAGGATTCCACAGGAGTAAATCGGGTTTCTCTATCTCTTGTAAAGGATAAACCAGGTGAGTTGTCTCCTGGAAGAGATCGAGTTTCTCTCTCTCTTGAAAAGGATAACCCAGGTGAGTTGTCCACTGGAGGAGATCGAGTGTCTCTTGCTTTTTGAAGGTCTAAACCAGGTGAGTATTCCACAGGAGGAGATTGAGTTTCTCTTTCTCTTGAAAAGGATTACTCTGGAGAGTTTTCCACTGGAGGAGATCGAGTTTCTATGTCTCTTGAAAAGGATGACCCAGGTGAGTATTCCACAGGAGGAGATCAAGTTTCTCTATCTCTTGTAAAGGATAACCCAGGTGTTGATTCCACAGGAGTAAATCGGGTTTCTCTATCTCTTGTAAAGGATAAACCAGGTGTGTTGTCTCCTGGAAGAGATTGAGTTTCTCTCTCTCTTGAAAAGGATAACCCAGGTGAGTTGTCCACTGGAGGAGATCGAGTGTCTCTTTCTTTTTGAAGGTCTAAACCAGGTGAGTATTCCACAGGAGGAGATTGAGTTTCTCTTTCTTTTGAAAAGGATGACTCTGGAGAGTTTTCCACTGGAGGAGATCGAGTTTCTATGTCTCTTGAAAATGATGACCCAGGTGAGTATTCCACAGGAGGAAATCGGGTTTCTCTATCTCTTGTAAAGGATAACCCAGGTGAGTTGTCTCCTGGAAGAGATTGAGTTTCTCTCTCTCTTGAAAAGGATAACCCAGGTGAGTTGTCCACTGGTGGAGATCGAGTGTCTCTTTCTTTTTGAAGGTCTAACCCAGGAGAGTATTCCACAGGAGGACATCGAGTTTCTCTATCTTTTTTAAAGGATAACCAAGGTGAGTTGTCTCCTGGAAGAGATCGAGTTTCTCTCTCTTTTGAAAAGGATGACCCAGGTGAGTTGTCCACTGGAGGAGATCGTGTTTCTCTGTCTCTTGAACATGATGACCCAGTTGAGTATTCCACAGGAGGAGATTGAGTTTCTCTATCTCTTGTAAAGGATAACCCTGGTGAGTTGTCTCCCGGAAGAGATTTAGTTTCTCTCTCTCTTAAAAAGTATAACCCAGGTGAGTGTTCCACAGGATGAGATCGAGTTTCTCTAACTCTTGAAAAGGATGACCCAGGTGAGTTGTCTCCTGGGAGAGATTGAGTTTCTCTCTGTTTTGAAAAGGATTACCCAGGTGAGTTGACCACTGGAGGAGATCGAATGTCTCTCTCTCTTAAAAAGGATGAACCAGGTGAGTTGTCTCCTGGAAGAGATTGAGTTTCTCTCTGTTTTGAAAAGGATGAACCAGGTGAGTTGTCTCCTGGGATAGATTGAGTTTCTCTATCTCTTGTAAAGGATAACCCTGGTGAGTTGTCTCCCGGAAGAGATTTAGTTTCTCTCTCTCTTAAAAAGTATAACCCAGGTGAGTGTTCCACAGGATGAGATCGAGTTTCTCTAACTCTTGAAAAGGATGACCCAGGTGAGTTGTCTCCTGGGAGAGATTGAGTTTCTCTCTGTTTTGAAAAGGATTACCCAGGTGAGTTGACCACTGGAGGAGATCGAATGTCTCTCTCTCTTAAAAAGGATGAACCAGGTGAGTTGTCTCCTGGGAGAGATTGAGTTTCTCTCTCTCTTGAAAAGGATAACCCAGGTGAGTTGTCCACTGGAGGAGATCGAGTGTCTCTTTCGTTTTGAAGGTCTAAACCAGGTGAGTTTTCCACAGGAGGAGATTGAGTTTCTCTTTCTTTTGAAAAGGATGACTCTGGAGAGTTTTCCACTGGAGGAGATCGAGTTTCTATGTCTCTTGAAAATGATGACCCAGGTGAGTATTCCACAGGAGGAAATCGGGTTTCTCTATCTCTTGTAAAGGATAACCCAGGTGAGTTGTCTCCTGGAAGAGATTGAGTTTCTCTCTCTCTTGAAAAGGATAACCCAGGTGAGTTGTCCACTGGTGGAGATCGAGTGTCTCTTTCTTTTTGAAGGTCTAACCCAGGAGAGTATTCCACAGGAGGACATCGAGTTTCTCTATCTTTTTTAAAGGATAACCAAGGTGAGTTGTCTCCTGGAAGAGATCGAGTTTCTCTCTCTTTTGAAAAGGATGACCCAGGTGAGTTGTCCACTGGAGGAGATCGTGTTTCTCTGTCTCTTGAACATGATGACCCAGTTGAGTATTCCACAGGAGGAGATTGAGTTTCTCTATCTCTTGTAAAGGATAACCCTGGTGAGTTGTCTCCCGGAAGAGATTTAGTTTCTCTCTCTCTTAAAAAGTATAACCCAGGTGAGTGTTCCACAGGATGAGATCGAGTTTCTCTAACTCTTGAAAAGGATGACCCAGGTGAGTTGTCTCCTGGGAGAGATTGAGTTTCTCTCTGTTTTGAAAAGGATTACCCAGGTGAGTTGACCACTGGAGGAGATCGAATGTCTCTCTCTCTTAAAAAGGATGAACCAGGTGAGTTGTCTCCTGGAAGAGATTGAGTTTCTCTATCTCTTGTAAAGGATAACCCTGGTGAGTTGTCTCCCGGAAGAGATTTAGTTTCTCTCTCTCTTAAAAAGTATAACCCAGGTGAGTGTTCCACAGGATGAGATCGAGTTTCTCTAACTCTTGAAAAGGATGACCCAGGTGAGTTGTCTCCTGGGAGAGATTGAGTTTCTCTCTGTTTTGAAAAGGATTACCCAGGTGAGTTGACCACTGGAGGAGATCGAATGTCTCTCTCTCTTAAAAAGGATGAACCAGGTGAGTTGTCTCCTGGGAGAGATTGAGTTTCTCTCTCTCTTGAAAAGGATAACCCAGGTGAGTTGTCCACTGGAGGAGATCGAGTGTCTCTTTCGTTTTGAAGGTCTAAACCAGGTGAGTTTTCCACAGGAGGAGATTGAGTTTCTCTTTCTCTTGAAAAGGATGACTCTGGAGAGTTTTCCACTGGAGGAGATCGAGTTTCTCTATCTCTTGAAAAGGATAACCCAGGTGAGTGTTCCACAGGATGAGATCGAGTTTCTCTAACTCTTGAAAAGGATGACCCAGGTGAGTTGTCTCCTGGAAGAGATCGAGTTTCTCTCTCTTTTGAAAAGGATGACCCAGGTGAGTTGTCCACTGGAGGAGATCGTGTTTCTCTGTCTCTTGAACAGGATGACCCAGGTGAGTATTCCACAGAAGGAGATTGAGTTTCTCTATCTCTTGCAAAGGATAACCCAGGTGAGGATTCCACAGGAGTAAATCAGGTTTCTCTATCTCTTGAAAAGGATAACCCAGGTGAGTTTTCCACTGGTGGAGATCGAGTGTCTCTTTCTTTTTGAAGGTCTAACCCAGGAGAGTATTCCACAGGAGGAAATCGAGTTTCTCTATCTTTTTTAAAGGATAACCAAGGTGAGTTGTCTCCTGGAAGAGATCGAGTTTCTCTCTCTTTTGAAAAGGATGACCCAGTTGAGTTGTCCACTGGAGGAGATCGTGTTTCTCTGTCTCTTGAACAGGATGACCCAGGTGAGTATTCCACAGGAGGAGATTGAGTTTCTCTATCTCTTGTAAAGGATAACCCTGGTGAGTTGTCTCCCGGAAGAGATTTAGTTTCTCTCTCTCTTAAAAAGTATAACCCAGGTGAGTGTTCCACAGGATGAGATCGAGTTTCTCTAACTCTTGAAAAGGATGACCCAGGTGAGTTGTCTCCTGGGAGAGATTGAGTTTCTCTCTGTTTTGAAAAGGATTACCCAGGTGAGTTGACCACTGGAGGAGATCGAATGTCTCTCTCTCTTAAAAAGGATGAACCAGGTGAGTTGTCTCCTGGGAGAGATTGAGTTTCTCTCTGTTGTGAAAAGGATTACCCAGGTGAGTTGACCACTGGAGGAGATGGAATTTCTCTCTCTCTTGAAAAGGATGAACCAGGTGAGTTGTCTCCTGGGAGAGATTGAGTTTCTCTCTGTTTTGAAAAGGATGACCCAGGTGAGTTGACCACTTGAGGAGATCGAATGTCTCTCTCTCTCTCTTGAAAAGGATAACCCAGGTGAGTTCTCTCCCGGAAGAGATTTAGTTTCTCTCTCTCTTAAAAAGTATAACCCAAGTGAGTGTTCCACAGGATGAGATCGAATTTCTCTAACTCTTGAAAAGGATGACCCAGGTGAGGATTCCACAGGAGGAGATCAAGTTTCTCTATCTCTTGTAAAGGATAACCCAGGTGAGGATTCCACAGGAGTAAATCGGGTTTCTCTATCTCTTGTAAAGGATAAACCAGGTGAGTTGTCTCCCGGAAGAGATTTAGTTTCTCTCTCTCTTAAAAAGTATAACCCAGGTGAGTGTTCCACAGGATGAGATCGAGTTTCTCTAACTCTTGAAAAGGATGACCCAGGTGAGTTGACCACTGGAGGAGATCGAATGTCTCTCTCTCTCTTGAAAAGGATGACCCAGGTGAGTTGTCTACTGTAGGAGATCGAGTTTTTCTATCTCTTTGAAGGTCTGACCCAGGTGAGTATTCCACAGGAGGAGATCGAGTTTCTCTATCTCTTAAAAAGGATGAACCAGGTGAGTTGTCTCCTGGGAGAGATTGAGTTTCTCTCTGTTTTGAAAAGGATTACCCAGGTGAGTTGACCACTGGAGGAGATCGAATGTCTCTCTCTCTTGATAAGGATGACCCAGGTGAGTTGTCTCCTGGGAGAGATTGAGTTTCTCTCTGTTTTGAAAAGGATGACCCAGGTGAGTTGACCACTGGAGGAGATCGAATGTCTCTCTCTCTCTTGAAAAGGATGACCCAGGTGAGTTGTCTACTGTAGGAGATCGAGTTTTTCTATCTCTTTGAAGGTCTGACCCAGGTGAGTATTCCACAGGAGGAGATCGAGTTTCTCTATCTCTTCTAAAGGATAACCCAGGTGAGTTCTTTCCCGGAAGAGATTTAGTTTCTCTCTCTCTTAAAAAGTATAACCCAAGTGAGTGTTCCACAGGATGAGATCGAGTTTCTCTAACTCTTGAAAAGGATGACCCAGGTGAAGATTCCACAGGAGTAAATCGGGTTTCTCTATCTCTTGTAAAGGATAAGCCAGGTGAGTTTTCTCCTGGAAGAGATCGAGTTTCTCTCTCTCTTGAAAAGGATAACCCAGGTGAGTTGTCCACTGGAGGAGATCGAGTGTCTCTTTCTTTTTGAAGGTCTAAACCAGGTGAGTATTCCACAGGAGGAGATTGAGTTTCTCTTTCTCTTAAAAAGGATGACTCTGGAGAGTTTTCCACTGGAGGAGATCGAGTTTCTATGTCTCTTGAAAAGGATGACCCAGGTGAGTATTCCACAGGAGGAGATCAAGTTTCTCTATCTCTTGTAAAGGATAACCCAGGTGAGGATTCCAGAGGAGTAAATCGGGTTTCTCTATCTCTTGTAAAGGATAACCCAGGTGAGTTGTCTCCTGGAAGAGATCGAGTTTCTCTCTCTCTTGAAAAGGATAACCCAGGTGAGTTGTCCACTGGAGGAGATCGAGTGTCTATTTCTTTTTGAAGGTCTAAACCAGGTGAGTATTCCACAGGAGGAGATTGAGTTTCTCTTTCTTTTGAAAAGGATGACTCTGGAGAGTTGTCCACTGGAGGAGATCGAGTTTCTATGTCTCTTGAAAAGGATGACCCAGGTGAGTATTCCACAGGAGGAGATCAAGTTTCTCTATCTCTTGTAAAGGATAACCCAGGTGAGGATTCCACAGGAGTAAATCGGGTTTCTCTATCTCTTGAAAAGGATAACCCAGGTGAGTTGTCCACTGGTGGAGATCGAGTGTCTCTTTCTTTTTGAAGGTCTAACCCAGGAGAGTATTCCACAGGAGGAAATCGAGTTTCTCTATCTTTTTTAAAGGATAACCAAAGTGAGTTGTCTCCTGGAAGAGATCGAGTTTCTCTCTCTTTTGAAAAGGATGACCCAGGTGAGTTGTCCACTGGAGGAGATCGTGTTTCTCTGTCTCTTGAACAGGATGACCCAGGTGAGTATTCCACAGGAGGAGATTGAGTTTCTCTATCTCTTGTAAAGGATAACCCTGGTGAGTTGTCTCCCGGAAGAGATTTAGTTTCTCTCTCTCTTAAAAAGTATAACCCAGGTGAGTGTTCCACAGGATGAGATCGAATGTCTCTCTCTCTTAAAAAGGATGAACCAGGTGAGTTGTCTCCTGGGAGAGATTGAGTTTCTCTCTGTTTTGAAAAGGATTACCCAGGTGAGTTGACCACTGGAGGAGATCGAATGTCTCTCTCTCTTGATAAGGATGACCCAGGTGAGTTGTCTCCTGGGAGAGATTGAGTTTCTCTCTGTTTTGAAAAGGATGACCCAGGTGAGTTGACCACTGGAGGAGATCGAATGTCTCTCTCTCTCTTGAAAAGGATGACCCAGGTGAGTTGTCTACTGTAGGAGATCGAGTTTTTCTATCTCTTTGAAGGTCTGACCCAGGTGAGTATTCCACAGGAGGAGATCGAGTTTCTCTATCTCTTCTAAAGGATAACCCAGGTGAGTTCTTTCCCGGAAGAGATTTAGTTTCTCTCTCTCTTAAAAAGTATAACCCAAGTGAGTGTTCCACAGGATGAGATCGAGTTTCTCTAACTCTTGAAAAGGATGACCCAGGTGAAGATTCCACAGGAGTAAATCGGGTTTCTCTATCTCTTGTAAAGGATAAGCCAGGTGAGTTGTCTCCTGGAAGAGATCGAGTTTCTCTCTCTCTTGAAAAGGATAACCCAGGTGAGTTGTCCACTGGAGGAGATCGAGTGTCTCTTTCTTTTTGAAGGTCTAAACCAGGTGAGTATTCCACAGGAGGAGATTGAGTTTCTCTTTCTCTTAAAAAGGATGACTCTGGAGAGTTTTCCACTGGAGGAGATCGAGTTTCTATGTCTCTTGAAAAGGATGACCCAGGTGAGTATTCCACAGGAGGAGATCAAGTTTCTCTATCTCTTGTAAAGGATAACCCAGGTGAGGATTCCAGAGGAGTAAATCGGGTTTCTCTATCTCTTGTAAAGGATAACCCAGGTGAGTTGTCTCCTGGAAGAGATCGAGTTTCTCTCTCTCTTGAAAAGGATAACCCAGGTGAGTTGTCCACTGGAGGAGATCGAGTGTCTATTTCTTTTTGAAGGTCTAAACCAGGTGAGTATTCCACAGGAGGAGATTGAGTTTCTCTTTCTTTTGAAAAGGATGACTCTGGAGAGTTTTCCACTGGAGGAGATCGAGTTTCGCTCTCTCTTGAAAAGGATGACCCAGGTGAGTTGTCCACTGGAGGAGATCGAGTTTCTCTATCTCTTTGAAGGTCTGACCCAGGTGAGTATTCCACAGGAGGAGATTGAGTTTCTCTCTCTCTTGAAAAGGATAACCCAGGTGAGATGTCCAGTGGTGGAGATCGAGTGTCTCTTTCTTTTTGAAGGTCTAACCAAGGAGAGTGTTCCACAGGAGGAAATCGAGTTTCTCTATCTTTTTTAAAGGATAACCAAGGTGAGTTGTCTCCTGGAAGAGATTGAGTTTCTCTCTGTCTTGAAAAGGATAACCCAGGTGAGTTGTCCACTGGAGGAGATCGAGTGTCTCTATCTTTTTGAAGGTCTAACCCAGGTGAGTATTCCACAGGAGTCAATCGGGTTTCTCTATCTCTTGTAAAGGATAACCCAGGTGAGTTGTCTCCTGGTAGAGATTGAGTTTGTCTCTGTTTTGAAAAGGATGACCCAGGTGAGTTGACCACTGGAGGAGATCGAGTTTCTTTATCTCTCGTAAAGGATAACCCAGGTGGGTTGTCTCCTGGAACAGATTGAGTTTCTCTGTCTCTTGAAAAGGATGACCCAGCTGAGTTGTCCACAGGAGGAAATCGGGTTTCTCTATCTCTTGTAAAGGATAACCCAGGTGAGTTGTCTTAAAGAGACTGAGTTTCTCTGTATCTTGAAAATGAGGACCCAGGCGAGTATTCCACAGGAAGAGATCGGGTTTCTCCATCTCTTGTAAAGGATAACCCAGGTGAGTTGTCTCCTGGAAGACATTGAATTTCTCTCTCTCTTAAAAAGTATAACCCAGGTGAGTTGTCCACTGGAGGAGTTCAAGTTTCTAGGTCTTTTGAAAAGGATGACCCAGGTGAGTATTCCACAGGAGGAGATCGAGTTTCTCTATCTCTTGTAAAGGATTACCCAGGTGAGTTGTCCACTGGAGGAGATCGAGTTTCGCTCTCTCTTGAAAAGGATGACCCAGGTGAGTTGTCCACTGGAGGAGATCGAGTTTCTCTATCTCTTTGAAGGTCTGACCCAGGTGAGTATTCCACAGGAGGAGATTGAGTTTCTCTTTCTCTTGAAAAGGATGACCCAGGTGAGTATTCCACAGGAGGAGATCGAGTTTCTTTATCTCTCATAAAGGATATCCCAGGTCCATTTTCTCCTGGACGAGATCGAGATTCTCTCTGTCTTGAAAAGGATGACCCAGGTGAGTTGACCACTGGAGGAGATCGAGTGTCTCTCTCTCTTGAAAAGGATGACCCAGTTGAGTTGTCTACTGTAGGAGATCGAGTTTCTCTATCTCTTTGAAGGTCTGACCCAGATGAGTATTCCACAGGAGGAGATTGAGTTTTCCTATGTCTTGTATAGGATAACCCAGGTTAGTTGTCTCCTGGAAGAGATTGAGTCTCTCTGTCTCTTGAAAAGGATGACCCAGGTGAGTTTTCTCAAGGAGATTCAGTTTCTCTGTCTCTGGAAAAGGATGACTCAGGTGAGTTGTCCATTGGAGGAGATCAAGTTACTCCATCTATTGAAAAGGATGACCCAGGTGAGTATTCCACAGGAGGAGATCGAGTTTCTCTATGTCTTGTATAGGATAACCCAGGTGAGTTGTCTCCTGGAAGAGATTGATTCGGCAGAAACGGTTCCAAATTCCGATACTAACCTCAACTGTTTTTTTCCAATTAACCTCTCAGAACTAAATTCGATTATTTCTGCGTCTAAAACGTCAACCTGTCTTTTAGATCCAATCCCAACCAAGCTGTTTAAGGAAGTCTTTCCCCTAGTTAGCAGCTCCATACTAGATATGATCAATATATCTTTAGCGGTAGGTTATGTACCCCAGTCATTTAAAGTAGCTGTAATTAAACCGCTCCTTAAAAAGCCTACTCTTGATTCAGGAACTCTAGCTAACTATAGACCTATATCTAACCTTCCTTTTATCTCCAAGATCTTAGAGAAAGTGGTAGCTAATCAGTTGTGTGATTTTCTCCACAAAAACAGCTTGTTTGAGGAGTTCCAGTCGGGATTTAGAGCTTACCATAGCACTGAGACTGCACTAGTTAGAGTAACAAATGATCTTCTGTTAGCCTCAGACAGGGGACTTCTATCTGTGCTTCTCCTGTTAGATCTTAGTGCTGCTTTTGACACAATTGACCATCAGATTCTGTTACAGAGACTAGAGCAATTGCTTGGAGTTACAGGGACTGCTTTAAGTTGGTTTAGATCCTATTTATCAGACAGATCTCAGTTTGTGCATGTTCATGATGAGTCCTCTATGTACACCAAAGTTAGCCATGGAATGCCTCAAGGATCAGTGCTTGGGCCGATTCTATTTACATTATATATGCTTCCTCTTGGTAGTTTTATGAGAAAACACTCCATGAACTTTCATTGCTATGCAGACGACACTCAGCTCTACATAGCAATGAAGCCAGAAGACACCAACCAGCTTCGTAAACTAGAAGCCTGCCTCAAGGACATCAGGACCTGGATGACCAGAAACTTCTTACTGCTCAACTCAGACAAGACTGAAGTTATAGTGATTGGACCTAAGAACTTTAGAGAGACTTTCTCTGCCCTTAGTAGTATTAGCGTAGCCTCTAGTACCACTGTTAGGAACTTAGGAGTTCTGTTTGATCAGGATATGTCCTTTGATTCATACATTAAACACATTTCAAGGACAGCTTATTTTCACCTTCGTAATATCGCTAAGATCAGGCTGATCCTGTCACAAAATGATGCTGAAAAATTAGTTCATGCATTTGTTACCTACAGGTTGGATTACTGTAATTCTATTTTAGCAGGGTGCTATGATAAATCTCTAAAGACCCTCCAACTCGTCCAAAACGCTGCAGCTCGTGTTCTGACTAAAACTAGGAAAAGGGACCACATTACTCCTGTATTGGCTTCTCTCCACTGGCTCCCTATAAAATCGAGAATTGAATTTAAAATCCTTCTGCTCACCTACAAAGCTCTAAACAGTCAGGCACCATCCTATCTTAAAGAGTTAATTGTACCGTACTATCCGACAAGAACATTACGTTCCCAGAATGCAGGCCTGCTCGTGGTGCCTATAGTCTCTAAAAGTACTATGGGAGGTAGAGCCTTTAGTTATCAGGCAGACACACTAGGTACTTTTAAGAATCGACTTAAAACTTTTCTTTTTGATAAATCATAGAGTTAGGGCTGGCTTAGGACCAGCTCATAGTTATGCTGCTATAGGCCTAGACTACCGGGGGAACTGGCACCAGGATCTCTTATCTCTCTCTCTCTCTCCCAGCTTTCATATCTTATTACTGCTTGTCATCTTCATACTTTAACCTCTCCTTTTTCTGGGAGCTCCTGAGCTCTCTTAGGTTCCTTGGGACTGTTGGTGAGGATGGCCTGCCCAAACAACCCCCCCCCCCCCCCCCCGCCCCCAAACCTATCCTATCCTATTCTTCTTTCTGCATCTTGTCCCATCTCCCCCATCCCATTTCAAGCCCAGCACAGTTTAGCAGATGGCTGTTCCGTCATGAGCCCGGGTCTGCTGAAGATTTCTGCCTGTTAAAAGGAAGTTTTTTCTTGCCACGCTATGACGGATTAAGCTGGGCTCTTGTAATATAGCCATAAGTCAGGTCCTTTACCTGCTTTTTGTAAACATAACGATGAGCATGGTCTTGTTACCTGCTCTTTTGTTAATGTTAACAGACAAACAGTAAGGTCCTTTACCTATTTTGTAAAGTGTCTTGAGATAACGCCTGTTATGAATTGACGCTATATAAATAAAGATTGATTGATTGATTGATTGAGTCTCTCTGTCTCTTGAAAAGGATGACCCAGGTGTGTTTTCTCAAGGAGATTCAGTTTCTCTGTCTCTGGAAAAGGATGACTCAAGTGAGTTGTCCATTGGAGGAGATCGAGTTTCTCTCTCTCTTGAAAAGGATGACCCAGGTGAGTTGTCTGCTGGAAGAGATTGAGTTTCTCTGTCTCTTGAAAAGGATGACCCAGGTGAGTTGTCCACCGGAGGAGATTGAGCTTCTCTCTCTCTTGAAAATGATGACCCAGCTGAGTGGTCCACTGCAAGAGATCATGTTTCTGTCTCTTTTTTAAAGGATGAGCTGCCTGGTCCTCTGATGGAGAATTCACCTATGTCCTCTATGAGAAAGATTTAGCATTCTAGTCCTCAACCTTTAAGCTGTTTGTGATCTGCCAAAAAATCCAAGATAAGAAGAGGAATGAGAAGAAATGAGTGTTAAATATTACAATGTATTAACTGTGTGCACTAAATTTAATCAATGCAAGACTAAATTAAAGAATAAACTAAAATTAAAGCAAGCTAAGTTTGTCAGCTGTTTGTGTGGAGAAATCTCTAATATTAATGTCAATCATGAAAAAGTAACTTTTTTAAGTTTCTGTGGACTCTTTAGTAATTGTATATGACTTATAAGTTCATGTTAAAGTTTTAAACAAAGTGGGTTTATGTGTGTCATTGTCACACTGAACCATTCAACACAGAATCCCTTTGCACAACTCCAAAACAAAAAGGCAACATCAATGTCTGTTAAACACACACACACACACACACACACACACACACACACACACACACACACACACACACAGGAGTCACAAAGCCAGCTCCCTGGTTTTGTTCTTTTTCTATGGCATCTTGACTTACAGTTAAGTTCAATAGGCCTGTTCATGAAACCAACATTGTAAGAAAACAAAAAACATATTTTTAAAACATTTCTTAAAGACTCATTTCAAGAAGAGAGTAATAAAAAATGTTTCAAAGGCAACATAGAAGAAGAAGAAGAGGTCAGTAAAATGTGTATTTGTGTAACATCCACGGGGGTCTTGAGCTCAAATGAGACCTGTATACTAGGTATAAATACACCAACTCCCCCTTTTTGTCATTCAGGCAGTTTAAAGTTTGGTGGTGACAAAAACAAGATCTCTCCCATAATATGTATATATATACAGTACAGACCAAAAGTTTGGACACACCTTCTCATTCAAAGAGTTTTCTTTATTTTCATGACTACGAAAATTGTAGATTCACACTGAAGGCATCAAAACTATGATGCCTTCAGTGTGAAGGCACACTGAAGGCATCAGTGTGCCTTCCACACGTGGAATTATATATAATTATAAACTATATATATAAATATGTCTTATATTGTAGGTTCTTCAAAGTAGCCACCTTTTGCTTTGATTACTGCTATGCACACACTCTATCAATCAATCTCAATCAATCTTTATTTATATAGCGTCAATTCATAACAGGCGTTATCTCAAGACACTTTACAAAAGCAGGTAAAGGACCTTACTGTTTGTCTGTTAACATTAACAAAAGGGCAGGTAACAAGACCATGCTCATCGTTATGTTTACAAAAAGCAGGTAAAGGACCTTACTGATGGCTATGTTACAAGAGCCCAGCTTAATCCGTCATGGCGTGGCAAGAAAAAACTTCCTTTTAACAGGCAGAAATCTTCAGCAGACCCGGGCCCATGACGGAACAGCCATCTGCTAAACTGTGCTGGGCTTGAAAATGGGATGGGGGAGATGGGACAAGATGCAGAAAGAAGAATAGGATGGGATAGGTTGGGGGGGGGGGGGGGTTCTGGGCAGGCCATCCTCAGGGGGAGGGGGGGGGGGTTGTTTGGGCAGGCCATCCTCACCAACAGTCCCAAGGAACCTAAGAGAGCTCAAGGAACCTAAGAGAGCTCAAAAGGAGAGGTTAGAATACAAAGATAGTGACAAGCTACTGCTTGTCACTATAGACATATCTTATTACTATAAGGTGAGAAAGCTGGGAGAGAAAGAGGGAGAGAGAGATAAGAGATCCTGGTGCCAGTTCCCCCGGTAGTCTAAGCCTATAGCAGCATAACTATGAGCTGGTCCTAAGCCAGCCCTAACTATAAGATTTATCAAAAAGAAAAGTTTTAAGTCTATTCTTAAAAGTACCTAGTGTGTCTGCCTCCCGGACCCCGACTGGTAGACGATTCCAAAGGAGCGGTGCCTGATAACTAAAGGCTCTACCTCCCATAGTACTTTTAGAGACTATAGGCACCACGAGCAGGCCTGCATTCTGGGAGCGTAATGTTCTTGATGGATAGTACGGTACAATTAACTCTTTAAGATACGATGGTGCCTGACCGTTTAGAGCTTTGTAGGTGAGCAGAAGGATTTTAAATTCTATTCTAGATTTTATAGGGAGCCAATGGAGAGAAGCCAATACAGGAGTAATGTGGTCCCTTTTCCTCGTTCTAGTAAGAACACGAGCTGCAGCGTTTTGGACGAGTTGGAGGGTCTTTAGAGATTTACCATAGCACCCTGCTAAAATAGAATTACAGTAATCCAACCTGGAGGTAACAAATGCATGAACTAATTTTTCAGCATCATTTTGTGACAGGATCTGTCTGATCTTAGAGATATTACGAAGGTGAAAATAAGCTGTCCTTGAAATTTGTTTAATGTAGGAATCAAAGGACATATCCTGATCAAACAGAACTCCTAGGTTCCTAACAGTGGTACTAGAGGCTACACTAATACTACTAAGGGCCGTCATATCGGCAGAGAAAGTCTCTCTAAGGTTCTTAGGACCAATCACTATAACTTCAGTCTTGTCTGAGTTGAGCAGTAAGAAGTTTCTGGTCATCCAGGTCCTGATGTCCTTGACGCAGGCTTCTAGTTTACGAAGCTGGTTGGCGTCTTCTGGCTTCATTGCTATGTAGAGCTGAGTATCGTCTGCATAGCAATGAAAGTTCATGGAGTGTTTTCTCATAATACTACCTAGAGGAAGCATATATAATGTAAATAAAATCGGACCAAGCACTGATCCTTGAGGCACTCCATGGCTAACTTTGGTGTACAAAGAGGACTCATCATGAACATGCACAAACTGAGATCTATCTGACAAATAGGATCTAAACCAACTTAAAGCAGTCCCTGTAACTCCAAGCAATTGTTCTAGTCTCTGTAACAGAATCTGATGGTCAATTGTATCAAAAGCAGCACTAAGATCTAACAGGACAAGCACAGATAGAAGTCCCCTGTCTGAGGCTAACAGAAGATCATTTGTTACTCTAACAAGTGCAGTCTCAGTGCTATGGTAAGCTCTAAATCCCGACTGGAACTCCTCAAACAAGCTGTTGTTGTGGAGAAAATCACTCAACTGATTAGCTACCACTTTCTCTAAGATCTTGGAGATAAAAGGAAGGTTAGATATAGGTCTATAGTTAGCTAGAGTTCCTGAATCAAGAGTAGGCTTTTTAAGGAGCGGTTTAATTACAGCTACTTTAAATGACTGGGGTACATAACCTGCAGCTAAAGATATATTGATCATATCTAGTATGGAGCTGCTAACTAGAGGAAAGACTTCCTTAAACAACTTGGTTGGGATTGGATCTAAAAGACAAGTTGACGGTTTAGACGCAGAAATAATCGAATTTAGTTCTGCGAGGTTAATTGGAAAAAAACAATCGAGGTTAGTATCAGAATTTGGAGCCGTTTCTGCCGAATCGAAAATATAGGAGGAATCTGCACTAAGTAAAGGTAGTAAGTTGCTAATTTTGTCTCTAATGTTTAGAATTTTATCATTAAAAAAGCTCATGAAATCATTACTGCTAAGGGCTAAAGGAATAGATGGCTCAAATGAACTCTGACTCTCTGTCAGCCTGGCTACAGTGCTGAAGAGGTATCTAGGGTTGTTTTTATTTTCTTCGATAAGAGACGAGTAATAGGCAGTGCGGGCCTGCCGTAGAGCTTTCATATATCGATTATGACTATCTTGCCAAATTAAACGAGATTCTATCGTTTTGGTGGAGCGCCAAATTCTTTCACATTTACGTGACGTTAGTTTTAGAGTACGGGTTTCTAAATTGTACCATGGAGCTGATCTCTGTCGTTTGATTGGCTTCTGTTTTAGGGGAGCGATTGAATCCAGAGTAACTCTAAGTGAATCCACCGCACTATCTACAAACTGATCTAGCTGAGAGGGACTAAAGTGATTATAGGAGTTTTCAACTAGGTTAGGGGATGGAACAGAAACAAAGGCAGCTGAAATAGCATCCTTAAATTTAGCTACAACATTATCATTTAAATTTCTAGAGAGCACTTTTTTATTAAGAGGAGTTAAGGTTGGTAAAAAGAAACTCTACACCCTCTTGATGAGCTTCAAGATACCTCTTGCCACCTGAAATGGTTTTCACTTCACAGGTGTGCCCTGTCAGGTTTAATAAGTGGGATTTCTTGCCTTATAAATGGGGTTGGGACCATCAGTTGTGTTGTGCAGAAGTCAGGTGGATACACAGCTGATAGTCCTACTGAATAGACTGTTAGAATTTGTATTATGGCAAGAAAAAAGCAGCTAAATAAAGAAAAACGAGTGGCCATCATTACTTTAAGAAATGAAGGTCAGCCAGTCCGAAAAATTGGGAAAACTTTGAAAGTGTCCCCAAGTGCAGTCGCAAAAACCATCAAGCGCTACAAAGAAACTGGCTCATATAAGTACCGCCCCAGGAAAGGAAGACCAAGAGTCACCTCTGCTGCGGAGGATAAGTTTATCCAAGTCACAAGCCTCAGAAATGGCAGGTTAACAGCAGCTCAGATTAGAGACCAGGTCAATGCCACACAGAGTTCTAGCAGCAGACGCATCTCTGGAACAACTGTTAAGAGGAGACTGTGTGAATCAGGCCTTCATGGTAGAATAGCTGCTAGGAAACCACTGCTAAGGACAGGCAACAAGCAGAAGAGACTTGTTTGGGCTAAAGAACACAAGGAATGGACATTAGACCAGTGGAAATCTGTGCTCTGGTCTGATGAGTCCAAATTTGAGATCTTTGGTTCCAACCGCAATGTCTTTGTGCGACGCAGAAAAGGTGAACGGATGGACTCTACATGCCTGGTTCCTTCCGTGAAGCATGGAGGAGGAGGTGTGATGGTGTGGGGGTGCTTTGCTGGTGACACTGTTGGGGATTTATTCAAAATTGAAGGCATACTGAACCAGCATGGCCACCACAGTATCTTGCAGCGGCATGCTATTCCATCCGGTTTGCGTTTAGTTGGACCATAATTTATTTCTCAACAGGACAATGACCCCAAACACACCTCCATGTTGTGTAAGGGCTATTTCACCAAGAAGGAAAATTATGGGGTGCTGCGCCAGATGACCTGGCCTCCACAGTCACCGGACCTGAACCCAATCGAGATGGTTTGGGGTGAGCTGGACTGCAGAGTGAAGGCAAAAGGGCCAACAAGTGCTAAGCATCTCTGGGAACTCCTTCAAGACTGTTGGAAGACCATTTCAGGTGACTACCTCTTGAAGCTCATCAAGAGAATGCCAAGAGTGTGCGAAGCAGTAATCAAAGCAAAAGGTGGCTACTTTGAAGAACCAAGAATATAAGACATATTTGTATATATAGTTTATAGTTTATCATTGTATATAATTCCACATGTGTTAGTTCATAGTTTTGATGCCTTCAGTGTGAATCTACAATTTTCATAGTCATGAAAATAAAGAAAACTCTTTGAATGAGAAGTTGTGTCCAAACTTATGGTCTGCAATATATATATATTTATATACACACACTATATGTATGTGTGTGTTTTAAATATATTATTTAAAATAGTATTGTATCAATGTTAAATTCTGGTGTTGTGATAATTCCAAAATATTTAATTTTATTTTAAAAGGAAGAGTTAAATCAGAGAGTTTGCCTTAAGTAATATTGAGATAAATAATCAAAGAAGAAGAATTAAAGAAGCAAATTGTCCAGGTTTGTAAATCATTGTATTTTACAACCACATGACGGTATCATTAGGTAGCTATTCAGTTGCTATTTGATTGTATTCCTTCATCTTCTGAAAACCTGCTTCAGTTTCTTGGACCAAATCGCAGGACACCGGGCTACTATCCGATAAACAGCGCCCTCTTGTGGTATCACCTGCTCAGCACCGTTTATAACAACAATAGTAATGCAGAAGAAGAAGAACGGGAAGTGGGCACATTTAAACCAGAGCACGGGCGGCCAAGTGGTGCAACTGGGATGATAATAATACTGGTTAAATAAGGCATGTGTAACATTTGAAGTCAGAAGGAGCAGTGTTTTTTTCTCTATTTCTTTTTTTTTTTTTTTTTTTGTTTTGCAAACACCATCAGGAAACTCCGCTGGTTTATAATGACCAAGAATATATGAGCTGTTGACGGAAAGGACAGGCTACTGAGCAATGCAGCGACTGCTACAATAACTTTATTTTAAAAAGGGTATCGGGTTGATAAAGGAGGAAGCTTTTCGTCTCGGTGAGTTCAGGTCTGCGTTTGGCGCAGTTTGTTTTGATTCCGCGAAAACAAAATGGAGGGTAATAAGCGGTAGTAAGTTGTTTGGGGAATTTGGACCTGTGCATTGCTCTGCGTTATAACCGTGGATTTCAACGCGAATTATTTGATGAAATGAAAATATCTTCTGGACGAAACACGCATTAAACACCTTTGGAAGGACAAAGCCAGTGATGAGAGCCGTGGGGTAGGGAGTAACTAAGTACACCCTGCTCACAACACCGATTTATTTTTTTTACATTTAAACCTCCAAAAATGATGCGTTTCTATTGTTAACTTAGTTGCATGCACGTGAGGAGATGTCACCTCCAAACATATGCAAAGTAAAGAATTGATAAGAGGATAAATAGAAGGGTCAGGCACCGCAACATGACCGAGACGAGGGATACAGCAAGTGTTCCCGGTACCTCCGGCCTCAGCAGCGGGGCTGGACTGGGTTTGAAGGCGGGTAGAGGACTCCCTGGGCGGGTCAGGAGCTTGTCCTCCGCCGCTGCTCCACCTGGAAGACTGACATCCCTCCGAACCAGGGACCTGACACTGGGAGGAGCCCTCAAAAAACCCAAGGTAATGAATAACGACAAACGATTTTACACAGGAATATGAATTTATCTAAGAGTTAGTCTCTAAAAGGTTGCTATTAAACTGCATATTTTTGGAACTTCAATATTTCAACATTACACCCAAGTTCAACATTACACCCTCAAATCAACACAATTGCAATTGGGCTTTGTATGGCAGAAATATGGCACTCTGATACAGGATAAGTAATCAATATATTGCAATGTATCCGGATATTTAAATAAGAATACGATAAAATGTGATAGATTGGGAATTTTTTTTCTCACAGAATTTGGGGAAGATGTGAATTACAAATCAATCACAATCAACTTTATTGGTCAGTATACACAATTACCAGGAATTTAACTTTACACATGAACAAATAAACAAAAAATAATAATATTCATTCATTTAAATCAACAGTGTTTACATTAAAGTAAGGTGCTTAGCTCAACATCAGCTGACAAAGATTACAATATTTTCATTTAAAAAATCAATTTTTTCTTTTATTTTAATATCGAATATTTAAAGGTCACATATTGTCCTCCTTTTCAACAAGTTTAAATAAGTCCCAGAGCTCCCCAAAACATGTTTGTGTCTTGTCTTAAATCCATTCTGATCCTGTATTTGATGATGCCTATAAACCCCTCTATTTCAGCACTGCTCAGAACAGGCTATTTCTGTGTCTGTAGCTTTAAATTTAAATGAGCTACGTCTGACCCCGCCCCTCTCTAGAAGGGCTTGGTTGGCTTTGGCCTCAGGAGATCACCAGGTCAGCAGAATATCTGTAGCGGTTGTCCTCACATGATCTAGTTATTTTCAGGAGTGCATATGAAAACAGCTTAACTGAAACCTGTCTTTATTTCTGGAAACATGTGACAACACCAGGCCAGTAAAAGGATCTGGGCTTTAAAATAGGATGAGCCTTTATGTATTACAGAAACAATTTGTTTGTATTTCTGTCTTGTCAAAGAAAACCTTCGAGCCAAACATCCACACTGTGAGGAAAAGCAAAGACGAGTAAGTGAAGTTCATGAAGACATTTGAAGTCTCCATTTTACCGAAAGTTTTTGAAACATTGAATGTGTTTAACATGTGTTTTGAGTTATTATGCATGTCCAATATATCATCAGGTTGAAGGAGGAGGTCCGTGCGCCTCCAAAAAAGGAGAGAAGAGAGAGGGATGAGAGGAGGAGAGAGAACAGAGGGAGGAGGAGAGAGAGGCCTCCGACCATACAGTCTCACTCCATCTTTGAACAGGGCCCTGCAGACACCATACGCAAAACAGGTGCACAAGCGTTTCTCTCTTCTCTCACCGCCAACAGAACGTTCAGTCACAGTTGCATCATTAACCCGTCGTTGCGTTCTGTTCAGGCTGGCGCGGCGCTGCAGACCCTTACGACTCCACCAGCTCTCCCGTGTGCAAACTGGTGAAGAAGGAGAGGACCGAGTCTGAGGACGAGGACGATGAGCTACTTTCCAAACTACAGAGAGATGATGTTGGTATATCCTGCTGTCTGCTTGACTTAAGAGGATAGATTCTTGTTTAGCCAGAAACCAGAACTTTGATCCCATTCCAGTCCAAATCAAACAATATCGATACCACTGCAAAAAAAAAAAAAACCTAGTCACCCATTAATGGATCATTTCTTGTTTTTAATAACATGACATTGCACGTTACCAAAACGCTGCCAACGTGTTTGTGTAATTTAGACAGTGCTCTGTCTCTCTCTCGCTTCCATGTAAAATTGCTCATGATAACTTTGGGTTGTCAGCGTACAAGAACTTCAAGCAAACTTTGATTCCTAATATCCTCTTTAATGATCACAGTGACAGCTTGGCTGATATTAGCCAATCCAGTGACTATCAGTATCGGCTTATCGTACTTTATCACAGATATGCGCCGATATTACTGGATTTACTCACCACTCAACTTCATTTGAGTATCATTTTATTATACTCGCTTCTGGTTGTCACCAGCAGAGGGTGCTGTGTGGATTACAACAAGCATTATCACTCTTCAAAGTGTTCAGCTGTGATGCATGCACATGTTGATAACTGCATTTGAGGGATAACCCAATATATGCGTTGTCTGTAAAGATAATGGCCAATTTATCAGTATCACGTTTTCTTTCTTCCCCAATATCTATATTAGTATCAGCCCCAAAAATCCCGTCTCGGTCGGGTCCTAATAATCACTCACAGCTTAACATTGTTCTCATGTAATGTTTTGTTTTCATCCACAGTTCATTGATGATCCAGGTCTCAGAAACGATGCAAAGCTGAAACCCATCCAACTGCCCCTCTGTCAGTCCGTCAGATCCCCCTCGACATGTGAGAATAGCTCCTCTCACTGCTCCAGCCTGACACACTTCATTCTGTGTGTGATGCACTTCAAGCTTGGATTCATGTGTGTTTGCTTGTCTTGTTGGCAGGTCCAGAGAACCCTCCTCTGTTCAGAGCTCCGCCCTGCAGAGCGCAGAGTCGAGCAGAAGAGTTTCCCAAACAAGAGCAGCCATCTCTGGCAGAGATGCTGCAGGATCTGAGCCTTTCTGGCAGAGAGGAGCTCTTCTTCATGCAGTTACCGGACTGTATGCCTGGCAGAGCGTCCGCACAGAAGGTGGACTCTGCACTTGGATCTACAGCGGAGAAAGCTGCCAAAAAGGAAGGCAAGGCGGAGGACAAGAGGGCTGCATATCTACAAGCGCAAGTAGGTGAAAACTAAATAAACACTAAAGCCCGACATACACTGCATGTCTGCATAAAAGTCGTGGTGGAACGTCAGCTCAGACTGTACAACACAACACACCACCGAAGCTCACGATTTATGTGCTCACGCTGTACAATCTGTCAGGACACACTGCACGTGTTAAATCAGAACAGAGCACTCATAATGTTCAATAGAAAACTCAAACAGACACAGGTTGTACACAGGTAGATTTAAGTGTGTGTTTTTCAGTTGTCTTATATGCACGGCTCAAATCGGCTTCACACACCGACAAAAAAACACTCTCTCTCTCTCACACATGCACAATTTCCTTCACCAATAACACAGCCTTACTAAAGCATCACAAACATCTGTCAGCAGCTTCACTAAAGAGCTCACATTGAATGAGCTTTGGTAACTGCCTTACAGATTTTGAGTACTATTAAAGCTTAAATACTGTTGCCACTTCTTGTCTAAATCTGCTCATTATTGACAGGGTGTGTGTATGTATGTATGTGTGTGTGTGTACATGTGTGTGTGTCTGTCCTCAGGCAGCTGCTGGGAAGGAGAGCTGTGCACTACTGTCACAGTTCCCAGAGGGGCTTCTGGGTAAACTGCAGATCAGGAGGTCGGGGAAGGTGGAGCTGAAGCTGGGAGACGTCGTCATGGACGTCTCAGAGGGAGCTGCCTTTTCCTTCCTGCAGGTACTGTGAGCAAGTGTGTGTGTGTGTATTCCATAATTAATAGGAGGTAGATTAAACTGTCAGGTTCAAAGAGGGTCAAGTACTGTTCAGCGAGGAGCTCTTCCCGGTTTCTTTCAGGCATGTCACTTTGTCCAATAAAGAACACTTCAGGCAGGCGATGGTGGAGCTTTGACAAAAAAACACTTATCCATTTTTTTTGTAAACAATAGACCAGTTGATCAGTGTGTAAAAGGTTTCCAACATAAGGCAACAAAAAAAATGTTTTTCCCACATAGTACAGTTGATTTATGAATTTCAGTTCAATCTCTTCTTCCTTTTTCTGCTGCAGCAACTGGTGTCAGTGCATCTCTCTGACGGTCGGACCGGGGACATGATGGTGTTGGGAAACGTCAACCACAAACTGGTTCTATCTCCGGACTTCCAGGCTCTCCTGAGACAAGCTTCAACACAGAAACAACAAGGGCCCTGATGCATGGCTGATACAAGACTTTACCCCTCCAGAATCCCTGATTCTGCTGCACAGACTGCTGACGGGGAAGCTACAGAAGCTACAGACTCTGAGATGTAACCATCTCTCTCAACCGTGTTGGATTACTGATTGTGATTAAGATTTGTTACTGCACAAACTCATTCATGCGGAGGGGAAACGACAGCTTGTCTTAAATCTGTTGGCGTCAAATGCAAGGTTAATTAGGCAGCTATGTGACCTTCAACCTTTCACCTGTTTGATTATCTTCACCTGTGAATGTCTTTCTAAAAAATGTTGGCATTTTGTACGAAAATCGGATCCATTAAGCTTCTCAGAGAAGATATATTTTAAGAATACTCAAATTGTGAACCTGTTTAATACATGTAAAAGAGCACTGATAACCTTCTACCAGAGGTCAAGACTCTGTCCCTATTAGAGACTGTATGTAAGAAGTGGACGTAACTTATTTGTTTCAAAGGTGAAGCTTGTTTCTGAAGTGCCTTATACGTGCATTCTTTTTCTTGGCCATTAGGGGGCGCCACAACTGGTTAGAAAAATAAGTCTTTTTAACTTCTGTAAACTGTTATCTTATACGTTTATGTTGTCAATCACTGTTTCAGTCTTCAGTAAAAGTTCATGAGCATTTTGTAAATGTGCGATCACTTGTTCATTATAAGCAGCTACCTCAGCGTCGTGTCGCTCAGGCGAAGGGGAAACAAAATCACTGTTTTACAGAATCTGGTTCAAAGAAAATGCTAAATGCTAATATCATGGCTTCAAATTGGTTGAACAAAACCTTTTGTCTACAGTATATGGTTTTACATACAGAACATCAGCTGGTGGTTATAATCTGGGTGAATTTGCAGTCTTTTAGATACCACGTTTTAAAACAGAAGTACAAACTTATTTTTGTGAGGATAAAAAGGATCATAACTTTAATACAAAGGGTTTATAGACATGCTAAAATACAAAATGGATTTGTAAAATTTAATTTCACAGATGTGTTTGGGGGAGCTCTGAGACTTATTTTGACTGGTTGAAAATGAGCCTAATACTGTATGTGACCTTCAATTTATCGGGGTTGGGTCAGCAGGATCCCAAGTGATAATTAAGATGCTGCCTTCAGAGCTAGTAATAAAATGCTGATTTTAATGATAGCACTTTTGTGAGAAGAAAATAGTCTGAAAAGTAGTGTACTGTATTAGGTGTGTAGGATAGGACTTTAGTGGCCGTGGTTTGGATACAGGTATCAATACGATTTTTAATAGTACCGCACCAAAGTTTTAAAATAACCCTAATGATTATCATGTTACTGAAGTTTCATATATTCTGCCTGTATAAAAATGAGCGACTGTGTTTTGTGCTTAAATAATTAAATCATCACACCTCTTAGTGTAACGGACTGACAATGAAATACCGGAGGCTCCCTCTTATTCACAGTGTATAATGGTTCGGTTTGTGTTGCTGGAGAGGTGCCATGTCACTTCCTGCTTATGTGCCTTTGAGCAAGGCAGAGAACCCCCAAACAGCTCTGGCATGCCCCCCTGTGGAGCAGTGTGGTGCAGCCCCACTCTGACACCTCTCCATGAATGCATTTCCACAGGTCCCGTTTGTGCACGTCTGTGATTCAGGTGTGTGTGAGAGGTTTGTCTCAGTATCAGAGAATACATCAGAATTCAGCCTGAGGGATTAATTAGCTGCTTTAGACATCGTGAAAGGGTATTCAGTTAGCATAATGTATTTCAATTGTCGTGTGAAGGCAAACAATAAGTTGGAAGAAGCCACGGTGGGAACAAAAGGAACATTTTATTATCCGCTACAAACGCTTTTTTTTTTTTACAGCTGGTAACAGAACAAAGCAACTCATACAAAGCTCAACTGGTACAATGCATAATTCTTTGAACTTGTGATATTTTAAAAAATACAAAAAAAGTCAGTCAAAAAGTGATTCATGTCCTGAAAGACAAATGGTCAGTTTTCACAGTTCGGGGTTGCAAGCTTACGCTGAACTTCTGGAGGATAGATTGGACTAATTGAGCCTGGCTGCATGATTCTATCTGCTCTTTAGAGGAAGTGCTGTCTGAACATTAACATCCAGGGACACTGAGCTGCTGCACTGTGGACTTAATCCTTACACAGTCAACCCACACTTTCTACATGCTGGTCATAATACTTCTCATTTCTTTAGAACACATGAACTATACCTCCTGTTTGCTAAAAACTAGCATCAAGGTGACCTTTTCTTTCAATTAATACTCTTCAGCACAACCAAAAATAGAAAGGTTTGATATTTTTGGGACGGAAACCGTTAACTTTAATTTTCTTGCATGTTTATCGTTTAAACTCGGAGCTATGAAACAAAAACAAAAAAAGTACAAAATTGTTATCAGTGCCTTCTACATTCACGTAAACAGTTATCGTCTTAACCAACCAAACAGAGCCAGGAAATGTGTATTTATGTTGACTGTAATAATCCTGCTTTCAGGTTGTTTTGTTTTAGATTTCACTGAACGGAGACATTAATAGGGAGTTGTAGTTTTATCCATCTGAATTTGGTAAAAGCTTTGGCTCACCTCCAACTCTTTCAAGTATGAGAAAAAAAAACAACAGGTTGAGCGTCGCCCTGCTTCATCTCAATTTTCCCCTCGCTGTCAAATACTTCCTCTCTCTAAACTCAGTAGACTAACACGTTATTTCTTCTGCGTTTTACTGACAGTTTTTGCAGAGCTACTTTTGCTCTTCTTCCTTGTCGTTTTCGACTTCGCCGCAGCCTTCTTGGCGGGTTTAGCTTGAGCCGCAGCTTTCTTAGCTGCTGCCTTGCTTTTATCGGCTGCCCTTTTCCGGTCGGACAGCGTCTGCTCTCGGATCACGTCCTCTCGTCCGATGTCCACCATGTGCTCCTCCCACGACTTCATCTCATTCTTGTAGCGGATTTTGTCGTCCTCGGCCAGCTGCGTGTAGACCTGAGACGGACAACAAACAGGGATGAGCACTGAACAGCCAACTTCATGTTGAGCTTCGTTCACAGCTGAAGAAGAGGTCGTCCAAATGTTCGATGCCTTTCAATACCAACCACATGCTTCATGACTTTAACCGTAAAGTGAAGCCTGTTGTATCGTTTGGGAGCATGTGGTTGGTATCCAAGAGTAACAAGAATTTTGACAACCATAGCACCTAGTCATCCATTCAAAAGCTGCCACAGGCAAAAGAAAGAGAGAAGTAGAGGTTTACATAGAGACAAACTACAGAGAGAATGCGACAGTAAGTTAAGGTGTCTGATTTTGGTGATTTCCTGCTGAAGGTGTCCTCCTTCCCGCCTCGTGTTTCTCTGCTCCTCCTAAACCTACAAACACTTCCCATCCACAGGAGGGCAGACACTGACGTTGTCGGTTGCGCACATTTAGAGAGCAGAGGAGACAGACAGTGATGTCACCAGGTACCTTTATATTTTGATCTATTAATCCCAGCCTCCCTGCTCGAAGCTTCGAACCTCTGCTCAAAAATATGAGAGCATGAGACAGAATGTCTGCAAACTTATTCGACATTATTCATGATAATTCAGAGGAAATATTTCATGTTGGGTATTATCTTAATCTTTTTTGCTGTTCAGATGTTTGTCTGCGTTCACTGACTCGTTCTGTAGCCTGCACTGTAAGCAGGTTGAAAATCATAGACAATAATAACAAAAGCACTGTGTGTGTGGGTGACCAGGATTCACTTTTGATGTTGTTTTCAGACTGGTTTGGACATCATTCGACTTTTGACAACTTTTGGCCCAACCTGTTTCTGATGAGTGAACAGACTCCTCCAGTCGTCTCTCAGTGACAGCATCTTCTCCTGAACAAAGAACAGAAACATATCATTCATGACGTGGATGAAGCAAACGGGGAAGTGTGCAGAGTGTTATCAGCCGTGACGTCAGATTAAAGCCTTCTGCTCCGGTGGTGATATCTGACCACACTAAGATTCAGGGTTTGTTTTATGGATGTTTGGCAGAACAGCTGCTTTAAAGTCGGACTTTCTGAACTGAACAAAAACATGTCGTTCATCACGTTTCATATTAAAGGAGGCTGAATGAATACTAACAGAACACGTGTAGAAAAGTTAACTGCTGTTTAGTACTTCCAGAGGCCATGTTTTGCATTTCAGTTTCTTTCCTGACAAGTGGAGTACTGCATCAGGGTGTAAAAATGAGTCTGAAGCCCAGATGAAATAAAAGCTTTTTATTACTTCTGAGTGTCTCAGATGTTTGTGTTTTTTAACAAGAAAGTCTGAATGGGGAGCGCAGTTTTCAGTAGTTTTTGTCTAGAAACTGTTCTTTAAGGTGTCTTGCAAGAACCATTCGTGCCTTATTCTTGGTTCTTGTGTGCTGTTCACTATTCCAAAATAAAACTCACTTTCACAACCAGAATTTAACTAACTTTTGCAAACTCCACACAGAGAGGCTCCTGTCCGACGGGACACTCCTCGCTGTGAGGCAACGGGGCTAACCGACACATCAAATATTTGTTGGTTATTATCAGAGAGTCTTTCACTCCATCTAATGAATAAAAATAAACTGTCCCTTTAAATGTCATGTCATGGAGCTGTGTGTGTTTCTGACCTGTGTTGTTTTTCCTTTGGCCTCGTCGAAGTGCTCCGACATGAAAATGTTGAACGAGGATCGTGGACGTTTCGGTTTCCCAAGGCTGGTTAACTCCTGGAACGAACAAACACACACACACAGGGAGACTGTGAAAGATGAAGTGATCGAGTTCAGTGCTTACACTGCTGACTGGGTCCAAGAAAAAAAAAAAAGAAGTCACATTTAACGCCTATTAAAAAAAGGACACTTTTCATGCTCCAGGCTGAAGGGATGTGATAATAACATGCATGTAGGTTACATGCATCAAAAGAAGCTGTTCCTTTCTGTTAACATACATAAAACATGAATATCATGTGACCTGTCAATGATATTAAACAGAAGTAGAGTCTAGTGTTATCAGTAGTAACATCCGACTGCTCGTACTTAAAAAAATCTGATCTGATCAGATCAGACTCTGATTATTTGTGTCCATGTTAACATAGCTACATCGACAGTTGTAATATATTGTACATTAAATGCATTTCTGAAAGCACAGAAAATCCTGAAGCTCCTTAAAAGCTCTCTCACCCTCTTCTTGCGTATGGCCCTCCTCTTGGCCAGTCTCTGCCTCTTCTCCACGGTTTGTTGTTGGAGCTGTGCGGGAGTCAGCTGGGCTGTGTAATGCTGGAGGTCCAACTTAAACTGCTCCCTGGCCCGAAGAGAGGCGTCCTCAAAAGGCTACGAGGAAGAGAGAGACCAGACAAAAAAATAAAAATTGAATAAACTGTACGCTTGGTCAGTATCACACAGATTGCTTTTCACCTCCCTTAAATATTTACACTCAGGGCTGAATAAACGATAAACATAACGTTCACACTGTCTGATAGGAAAAAACCCATTACCCGTTTCTGCTCGGGGCTCAGGGTCCTCCACTGCTGGGCGATCTTCCTGATGATGTCCACTGACTTGACTTCTATAGACAACAATAATAGCATCATCATTGTCGGGCTACTCTACTGAGGAGCATCTAAAAAAAAACATGATCCAGGACCCACATACCCTGACTACTTTTAAGAGTAGACTAAAAGCCCTTTTCACCTATTCACTCCTGAAAATATCTAGAACATTCTCCTGACCTGGCTGTTCACATGTGGCCTTCACAAAGCGTGACTATCCCTGTGAGACGGTGAACACAGCCGTAGGTAATGTTCACGAGAAGTCACCACAAGCGAGCAAGCGGGGGTGATAACGTTTAGATTGACCGACTGGTGCGACCATCATGTTCATATCAAAGCTGCATCCTGCGCTTTTTTAGCAAACTGATCACGTCCGGTCATTTCACTGTAAATATGTCTGATTACACCTGTAGATATAAAAAGCCTTCGTCGGCCACTTCCTCGTCATGTTCTGTCTCCAGTCTCAGTTGTGTGTGCACTGACGTGCGTGTCTTTCTTTTAGTACAAAGTGTTACAGCTTTACCTGGGTGTTGTCTCGTCACGATTGGCTGCTGTTGCTGAACAAATCTCATGTATCCATTCAGAGGTCTCTTTGGGGGGCCACTGGCCTGGGACGTGAGACATCTCACATGGTTGAAGAATGAAGTCTGGAGGACACCAGTACACCTGCAGCAGACACACACACACACACACACACACAATATAAATCAGATCATACATTAAAGAGAGAGCCAAACATACACTTTTAGTGAAATGATGCAGGAGGTAAAATTGCTGATTAACAAAAACAAACACACAAACCACACGCTCACAAGTGCTCTTAGAAGGAGAACTGCAGCTTGTTAAGAAGTGTATTAATCTGTCCGGCTCTTTATCTCTGGATGTCACTTTATCCTGGTTTGTTTTGAACCCGATCACACAGCTACATTTTAATATGCATCTCTGTCAAATCATTGTCTACGTTGTTGTTTGCTTGTCTATATACTTTCATTTACATGTGACAACCAACCTGCCAATGGACTTCAAATGGTGATTATGTTTATGTTCATCTATGTGAACTGTTCCTGTTTATTTATTTTTAAGGTTTATAATTTCACACTTCTTTAAGCAAAAGTTGTTTAAAAAATACCAAACATTATCTGGCCCTGTCTTCTTTAGATGATTGATTAAGTTTTCAGTTTTATTATAGTTATTATATTTGGGTTGGATGACCTTGAGCTCAAACAAAGGTATTTGAGGACGTCTCTTCTAAAATTGCACATTACAATAAAATGTTACATAGTCAGCAGATGCACCGAAAACATAATGAAGTCGAAGTCTTCCCCTAACATTTCTGCTAGTCAACAAATAAACTTAAAAACAATCAGATTCGAGAAGATTCACAGTTTCTTAATAGTTGTTTATAACTCATTAATCCCTCACAGACCTTTAGATCCGTGTTCATAATCATAAAACATTTTCATAATAATATCAAGGAATGTTTTATAATTCTAAGCATTTAAAAGTGGCTTCAATTGACTGAACAGTTGGCTGAAAGTCATTAAAATATTCACCAAGCTCCTCAACAACTAACTTTTACAAATGTTAAATAATGCTACTTTTACCACAACAGTTAACTGAATTAAAACTAGTTTTCTAGTGACAATGCAACATGAGAACATGCAGAAGTTAGCTCCTTCTGTGCCTGAGCTAAGCTAAAACAGGAGAGAGAGTCCAAGTTAGTCACCTCGTCAGGCTGCTGCTGCTACTGGAGAAGACGCTGAAGGACTTCACCAACAAGCTAACGCTGGCTGTCATCAAGCTAAACGGAGCCATGTTGGCCTTCACACACTTCAAAGGGAATAAATGAAAAACAAAAGTACTGTCCCAGGAAGTAAAGTCCTCATATATTCATGCATGCGATAGCTTTAAGTGAAGCCCCTGTTTCTGCTTGTTGACATGCAGGCGCTGCAAAAGGCGCTTCGAGTTTCTCCCGGTGCATTGTGGGAGAAGGTCTTCGTCTGTATTACTTCCGTTTCCGCTTCCGTTTCTTCGTTTCCATTTAGTCAAACGTTTAGGAAATATTAAGTTTGCAGTCAAAAAACAAGAACATTAATAATTCACATTTTTTTAAAAAGCAACGGAATTAATCAAATAACTTCTTACGTGTTTTTGCCATAGCTTTTTGTTGAGTAATGAGTCGCCACCAGGGGGCGCCATCGTCATTTGTTTACGTTTAGTTGCTTGAAACCATTTTAAATATAGACAACATAAAGCAATTTACCAACGTTGGGTGGTGGAACTGAAATTGGGTGGCATGAAATGTTTATTAATTGATCATTCAAAAACATATTGTACATAAAATATAAGGCCAATGCCAAAACAAGAAAGTTGCAGAGTCTGTCAATCATCGTGCAGAAACCTCACCCCAGCCTTTTCTTCCTCTGTCCACAGTAATGTAAAAGACAAAAGCCTTTATGTGCAATAAAATGAACGTTTACGTGCAACGCAGTAGAATAGGTTTGACATAATTGAAACCAAATTAATTTTAGTAAGAAGTTTGATGTTTTTTTTGCAAAAGTTTTGTAAAGGCCAAGTGGGGTCACAAGCCGAAAAAGTTTGGAAACCACTGGGTCTTAAAGAAATACTAAAACATTTCAGTGAGCAGCTTGTTTTCTTGTGTCACAAACCACTTTTTATTTACCTAATTAAGAATATATGTTTAAATATCCATCATATGACATAATATCCAGTGTTTTGCAAAACAATAGTCGTTCAGCAAGATTTATGCTGAAATGAAAGCAATGTGTAAAAGACATATTAAAATGTAAGACTGCAACAATGTAATTGTCTGCAACTCATTACACATACAGTGTGTGTCTGTTATTTAAATTGTATGTGCTAGACCAAACATGGGGATTACTTGTGAGCTTCTTCTACCAATTCTTACAATAAATTACTTAAGCGGTTTTGTCTTTCAGACTGTGGTTTTTTGTGTTGTCATCATGCCCGTGTTAGTGTTTTATACGCATGCCTATGCCACCGACAAAGCAGCAGGAGCACTACGGGGTTAAGTGTCTTGCTAAAGGACACATCAGAAGTGGTTGTAGGAGCTGGGGATCAAAGCCGCAAGCTTCCCGTTGAGACGATAGACTGCCAACTGAGCCACAGCCGCCAGTGCTAAGCCAACAAAAAAACATGAGTTATCCTCAGAGGGAAAGACAACATTAGTTTAATGACAGACTGATGTGGTGACGACTCAAACAGAAATAAAACAAAGTTAAACAATAGTAGAGTTCCAGAGGATTTTTAATACTATACAATGAATCATTAATAATATTGTTAATAAAAACAATGGTAATAACAATAAGAGATGAAGAACACAGTAATACATTACTTTTCATTGCTCCCGTTTTTTTCCCCATTTCAGCTTTAAACAGTACATTGTTTTTTATTCAACCTGCTACAAGATGCAAAAGTACTCGACAGAAACCTTGATCGCCCACTACATGAAGGGAAGGGTGAAGATGGGTTATTAAAAAGTGGGAATGTTTGAGTTTAGTTTGATGGACATGTGTCAGGATGAGAGTCTTGTACTGTGTGTTTTGGCCACATTTCAATAACTCGGCGTGATCCGGACTGATCCGAGGCAGGCTTGTGTCGATACCGGACTTTTAAACTTTGAAATCACACTAGTAAAATTCAAACAATACCTTAGTTTTCAGTATCACAGAAACAAAGACTTAGGAATCAAAGATTGAATATTTTCTTGCTTATAAATTACCAACAATTTGCAAGCAAACTCCAGCACTATGTCTGAATTGCACAAATGCATTAACAAAGTGACAGCACCAAAACGTCGCCCATGTACTAATGCATTTTAGACCGAGGGGGGGAGGGGGGTCGTTTACGTACGGAGCTGCAGCTTGTCCAACATGTATGCTAGCATCCTGCACTCTGAATCAGCTCCATTATAAAACAAAACGGCTTATTGCTGACACGTCCATGATGTGATTTCGGCCCCATCATTCACCGGCTCAAATAAAGATTTAAAAAAAGAAAAGATATTTTTTATAACATGACAGAATTTAACATGTCAGTGTGAGTCAATCACCTTGGACAATCTTTGAAAAAACCACTGCTCACTTTCAAAACGCAGACTAATATATACGTCATGGACTTGTTATAATGTTGATGACAGTTAGGTTGAATGGAAGTTACCTTACTTTACTTAATGATTCCTGACTTTAATTGACAGTGTGTTGTGACTTTAAGAAAGGAAGGAAAAATTACAAAAGATCTCAGTATGTTTTTTTTTTCCTCCCCCCCTATCTTGGAATCTTTTTTTTGTCTTTACATGGCGTACTTGTTGGTCCAGTCTTTTGCTATTCTGTTGTATCTGAGGACAGAAAACAAAGAGAGAGGGTTTAGTACGGGCATAATCACTACAGACAATATGTTTTAGAAAAGATAAATGTTGACTGAACCTGACACTGTGTCCTAACCGCACGCAAGCAGAAATGTTGAACTTAAATGAACAATATTCAAACGAGTGTGACGCAAGCTACGTGATCCGCCATTTCATTGGATATTCTGGAGTTCCCGTGGTTGACAGGAAAGGCTTTTTTCCCCAGCATTGAAACCAGAAAAAAAGTTAAAATAAAATAATAATAAAAATACAGAAACGCTTCATTGAAATCTAATTATGAAGCATTAGGAGTTAAATATTTGTAATGTAGTGTCTGAACCTTGCCCCCTTTAGACTAAAAAAGAAATAAAATAAGTGTTTGACCTTCAGACAGTTGTTTCAGACGGGGGCGGGGGGGGCACTCACCTGGGTTTGTCGTTCTTGTAGATTTGTGCTATGTCTGGAACTAAGGGGTCGTCTGGGTTGGGATCACAAAGCAGTGAACATATAGACAAAAGAACTGCAAGAAAACAAAAACAAAGATCACATCGGTTTCCATGTTGACCAGATCTGTCAATAGATACACTCAGATCATTTCTGTATTATAGTTGGTAACACGATGATGTCATGTCGGTATGGCTGCACTGATGTTACCTTTCGACACTGTAAGCGCTGGAGACCACTGTGATCGCAGAATGTCCAAACAGATGCTCCCATTGCTGTTTATGTTTGGGTGATAAATCTTTGTTGTGAATGCTACCTGTAAAAAAACAACAACAAAAAACAACAGTTGTTCAAACTGGTGTGTCTGGTGTCTCCTCATTTAAAACTGAGGGAAAAAAAGACGCTCCCACTTGGAAAAAAACAACAAAACTTTACAGTAGGGTGGACACAGGGACCTCAGATATTACACCAACGACAACACCATTCATTATGATTTAATGAAATATCCGAATCAGTATCGGTACATTACATATTGTGTGGGAACTGAAAAAAGTGGATCTGTGAATGATAAATCAGAAGCTGAATTTGACCCTCAGGTTTAATGACTTATGGATTCTAGTGGGGGGAAAAAACTCTGCTTTCCACAACGTCATCAATCAAAATAAAAATGCAATGTACGAATAGTAAGGTATTTTACATCGTTTATAAGAACAAAGATGTTTATTTCCTCTCTCCTGACTTTTAAATGACCGGACAAAGCTTCGAGCAGCTCGTACCTTTGGTGGCTTAAACGGGTAGTCGGTGGGGAAGTGGATTGTGAGAAAGAACACTCCTCCTTGGTAAGGACTGTCTCCCTGAAAGATAGAGAAGACAAGAGAAGCACTGATGTCAGTTTAAAATGGTTCTACAAGTAATGAAGCAAAATAAAGGGCGAAAGGAATAACACTTTTTTTAATCCTTCAGCCAGCGTAAGAGCATGCAAGACAAATGCAAATTTAAACAAACTCATCCCAGCTGGGATCTTAAAGGTATTTACAAGAAGAAAGAAATCCTTCTGAGAAACCCTCTCTAACGTAGAGATAGTACAGCGGTCTATATGAGAGCGCTGAATGCTTGAAGTGATGCTGGGATACTCACCGGACCCATTATGGTCGCCTGCCAGTGAAACACTAGAGATATAGAGAGAGAGAGAGATAGAGAGAGACACAGGAGAACGTTAAGCAGCTCACCTCAGACAGACACAATGTTCACCAGCCAGCGGTTTAAAACAAAAGAGAAGTGGATGCCTCTGTCCTGTTTTCTCTTATCCATTCAATTCACAACCTTTAGTGTAACTTTAAAACACACTGAGGTTTCCCTCATTGCAGAGACGTCGAGCTCACAGCATAGAAGAGGAGATCAGAAATCAGAAAAGAAATGAAATCAGCTCAAAGTGAAGCGAGCCTCTCTTTCTCTTCACACAGCAACTGAAGATTTGAATATTGTGCTCGTATTAAACTCCTTGCTCTTATTTATGACTGACCAGCCATAGATTTGCAATTGCAATAAGTCGCAGAAGGCTTTGCAGTCTATTTCAAAGTAAGTAAGTATTGATTACAAATAGTAAAGTATTCTGTTTATTCTGTTCTACATTTGTTGTTTTCTCTGTGGCTTGTGGTTTCTGGGTTAAATACAGCAACAACTGTAAGCAGAGGATTTCATTTCTTCGGGTTTACACATGAAATGATGAAGGCACAAGCTAAGAAGAAAATGCTAATCACACTCTGGAGAGCCATTTTTGCCTCTTTGCTGAAGATGTTGTTAAATAAATTCTCAATTTTAAAAAAATGAGCCAAAAAACCTTTGCAACAAGAAAGCCCTGCAGCGCTCTTAAGCAGGATTAAAAGTGCTATCTTCGGCCTGAACTCGGAGCTTCCTGCTTAACAAACGAGATGAAACGTTTGTCTCGAAAACTTTGATGTTCCTGTCTCCAAATTTAGCACAGCTTGTATTTCGACACTGTCGTCTTAGATAAGGCCTCAGTGACTTCTTTGAAATCACTTCTTATAGATTGCTTTTATGTGACGTCTTTTTACCATCTCACTTTTTTTTATTTCCATACTTTATTTCTCCTAAACCCACGGTTCATGTCATTGTTCTTTTGCTTTTTATTGATTTTTGTATTATTGTTTTCTCAGTGTACTGCTTTTATCTCTGATGTCTTATGATGTTCAGGGTCTGTTGTTGGTCAGGTCTTTAACTGTTGGGGATTTGTTAAGCGGATGGAGATAGCCTTGACAGCGATGCAATGGTGTGACATCACAGCAGATCTGACATTGTAGCCAGCTATTAAATCAGTTCAACGTTTAAGAAGAAGAATAGGGACAGAAACAAACGGACCCTTTAGGGTCGGATCAGCACCCATGGCACCTCAACAGAACGGTGCCAAAAAAGTAGGATGGTACTGATTCCTTCTTTTGGTAACATTCCCAACTTTTGCTGGTTTAAACGCCAATAAATGGTTAACGTATCGAACCAAACTGATCCGGAGCGCTTGGTGGAAGGTGTCTCACCCGTGGGGTCGCTGTTGATTAGGTTCTTAAGGTTCGTCGATATGTACGATTCTGTAGTGTAAACGCACTTTGTAAACGCTTGTTTCTAAAAGTGCTGAAAATAAGCTTTATCATGTTTGTTCATAATGTTTTATTTTTTAAACCATAAAAGGCCCAGGAAGTGGAACGAAAACACTGTCTGGAAACATTCAGGGGTGAAACTGTGACATGAAATGTGTGTGTGTGTGTGTGTGCGCGCGCACTCACAGTCATCCCCCACGGGTCCAGCAGAGCACTGAGCTGGAGGGTCTTTCTGCAGGTCCTGTAGTTCCTGTTTAACAAGGCATAAAGACTGTTATTGGTTTGTCAGTTAACAAAAGGGAAAAACACAAAACACTTTTTTCACTGAAGCAGAAACTTCAGTTTGCAGTGGCCTTTTTTATTTTGGTAAGCCAAAGTAACATACTTTGTTAAATTTCAACCAGGGTTTGGTTTCTATCATGTGTGTATATATGTCCGGCCTCTTTCATGTAGAAAGAATAAAATCATTGTAACCTCATTACAGGTCAATGATTTGAGTTTATTACCCGAGTACTTCGACAGCCCAGGATGTGTTTCTGTTTTTATAAAAATGCCTTTTGTTTCCGCTTTCATGTTTAAGGTCATTCTTCCTCAGTGCATCAAGGGAAATGTAGTTCTTGGTATTTCAATTGTTCTTTACAGTGAATGGATGTCACAAATGACGCCATACTTTAATTTAAACTGGTTTGATTGGTGTCAATTATTTCCAAATTCCACAGCTGACTTGTTGATGCCTATTTGCAGTTTCTGTGCATGAAGCTGCAATATAACTCATGCGATTCATTATTCTGTAAATCAGAAATGAAGGACAAATTGGATAGGCATGAGTCACTTTGAGTAGTCAGAAGTAGCGTTGGGAATGATTCGATCTTATATCAGTTTCAAGTCTGATATTGAAGTAACTGACGTAACTGACAGTGCTGACCTGCGTCACTGATAAAAAAAAATACGGTTGGGCCCTTTAAATATCTCAGACTCACTTTGAAGACGTTCGAACTAAAACTTAAGAAGCGCCCACTAAATTCTCTCCATGACGACTTTCAGACCAGATGGAACGGCTCCTTAATATGACCAAAAGTACAATTCTTACACTTCAATTTAAAAAAGGGGTTAAAAGACACTTAACCCCATGGTTGCTCCTGCTGCTTCTGTGTATGTGTATGAATCAAATGTTTCAAATACGAAAACAATGACATTTTTCTCAATTATCTTATTTTGGTTAGTTTTGATCACACAATACTGTCTACTTTAGCTATCGTTTTTATTTTAGTTTTGATCAACTAAAATGTTTTACACTGTGCAGTCCCCATTACTTTAGTTTATATTGATGATAATAACCTTAACCTTGCCTAGAAGGATTTTGATGAACACTTTCACTTTGATTTCAAAAGCATGAAAAAAATTCAGCAGGGAGTTATAAGAACAAGAAGGAAACTTAAATGCTGAACACAACAGGTTAGGGTTAATGATAAATAAGAATTGGCAACTTCAGATACAGAGGGTATGCAGACATGGGAGCAATATTGAGTTAATAGTACTGTGATCTTGATCTTCGGGTTTATTCACAGAAACTCCCGACATCCCTGCTTGATGTACTTGTCCACTGTAGGCTGTACACTTCCTCCTCACTCCTGTTACTTCCGGGTTAGAAAAGGAGCGGCGTGAGATAGGGTAAAATGACTTTCTAGATCTTCTCTTGAAGCTACACCCACAATGAACCATTCAAGGAGTGCATGACTTATCACGTCATGAAACTTCAATTCATACCCATAAAACAATGACCTTAACAAGGATTTGTATTTATTAAGACATTCCTGACACCTTCCTAGTGAATAATATGCACTAATAATATACTTTAAGTGTTGTTACCACTGACAGGACGTGGAATATTGACAGCACAACCTCAAGTAAAGAGTCAGTATAAGGAGATATACAGGAAATGTGAATAGAGACTGCCCTTAATGAAAGAGCATATCTAACATCATTATGTGAATAATACAACAGTAGTGAGCGAGTCTGGTTACAGAGACACACGTTAAAAAAGACAACAGACGGAATAAAAGCATCAAAATGTTTTCCAGATTGAAGACTTGACGAAGGCAGGTTACAAAGCTAACTCGGCTATTTATGAGCAAGCTAGCACGAAACTTTCCAGTTGTCATTCGCTGATTTTGTGTTTTGATTAAAAGTGTCAGCAGACATCTTGTTTCTAAAAATGTTTTAAAGTTTACCCATAGCTGTTCTACAGTGGGGATGGCGTTGAGTTAAGGATAAATAAGGCGTTTCTGTATTCGTGTGTGTAAGGAAATGAGAATCCTACGTTAGCCTTTACTGGGCCAGTTAGCTACCGTTAGCGAAGCAGTGAAACTTACCTTGTTTATTCTCTTCAGTGCCATGTTGACTGGAGCAGTTAGGTCCTTAAATCACTTCAACCGCTCGTTATTTCAGTTTTAATATTATTGCAGGTAAAGTCAATGGTTTTAGTTTTTTCCCTGAGTACTTCGACAGCCGGGGATGTGTTTGTGTTTTTATAAAAACCCCTTTTGTTTCCGCTTTCTTGTTTACGGTCATTCGTTCTCGGTGCATTATGGGAAATGTAGTGCTGGGAATTTCAATTGTTAGGGTTAAGTACAGTCAATGGGTGTAACGAATAATGCCGTACTTTAATTAATTAAATCTAGCTGCAACACATTAAATGTATTAAATTATGCTGTAAATAAAAAAAGGTTCTCTAAAATCACAAAGTAAGAAGAAAACATCACTGGAGTTGGCATTATGTCTGGCGGCCTATTTTTCTCTTATATACTTATAACTTACTTATAACTTATTTACATACAGTATACCTGAAATATACTTATTTTATTTCAATGTTGCCGTTTGTCATTGTTTCATTATTTAATATGCTTTAGTTTCAGGACACAGAGCAGACACGAGGGATGAAGGAGGGGATTTTTAGTAATCATTTGAATTTTAGAAAAGGGGAGAAGAAGCCGACTTGGGAACTGGTGACTCTATTTTACCAAAAGGTGTGAGTATAAGTGTTTCTCTGACTGGCACCCGATCCAGAGCTGCCTCTTGCTGACTTGCATTCCCCAACCTGTATGCATGGACAAATTATTGATTTTATGTATTAGCTCTTACATCTTAGTTACAAATTTAAATTGATCATTTGAACATGAACGTCTCTATTTTAATAAACTATGTCATCACTATTATCCTTATTGGTTTAAAAATAACACGAAGATAGCACTAGAGATATGGGCTTTAAATTGATCTAATCTAATACACACAGTAATCATGTAGCCAATCACAATAGTGATCCCTGTCTAAAACAGTGTAGGCCTACATGCTGTAGGCACACAGCATGTAGGCATGTACACTCATTATGTAGTTAAAATAAAGAGAACAGCACTTCTTTCCACTGTAAACAGAGTCATAATCTGTTTACAAATCCCACTATTTCTGTTTATGGAGCTCTATGGGAGCGATAGCACAAACTTCCAAACAGATAAGTGTAATTGTTGGTGCCATTGGGGACAGGGACATTTCCCTGGGGTGGTTTTTTTTATTTCAAATGGCTTTTTTTTTTTAACACATTCCACATCTTGCACATCATTTCATTTTAACATATTCCACTTTTACAGCGAAAACATACCGCTATGAAACAAACAGCCTCCTGTATCAAATAATGAAATATATAAAAGGGCTTTCAATGTGAGGGACAAAGTTATGGTGTGTTTGATGGTGGTTGAACCCAAAAACCACTGGAACAACAATATCCACAAAATCCTTCCCAGGGCCCCTTTGTTAATCAGGCTCCCTCAGCTGAACAAATGCCTGTTGGTATTCTACTTCCACATGGAATTTCACTGCCCTTTGAGGCCTGACATCCCGTTGATAATCCCATACCTATACGTTTATGTCACTTTCCAGTGGTTAACTATTATTTCCTCTTTACAAACCTTTTGAGGCCTGTGACCAAAGGCCAACCCACCAACTTGCATCCCAGTTTTCTCAGAAACCACAAATTGTTTTCCTTTATGGTCCAGGGTGTTGTATCTCTTTATGAGGCTTCTATACCTCCACCAACATCAGTTGTTTTCATAAATGACCAGGTTGACTATTATACTTTGATCTTACAGCTAATACCATTCATATTGTTTACCATTATAAGTGTAGTCAAATATCAGTTTGATCGGTTGTTGTTGTTGCTAAGTTTGTATCCTTCTTCTTCTTCCTGTATCTCCCTCTAAGCCCCTACAGCTAAGCACTTACATAGTCGTATTGTTAGTAGACACCAATGAAGGGAGGGAGCAAGGAACAATACATCTTTTAAGACTCAGAAGTACATACTGCCTACATTATAAAGGACAATAATAACAAATAAATAATGAAACATTGCTGAAGTGGGAGGCGTTAGTAACTTAAGAAATCAAAGCACAAAAGTTAGCTAGATAATTAATGGTAAAAAATATAAAGATTTACGGTCAAGGTGGCAGAGTCATTCATTAAAGTAGAGACATCACTCCTGCAAGGCAAAATTAGTTTGGGTATAATAAGACAGTTGTTTGAGGGTTTCATGGAGTGCCTGTTGGCTTATTACTCAGGTTGTTCATGAATACTGGAGCGAGAGTGACTGATTAGAACCAGCCAGGGGGTCCCAAACACTTCAGCTTGTGACCCCCGAAAGAAAAGTGCCAGAGACTGAGGACCCCCAAAGTCCCTTTAGGTGGTTAAGGCATATAATGTGCACAGCCAAGCACATGCACTTGATAGGCCTTTCCACACACACACAGAAGAATTCAAAAGTGTAAAAACTGAAGAACTTCCATAGACTTTTGTATTTCCACTGAGTGGAAACACAACACCTAATAAACAGACACAGGTGTGTTAATGTTTATGTGTATATAACAGAAGACACAGTTGCTGTCATCTACAAATTTACATTTGTTTTACACGTTTCAATTTCATTTTACTTAATGACATGGTTACATTTTAAATTAAACTCTTTTTTGTCTATTTTTACAATAATTTGTTGTGTTGCAGAAGACACCTTGCGACCCCACCTCTGTGAACCACCACTGAACTAGGAAACAACTCTGTCGTAAAGGAATCAAGGTTATTTTTACGACACTATATGGCTAGTGTCGCAAACGTGTGGGAGGCTTTGGGCGCTGTTCGTTACGTAGAAGCAGCAGCCGCCTACACTGACCTGGATATTACTGCTGAAGAGGACCAGACCGACCTCTTTAAATATCATGGATTATGGGACCATAATACATCGTGTATGTGCATGTTTACGACAGCTTGAAGAAGGCAATGGTAGGACAAACGTGAGGTCCCTCTGCCCTGCTGACGAGAGGAAGGGACTTACTTGGGAACGCATTGGACAATATCGATAAGTAAAAAAAATCAAAACCTGGACCGTATAGCATAATTCTGCAGTTTCAAGGATTTTTTGGGGGGTCTCGGTTGACACAGTCTGCGTCTGTAGCTGCTCACGTCACCCGGGTCTCAGATCCGAGGAGGTCTTCATCATTACTCGCAGACTACAGTGCTGCTTACTTCTCTGAAGTGAGGAAGAAGTAGAGCTGCGTCAGGCTGACTCAACCGCGCGACACATAAAACAGGAAGTCAGGTGACGTCGCCTTCAAAACAAGGCACTTAATACATCGATTTGACTTTTAATAATGGAAGCTGGTGTTAATTAAATGCGCAACACCTGGAAAAAAACAACGTTGGCCCTTTTTTATTAACGCCCTGAGTCACTGTCTACTTTATAACCGAAGAACTGTTAAGTAAATACGTCTCTATTGGTTTTATTGTGGAGGTTAAGAGCGGAAGTCGTGCTCTGGTCAGCCCGCATTTGACACATGTTGGGAGAGGGATGTGGCCAGGGTGTATTTATGCTGCTGTTCAAGATATGAAAATCATTGAATTAGCGCTGCTCCGGGAGCCCTGCTTCACCACAGGACACGGCGGGGGGGAACACTGTGTTTCTGTCCGTCAGTGCAGTCGTTGTCGGCGGTCGGAAACGGAGAGCACGACCGAGGCTGCTGCTGCTGCTGCTGTGCTGGTTTCATCTGGACTGGACCATTTCCATGAAGGCTTCTCAACCTCACGCCAAAACAACTCACGTGCCGGGCTATACTCTCTGCTTAGTTACGTAATTAAAGTATGTGAAACTATACCGTCACATTGTTGACTTTTTATTTTTATTTTTATTTTTTTTGTACAAAGACTTGAGTTCTTTTTAATTTAATACAAATGTCAACAACTCAGCGTCAAGTGATGATGGAGCCCTCTCTAGCACTCGGCAGACTGGAGCTGACCCCCAGTTCAGCTGCGGTCGGGGTCAGCTTGACCCCGCGGCTGTCCAGTGGCCCCCTAGCGAAAGAGAAATGCGGTCAGGGCCAACAAGGACAGACTCACCTGAACGGCTGCGTCCCGCTGTCACATCAGGTTGCGGGTCACAAGTATGGAGTGGATAAAGTGGGTAAGTACACGCTTCTTATTTCTTTACTTTTTATATAATAAAAATGAATATATATGAATAAACACAACATTTAACAAGCAGATGAATACAACCTTTATACGTTTGGAGCAAGACGGCTGGAGTCAGTTAATAGGCAAGGACAGGAATCCAAACAGACCACACTTTAAAGTTTCTTTTGAAATTTGGACGCAATTGCATCACTTGCAACTTTCTCAAACATTTAAAAGTAACCCCTTCAACTTGTGCCAGAAAACATGAATCCCATCATTTTAATTCTGATAAAAACATTGCACTTGATCTATTGGTTATTGCCCACAGACTCAGTGACGTTGTATGAATTGTCTGTGTCTTTAAAATGAACCTTCCAAGCAGTTTCCTAACGTTCCTTCCTTCTTATCACCCCAACCTTTCCTCACACTGCTTGTCTGACACCCATGGGGATTTTTTGAAAAAGATAGTGGGGATGATCAGTAATAATGAAAGCAAAAGCTAAACTGAGTCTATATTGGGGGTTTCACAATGTCATGATTTTATCGGCCTATGAATAAAAAGGGGATGGTGTATAGACATGCCTGGACGGTCATTCATAGGCACCCACGTTTTTGTTTTTTTCCCCCAAATGATCAATCTTACAAAAAAGATCTTAGCCTCTTAATCTTGCATGTTTGCTCTAAACAATTAGATATTTTGTTGCTTAATAGAAGTTTGGCGTGTTGACTCTTTTTGATGACAAATGTTCATTGTTTTTTTTGTGTCCACGAGCTTTCTGCTCCACTGTCTCTCTCTATAGTCTTCATGCATATAGGACACCATGGCTTTATCAAAGCATTCATTGTGTGTTATCAGGTGAGGTGTTGACCTGATTTGATTGTGCATGATACAGTCAGTAGCTGGTGTAGGTTGCAGTCGGTCATCTTGATGAGCCTATAATGTACAAACCCATCTTAATGTTGTCATGATTCAGCCAGGACAAACCCATTTGAGCTGTTTCTTGTTGGTTGTGCTAGGCTTATATAGGCAAAATGAAAAATAGTCATGATAGTTTTTCTATATTGATCAATCAAAATATCTAACTTTTTGACAATTTAAAGAGTAAAAAGCTTGACTAGGATTTATTAAGGCTGATTTTGTGAAAGTTGATGTGATGAAAACGAAAGCGCTGAACACCAAAAGTCTCATGTTACTCACAGTCTATTAGTGTGTTCAGGTTTGAGGCCACCGAGTGTATAAAACATAGTCTCAGTCACGTCACCTATAAACATCTCTGAAGTTTTCTTTTAAAGCTCAGTGATGGCGGAGGATTGGAAATGCTGCCTCAAACTAACTTTCAGTCCATAGTAAGGCCCGGTGTCCACCTGGCGTTTGTCTGAGAAGAAAAGCGCAACACCTCCATCCTGTCTCCATGACAACAGTTTGTTCACAACGACCGCTGTATGAACAACACGACTCCGTTACTTCTTACTGCACGTTTTCTTGAGATTGTTTGTTCCCTCTACTATGAGCATCAGTCAGAATACTCTTGCCCTGCTACTTTGTCTGGTTGACGAGCTTCATCATGACGGCTCCGTTCAGACACGGAGCGAGGAGGATGTGGGTTCAACACAATCCGTATAGGAGACAACAACACGGGGAATGTCACTACTTTGTCCAGGAGTTTCTCCGAGATGAAGCTGGGTTCCAGTCATATTTCAGGCTTTCTGGGGAACAATTTAGCTATCATGTTAGCAGGAACAGCTATATACACTATTTATACTGACAACAGCTCACAGGACGCCAAAAGTAAAACGCTCACCAGCAACATCAAGTGTCCGTCGAATCTGCTCCTACAAACAGAACTGTCTGTCCTTGTTATGGTCATTTTTATCTGACATGTCGGACAGTTCAGGATAATCTGAAACGGCCAACTTCTCCTCCATTGTTTTTGGTTGCCAACATCACGATTACCGGCCCATCCAACCTTGTAATTGGTTGGTTGATGTCGGCTGCTAACCTGCTCGTCAGGTTTTAATGTTTTATTCTCTCAGCAAGAGGAGGTGATTGTGCTGTCGATTTAAATGCTGCATCATGTTGGTTGTGACGTTTGTGTAGTTCCCCGTCTTCCTGCAATATTTGCACTCAGTTTTTGTCTCGTCTGTGGAAGGAATCTGTGTTCTGTTAGAGGTGTTTCAAAGTCAGGTGTGATCCAAAGCATACTGATGACAGGCCTGTGTGATGAATGAGAGTTTGTCTGTATTTTCTTAATTCATCTGCTAATCATAAAACATTGAAGTCACATGATGTCTGAGATACTGTAACCACACATCCATGCAAGATCTCGCAGACCATGTGACTGCACGGCTTTTACACCACAACACGTCAGACCGTCTGAATCAGATATAACTGCTGTTCTAATTTTGCAACAAACGCCATCCAAAAAACATATCATATTAAGTGCTTATTCACACTTCATTTATTCTTTTTTGGATTTTGTCATTTGGTCTGTAAAATGTCACTATATGGGAAAAATGTTAAGTGATACCAAGAATGACATCCTAAATGTTTCCCTTTGACCACAACCAAATATATATTTGTTTTATCGTCATAAAGGTAATGTTACATTTTGAGTAGCTGGAGTCGGAGAACTGACTTTTTTTTTTTTTTTTTTTTTTATGAATACGTTAAAGATTTTGTCAGTATAGCTTTTTCTCAGAAAGTAAAAAAAAAAAATAGACCTGGAGAACTGGTGACTGTCTGCAGAGACTCTGTCCTCTGCCTGGATTTTCATTTGTTCTGGGGGACAAGGGACATTTCTGGGTGGAGAGCTGGTTTGTTTCCTCCAGCCAATGACAGAGCACAGGTGAGTCTCGGAGTAAAATCCATTTCAGCCATTGGACGCAATTCCAACTGGCGTAAACTGGCTCAGCAGCAAAGAAGAGAAATCATACTGTTAGTGAAGCAGAACACGGATAAAGCTTGTTCCAAAACGTGGGTGAACCTTGTGTTGGCTCTTACCAGCGGACGTGGAGTGGGCCCTATTTCTGTTGGAGAGGCAGATGAGATTCACTGGTGCTTAGCTTGTGCTAGCTAGCGCGATCCCAAGACACGACAAAAGCAAGGGGCTTCGGGGTCGATGATACCGGGGGGGAGGGGCCTAGATTGAATGTTGTTTACAAACTGCTATTGACTACCTGTAAAAAGAAAAAAGCATGGTCACAACATTTAAAAATAAAAATCACTTTTGTTGATTTTGCAGATTACTAAGAGGATTTTCCAGTAGTGACACATAATGACTACAGTCTCTATCTCCTGCAGTGTGATTGAGAACCACTCCCCTCCTTTTTATAGATCCTGTTTTTGCATCTCGTATTACTTTAATTGTTCTTTAAGCCCTTTGCTAAATCAAGGTGGATTAAAGAGGACATCAGGTTTGATTATGTGTTGATGAACAAACATTTATCATTACAAACGGAGAGCTGGGCTGCTCAACTCAAAATGATTAAAAGGCAAACGGTGCCAACCCAAAGTAAACGTGCTAAGCATGACAATAGGTTTGTAACTTTAAATGAGACATATTATTCACAGCAGCTGAAGGAAACTGACACGGTCCATCAGCACTTCAGAAATTTAAGATAAAAAAACTGAAAGATAGTCATGGGCTGAATGATTTTGTATTTTTATTTTAACCGCTGTTACTTCAACACTGTATTGCACAATGATGCCATCTTTATGCTTACACTGTTGTCACTCAGTAGCAATTACTTAACTTGGGGTAGTGTTGGTACGAGCACTAAACACTGAGCGGGAAGCAAAGGTAAAAAATGCCTCCTTTTTTTAAATAAAGTGATGAGTTAAATGATCACCAGAAGCTCTTTGACGTTTTTTCAAGCAAACGTGCTGAACATAAGACAAAGAAAGAGGCATTTACTGAAGCAGTGCTACATTTTGACGTCATAATGACCTTATCTCAGTCCCTCCTTGGGCTTGGTAGTGAACAATCATTAACGTCAGCGACATAAGATCAAGCCAACAAGAAGAGGACTGTGGTATTGACACAGTATTCAGACTCTATGGCAGTGGTAGAACAAGCTCAGGAATCCTGTTTAGCTTGTACTGCTGCCGTGCTGACTGAGAATGATCCTGCTCACTCCTCCTCCCCCGGCCCTCGGGCTGCTCCTGCCTCCTGCTCTATAGGTCTTTGTTTACATGTATAGTAGTGATGTGTGGGATATGAGCAGCTCAAACTGTCAAGGGTAGTCAGAGAAAGCCCCCCTGCTGAAGGCCAAGTAGACGTGTGATTGTAAAAATGAATCTTTTTTTATTATTATTTTTAAAGTGTTTGGCCCAGCATTTTTTTTCCCAGTATAACTTATTTCACATTATTGATAAGTTGAGTTTGTAGCTAGTTGTGAAACAGACTTAAACTAATGGGGATGCCTTTGTATCAAAGTAAATGAGATGAGAAAAGAGCGAAGCCACTATTCACACAAAATGTCAATGATCAGTGATGCATCTCAATGTTTAAAGGTGTTAAACGTGTTATGCAAAAATTGCTTTGCCTTCTGAGTCTGCCCTCTCACCGTAAACATCAACAGGTGCAAGAAGCCCAAGGCACCCCAGCCCTTCTAAAGGTGCATAGTCAAACTCAGCTCATTTACATATTTAAAGCTACAGACACAGAAACAGCCGGTTCTGAGCAGGGCTGAAATAGAGAGGTTTATAGGCATGATCAAATACAGGATCAGAGTGGATTTAGAACAAGTCATGTTTTTGGGACCTTATGAAACTTATTCAGACTTGTTGAAAAGGAGGAGAATATGTGACCTTTAAAGACAGCAGGATGACTGTTTTGTTAGAAAAGCATCAAAAGTACTGGACAATATCAGCAAACTCATAACACTCATGACTTTTTTACAGGGGTCATCGAGGTCAACACAGACGCACAGTTCCTCACAAGACCTTTAAGGATAACTCGCTGGCACAGAATGAGGCTGCTTATACTGTGGCATACAACACATATTTTACATAAAGTTTTTTTTTACACCAACAAATGTCCTCATAAAACACTTCAATGATTGCCTTTAAGCAACAATGTGTCACTTGTTCAACTTAGAATAGTTTCAAAGGTCGATTTATTAGCACAGTAACCTTCAGCAGGGAGAATAACGTCTCGTCTCTCCACAGTCTAGTCTGATCACCTGGTCATCTCACGGGAAGAGCCTGCAGCTTTACGGCACTAGATCACACGCGTTAGCCCGTCTCTGTACCGTTTGACACAATGGCAGAGCCTGAGAGGAAGAGCGCGGTGACTGTCGAAGCTAAGAAGGGTGACCAAGCAAGAAGCAGAGGGTCCCCCCCGAGCAGATATTATTCATGACGGATTGCGACGTATCTTAGGCTATATCGATGCGTCATCGCTGTCTCATTTTTTACAAGCATTTACAACTTTACAGATTTATTGTAACAGTGGCTACGTCAGCTTCTTTTATGCCGTGTACCTGTGAGGGGAACATTTGCATGTTTCCATACAAACTGTTAAGTTGACCTGCATTCATTTCACCATCAAGTGTCTCATCACGTCAGCTGACCGAGTGTGGTTGTGTGTGTTACACAAGTGACACACTTGTACCGCCGGGCAGCCTGAGTAAGTAGCACAGATAGCTGTCTGACTGTATAGCAGCATGATTGAGCGCCTAGGATGTTTAATGATTCACTTCATGTGTCATCGCTTGAGTTTCTGTTGGTAACTCACTGATCATTAACTGTTTGAATCCACACTCAGGCTCGCAGCGGCGCCCTTGGAGATTCACACAACTCACATGTCCTGGTTTACACTCGGCACTGTAGTAGCGTTCATTTCAGAAACGAAGCTGTTCATGGCCAGCTCAGTAACAAACAGCAGACAGATATATTTAGAGACTACCTGCTGAACACAGCCTCTCGCAAAATACAAAACTGAAAGTCTATCAGGTGTTGACTGAAAACATCACGATTGACTATGAACCTTGTGGAAACAAACACTGCCCCATATTAGTAATAGAGATTAGTTAAAATATCAATAAAGCAATGTATGGTCGCCCTGGCTTGTAATACAATTAGGCTATCTATCATATCACTAGTGTCAAATATGGAAATTTCAATGGACAAAAGGACTCTGAATGTGTCTGTGCTCTGCTCGGTGCTGCCGATGACATACAGTACATGAGGATAATGTTAGCAGAAGTTATTTGGCTGACAGTGAGGTAAATAAAGAAGTTTTAGACGCCCCTCGGTTTGCCAGGCAAACAGCAAACCGAGGGGCGTTGCAGCGATCAAGGCGACCAAAACGAACTGGCTCAGATTCAACAGATTTGTGAACCTGATTTAAGAAGCATCAGCATTTTTTTTTGAAAAAGTTCCACGAGCACAAATGTGTTAAAACTAGAAAAAATAATGGAGATTGTTTTGAAAAACGCAGACCGATGACTGAAGAGGAAAGACGAGACCTGCTGTTTTTGTAAAGGATCTTGAGATGGTTTTTTTAATTAGAGCTCCACAGATGCAGATTGATTAGTTTAATGATTGACAGATGAAACATTTTCAGATGTTGCTCTGCTGATATAATTTTTTCGAGCGCCAGAGTCCAACCAGCTTATCATTTGCCAGGTAAACGTGGCGTACCTGTTTTCAGAAACAGTAAGTAAACCCTTTTTTTAAGAACAAATATTACCCAGAAATCAGTGTGGTTGTTTGAGAAATGGTGTTCACCCATTTCATTCCAGCAGAGCGGGCTCCAGCGCCACGTCTGCAGCACATGTAGCCACTTAAAAAGTTAGCAAACGGGGGTCAGGAGGAGAACAGTTGTGAACTCCTGTGTTCTTCTGCATCAGTGCATCAACACCTACAATCATGTATAACCTACAGCACACTTTTTGAAGCTATAAAATGTACTTTAAGAGCCTCCTTATCAATAATCACGGATGTTTTTACCTTCTCTAATTAATATTGTGTGTGTGTGTGTTTCTACATCTGTGTGTTCTTAGAGGAATCTAGACTAATCCTCTCCATCTGTACTCCGCCGTGGTCAGCATGCGATGATGTAACAGGACACTTCTCTTTCGCTCGCTGCATCTCTTTCTGTTCACACTGGAGAAGAGGATAGATGGATGGCACACCCACGGGGCAACATTGTGGGGCAATGCAAATCTCATACGAGATATAAACTCAAAGTAAAAAAAAGAAAAAAAAGAATGGGCTGTAACTGCACTGCATTTCTTCAATGAAATGCAGTAGGGTGGTCGTAGTAGAGACGCAGCGATGGGAAAATCAGGGCCAATGCCTCTGTCGATGTTTGAAATAACAATAAATGTGTCCAAGTAAACGTCTTCTCTGAATCAGTAGTGAGGTGCACGAGATGACAGCGTTACATTTGGCACAACAGATAAACATGTCTTCATGATGGGCCGTTGCTTATTCCCCTGCGTTGCTTCCTGAATTTCTCATTTGTCTTCCTCCTCCACCTCCAATCTCCTTTTCTTTTTTTTTTATCTCCCTCCTCTTCATCCTCCTTTTTCTTTCCTTAAAAAAAGCCCGGTCTCTCTCTTCAGTGCAGCGGCTTTATTTGTCAGTACTCTTTCCCAGCAGTCTGTGCTTGACTCCTACGTAGCTTCCGGTAAAGCTCTGCTGAGGCATGCAGCTAATCAATATGTTCAGTTAATAACAACACCAACCACTAAAAAAGAGTGAGATATACATGCATATGAATAAATGTTGACTTCAGCCGGCTGATATTAGCATCCAGTGACATCAGTATCAGCTAACTTTTGTTACAGCTATGCACAGATACAGATTTATTGAGCGGTCAAATAGAATTTGGTCTGAGTTAAGTTTAACTACACTAGCATTTATCTCTCTGTGCTATATGGATTATATATAAATTCTAATATTTTCACCTGGATGAAGTGCAGATTAGTTTATGACCGTCTCATCTGCAATAGAAAGATCTTCCTACATTTCTGCTTCTGCTGATTGTGATTTCATCTTTAAGTATTTTAATATCTCGTCAACTTAGAGGTGATTTTATTTTATTTTTTTAAGTTATGCTCTTATGCCCTGCTTTTATTTGACTTTCTTTAAACGTGATTATTAGGGGTGCATCGATGCATCAGATCAACATCACTGTTGTCCAATATCGGCCCTGTTGACAGACATCGGCACATGGGCAAATAATGTGGCATGAGTTCAGTACACTTACTACTGACTCAGAGAGGGGCTTTTTAATCAGACTGAGGACGTCACCAGTTGATCAAGCTGAGTTGTTTTCATTGTCAAACATGAGCAAAAATGTCGGCATTGAGGGAGTCGAGCACTAAAAGAAGTCTCCTTATTAACTTACATCTCTGTTGATGAACCAATGAAGCTGCACGCCACGTTCACAGGCGAAGGCTGAAGATTAGTGTCAGTGACACTTCTCATTGATCTTAACTTGTATATCACTACTCGGTGTTATTATTCATTATTAGACATAAACCTCTGTGTTGGGGGCGGTGGACGTTGGGAGACATCAACATGTTGCTCATCAAGCCTCAAAGGCTTTGAGTAATCTGTGGTACTGTTTGCTACCTGAATCCTTCCTGTGCTTGACTCTTAACCGTGTGTTGTTTTTTCTTCTTTTTCGCAGGTATTTTGCAGCATCCGGACGGAACGGTCCTGAAGCAGCTGCAGCCTCCGCCCAGAGGTCCCAGAGAGATGCAGTTTTACAGCATGGTAAGTTTCCTTTCTACTCATGAAACGGAGGTCATTTGAACAGGAACACAAACAAGTCTCTGTCATAATATAAACGTGAGTTATATGAGGCGAAGTCAGATAAAAGTAATGATGGTTGTGTAATGCTATGTGAAATAGATCCCAACATTAGGACAAGGCTTTACATCACTATACTGTAATCAATCATCACTATACTGTAATGAATCAGGGTTACATATGTCGTCTTTGATAGTGGTTGCCATAGAGACCGTCTTAAACAGCATTCTGATTTCATGGATGAAGAAAAGTGTATCCTTAAAACAAGACATCAGACACTTCATATGGCATGCTGCTCTGTGGTCACGTGTTGATTTGGAGCTTAGCAGCTCCGTCAGCCTCAGCAACTCTCGTACACACAGGAATGAGTCATGACAGCACGTCAGCCCGTCTCTGATCACACCGAACTCTCTCTCACACACACACGTCTCACACACACACACACACACGTCTCACACAGGGCTGTATGTGTAGTTCCAGCTAGGGCTGAATGATTATGATCGGATAAGAGACATAAATTTGCGACTGAGTGACTGACCACAAAAAAAAAGATTTTTGGAAGTTATGAATCAATTTGAAATCTCTTCAGATAAGAATCTTTTTTTTAAATTTTCCATATTTTACCAACTCTACCACCATTGCTCCTTGATAATGATGATGATATATATTTTTTACCGCCTTTACAGAGAAAATGTTGTTTTTCTTTTTGAGTGGTGACTGATTGGTTTAAATTGATGTTCTAAAGATGTGGGGATGATTTAATGTTTTGCTGGCTAATCATGGTTGGAGTATTTGTTGGAGGTCAAAGGTTGGGTAAGTGGATGATGAGGGCTATGGATCTGGTTTGTGCCTTTCTCAGGTGTACTCGGAGGACTGCTGTGATCCATGCCTTCTGGAGCTCCAGAACCATCTGCCAAAGTACTACGGCACCTGGTCTTCGCCAGACAGCCCCAACGGTGAGAGACGCAACACACTTCTAGTCAAAGTAGAACACATCCATCCTTTATCTGTTTCACTTTTTTCCCATTCGGGGAACTGGACTGTTCGCCAGCCAATCACAGGGCAGACATTTAGAGACAGCCACACTCACATTTAAGAGTCACCAACCAGTAAATACATGTCATTGGACTGTGGGAGGAATCCGGAGAACCCGAAAAAGACCCACACATGCAAACTCCACACAGACAGGTCCGTCTGTCCCTGTCCGATAAGGATTCGAACCAGGGACTTCCTCGCTGTGAGACAACCACTTTTTGTAAAGCACCTGAGAGAGGAGAAAAGAAAGCTAACTTAACTCGAGCCTTGAATCAAAATGAAGTGTGTGGCGGTCGGTGGAGCTGGGCTGACGTCATCATGCTCGTTTAAGAGGGGAAAAGACCTCCATGACCTCCTGGAGCGAGAAGTGCACCAGCTACAAAACGCCTCGTGGGGCTTCTGTTTAAGCAGACACAGAAAGAGAGCACATTCAGACACAACCAGCACAGCCTATGTGGAGCCATAATTACTAACAAGGTTAACTGTTCAAGAGAGAGAGTGAGGAAATGATATGCAGGACAGGAGCCAAAGGTCAAACCTGGGCTGCCTGCTTGTAGTTCCACAGCCTCACGACGCCACCAACGCCGCTCTGTATCGGGGGTTTTTAAAAAAGAAATCCAACATCAGTGTCGTCTGAATGAGCTGGTAACCTCTCTTCTCTCGTGTCTGTGTCACCGCCTCAGACTTGTACCTGAAGCTGGAGGATGTGACGCGGCGCTTTGTCAAACCGTGCATCATGGACGTGAAGTTGGGCCAGCGGAGCTACGATCCGTTCGCTTCGCAGGAGAAACGTGAACAGCAGATCAGGAAGTACCCACTGATGGAGGAGATCGGCTTCCTGGTCCTGGGCATGAGGGTGAGTTTGTGGAAGATTATCTGTCTCAGACCTCGGAGTGGGCTTTAGATCATTGTCTTTATGATGCTGTTTTTCTTTGATGGGGCGGGCAGACGTTCAGCCTGGGAAACGTCTGATTGGTCTTTTAGAACCATAACGTCTCTTACTGAATGTTTAACTCAAACAGGCTTTTGATTTAAGGCTCTTAAAGCGTAGCTGCTGAACTGCCAGGCACAGGCTCAGGCCTGCTGTGATGAGGACTATAGTCTCTGTACATGGGACACGTAACATATGGAACTGCTCAGCTTTCAGACCCCCATTTAAAACCTTTTATTTAGAGCTAGGAACAAAAAAAAACAACAACAAAAAAAAAATCTTATATTCCAGGAATGATTTGCTGGATGTCCTACTGGAGATTACTCAAGTATTTCTGATTCTGATAAAGTGGATTAAGGAAATAAAAATGTCTAGAATAAGATGAGCATGTTCTGTTTTAAAAGAAAAACAACAACACATTTTAAAGATTCACCTTTTTCCTTTAGATTTCAACTTTATTTTAAACTTAATTCATTGTTTTCCACATGTCTGGTCTGTTACTTAAAATAATTAAGTGGTTCAGTAATTCAGCTCTGTGTTTGAATCACTACACAACCATTTTCTGTCTAAAAGGTTGACTGGTTGATTGATTAAACAACTTGAACAGCTTTTGACTGACATTTTCAACCAATCAGAAAATAGCAACACCCTGGTGACTCTACATCCTGTAGCCCTCCAAAAGAACACACGCTGCCATTCCAAGTCTTAAAGCCCCTCACGTGACTTGAGAGTATTACAGTCGTCTCACAGATTTTCAGCCTCAACGGCACTTTCTAAAGCAGCATGATTGAGCACAGCGGCGGTGAGTCATCCTACGGCCCACTGATGGAAATCCTCCATCGAGCTTGAATACCTCAGAACTAAATCTGAGAGAAACCCTCCAGCTTTTTTTTGCTTCAATCCTCGTATTAGTGTTCACAATATGTACTGTAGCTGTGACAAGCTGTAGGTGTTTAACTCCTTGGTCTGGCGAGCTAACATAAGCTGCAGCTGGGTCTCTGCTGTCTGCAGCGTCGGGCTCCCTGACAGCTCGTTTGAAGCGTTCTGTTGTTTAGCTCATTCTCGTGAGGGAAGTTTTTCCTTCTCGCACAAAGACGACCACTCACCGCTTTATTGTTGCCGTTTAACTCGAGCAGCGAAAAACAAAACAATATTCAAGGTCACCTGCCTGTGTTTGTCTACAGCATGTGACGTTCTTTCTCCCAGGATGCTACTGGGCTGCCGTTAGTGTGACCTCGCCCATTTGTTGTTGGCTGTTTCAAATAAAGTAACGAGTAACGAATGCTTTTAAATGTCACTAACTGTTACACTGTTATTAAATTAAAAGTAACTAATTTGTTACACGTTACTAAAAATAGCAGGGGAGTAAAATTAACGCATTAGTGTTTGAATACCACGGTAACAAAAACAGAGGTCCTCGACACCAGCTGTTTAATCTGCAGCCAAAAGTCCCACATACTTTCTAAAAGTCACAGAAACACTGGCAACATTGACTGAACAGTTTCTAATGTTTAGTGCCTTTTTAGAAAGCGTGCAGGAGTTTCACCGCAGCTTTTATTGCTCACCAACGCACATCTCACTCATTCTAATAACAGAGCATGTATCGCCGCAAAGCACGAGGGATGGACAAGTATTGACCAACGTGACATAAGACCAAAGCATCTGAGACGGCTCAGTGTGTGACCCGTGTGATCTGTGATGTGTATTCAGGTTATTGATTCAGCTCAGTTCATCCTTTGGCACACAGACGGACACAAAGCGTCCATGTCCTCTCGTGTGCAGTAAGTAGCTGCTGTTTATCTGAAGGAGTTTGTTGACTCTCTGGAGACTCCTCTCCCTGACCGCAGGCTGTGGAGGAGTAAACAAGCATCATGTCAGCGCCTCATTAGTTTGTTTCTACAGGAAGGAAACGGAAGGAGCTCTGCCTCAAACATGGAAATGTTTTATCACTTTGATCAGTTTCCATTGCAGGCCACTCTCAGCATCATCTTCAGTAATTGTGCTGGTGGAAGTTTCCTGTCTGCAAACAGAAGACACCCAGATAAAGACCAGCTTTCTGATTCAGATCTGGGTTTTCAGGAAGTCCGAGTTGTTTTTATGAAGTACAAATTGAAAGTCTATTTTCAAGGACAGAAATTGACTTTTTTTTTTGTAACATAACTAAGTGTAGCATCTACTGAAGAACCTGACACATCGAGGGATCGTGATCCATCAGTCCTATTTGGACCAGTCGCTGTCCTTGTTATTGCGGTGTGTCCAGCTCCATCGCTACCCTGTCTGCTTTTTCTGGCGTTGGTTGGCGCCCGCACGGTTGGTAAGCCTCTGATTGGCTGCTTGGAGGTTTTATTTATCTCCGGCTCTCAACACAAGTTCAGGAAAGCCCCCCGCACGCGCACACACACACACCACACATGGGGAAAAAAATACAGCCGAAATGAATGTCTCTTTTATCTTCTTTTTTTTTAATTTTACAGCCGAAATGAATTTCTACAGTTTGGTACAAAAAAACCATACTGGGTCTGATTAGTAAATGTCACCACAAGCACACACGGTACGGGGTGATTTCTAAATAACTCATCTGTTTTCTTTCTATGAACAGTATGAGTTATCCATACAGTAGTGAGGTGTGTCTCTGACATGATTGACAGGTGGTTTGTTTGACTTAGACCCACCTCAGCTCCAGCGCTCAGCCTGTCGTGAGGTTGTCTGAAAGTTAGGTGGAGACAGGATTTCCAGCATGAGCGGCTGCTGCTGAGGAACTTCCTAAACCCCCTTCAGTGACAGACAGGTGACATCACTCAGGCATTGTTATTTACAGTTTACGTTAGTTTAACCTGTTAGTTATAAAAAGCATATAAAGGGTATGAAGTGGGCAAAATGAAGAAATACTAAAGTGTGCATCTTCGCTGTAACTCACAGTCCTCCTGTGCAACATGTCCCTCCTGAATCCAGAATCAATCCAAAGAGGAGTTCTTCATCCCGATGGATTGTCACCATTTAACCTGAGGGGAGCTAGCATGCACAAATCACAGAGCTGCATCTAAAAGGTCACATCTACCCAATGTATTGTGAATGGTCATATTGTGAAACCATGAACTTGTCATACATTGCACAGCCCTCCACAGCAGCTTATCTCTACATGGAGGGCTCTTATGACACAGTAAGACTATGATGGTTTGAGGCCTGGTGGCATTTGTCTAACCCACCCTCGGTACAGACGACTGTCAGCAGCTTAGCGTCTGTGTGTGTCTACACCCTTTGCAAACAAGTCGTAAATGTACCTTACACTTCTGGACATATGCTTGTGTGATTGCTATGGAAACGGGCGGAGGTAAATTTACAGAAGATAAAAGTCACGTTTGGTTTGTGTTAAAGTTCTATGGACGTTAAATATCCACATCTTTCAGGTCTCGCTCTATAGAAACTAAGCAAACATGTTCTCACTGACTCTTTGACAGGAACAATATTCCTGACGTCGAGCTGCATGGATGCTATGATGAAATCCACTTTTTCAATGTGTGGAGTATGAGGGTGCGATCACACAAGGCAACGCTGTACCGAGCTTAAAGCACGATTCCCCCCGCTGCTTCAGGACTAACGGGGCCTGAGCACGGTTACCACTTATACATAACGTTGTAAAACATTTAACATTCTTTTCATATTCATCATGATCTTTGAACTCTTCCCATTTACGTTGGACTCTAAAGTAGATTTAAAGATGTGAATAAAAAACAGAGACAAAGATGAGTGTTTAAAGCAGTTAGTAAGAGTTAAAGGAAACCAATAATTGTTCAGTGTCCCATCAGTCCACTGTTAAAAACAATCAGGAGTACTTTGGGTTCTTTAGTAACAAGTACAGAACATATCTGGCCCTGAGCGAGGAACACATCTGCCCTAATCTCATCTGTTTGTTTAGATACAGAGGAAACTAATTAGTGTGCATGACCGTCCTGATGGAGGAGAGATAGCTGACACTCACACCCTGTACTTAAAACAAATACTCAGACCCGGACTTTGTTCTGGTCATCCAGCTGACTCTTAATGAACTTCACTCTGTCAGATCTGCTGCACTGTGTTGGTATCACTCTGCGGCTCAACATGCAGGAGACTCTCAGACCCACTTTAACATTAAATGGAGACAGAGGTAGGTGCAGCGTTGGGCCACTAGATGGAGTCAATGCATCAACAAGAAAGAACAAAACGGGTTTCTTTTTCATTTGCAGTCAGTTTACAACAAATGGATCCTAAACTCTTAAGACTCCTCAGTAAAACAAGTATAAAGTTTATTTCAAGAGACAGCACCTTAACGTGAGTGTTTTTGTTTTTCAGGTGTACAAGGTGTGCAGTGACACGTTTGACTCGTACGACCAGCACTACGGGAGGGGACTTTTAAAGGACACCATTAACAATGGTATGTTTGTGTTCGTGTTTCAATCAGAAATATTATCATAATGTGAACTGTACAGGTTTTAGTGTTTAATTTTATTTTCATGTATAAACATGTACATGAACATGTAATGAGTATTTGTGTCTGAACAGAAGAACTGAACACAGACTCTTTAACATAAAACTAAATTCCTGTATTCTATCTTATGGCCAGCAGGGGGCAGCAACACTGCTTGCAAAAAGAAGTTGGATTGTGTGATGCTTCTAACCCAAATCCGACTTTATTTGTTCCCTGATCAGAATGATAATGCTTCATGTTAAGTTAGAGCGCACAACATTACCGCTAGGCTGTCCGGCGCGGCTTCATGCTAACACCTCAATCGTAATACACCGATAGAAACACTTGATCCTCATTGCTGTGCTGAATGCTTTTAATGTGGTTGAGAAAATATAAACGTAGCTAACGTTGTCTTCTTACACGTTGTCTTTGGTGTCAGCGTTTGCATGCCCAGAGATGAGCACCCAATGAAACAGAAAGGCTCATTCCTATTCTCTCCTCTCCTGCAGGCCTGGCTAAATTTTTCCATAATGGTGTCAACCTGAGGAGGGATGCAGTGTCAGCTAGCATCCGCAGAGTGCAGCGGATCCTCCGCTGGTTCGAGTCCCAGCAGCAGCTCACCTTTTACGCCAGCTCCCTTCTCTTCGTCTATGAGGGTCTCCCTTCCTCTCGCTCCCCATGCTCCCTTCCCTCTCCTCTCAGCACCCCTTCCATCAGCCCACCTGCAGAGAAAAGCAACAAGCTGGCGTCAGCGGCCGACAGCGGTGTGGTCGTTATGGGGACAGCGAGACAGGAAGGAGCAGGCCAAGAAGAGGAAGTAACAGAGTACAACAACAACAACATTCAGGTGTCTTTGCCCTGGGAGTACCGCCTGGCTACCATTTACGCCAACCACACGAAAGGGGGTCACCATCACTGTGCTAAGGGTCATCTCCATGGCAACAGCGGAGCAAGTGACACCATGGAGACAACAGTGGGCTCGGACTCCGGAGACAAAACTTCCACACTGTGTGAAGAAGACAACTCGGCGTGGAAATGGACAGGCGAGCCGCAGCAGGCACCAAACGGAAACGGAAACAAATCACAACTGGAAGGGAAGGACGAGGGCGGAGAGAAGGAGGACAGTAGCAGGAGGAAAACAGGCGAGGAGATCCTGAAAGGAGAAGGAGGTGACACAACAGAGGGGAGCGGAGGAGAGGCGGAGGTGGAGGTCAGGATGATCGACTTTGCCCACGTCTTCCCGAGCGAGAGCCCCGATCACGGATACATCTATGGCCTCAAAAACCTGCTGACGGTGCTGGAGCAGATCCTCTGTGACTCCGCTTAGAACTCCCCCCCCTCCCTCTCTTCACCTGCTCCCCCTCCCCCCAATCAAACCCCACTTCTGTCTTTTCAAGAAACTTTTGGAGAGGAGAGGGAAGAATCAAAGAAGTGAATATTAAACTCGAACCATCATCGTCATCATCTCACCTGGTTTGATGGTCAGTCAGTCGTGTGTTTGTGTGTGTGAGTGTGTGTTTGCGTGTGTGTCGACACAGTAGAAACTGACTGCTTTGTTTTTACCTGTGATCAGCAGAGCTACATGATGCACTAATCGATTCATGAAGGCATTTGGACCCTCGGCTTAAACACAACCTCTTCAGCTGGATGATTTACAGAAGCTCAGACAAAGTCAACAAATTACTTTCGGACAACGTCAAATGCAATTGAAGAAAATAGTGTCCGAAAAAAGCTGCGAGGTTTCTGCTTAAATTCGACACCAATTTAAGTATTTTAAACTCCTTTTTCTATTTTGTGCACTTTGTCTCTAAAGAGTAACAGCCTCCATTTTTAAAGCAGCTACAGCCTCTACTACCTAAAACTATATTCTTATGTTTGGTGTAACACGAAAAAAAATTCCAATATTTTTCAGTTGAAGCAATCCTCAGCATCTAAGTGGATCTTGATGATCTTGCTTTCCTGGATTTAGTTAAAATTTAAACTAAAAAAGACAGATTCAAAGAGAGTTAAACGGAGTTAAAAAAAAAAAAAAAGAATAAAAAAACTCTGTCATCGTCTCCATGGAAACCAATGAAGCCATCATTGAAGAGTTCAGTCAGTTTTTTTCACTCCTGGATCTCTCTGCACATATTTTCTGTAAATGTTTGAGCTTCGAGTACAAAACAAGAAACAGTGAAAATGTTGTGTTTAAGTCCGGTTTCAATCTTGTTTTTTTTGTTGTTTTTTTTAAAGTTTAAACCACTGTCTACAGGTATCTAACTCAGGTAACTTTACTGTAAGAAAACATTACTACTTATTATCCTCTCAGCAGGTCGGTCGTCCTGCTGCGTTGGTTGTTCAGCTATAAGCGATCGTTTTTAATTTCGTCTTAATCTGTGCGTTTGATCTCATCGTCGACCTTATCTCATAAATGTTGAGTGTTGAATCCTGACCATGACCTTACATGTCGTGTTATGTTTTAACCATGGCTCTTTTAAACTAGTGTACATGTTGAGCTGCCAAATCTCTCCTCCTGTTGGAAGCTTGTGCTCTGTGTGCTGTGTTTGGTGCCCCCCCCCCCCCAGGATTACATTGGTGATGTCAAACCTTGTACTTCCATTATACCTTTAAATCGGAGGCTACATCGCTCATAATTGGGGGCCATTGCTTTGACAATAATTAGGTGTTAGGATATGATTTAAACTTATAATTATAATGTAATTAATTGATTATTAGCTCGGCCGAAATATGAAAATCAACAGTTTCCCTGTCAAATTCTTTATTTTACTTTAAATGACAGAAGTGACATGTTATACTGTGATAGGCTAACTCGTGTTAGCATGACATGAACTAATATGACCGAACTTTGTAAAGGGTGTAAAGATTGTAAAGACATGTTTGCTGCTTTAACGGGAGTCGACTGACGGACTCACCTGAGAGTGATAGAATGCTAAAGTGAGTAAGACAGCAACTGAATGGTTTCTTAATTCTTTTAGATTTTTTTTTTTTTTTAAACTTGGAGCAGATAATCAGGCGCTTGCTCTTAAAGGAAGAGACATCCGTTATCTATTTTCAAGTGGTAACAACTGCTTAATGTTGCTTCTTTTTGTTTAGTAAGTGTAGGGTCGACTAATACACGTTTGAGGCTGACGCACAGACTGATGCTGAAGATTTCCAGTTTGCTTTTAAAAAAATGTAAAAACTGCCCTAAACCCAAAGATTTTTAATAGAAACCATCAACTCAACAATAAGAAGTGGATGTAGTCTGAGGTCTGAGAAGAGAAAGTCAATGAAGTGCCTTTTGTTGGCCAGCAGAGGGAGACACAAACACTAATATGTTTCTTTCTGTTAGAAAATAAGCCTCCTCCTCCCTTATTTTATTACCTCAGTATTGTTTTTTAATGATAGTCTCAAATCTTCTTGAATCAAAACAAGGGGTCTTCATTACAGAAGAATGAGCAGACGAGCATCAATATGATTAACTTGAAATTCCTTTTCCTGTGATGAAGACCTTAAGGACCCACCATCATCTCGAGCCAGATTTCCTGATATTTATCAATGCATCAGATTTAATTCATGAAAGTTTGTGCAGTTTGGACATCAGATGGTACAAACTGGGACAGAACAAATGAATGGAACAAAACACACGTATTTGAACAGCGCTTTTGGGTCCAGACGCGTCGGTTGAGAACCCTCATGTTAAGTTCTGTTGATTGACTTGACTGCTACCCCAGATATTTAAAATAAATCTGGATCCGATTTAGGAGAACTGAAAGTTCTCCAGAACTGAGAACTGAAAACCCTCTGAGGAGTCAGATGCTACTATTTTCACTATCAACACTTTGTTAACTTCCTGTTTATTGAAAAAAGAAGTTACTTTGAATTTAGAATGCACCTTGTTGTCAAGCTCGCGCCTTCTTAACGCTTCCTTAGCACTTTCATCTCGTCGTCTAACTTCGGTTACTGCTGGCTAAAAAAATAACCAAGATGGCGACTGTAAAAACAAGCCAAACTGGAAGCTTCAGTCAAACCAATGGGTGAACTCATGGTTGCTACGTCCACTTCTTATACACAGACAATGGTTAAAATCAGCGATAAACATTTAGCTGTGAAGAATTAAAGGTTTCCTTGCATTTGTGCCCGTTTCATTCTATCCAGACCAAAAAGATGTCGACGAAAAAAGACGTAAATGTATAAAATGAATGAAACATCGACTAAAGACCCGGACAGCTTCACTGACTGGTTTTTCTTATTGGATTCATTTAAAGTCAAATAATGGATTTAATGTCTTTCGAGATATTGGAGTCAAAGAAGTAGCTTTAGTGATATATAACGCCGATACATAATAGCGACTAACATTCATAGCAGACAGCGTGTCAGGGTTTAGGACATAACCGCTGTCCTCGCGTCAGTCTGATCTGCAGTCAGCCTAAATGTTAGTCCGGCCCTACATTCAGCAGCTGAAGTGCTTCGTCTCACATATCAGAGATGATTCGACAGACTTTTCCAGGATTTGTAACTCAGCCCTCAAGCGTTATCTTCAGATCATCGGTTGTTTTCGTGTATCCTGCTAAAGTGCTAAGCTGTTGCTTTGAACGCCACTCATCACGTCTCTCTACACTAACACTGGAGCTGCTCCAGTTGGCCACTTTGATTCTAACCGATAATATGCACAGGCCTCTTCAGTGTATGTAGCTTGTAAGATATTCTGAATATAATGAACAATAAGTGATCTTTTGTAAATTAACCTCGATTAGATGTTCTATGATTTGTACGAAAACCAAAAGAGACGATGAACTATAAGAATATCATATTTTTCTCTAACGTTGCTTTATATAAACGTGAATATTTGTTTGAATTAATCGATATGAAAAGGTTTACAGGAATTAGAGGACAGACTCTTTTGTTTTTTTCTTTTTGAAATCACTGCCTTACGTTCTGTGGATGTCTCTGCATCATCTTTGTGTTTTTTAAAAAAAGTTGATTTATGATCATTCCGGCAGCTTCATGAATCTCCTCTCGGGGTTTTTAAGCCTGTTGTTTTTTGTTGTTTTTTCTCTCAGCTAACTTACAGAATACCATATCATGCATTACCGTGTACAGGGCATTGGTTTGATGACTGGCCGGCTCATGAGGATGCAACTCGTCTCTTTAAACTGCTTTGATCAGTCTGTGTTACTGAGGCGTTTGATTTCAGGGAAGGTGGGCCCATTGACACCCACAGCTCGCTGTGCTGGACATGAGGCAGAGCGACACATCGGAGTGGATTCAAGTCCACGCCAGAATTCTTTTTCGACAGTATAAACCAATATAACGTCAAATGAAAGCACTTCTAAATCCCCTTGTGAATCACATTTTCTACAGCTTTTATATCAACACACATCAGAATGTAAAAAAAAAACTGCTTTTCATAGGTACAAGTTAGAGAGGCTTCAGAGAAAGCCAAAGGAAAAAGTGTGGTAACCACTGTAATATGGGGTTAAACCAGTCCGAGCTCTTTCTGCTCCGAATTTGGTAATTCAGACCTCGTTGATTAAAGCTAATGCAACAACAGTGTTCCAGCCTTCAAATATTCTCAAATTATAATTTCACTTCAAAGGCAAGCAAAACAAGGTTTGTCCAAAAATGTGGACGTAGCACGTTGCAGAGCGCTCCACTGCCCACCTCCTCTGCCATCACAACGTCTCAGCACAATGTCTGGATGCACCTTGTACTCGTACTGGAAACCAACCTGAGGCGGTCACACTTAGGGTTCTGTCATTTTACTGGACACGCTGCGTCCCGTCAGGAAGGAGCACACTGAGCATGTGCAGTCCAGCTGTTCTCAGCAGATGTTCAACTGTGCTTCTGACCTTTTCACTGCTGATGGTTATGATGCAAAAATGTCCGATTGACAGTTACTCTTTGTTGCCTCTGTGGCTCTATGTTGCTTTTGATATATGCTCCATACTCATTTGTTTACATTGCAGTTGCTCTCTTTATGACCAAGAGGTTTAAGTCAGAACAAGATTTATTTTCTGTCACTCTTAACATGTTTTAAGGTTCAAATGTTGTTTTGATTTGTCCCTTTTTATCTCATTAATAAATGTATTTTTTCCCATGTGATTTCAAAACGGTTTCACTCATCCTGCAAAACCAGAGAGGGGGGCGGGGCGTGGCGTGGCGTGGCGTGGCGTGTTTTCGGCCACAGATGGATGTACTGAACATTACTGCAGGCCCTTTCAAAGCATTACAAGAGCATTCAGAAACATGTCCTAATGTCTTCTATTTAATCAAGTCTTTTCTTTGCAGGGTCACATTAGGTCCGATTATTGCAGCCCATTAATAATAACTTTATTTATATAGCACTTTTTAAGTCCAGATCTTCACAAAGGGACAGACAAAAGCAAAAGGCAGAATGTGAATAAACATCAGACTTAATTGTTGCTAGTTAAAATAAGTTTAGACTTCATGTTTTTCTAACACTGTGTCTCTAATCTGTTTGTCACTTTTTTAGAAAATGTGCTCAAACCGGCCGTTTGGAGATTTTTTACTTTATGACATCACAAAGGGCATGAACCCCTCCACCAGGTGGGAGACACTCCAACAGCTCGGGGTTTGTTCTGCTCTGAGTCTGCTTTTTCAAAATAAACAAGACGTGGAGCAGAAAAGCCTGAACAAATCCAAGCCTGAACAAATCCAAGCCCTTTAAGAGAGGGCCGTGTTCAGACACGACTCATTTGCATTTAAAGCTACAGACACAGAAACAGCCTGTTCTGAGCAGGGCTAAAATAGAGAGGTTTATAGGCATGATCAAATACAGGATCAGAGTGGATTTAGAACATGAAACTTCACAGACATGTTTTTGGGTTATTCTTACACGTTGATTCTCCAACAAAGAAGCCACGTTTGTATGTGAGGAGACTTCCAGAAACAAATCATCTATTCAAAACATCTGATTTGGATTCTTCATAGCACATCAAAATCGTTTGACAGTTTTGACATATACATTTTGAAACCCCATGGGATGCTTTGAAAACGTGGACAGCAGTAATGTGAGTACATCGTCTGAGATGTCAGTTTGAGCTTTTCAGCTGAATTTATGTCAAATTGAGGGTGAAAAGTTCAAATCCTTAAGTGTTCATAAGAAGTGGACAAAGCCTCTTTAATTAAATAAGCCAATGATGAAGTGCCTTAAACCTGCATAATCTTTGATGGCCAGCAGGGGAAAAGGTGGTGATAGAACAACCATATATGTAGTTTATTTCTGACCACATTAAGAAAAAAGAAGGCATGCTTGTTGGTTTAATTGCAGACTCTAAATTGCCCATAGCTGTTTGTCTGTCTCTAAATGTCAGCCCTGTGTTTGACTTACAACCTGTCTAGGGTCCAGCTTCCCAGCGACCCAGAACTGGAAAAGTGGTATAGATATGGATGTATGGATGTAGAATTAGGGTCAACTAGAAAAGTAGCCATGTGTGTCTACCTGTCTCGTCAAATTACTATTAAAGTTATATTTAGTCTACATCCACTTCTTATGTCCAGTCTCTGGTTCAAACAAGATCACACACTGAATCAAAACACTGCATCTGTCTTTATAGTAACTTAAGCTTCATTCAAAAATAATTATTTTTGGGGTTTTTTTACCAAAAATTATATTTTTATAGTTCACAAAAAAAGCCCCCTCTCTGATTGGCTGTGATATATCCTCCCTTATGGTTAATCCACCTCTGTGTCTTTAATGTGATGCCTGAGGGAAACGGTCGGTACAGCTGACTGGAAAAGCTGAACGGTGTGTCGTTGATGTGAGAAAAAAAAAAGAAAGGATTGAGAGTGACCCGGTATAGTTCAGCTTCTTCTCCATGTCGTCTGTGGATTCCCTTTGTGACACGTGGAGTTTGAAGAGGAACTGAGCCCTAGCTGTGACAGAATCTGAACTCTGAATACTTCTCATAGTGGATATTGAGGCGTGTGTCATTTTTGATATGCTGGATTTAACATGTCTTATAAATGAGCCTAAAACAGAACAGGAAGTATCATCAGTGTACATAAGGAGAGGAACTAAAACTGTTGAAGTCCCTCCACAACTATAAACCTGATACTCATTATTTTTTCAATAATAAAAATATTAATCAATCTGTTTGATGAGTCCTGTTGTATTCTGTTTTTTTCCTTTATTTTACTATTATTATTTATATTATGATAACTATTATTTTAGATCATTTTTGCTTTTTTTTTTCTCCTTTACTGTAGCGCTAGGACACTTGATAGATGTGGACATCCAGGAGAGAGAGAGAGAGAGAGGAATGACATGTCGGTTAGGAGCAACAGGTCCGATTTTAACCCAGTCCACCCGCTTAAACCAGTCTACCAAAACCACCAGCTGTAAAGAGGTTTCCTGTTATAGTCTCAATTTAAGAAGAGAATAAGAATGCAGACTTGTAATTTTTAAATATGATTATAACAACTTTATTTATATAGCACCTTTAATAACGTGTTTACAATGTGCTTTTATAGACAAATCGAAAGGTGTGGATTCAGAATAATAACACAATAAACATCAACAGTCAGGCCAAACAGAGAGTGGGTGATTCATCCATTAGTTGGAGCTGATCCAAGCTGTAATTGGGCTGGACTGATCGTGGTTTATACACCTCTGTCTTTCACTGTAAAGCACTTTGGTTGGCTACTTATATATATTATATATAATATTTTATATATATTATATATATATATATATATATATATATATATATATATATATATATATATATATATATATATATATAGACCTAAATAAAATGGTCATATATATGGTGACCAAACGTCCTCTTTTGCCCGGACATGTCCACTTTTTACGTCCTGTCCGGGGGGGTTTTATAAAATCATGATCATGGTTCACTGTTTTTCATGGAACCATCAAGTTTGTGCTTAAATTGACCGGCTGCTTTGTGGGCGGCTCTGCCACGCGCACATTCACAGGGAAGTTGTAGAGAGGCTCGCGCGCTCCTTCAAAGCAGACGGTGTACAAAGGCTCGCTCTCCCCTCTGTCTCGCTCCTTCAGCCTCGCATTTTCTACTGGAGCCGCCGCGATTAAAAAAAAAATGTCCACGCTTGTCTCGTTGAGTCTTCTGCTGTGCTTGATGGCAGCAGCAGTGACTACGGTCGAGTGTTACGCGTTGAAAAGAGCCACGCGCTCGACCGTCCAGCTCGCCGCCTCCGCTCGTCCCACCACCGCGGCGGACGCGACCAAAAACCCGCCGGCGGTGCCAGATCTCCAGGTGTTGGAGGATGTCAGGACACACGTGAAACTGCTCGACGTGAGCGAGGGTGAGTTCTGTTTGTCCGGTGGTTTTGCTGACAATGGCGGCACAACTAAGTCATTCATAAAAGTGTCTGTCTCTTCACCCCATCCCAGATATACGGGACTTGAAGAGGATGCTGGACGAGTTTCAGAAGTCGTCGAACTCCGCGTGGTCTCCCGGTCTCCAAACCAGCATTGTCCTGACATCAGTTGTCATTGCCATGGCAACATCGATGCTTGCGATATATTAGGGTGACCATATTTTGATTTCCAAAAAAAGAGGACACTCGGGACGGCCATCAGACACAAATTCAGACAGGCTTCTCAGAGGTCTATGATCATGATTTATTATGCCTCAATGGTGCAAATGTAACTTCTGTAATGAAATATGTAACTACCTGTAACAAAGTAATAGCTCTCTTTTCAAATAATGTGAAAAAATGAACTCTTTGTGTTAGAAAATCCAGCTTTTAATATATCCCTTTTCAAGGTAACAGATAAAATAATAAATTTGAAAAAATGCTCACAAAAATACTAATAACAAACAAAAATGTTTATTAATTCATCTTTTTTTTTTGTCTTATTCGTCCTGTTGAAAGATCCCAGACGATTCACCACACCACACTGAAGCAAGGGAGACTGCTCATCGTCAACAGCTGAAATCTCGGCTGACACTTTTATCCCCTCACAGGAGAATTTCCCCTCAAGCTGAGTTCAGGCTGAATTTAGCTAATCACAAGTCATATTTCAACTTTTATAAGCCTTAACATAAAACGTTGATATGTATTACATGCATAATGTGTAGTTATAACATTGTAAAGAGTGTTATATTATTTTGTGTCAGAATAGTTGGCGGTCATAAAACCGTTTGGGGGAGTGCAGGCTGTAAATCTTATTGGGGGTACTGGACTGCTCACATAGTGGGGTGCGTAGAAGTGCCCTGTTAGAGATAAGGGAGCGTCCTGCAGCTGCATGAGAAACACACATATAACCATACATGTCTTGTTTTTGCTAAATTCTTTTTGATGTAGCCCAAAATGTATATTGAAATTGTCATGGCGTAGATGTTGAGAGTCAACCATAGTATAGGAGGGAAGCACAAGCTTCTCGGGTTCGGTCTTCCTTTTTGGGACTTGACTTTTGCTCTACACTTGTTCTGCAACTGTGATCAATTGACTTATATTCTCTTTTATTTAGCCCTAGTCACTCACTGTGAGAATAGCACTCTTTTGTAGGATTTGTATTATTTTGTAAGCTCTGTTTTTCATCAATTGTGTTATTATAAAATAAAAGGAAACCTTCCATTGTAAGGACTTTCCAACAAAAACCCTTTTCCTTTTAGATCTTATATTTTTCTCTTGTTGGACCACAACGGACCAAAGGGATAGAAGACTAAGGTAAGAAGCTTTTTGTCCCCATTGTTCCAATACCAGAGAGGAAAACAGACTGGGGAGGGACACTCTGCTTTAAAGTGGTTAGGACCCACTAGGGTGTGAGAGACCCAAGGAGAGTCCCCTCCAGGTAACGGCTGCGAAGGAGGCCTTTCCAGTATTAACAGCCTATAATCTGACCATAGAGGGGAATGACTTCAAAACTGTAATAACTCAATAACTTTAAAGGTATAAAAGCTGAATAAACTGTGTATTTCTTTAACCGCTCCTAATAACCAATAGTGATGTTCTAGTTCAAGGCAGCAGCGATATCTTTATGAAAGGCAGTTATTGGTCCTCCTGACGAGATTCACACTCGGCCCAGACCAAGCAATCAAAGTGAGGCAGGGTAGAGGTTTCAAGGTCAAGGAGTACATATGAGCAACAAACTAGGATATTAAAATAATTCCTAAAAACGCCAACTGCTTAGCCGAGATCCCCGCGCTCTCGCAACAATCCTGCTTTTCTTCTTCATCCTCCTCGTCTGCCCATCCATATTTCTGGTCTTTCCCAGCAGTTTCCAGTTGCTCAACAAATAAGCATAAACGTCTTTGCAAGACATCTCTTTGCTGTTGCTGTGTAGCTGCTGTAGTGTTTCACAGTGTTTTTGTAGTTCATCTGTGAAGCTGCACTTACGCTTCGGCATTTTGTGTGCAATCACTGCTGCTCCGCTGTCAGCTCTGCTGCCGCTGTCTGCTGTTCCCTGTAGTGATGTGGCTCTTTGAAGTGAACGACAGGAGCCGGCTCGTTATCGGGAGCCAGATGGGAGCCGATTAGTTTTTTTTCTGTTAAAGCCGGATATCATTGGTGAAGATGTGCGGTTGCGTCTGTGTCCTCACTGAGCAAGGGGGGGGGGGGGTTATACACACAGCAGACGAACAGGAGAGAGAGACAGAGGTTGACACCTCTGTTATGTCCTCCTCGTATTTTTCTTTAAGTTTCGTGTCATTAAAACGGAAAGTAAACACGGCCGCGAGTCTCGCGACGTGGCTGCAGGTCTATTTTTTAAAACGGCATTTAAATGAATCGGAACAACGATGTAACGTAGTTTTAAGAGGCAGCGTCAATCAAGTTATCATTTGTTGCAGCAAGAAAGGCAGAGGATGATCAGGCAAAGGGGAGAGGAGAACTTTTTATTCAGTCTTTCATGTTCATAAGCATTTCTATTGACGTTTACTCAGCCTACTGTCTTCATATCGTTAAGGAAGCATACTTTGGCAAGCAAGATAATTTAACAAGGTTCTCTTCTATTTCCGCCAGTTCATTGTCAAAATTAAATAAAATAGAAAGGACTAATTTTGTTTGTTTGGTCTTTCATGTTAAATTGATCCAATATTTTGTTTTGTATAGGCCTAGTTTGCATGAAAAAACTTTCTGTCTAACAATTATTTCCTAAGGTTTCTTTGCGAGGTGCTGGCATCACCTTTGCCTCACAGATAGGCTTCATAAAGCCTCCATTTCAGCAGGTCTTGTTTAATTCTAATGAAGGCGATTCCATAGTAGTCCCCTTAAATTTAGGCAAATTCGGCGATACAAAATCCATCATAAATAGCGCCTTATTTTTTAAGTCAAAATCCAGATTTTTTTAATAGGTGAAAAAAATTACCATTCCCCCAAGTAATTTTTTCACAAGTCGACTACTGATTACAGTGAATAATGGATGACATCACTCAGGCTTCATTCACACACCAATAAATAGCTACAATTTACCTTTTCAACTCTCAAGAATCATTTACTTCAACAAGTGTTTAACTATCATACATAATAGCCATACCTCTCTAGATCCGCCACTGCTCATAGATATATTGGTTGAGTTCCTGTCTTCCAGTCTCCAGCTCTAACCTGCATCGGACAAGAGCTGCAATGGATATATGTAGTTACCAGGTTGATTTCATCAGTGAGCCACACAAAGCAAACACTGAGCACACACGAAACAGAGCAGGAGAATAAAATCATTGTATTAGCCACATAACCGTGAGACTTTCATGACATGCCTGAGATTAAGAATCACAGAAATAAAATAAATTTATACAAAACAACACAAATATTGTGCATCATGAAGTGTTGGCTGGCACATTGTGAACGTAAGCTGTGCTCATGTAGTGATTGCTAGAACAAACAAAAAAAATCATAACCCTGTTGATGTATTTTAATTGTTCTTCACTAAAACGATATAAGTAAAAAAAGAAATATCTCATCTACACAATTTAAACAGAAGAATACCAGGGCCATGTTCAGAAAAAACACAAGAGAATCAAATGGAAAAAGTCAGAAAAAAAACCTGATTGATAGGTCTACACATAAGAGAACATATGATGCCAAAAACTTTTGATTTGTTTTTCATTTTAGGAACAAAGTTTAATTGCTGAGAAAAAGTCCCAACAATGATTTCTTTAATGACTTTCTCACTTTTATACACAGCATTAATACTGATAGTTATCAACATTTTCTTTGTATTCAGGCTGCAGAACAAAGAATAATGTCTTCTCTTTACTTCCCTAATGCCTGGTCCAAATGTTTTAACAAGTCCAATGTGACTCATAAAATTTTAATTTTCCCCCAAATGTGACCTCTATGAAATCATAAAAAAATAGATGATTTTTCAAACTTAAAAAAAATCTAAGAACAAGGCAAAATATATCTTCTAAAGTGCACCATGAGACATTTTGTTCAGAACATCATAAAACCTTTAAAAATGTTGCTGAGTAATGGTCCAATCTCACTGAGTGAATCAGCATTTCATTTGAATTTACAGTAAGAACATTTCATTGAAGGATCAAACTTGGATCATACTGCTTGGTAGTATTGATAGAAGCATACTTGTTCCGATTCTACTTAGTGCAGTGTCTACTAGAGCCCGACCAATTAATCGACTGGCCAATAATTTCGGCCGGTCCGAGCATATGCAGTATCGGTTAATTGTAATCACAGATCTATCAGATGCACAGATATATCATTGTATTACTCAAACATTTGTCTTTACTTTCTGTCACAAAGAGAGCGTGCACTATGCACTACATGCATGTACTCCCTCCAGAGTGTAAAGTAACACAAACATGCGCAGTTACTTCCAAGTTAAGCGACCATCTTTTAGTGTTTGACAACTGCATTTGAGTGAACACAAAGAAAATGTATGTAAATCTATATGTATCAATCTCTAAAGATTAAAGACACATCTAAGAAAGATATTGAGATATGAGATTTCTTTATCTTCCTAATATTGATATCTGTATCTGCCCCAAAAATCGGTTGGGCCCTAGTGTCTACAACTCACACACCAGTCTGTTATTCTTTATATATATATATATATATATATATATATATATATATATATATATATTTTAAATCACATTTAAAGAAATAATATGCAACATTCTTATGATCTAATAAACCCTATGTACATTTATTGTGGGGTAAAGACATGTTGGGGTTGAGTTTGGAGGAGAGCGTTTGTTTAGATGTGAAAAACGTCTCTCAAAGTCGCTTTAACTTGAAACTGGTGAGTGAAACACTGCAATGTCCGCCTGATATCCAAAGCGATATTTTTAACAACTGGGTTGTTGCTTCTTTACAAACTTAATGCACTTGATGAAACTTAATTGGCTTCATTAGAGCCAATGCAGAAGTATGAGAAACTACAGTTTGCCGGGTTTGCTTTTGCTTCTTGGAAGAAACTGCTTACTATACTCCTCTAATCCTATTTGTTAACGCTAAGACACCAACCATCTTTCCTTCCTTATATTACAAAAAAAAGTATGGGATATTTGGTTATTGTGAATGTTTGATGAAATCCTTTTTCTCTCTATTAATTAATGACTACAAGTGCGAAACAGATTGTTCCTGTTGACCCAGGCTGTAAAATGTTCTATATCAAAAAATGTTTTGGAATAGCCATGAAGAACCAGAGGGGAAAGGTGGGAGGACGACATTCTTCTTGCTGCAACTTGTGACGTGTTTTTACAAATCGTCTCCTCTCACTATAGTCTCTTTAAGGCCTGTGGGTAGTACTTGAGGAAAATCTTGAGGGCTATCTCGTAAGTGTCTCCATGAGGCTTGGTTGGGTATTTTCGGCTGTTGTAAATGAATCCCCGTTCTACCTGGAAAACCGCCTGGTTGAAGGTGTCCTGTTTGAACGGTTGTCCGCTGTCCAGACACTCTACCAGGGTGTGAACAAACAGCCCCCATCGTTGGGCATAGTAGTCCTCCATGAGGCCTCCCCACTCTTTGTTTGCGTAGTCAATTATCTCACCACTGGGACCCCATAGAGTGATCTGATTCCTGGCGTTCATGTCATAAAGCTCTGCTTCCTTGTCATCTATGGCTAAAGATCGAGCCCGGTCCAGCCATGTCCCCAACAGAAAGTTGGGATCACTGTTCAGTAAACGATTAAGCTCAGGTAAGAGATCATAAACCAGAACGCCGCCTGCAGTCAGAAGCTCTGGCAGTTTGTGGTTGTGGTATGCATCCACGATGTCCTTGTAATAGGATGTCGTCAGGACTTGCAGGACCTGCCGAGTCACATCAACGAGATCATACCTAAAGGTCTCCTTTGAGATGAGAGATGGAGCCGCCTCAATCATCATTTTCCAGGCTTTGTACAAGTCAGCAGGGTCATACCAAAGGTCAGTATTCATACGAAAGGAAGGCCGGCGTACCAGTGGGCTATGGTTGTGATTCCGGTAATGAGGCACTGTGCAGTTGTAGACACTAGATAACAAAAGCTTCCATGCAGTGGTTAAGTTATTATGAGAGCTGCCATAGCGGCGTACTGCATACAGCGACACCCAACTTGACAAATTGACTGGCTCCTTGCGCCAAGCTAGCTCCGTCATCAACTCATACATCAAAGGATTCTGTTCAATTCCCTCAGGTGTCATGCCGAGGCCCACCAGAGTGGAATTTGGGAAATGTAAGGCTTTGAAGGGGCCTGAATTGATGCTCTCCACTGTTCCAAAGAACCCACTGTTGCCCCCAAAGTTTTGCAACATGCACCAGATGAAGGGCTGTCCATAGAAAGACTCGGTGTAGGAGAAAATTGGTTCGGTCTCTGCAAACAGGTCCAGCACGATCATTCTTCCGAGGGGCACCCCGTGTAACAAGGCCTGAATCCGGGCTGGCTTCCAAAACACTGCATCACTGAAGAACAGCCAGCCTTGCATCAGCCAAATTGCCTGAGGATCAACTGGGGAGGGAAAAAAAGAGATTTGGATGAGGGACGGGAAGGTGACGGATTTGAAAATGAAGGCCAACAGGGAGCATGAGGGAATGGGGGTATGTTTGTGTAATAGAGTTGGACAATAGGTCATCCAAGGGGAATCTAACTAGGGCAATTATTGCACTTGTTGCCCAGAATAACAGCCTGCACACAGGCTCTGTTAGATTTAAGACAGGATGTTAGACACCCAGACACTGACCTGCAGTCATTGAGGCAAAGACTGAGCGACTGACTGCAGACAAGTAGGCCAGGTCAGACGAAGGTGGAGTCATCTCGTTGAAGGTGTCAGTGTTGTAGATGTGATCTGTTCCAAACTGCTTTACCACCTGCGACAGATAGAGGGAACCTATGTGTAGGAAAAGTGGGTCCCGAGGGTCTAAGATGTAGGAGCAAGAGAAGCTGCAGTTGAAATGAGACCATGGTGCCAGTCGGGTTACATTGGCTTCTGGATACAACCTATAAAAAAATAACAACACAAGAAACACTTCAGAGACTCAGCGAGCGGCTTAGACTATAAACTAAAAGACATGTTAGCTTAAACATATAAGGGAGCTGAGATGTCTTCAGGTTAAGATGTGCTGAAACTAGTTCTCACACAGTGGCATTGGACAATGTCATAGATCAGAACAGTTACTTCCTGATCTTCACTTTGAGGTGAGGTCAAGTCTGCAACAACAGTGGGAATAGCGGAACAGTTTGCATTTTCAAACAGTCGCCAAATGACAACACTTCAGTCACTTCTACAATACACAGCAGACAGTAAATATATGAAGACTAAAAAAGCAACGAGAGGAAGTTTAAAGTCTGCACACTTTCAGCTTTATAAAGCCAACAAGGTTTCTTGAGTTTTCAATGTACCATAACCGAATAAATCAGTCATATGAAGATGTTTTTGCATAAACATCTTCGAGACAAGTGGGTCATATGAAGAAATGCGCATGCCCCATGTCCAAGGTTATTACCTTGGTTATGAGGTAAGGTTAACAGGCTCTAAGTGCAGAGGCAGGGTAACGTACCCATAGCTATGCTGGTTACACAAAGCTTGGGTTAATTGGTTATTACCAGTTTGACTTGACACAGCCTCCATGCTACTTTATCTCTGTTTTTCTAAAGCACAATACTGCCAAACCTCTCAGCACAACAGGATGCCATCCATCTACTATGCTGTGTCAGTTATGGCAGTAGCCATTTACCAAGGATATAGCCCCAACTAGTGACTGCCAGCTGCATAACAGCTTAACCTCGTACATGATGTTTCATATGTAAATAGAGTCATTTGAAGTTATTCACCTTAGGATTCCTTTGGGAATATTCCCAGAAAAGGCTGGCAGCACAGGAATCATACCAAAGGACCTCATACGCTCCAGGATTTTAAACTGTAAAAAGAAAGAACATGTAATATGAAATTTTTTTTCAGAGCATGGAAGTTTTATTGGAAACTTTTCAACATTTTCATTAAAATTTAAAACCATTTGGGGTTTTGATTACTTAGCCAACTTGGGCTTTAGCCGTTTGTTGCAGCAATGTCACTGTGTCATGAGATCCCAGCAATATCGTTTGAAAATGTCAATGTCAATTTTATTTATATAGCACATTTAAAACAGCGAGTAGCCAACCAAAGTGCTTTACAGTGAACGACAGAGTTAGTTACAGAGAACCCTGACACTAACCCCCCCCCCCCCCCCCCCCAACAGCAAAAACAATAAGCACAACAATAAAACCCAATAAAAATGACTTATAACTGTTGTGAAGTTATCACAACATAACCGACTCTAATGATTTAAGTTTAGCTAACAAAATAACTAAGGTATAAAATATAAGGACATCTCAGTGTTTGATTCTTCCAAAGCCAAAAATGTCATAGTGCAATCAAACGTAAAAGCATGGAGGTTTCATTACTTGGAGTAACAGCTGGTTCACATGCCAAGACTGTGATAGCGGCCCACCAAACTTGAACATGTTTCCCATTCGGTTCCAAGCAAGAAAGGCGGGGCCAGAAAAGAAGTCCTCGATCTCGGACTGGTTCAGCCCAAGAGCTCGATAAACCTGAAGGTAGCAACAATTGAATGGGTTGTGGTTGCACATCATCATTTACCTAAAGTAAGATCTGTTACAGAATATGCAGAGGTGGGTTCTTACCTCTTGCCACAGGGCTTCTTGGCCGGTAAAAGCCAGTGGAAGGTTGATTCCATTGAGCGCCATCCAATCGATCTCCCTCTCCCATCGAGGCCAGTCCCACCACACAGAGGAATAGCTAAACGTGCAGACGTTCTGGTAATACCTGAATCTAGATATGAACCGCAAATATATTTTTATAAACACATGAAGAATGACATAAGAACAAAAAGAAATACACTGCAAGAGCCTAATTAATGGATTTTATCAAGTTGACGTGGGCCTACGACAAGATTTATCACTGTAGTATAATATACATTACAGAACACAATGCTTGTGGGGATAAATAAATGCAGTTGCAAGCAGAGAACAGTTTCCTATACTACTTTTTGTTGGTTCCCAACCTTTTTATCTTGGAGTAACTTGTATCCAAGAAATTGGTTGGTTACCTTCAGCTGGTTAAAAACATAAACCTCTTTGGATTTAACTCACTATAAGAGTAATAGTCATGGGAAAACTAAACCGCGCTATGCTTGCCGTGGCTTTTTCAATCTAGCCACTGTGCACATGACATAACTGAAGTGAGCCGATGCGGCTCTAATGCACTACAGATAATTGAAAAGAAGGGTCTTTTAAAGGGCCAGGCTGTGTTACAAGTGTCCATAGTGCTTGGAGTAAACAATGAAAAGTAATGTGTGACAACGCTCCATTAATCATGCACCCATTGGTTTGGCTGTGTTGTGTTGCAGTGGAGGGGGGCTGCAGTTACATGCCCACTAAACACTGCCGTCATAGAAATCAAACACATAGACATGCCATAGTTTCATGTTCTGTGAGTTTGGTTGTACTCTATCTCTTTCTCACTAAATATAAATACTTTGTATATTTGCTGAGCAACATGAAAAATAATGCTCCTTGCTGCTGATACAAACTCTCTCCCCATCAACAACCACGACACGACTGTCATGGCTGTTGAATAATTCTAACTGGATTCATAGAGTCTATGTGGTGAAGCTCTGAAGCTGCCGCTGAGAGGAGCTGGCACACATCCAGTGTACAGCAGTGGGAAAAACAGATTTGGTGGGAAAAGAACATCAACGAACTTGTTTTGCTGACGTACAGAAAACTTGCACAGTCAGTCAATTCATCAGAGCAATCTCAAAGGTCACAGAACAGAATTACTAAACAAAAATACACCAGACTGATCTTTGACTTGACGAAGCATTTCTACTGGCATGTAATAAAATGTGTTCATTTGCTGGAATTTTTTTAATAATTCAAATGAATATTGTCTTAGGTGTTGTTATGAATTAAGTGTTTTTCAAAACAAATGCAATTTCATAAACCTCTTTCAAAATAAAACTTGTATTTAAAAAAAGTGCAATTGTTTCCAGATCTTTTCATTTTCAGTAACACTGCCTTAATGTAAAGAAATAAAACAAGCATTAGATTTGAAACAATTTAAAATGGGCCCATCGATATAGAAATACATGACAGCAGCAACGATAATGTTTTGTCTGCTGTTCTTTACACAATTATTTTGAGGGTTGAGTTTTGAGGGCAAGCAGACTAGTTTAGGAAACCCTGACTTAAGCGGACATACATCCATCCATTTTATTTTACTCCATTTCCACGTCAGTAAATAAAGTGTGGGTTCTCTCTAGACTTTATATTGTTACTTACAATACATTTTTGTATTTTGTGTCACATTTTTATCTTTATTTTGTACTCTTATTGTATATGCTGCTGGAACCTAAATTTCCTGAGGGAGTCATCCCAAAGGATCAATAAAGTTCAGTCTAAGTCTAAGTCTAAGATACTCCGACTTCCTCCCACAGTCCAAACACATGCTTGGAAGGTTAACTGGTGGCTCTTAATAGCCCGTAGGTGTGAATGTTAGTGTGGACGGTTGTCAGCTCCAGTACGTGTTGTCAGCCCTGTGATTGACTGACGAACCATCCAGGATGTCCCCTACAAGGAGACTGTTTGAACTCAAAGACACACAAACACAAAGAGATATATTGTAAGTAGAGCTTCTTTATAGGCTGAAGGTGGGATGGTCTGATGGACGTCAGTGCAGGGGGACAAATTAAACTGAACTTGAAAGGAGATCCAGGTCATTGTGAAAGTTACACTGTCATTCAAAACTTCCAAAAGCCCTCCCCCCCCCAAACAGGGAATAAGCAGCATAGATAATGGTTGGATAGAACTCACAATCAAGTGAAATCTTGAGTTATTATCATGAGAAATTGGGATAAACCTGTTGAGATCTAGAGAAAATACTTTTTTTAATTTACAAAAAAACAGAAAAATAAAATGTATGGATGCATGTCCTCTTTGGACTTCCGTGGAATATCACCTGAGAACGTTTGCATATTGTCAATAAACATTCATCACGTACTGAGAGAAGCTGAGATTGGTGTCAGCAGCAGCTGCAGGTTCTCTACACTGAGGGCTAACTGTCAGTGTAGACCCGGTGTGACACTCACCTGTGCTGGGTGTTGATACGCAAAACCCCAGTAAGCCTTGGCAGGGGACGGGGGAGGTCCAGCTGGTCCCCGGACCAGGAGACATGGCAGTTGCAGAAATATTTCAAATAGTTGTAAATTCCAGAAGCCACGGCCACTCCTGAGCTGCCAGTAGCGACTATCTTATTGTTTCTAGTGGACCTAAGTTCACACACATCCAGGCTGTCATTGGAAAGGCTCCTGTTGACTACCACGATGAACTCCGTGGATCTGTTCCCGAGGAGACGCTTCAGCAGCTCCACCACTGCTCTCCCCTGGACCTTGTTGCTGGCTTTCGGTTTGATGTGGTCCAAAGAAGGAAACTTACAGCAGGCGGTCACAAACAGACACAGCACGACGAGAAGGACCAGGCTACAGCCGCTTCTGGGTGACATTTTAATCCCGAGTCAATCGGGGCCCAGTTTCCCACCGAAGCGCAGGTTTAAAAACAACTTAAATTGTCCATTTGCAGATAACCAGGAAGCGCTGGTTCACGCAGGAGAGCTGCGGTCCAATCAGAGCCAGAGAACCGCTGTGTCGAGCAGAGCTCGCAGCCAATCAGACGATGCAGTTTCTATAACGTCTTAATGTCATGTGATTATTCTGTCACATGCTGGTAAGGTTACAAAAGTAGTTTGAGTTCAGAGATGAGCCATAGGACAGGTTGTTGGAATAAAACAGTGAAAGTGTTTTACCTCAGTGCAACACTGTTAAAGAAAAGTTCAGAGCACATTAAAGAGAACATGCTTCACAGATTTACTTGTTAACCTACAAATCTTGTTATGTTCCAGTGAAACACAGTTGGCCCAGACCTTCTTTCAACCAAGGTACAACTAACAAAACGTGTTTACTTTAGAGGATCTACTCACTGCCAAAAGTCCCCAAATCAAAGTTTTAACATACTGATAAAAAGTCCCTCAGGTTGATACTGTCCACAACAGAACAGATTTGTCAACAAAGCTGTCAATCCTGACGTTATGTCAAATAACTAACTAAAACAAACACTCAAACAAATACCATGCTGACTTAATGTTAATATATTAATGAGTTTTTACACTGAAATATCTAGATTATTTTTAAGTGAACTAAACCTATGTGATTGTGTTGTTTTTTAATGCTTACATTACCTAGATATTTCCAACAGTTATCAAAGCCAGAGGACTCCTTAATTTGATAAGTTTAGCATGACGTTTCATGACATTAAATGATATTTTCATCATAAACTCTTCAAATTAAATCAGTGTGAATTGTTAAATTACCTTTTTGCATTGAGTCAGGATTTGCATACATGAGGCTGGATCTTCGAGTTGTGAGCTTTCAGGAATACACACACACACACACACACACACACACACACACACACACACACACACACACACACACACACACACACACACACACACACACAGCACCTTTAATCAATAGTCAAATTGAGTCATGAAGAATAAACATTCCTGCTATTGGTCAGAACTTGTTCCACCTCCCTTTAAATCTCTATTAAAAAGAAGAGAAGAGAAGTTTAGGAAACTTTCAGATTTTTAGGGACTGTCTGACTTCCCGGCCCAGAAAAGATGAAACACTTTCTGATCTTACTGGCTGCGCTCTGCGCTGGTCATGCTGCTGGAAAAGGTGAGTGATAATACACCATAGTTCTTGAGACAGGCCCAGTTGATCTTTAAATGGAGTGTTTGACAGAGATGATGAAAGAGCTCTTCATCTCTTTAGTGTAATCTTTGTGTCTTTAGAGTTTGTTGTGATTTTCAGTCAGATGGCATTAATTAGAAATGTGTTTTTTATCTTTTCTTTAAACCCATAAAATATAGTAATTATAACAAAAATATAGGAGTCTATTTACTGTGTATTTATATATTGTATTTCAATGGGTTTGGTTTATATGTTTATTAATCTAATTAATTTGGACACTAGCTGGTGATAATTGATCATTTGGGTTAATTGGTCAGCTTGTATGGTTGAGTGATGTCACAGGTGAACAGGAAATGGAGGCATAGGTGGTGGAAACATATACGGTTCTTACTGTAACGTACGTAATCTAACAAACGAACAACAACAAAACTTTGTGATGAGAACTCATGACATCATCACGGCTGGTTTGCTTCATACAATAAACTGGAGCTTCACAACGTAATTGAATTTTGGACATTGGTTATTTTTACACGTCAAAAACTTTCCATACACCTATGCAAGTGACTAAAAGCAAGATTAGGAATTTGGACTTTAGATAGTCACTATAAAAAATGTGTCACAAGGTCGTTAAAACAAACTTTGGCCTTTTCCTTTAATGATTTACAGCGTGTGTGAAATGTGCTTTTAATTCTTTTATTAGATGATTTTTTCTTTAAATTACTGAAAGTATTTAGCTTCTCAAACATGTACAAAATTACCAGTTTTGCATCGTTATGATACCAGAATTTTAACTTCTGTAAAAAGTAACTATCGATACCTGTTTCTATACCATATCAACAAAAACCTATGTTCAATGCATGAACGATTGGTTCATTTCCTGTTTTTAAAAGACCAAAAACTGCATGCAAAGTCTGGCAACCGGTTTAATTTACACAATTACCATGGCAACATTTTGAGACTTGAACATAACCAAAGTAGGTCTGTAATTCAGTGTTGGCTCTCTTCCAATCACTGCAGCTTATGGATCAAAACTGAAGCTCTGAGGGTTTGTTAAAATTCTGGTACTTTTCATTCTGGAGATTGTATTGTATCGGGTTATATAAAAAGTATCTGAAATTTTTATAAACTTGATTGTCCCACTGCCATCAGTCCTAACACGAGTCCTCTCTTGCTTGCAGATCTTTCGGAGAAGGTTTTTACTTTCCCAGTTGGAAGTGCAACTTCTTCTGCGAAGCTCATAGCAAACGCTGAGCAGCCTCTCACCACCTTGACCATGTGCATGAGGTTTTTCTCCTCACTTACCCGAGCCCAATCTCTGTTCTCACTGGCTACCCCGTCTCAGCCTAATGCCTTCCTGCTCTTCAAGCCCTCTGTGGGTGTGTACCGACTGCACATCAATGGGGTTTCTCTTGACGTCAGTGGACTGCCTGACGAAACCGATGAATGGAACTCTGTCTGCTGGACATGGGACTCGACCAATGGCTTGACGGCACTGTGGGTCAACGGAAAGCGCAGTCCTCGGGCAATTCTGGCTAGCAAAGCATCTCTCACAGGTGTTCCCATCATCATTTTGGGTCAAGAGCAAGATAATTATGGTGGAGGCTTTGACCAGACTCAGTCTTTTGTTGGGGACATTACGGACGTCCATATGTGGGACAAAGTCATCTCTCCGTGTGAAATTAGGTTTTTCATGGAAGGTAGCGCCTTCACACCAGGAAACCTTCTGAACTGGATCGACCTAAGGTTCTCCACCACCGGCTCTGTGTACGAGGAGCAAAGTGACTTTGATAAGCTGTCATGTTTTTAGCTTTTGTAACTGGCATCAAGGATGCAAAGCTAAACGAAAGAAGTGGAATTGAAGCTTAGTCCAAAGGCAACTTTACCTGGTTGACCAAAGTTTACTCACTGGTGGACACAGAGATTTACATTTTCTATCTCTGTCCACCAGTTAGTTTAGAAATGAAGAAGCCTTTTGTATGAGAGGTGAAATGTTTTCTTTAACTAAGTACAGTTGCCTTTGGATCAAGTTTCGATTTATCATTGTGAAACTGTAACAATGAGAACCAGCAACGACAAATAAGATAAGAACATCTGTTTCAAATCTTTCAGTCATCTAATTCAGCCTAAACCACTGTCTACAAAATAAAAGTCTTTAACTCAGCTCAGTGAACCTTCTTTTGTTTTCGGGTCTTTTTTTATTTTTAAACTATTTCAAAAAAATGGATTTTCTCTTCTAAATATATGTATATTTCATGAAATTAACATGATATTTTCATTATGACCTCTTCAAAATAAATCGATATGAATTATATGACATTTTTCATTTCGTCAGGATTTTGCATACATGAAGCAGGATCTTAGGCCTCGTTCACACTGAACCTCCAAATCTAATTTTTAGCACATCCAGATTGTATGTGGTTTGATTTGTTGCCAGTCTGAACACAAAAAGCCACATGAGATCTGATTTTTTCTCATCTGATTCACACCACATACGGAGGCGGTTTCCAGTCTGATTCCTACATATCCAACTAAATCTGAACGTCTCGCTCGCTTCAGTGTGTCTTCAGTGTCACTCTCAGTGTGACACCATTGAAAAATAACAATGTCATTACTCAGGCAGGCTGGAAGTTCACTGTAGTCATTGAAAAAACCCCAGCAAAAATCAAAACAAAAGTAGTTAAACAAGCCCACTGACAGACTACTCCGTAAGATTGTAAGATCAGAAATAATCACACTTCCCTGTCATCATTTGTTGTTGTATTTGCTCGGCGTAACCTCTTAACATAGAAATCAATGTGGATCAGACCACGTTAATATGGACGGGCACATCGGATCTGGTCACTTGCGATTTGTAATGTGGACAGTCAGTCAGTTAAATCAGATTCTGATCAGATTTGAGGGGGGGAAAAATCTGATTTAGGCAGCAATCAGAATAAAGCCTTAGAGATGCGAGCTTTCAGGATCTAAAAAACAAACACAGACACTTTCTTCAGGACACAATTTGACTGATTGGCTGATTGATTACAGGTGCTGTGACACAGCACCTGTAATCAATCAATCAATCAGTTCCAAATTCAGTCATGAAGAATAAACATTTGTGCAATTGGTCAGAACTTGTTCCACCTCCCTTAAAATCCACATTAAAAAGAAGAGAAGATTGGGAAACTTTCCACCTTCAGGTTTTTAGGAACTGTCTGACTTCCCAACCCAGAAACGATGAAAGAGTTTCTGATCTTACTGGCTGCGCTCTGCGCTGGTCATCCTGCTGGAAAAGGTGAGTGATAATACACCATAGTTCTTAAGACAGGCCCACTTGATCTTTAAATGGAGTGTTTGACAGAGATGATGACAGAGCTCTTCATCTCTTTAGTGTAATCTTTCTTCTGGAGTTTGTAGTGATTTTCAATCAAATGGCATAAATTAGAAATGTTTTTTCTGTTCTGCAACCCCATGAAATATAGTCTTTATAGCAAAAGCAAGATTAGGAATTTGGACTTCAGACAGTCACCATAATGTGTCGAGCTGTTTAAAGAGAATTTAGTCTTGGCCTTCAATTGTCTCAGTAGGCTGAAACTGAATTTACCATCTGGGATAAATTTTGTGAACTGAAGAGAAATTCAGCTAATAAAAGAATTTACAGCATGTGCTTTTATTAGCTGAATTTTTATTTCAATTGCCTACAGTATTTAGATTATCAAAAAAGTACAGTACCAGTTTGGCATTGTCATGATAACTGAATTTTAATATTTGTAAAACGATCAATCCCTGTTTCTAAACCAAAGCAACAAAAATAGACATCCAGGGCAAAAACGATTGGTTAATTTCCTCTCTAGCCAAAGTAGGTCTTTAATTCAGGCAGTGCTCGCTCTCTTTCAATCACTTGTGGATAAAAATGACTGAAGCTCTGAAGGTTTTTTTTAAAGTTCTGGTACTTTTCATTCTGGAGATTGTATTGTATTGGGTTTTATAAAAAGGATCTGACATTTTGCTAACCATGATTGTCCCACTATCATCAGTCCTAACATGAGTCCTCTCTTTCTTGCAGATCTTTCAGGGAAGGTTTGCACTTTCCCAGTTGAAAGTGCAACTTCTTCTGTGAAGCTCATTGCCAACGTTGAGCAGCCTCTCACCACCTTGACCATGTGCATGAGGTTTTTCTCCTCACTTACCCGAGGCCAATCTCTGTTCTCACTGGCTACCCCGTCTCAGTCTAACGCCTTCCTGCTCTTCAAGCGCTCTGTGGGTGTGTACCGACTGCACATCAATGGGGCACATCACGACATCAGTGGACTGCCTGACGAAACCAATGACTGGAACTCTGTCTGCTGGACATGGGACTCGACCAATGGCTTGACGGCACTGTGGGTCAACGGAAAGCGCAGTCCTTGGGCAATTCTGGCTAGCAAAGTATCTCTCACAGGTGTTCCCCTCATCATTTTGGGTCAAGACCAAGATAAATATGGTGGAGGCTTTGACCAGCGTCAGTCCTTTGTTGGGGACATTACAGACGTCCATATGTGGGACAAAGTCATCTCTCTGTGTGAAATTAGGTTTTTCATGGAAGGTAGCGCCTTCACACCAGGAAACCTTCTGAACTGGATCGACCTAAGGTTCTCCACCACCGGCTCTGTGTACGAGGTGCAAAGTGACTTTGATAAGCTGTCCTGTTCTTAGCTTATTTAACTGGCATCAAGGACGCAAAGAAGTGTTTTGTATGAGAGGTGAAATGGAAAAACCAGCATAAGTGAAGAACATCTGTTTTACAATGTCTCTAATTCAGCCCAAACCACTGTCTACAAAATAAAAGTCTTCAACTTGCCCAGTAAAATTTCTTTATTTGATTTTTAAACCTGCTTTCAAAAAATTTACGCCATTCTTAAAATACATGGCTCTGACCCTCTTTTCCACACTGAAAAAACTAAATAACAGCCTATATTATAATCATTACTTACCAATCTGGGATGAGCCCTGAATCAAGGCACTTCAGTGGCTCGGTAGATTCTCCTTCTACAAGCAGCCACCATCTTGACAAGGTTCTATAATTGTGTGAGACATGTTGTCTTTTGACTTCGAAAAAATAAAACTGCCTAAGTCTCACTCTTCACACAGGCCCTTATATTAAAGCTGTAGACTCTCCTGTTATACTGAGGCTATAGTTTCATCAGAAGTGGGCAGCATCAAAAGGAGTTGATTTAAGCAAACAAATCTCTCATTGTTTAAACATGCACCCCCCCCCCCCCCCCCCCCTTCATTGCAGATGTATCTTTTCAAACATTGTTTCGTTTTCATTGTAACTCCCAGTACATTAAGCCAACATGTTTTCTTATCAAAAAGCTTTTGAACAAACCATCTAACATTAACTTTACCAGGGAAAAAGGACTATTGAGCATAAACTAAATGAAGACAACTAAAAAGAGTGAAATGTCTTAAGATGGATTTCACTTTTGACTCAGTTGAGCCATCAGTTTTTTTGTTAATTCTTGTATAGAAAAGAGTCTATGATGCAGATGTTTTTTGGTTTTTTTTCAACATTGAGACTACGGGGCGACACTGCTGTCTGTTCTGTGGTTCAGCTATAGCGTGCCTAAAGGCATCAGCATTATCTTTTTAATGCTTACAGCTCTATCAATTAAATGTAGACGAGAAAGCCGATGTACTTAAAAGTAGGGTTGTTAATTTTCTAAACTATGATTTTGAAAGTAGTCTTCCCTCTTTGCTACAACAGCACCCACCCCCTCCCCTCGGTGCTCCCTCAAAACCAACGCCCCTCACTTACAAGCGTCGTTGGTCCAGGTTTTAAACACTCTTGCTCGCTTCCATGGAAAGTTTGACTGTTTTGTTAGTTTTTGATGTTTACGCTCACCTTTCCTGCAACACGTTGCTAATCCAGTTAGAAACACAGCAGGAGCTCCATTTGTCAACAAAGCTGTCAATCCTGATATGTCAAATAACTAAACAAAACAATTACCATGCACACTTAATATGTAGAGTTTCACTCTGAAATATCGAGATTAATTTAAAATGAACTAAAATTGTTTATGTTTTTTAAAACTTACATGACCTTAGGTATTTCCAACAGTTATCAAAGCCATATGACTCCTGAATTTCATAGGTGTTACATGACGTTTCATGACATTAACCTATTATTTTCCATTATGACCTCTTCAAACTAAATCAATATGAATTAAATTACATTTTGCAAACATAAGGCAGGATCTTGCTCTTAGAGATGAGCTTTCCGGAAACAGTAGAAACAAACAAACACACCTTTAATCAATAGTCAAATTGAGTCATGAACAATAAGCATTCCTGTTCACTCTCAGTGTGACACCTTTGAAAAATAACAATGACATTAATCAGGCAGGCTGGAAGTTCACTTTAGTCAGTGAAAAAAAGACCCAGCAAAAATCACAACAAAAACTTAAACAAGCCCACTGACAGACTACTCCGTAAGATTGTAAGATCAGAAATAGTCACACTTCCCTGTCATCATTTGTTGTTGTATTTGCTGGGCGTAACCTGTTACCATCAATGTGGATCAGATCACGTTAATATGGACGGGCACATCGGATCTGGTCACTTGCGATTTGTAATGTGGACAGTCAGTCAGTTAAATCAGATTCTGATCAGATTTGAGTGGGAAAAAAATCGGATTTAGGCAGCAATCTGAACAAAGTCTTAGAGATGCGAGCTTTCAGGATATAGAGACAAACAGACACTTTCTTCAGGAAACAATTTGACTGATTGGCTGATTGATTAGAGGTGCTGTGACACAGCACCTGTAATCAATCAATCAATCAGCTCCAAATTCAGTCATGAAGAATAAACATTTGTGCAATTGGTCAGAACTTGTTCCACCTCCCTTAAAATCCACATTAAAAAGAAGAGAAGATTGGGAAACTTTCCACCTTCAGGTTTTTAGGAACTGTCTGACTTCCCAACCCAGAAACGATGAAAGAGTTTCTGATCTTACTGGCTGCGCTCTGCGCTGGTCATCCTGCTGGAAAAGGTGAGTGATAATACACCATAGTTCTTAAGACAGGCCCACTTGATCTTTAAATGGAGTGTTTGACAGAGATGATGACAGAGCTCTTCATCTCTTTAGTGTAATCTTTCTTCTGGAGTTTGTAGTGATTTTCAATCAAATGGCATAAATTAGAAATGTTTTTTCTGTTCTGCAACCCCATGAAATATAGTCTTTATAGCAAAAGCAAGATTAGGAATTTGGACTTCAGACAGTCACCATAATGTGTCGAGCTGTTTAAAGAGAATTTAGTCTTGGCCTTCAATTGTCTCAGTAGGCTGAAACTGAATTTACCATCTGGGATAAATTTTGTGAACTGAAGAGAAATTCAGCTAATAAAAGAATTTACAGCATGTGCTTTTATTAGCTGAATTTTTATTTCAATTGCCTACAGTATTTAGATTATCAAAAAAGTACAGTACCAGTTTGGCATTGTCATGATAACTGAATTTTAATATTTGTAAAACGATCAATCCCTGTTTCTAAACCAAAGCAACAAAAATAGACATCCAGGGCAAAAACGATTGGTTAATTTCCTCTCTAGCCAAAGTAGGTCTTTAATTCAGGCAGTGCTCGCTCTCTTTCAATCACTTGTGGATAAAAATGACTGAAGCTCTGAAGGTTTTTTTTAAAGTTCTGGTACTTTTCATTCTGGAGATTGTATTGTATTGGGTTTTATAAAAAGGATCTGACATTTTGCTAACCATGATTGTCCCACTATCATCAGTCCTAGCATGAGTCCTCTCTTTCTTGCAGATCTTTCAGGGAAGGTTTGCACTTTCCCAGTTGAAAGTGCAACTTCTTCTGTGAAGCTCATTGCCAACGTTGAGCAGCCTCTCACCACCTTGACCATGTGCATGAGGTTTTTCTCCTCACTTACCCGAGGCCAATCTCTGTTCTCACTGGCTACCCCGTCTCAGTCTAACGCCTTCCTGCTCTTCAAGCGCTCTGTGGGTGTGTACCGACTGCACATCAATGGGGCACATCACGACATCAGTGGACTGCCTGACGAAACCAATGACTGGAACTCTGTCTGCTGGACATGGGACTCGACCAATGGCTTGACGGCACTGTGGGTCAACGGAAAGCGCAGTCCTTGGGCAATTCTGGCTAGCAAAGTATCTCTCACAGGTGTTCCCCTCATCATTTTGGGTCAAGACCAAGATAAATATGGTGGAGGCTTTGACCAGCGTCAGTCCTTTGTTGGGGACATTACAGACGTCCATATGTGGGACAAAGTCATCTCTCTGTGTGAAATTAGGTTTTTCATGGAAGGTAGCGCCTTCACACCAGGAAACCTTCTGAACTGGATCGACCTAAGGTTCTCCACCACCGGCTCTGTGTACGAGGTGCAAAGTGACTTTGATAAGCTGTCCTGTTCTTAGCTTATTTAACTGGCATCAAGGACGCAAAGAAGTGTTTTGTATGAGAGGTGAAATGGAAAAACCAGCATAAGTGAAGAACATCTGTTTTACAATGTCTCTAATTCAGCCCAAACCACTGTCTACAAAATAAAAGTCTTCAACTTGCCCAGTAAAATTTCTTTATTTGATTTTTAAACCTGCTTTCAAAAAATTTACGCCATTCTTAAAATACATGGCTCTGACCCTCTTTTCCACACTGAAAAAACTAAATAACAGCCTATATTATAATCATTACTTACCAATCTGGGATGAGCCCTGAATCAAGGCACTTCAGTGGCTCGGTAGATTCTCCTTCTACAAGCAGCCACCATCTTGACAAGGTTCTATAATTGTGTGAGACATGTTGTCTTTTGACTTCGAAAAAATAAAACTGCCTAAGTCTCACTCTTCACACAGGCCCTTATATTAAAGCTGTAGACTCTCCTGTTATACTGAGGCTATAGTTTCATCAGAAGTGGGCAGCATCAAAAGGAGTTGATTTAAGCAAACAAATCTCTCATTGTTTAAACATGCACCCCCCCCCCCCCCCCCCTTCATTGCAGATGTATCTTTTCAAACATTGTTTCGTTTTCATTGTAACTCCCAGTACATTAAGCCAACATGTTTTCTTATCAAAAAGCTTTTGAACAAACCATCTAACATTAACTTTACCAGGGAAAAAGGACTATTGAGCATAAACTAAATGAAGACAACTAAAAAGAGTGAAATGTCTTAAGATGGATTTCACTTTTGACTCAGTTGAGCCATCAGTTTTTTTGTTAATTCTTGTATAGAAAAGAGTCTATGATGCAGATGTTTTTTGGTTTTTTTTCAACATTGAGACTACGGGGCGACACTGCTGTCTGTTCTGTGGTTCAGCTATAGCGTGCCTAAAGGCATCAGCATTATCTTTTTAATGCTTACAGCTCTATCAATTAAATGTAGACGAGAAAGCCGATGTACTTAAAAGTAGGGTTGTTAATTTTCTAAACTATGATTTTGAAAGTAGTCTTCCCTCTTTGCTACAACAGCACCCACCCCCTCCCCTCGGTGCTCCCTCAAAACCAACGCCCCTCACTTACAAGCGTCGTTGGTCCAGGTTTTAAACACTCTTGCTCGCTTCCATGGAAAGTTTGACTGTTTTGTTAGTTTTTGATATGTTTACGCTCACCTTTCCTGCAACACGTTGCTAATCCAGTTAGAAACACAGCAGGAGCTCCATTTGTCAACAAAGCTGTCAATCCTGATATGTCAAATAACTAAACAAAACAATTACCATGCACACTTAATATGTAGAGTTTCACTCTGAAATATCGAGATTAATTTAAAATGAACTAAAATTGTTTATGTTTTTTAAAACTTACATGACCTTAGGTATTTCCAACAGTTATCAAAGCCATATGACTCCTGAATTTCATAGGTGTTACATGACGTTTCATGACATTAACCTATTATTTTCCATTATGACCTCTTCAAACTAAATCAATATGAATTAAATTACATTTTGCAAACATAAGGCAGGATCTTGCTCTTAGAGATGAGCTTTCCGGAAACAGTAGAAACAAACAAACACACCTTTAATCAATAGTCAAATTGAGTCATGAACAATAAGCATTCCTGTTCACTCTCAGTGTGACACCTTTGAAAAATAACAATGACATTAATCAGGCAGGCTGGAAGTTCACTTTAGTCAGTGAAAAAAAGACCCAGCAAAAATCACAACAAAAACTTAAACAAGCCCACTGACAGACTACTCCGTAAGATTGTAAGATCAGAAATAGTCACACTTCCCTGTCATCATTTGTTGTTGTATTTGCTGGGCGTAACCTGTTACCATCAATGTGGATCAGATCACGTTAATATGGACGGGCACATCGGATCTGGTCACTTGCGATTTGTAATGTGGACAGTCAGTCAGTTAAATCAGATTCTGATCAGATTTGAGTGGGAAAAAAATCGGATTTAGGCAGCAATCTGAACAAAGTCTTAGAGATGCGAGCTTTCAGGATATAGAGACAAACAGACACTTTCTTCAGGAAACAATTTGACTGATTGGCTGATTGATTAGAGGTGCTGTGACACAGCACCTGTAATCAATCAATCAATCAGCTCCAAATTCAGTCATGAAGAATAAACATTTGTGCAATTGGTCAGAACTTGTTCCACCTCCCTTAAAATCCACATTAAAAAGAAGAGAAGATTGGGAAACTTTCCACTTTCAGGTTTTTAGGAACTGTCTGACTTCCCAACCCAGAAACGATGAAAGAGTTTCTGATCTTACTGGCTGCGCTCTGCGCTGGTCATCCTGCTGGAAAAGGTGAGCGATTATACACCATAGTTCTTGAGACAGGCCCAGTTGATCTTTAAATGGAGTGTTTGACAGAGATGATGACAGAGCTCTTCATCTCTTTAGTGTAATCTTTCTTCTGGAGTTTGTAGTGACTTTGAATCAAATGGTATAAATTAGAAATGTTTTTTTTATCTGTTCTGCAACCCCATGAAATGTAGTCTTTATAACAAAAGCAAGATTAGGAATTTGGACTTCAGATAGTCACTATAATAAATGTGTCGAGCTGTTTAAAGATAATTTAGTCTTGGCCTTCAATTGTCTTACTCGGCTGAAACTGAATTTACCATCTGGAATAAATTTAACTGAAGAGAAATTCAGCTACTTAAAGAATTTACAGCATGTGCTTTTATTAGCTGAATTTTTATTTCAATTGCCTACAGGATTTAGATTATCAAAAAAAGTACACTACCAGTTTTGCATTATCATAACTGAGTTTTAATATTTGTAAAACGATCAATCCCTGTTTCTAAACCAAAGCAACAAAAATAGACATCCAGGGCAAAAACGATTGGTTAATTTCCTCTCTAGCCAAAGTAGGTCTTTAATTCAGGCAGTGCTCGCTCTCTTTCAATCACTGTTATGGATAAAAATGACTGAAGCTCTAAAGGTTTTTTTTAAAGTTCTGGTACTTTTCATTCTGGAGATTGTATTCTATTGGGTTTTATAAAAAGGATCTGAAATTTTGCTAACCATGATTGTCCCACTATCATCAGTCCTAACATGAGTCCTCTCTTTCTTGCAGATCTTTCAGGGAAGGTGTGCACTTTCCCAGTTGAAAGTGCAACTTCTTCTGTGAAGCTCATTGCCAACGTTGAGCAGCCTCTCACCACCTTGACCATGTGCATGAGGTTTTTCTCCTCACTTACCCGAGGCCAATCTCTGTTCTCACTGGCTACCCGGTCTCAGTCTAACGCCTTCCTGCTCTTCAAGCGCTCTGTGGGTGTGTACCGACTGCACATCAATGGGGTTTCTCACGACATCCATGGACTACCTGACGAAACCAATGACTGGAACTCTGTCTGCTGGACATGGGACTCGACCAATGGCTTGACGGCACTGTGGGTCAACGGAAAGCGCAGTCCTCGGGCAATTCTGGCTAGCAAAGTATCTCTCACAGGTGTTCCCCTCATCATTTTGGGTCAAGACCAAGATAAATATGGTGGAGGCTTTGACCAGGGTCAGTCCTTTGTTGGGGACATTACAGACGTCCATATGTGGGACAAAGTCATCTCTCCGTGTGAAATTAGGTTTTTCATGGAAGGTAGCGCCTTCACACCAGGAAACCTTCTGAACTGGATCGACCTAAGGTTCTCCACCACCGGCTCTGTGTACGAGGTGCAAAGTGACTTTGCTAAGCTGTCCTGTTCTTAACTTATTTAACTGGCATCAAGGACGCAAAGAATTTTGTATGAGAGGTGAAATGGAAAAACCAGCATAAGTGAAGAACATCTGTTTTACAATGTCTCTAATTCAGTCCAAACCACTGTCTACAAAATAAAAGTCTTCAACTTGCCCAGTAAAGTTTCTTTATTTGATTTTTAAACCTGTTTTAAAGTTTATGGTTTTGCTCTGACCCTCTTTTCCACACTGAAAAGACTAAATAACTGTGCCTCTATCACAATCATGACTTACCAATATGGGATGAGCCCTGAATCAAGGCACTTCAGTGGCTCGGTAGATTCTCGTCCTACAAGCAGCCACCATCTTGACAAGGTTCTATAATTGTGTGAGACATGTTGTCTTTTGACTTCGAAAAAATAAAACTGCTTAAGTCTCACTATTCACACAGGCCCTTATATTAAAGCTGTAGACTCTCATTTGTTAGACTGAGGCTATAGGTTCATCAGAAGTGGGCAGCATCAAAAGGAGTTGATTTAAGCAAACAAATCTCTCATTGTTTAAACATGTAGCCCCCCCCCCCCCCCCCCTCCTTCATTGCAGATGTATCTTTTCAAACATTGTTTCATTTTCTTTGTAAATCCCAGTACATTAAGCCAACATGTTTTCTTATCAAACACCTTTTGAACAAACCATCTAACATTAACTTTACCAGGGAAAAATGACTATTTAGCATAAACTAAATGAAGACAACTAAAAAGAGTGAAATGTCTTAAGATGGATTTCACTTTTGACTCAGTTGAGCCATCGTTTTTTGTTTTTTTTAATTGTATAGAAATGAGTCTATGATGCAGATGGGTTTTTTTCAACATTGAGACTACGGGGCGACACTGCTTTCTGTTCTGTGGTTCAGCTATAGCGTGCCTAAAGGCATCAGCATTATCTTTTCAATGCTTACAGCTCTATCAATTAAATGTAGACGAGAAAGCCGACGTACTTAAAAGTAGGGTTAATTTTCTAAACTAGCATTATTTTGAAAGTAGTCTTCCCTCTTTGCTACAACTGCACCCACCCCCTCCCCTTGGTGCTCCCTCAAAACCAACGCCCCTCACTTACAAGCGTCATTGGTCCAGGTTTTAAACACTCTTGCTCGTGTCTATGGAAAGTTTGACTGTTTTGTTAGTTTTTGATGTTTACGCTCACCGTTCCTGCAACACGTTGCTGATCCTGTGAGGAACGTGGCAGGAACTCCATTTGTCAACAAAGCTGTCAATCCTGATATGTCAAATAACTAAACAAAACAATTACCATGCACACTTAATATGTAGAATTTCACTCTGAAATATCGAGATTAATTTAAAATGAACTGAATCTGTTATGTTTGTGTTTTTTAATACTTACATTACCTTAGGTATTTCCAACAGTTAAAAAAGTGACCCGGCTGTGTTTATTTTCAATCTATATCTTTGCCATGTATTCATTTTATTATTCAATATTTAAGGTATTCCTCAATTAATGTGTTTTTAAACATAAAACTTTTTCTTTTTTACATTTTGAGTACAAATCATTTTTGTATTACTACCCCTTTAATAGACTACATGGGTCAAAAATGACCCGTATTCATTTCCTATGTAATTTCATGTATAGCTGAGTGTTTCTTTGCTATGCTTTTTAAATTAATGTATGATCATTTAATATACTAAATATTAATTTAATATATTGTATTTGAATAACTTAAATCTTTACTTTTCTGTTTGCTTTTTTAAATTATGAACAAAAATAGGTTTTGTATATCATCGAGTTTACATACATGGGCCAAAAATGAGTAGACACGTGTGATTTTAAAGACAATGTACTGTGTAATGTACTAAATTAATTATTTTAGCAGTGATTTGGACCATACAATAACACATTTAATAAGTGAAATATGTTCATTTGTCACTTTGTCACACACTACATACACAAATCACTGTTGTTGACCCGCCCTCCTGTGTGACGTCCTCCTGTGGCTACATTAAGTTGTTTTAGTCCATGTCTTCCCATTGCCCTCTGTGAAATGCTTTTGGAGAGGAGGGGCTGCCCTTGGGTCTCTTAATATGTTGCATGATAAGTTTTGCCCAGGTCCTTCATGAATAGCCGGAAAAAAACATGGGAAAAAAACCAAAACATGACAATCTCAGTGTCATATGATTTTTCTGTCGCTTGCTGGTAAAGTTACAGAAGGTGGTTTGAGTTCAGACATGAGCCATACGACAGGTTGTTGGAATAAAACAGTGAAAGTGTTTTATCTCAGTGCAAGACTGTGAAAGCAAAGTTCAGAGCACATTAAAGAGAACATGCTTCACAGATTTACTTGTTAACCTACAAATCTTGTTATGTTCCAGTGAAACACAGTTGGTCCAGACTTCGTTTCAACCAAGGTACAACTAACAAAACGTGTTTACTTTAGAGGATCTACTCAACTAATTCACACAAAACACATATTAAGTGTCTTAACAAAGCTCATAGCATATCAGACCGTGTACTCTATATTATTATGGACAATGCTTCTAGTCCTTTTTCGTTGAGTAAAGTAAAGCCAAAATGCCCCTGAACGGGAGCTGACATATTGTGCTGGTGATGTATTTTGGAGCCAGCTGTGCAGATTGAAGATGGCGAGTGGAACCGTGGCCCCTTCCTTTAACCAATGCACACATTTAACATACTGATAAAAAGTCCCTCAGGTTGATACTGTCCACAACAGAACAGATTCGGTTTTAAAGAGACTCTCGCTCGTGTCTATGGAGAGTTCAATGACTGTTTTGTTAGTTTTTGATACGTTGACTCTCACCTTTCCTCCAACACTTTGCTAATCCAGTTAGAAACACAGCAGGAGCTCCATTTGTCAACAAAGCTGTCAATCCTGACGTTATGTCAAATAACTAACTAAGGCCCCGTTTACACGGAGACGCTGTGACAGTAAAACGAAACAGTTGAGTATCGGATTGGCCTTTCGTTCACACAGCGTTGGTGTTTCACGGGGGTGAAAACGCAAGCTTTTGAATTCGACCTCCAGGGTGGAAGGAAACTGATACGGGGGGCGTATCGCAGCCATGTGAACCATACATCGTGTATGTCGCCGCCGAAAGAGCATCGAACACTTGCGGCAAATTGTTCAACCTTTACCCAAGCACAGGGTGACCATACGCAGCATTTAGGTAAGACTTTAGCCGCTAAAGAGGATGTTGTGGAGGAAGTGGTTGTACGTGTCGCGTTGTAAAGTTCCACTGCCCACTACTGGCCGGGCGTGAGAACTACATCGTTTTCACTCAGGCAAGACCTGCCGTGTAGACGGTCTGAAGACGGGGCCTAAAACAAACAATTACCCTGCAGACTTAATGTTAATATGTTCATGAATTTTTACACTGAAACATCTAGATTGAAAGTGAACTAAACCTATGTGATTGTGTTGTTTTTTTAATACTTACATTATCTTAGATATTTCCAACAGTTATCAAAGCCAGTTACCAAATGTTACGTTGTAACATGACGTTTCATGCCATTACATGACATTTTTATTACGACCTCTTTAAGCTAAATCAATATGAATTATTCAACGACATTTTTTAATTAGTCAGGATTGGCATACATGATTTTTACACGTCAAAAACTTTCCATACACCTATGCAAGTGACTAAAAGCAAGATTAGGAATTTGGACTTTAGATAGTCACTATAAAAAATGTGTCACAAGGTCGTTAAAACAAACTTTGGCCTTTTCCTTCAATGATTTACAGCGTGTGTGAAATGTGCTTTTAATTCTTTTATTAGATGATTTTTTCTTTAAATTACCAACAGTATTTAGATTCTCAAACATGTACAAAATTACCAGTTTCACATTGTTATGAAACCAGAAATGTAACTTCTGTAAAAAGTAACTATCGATACCTGTTTCTATACCATATCAACAAAAATCTATGTTATCTTGCACGCCTTAAACCAGGGGTGTCCAAACTTTTTTCACAGAGGGCCACATAGAGGTGAGGTATATCACCTCACCTCTAGTGTATTAAAGTTAGCAAAATCAATCAATTGTAGGTAGCTTATGCTTGATAATTGAATATGCTTAAAGAAAAGAAAACAGCTTTCCATAATGTTTTTTCATTTATTTTCTTTCAAGAAGGGTTGGCAGGTCATTCTCAAAACAACAGGCTCAGATTGCTCCTTAGTCAGTATGGTGATCCCCTTCACAGCACTGTAGAAAAGGGGATGAATATATTTCAGGCTTGTTATGCAAATAGGTTATTGGGCTTATTACACATCAACTAACTTTTGTTAGAAAATGTTATCGACTTTAATAAATGAGTACAAATTTATTAGATAATTGGGCTTATTAACATATGAATGATTAAGCAATAAATATATTTTAACGCACCTATAATGGGAATAGTGTTGCACTCAGTGGGAACAGTGATGCTGCGCTTTGGACTGAAGGATGGCTGGCAGGTCAGGAGCAAGTTTGGTGGTTGAGATGCGAAGGACATCACAGAGATGGCTGTCGGTCACTTTGCTTCTCAGTCTGCTTTTGTTCAGATTTAACAGAGAAAATGTTTGCTCACATATGTATGTTGAGCCGAACAGACTCATCATTCTCTTTGCGTGCCGTCTCATCAGAGGAAACTTGGTATTTTCCAAGCTCCGGTAGAAGTCGGGTAGGGAGAGAAGCTGATGTTGATTCTTCAGAGAATCATCACACTGCATTTCAATGAGTTCTAATTGCAAACTCTCTTCCACTTCTTCTGCATCCATCAGGAAGGGAGTCGAGAACAGCTTGATTTCTTTCTCAATGGAAGAAAAATCTTGGAAGCGCTGACGGAATTCTGTCATGAGAGATGTGATCACAGACGCATACTTCTCATTTTTAGCAGTAAGATTGGCCTCTGGAAAAGCGCATTTAATTTCGGACAGCGTGGGGAAGTGTGCAACATTAAAGTTGCGTAGTTGTGTCTCAAAGAGACGGAGCTTCACACAGAATGCTTTCATGTGCGCATAAAGTTGTGGTACAAGCTGGTCTTTGCCTTGTAGGCTCTTGTTCAGTGTGTTAAGATGATCAGTAAGATCAACTAAGAATGCCAGGTCTGCCAACCAGAGAGGGTCACTCAGCTCATGAAGAGGTCGATCCTTCTCTCTTAAAAACTGGTTGATTTCTGATCGCAGGGAATAGAACCGCTGCAGCACGGAGCCGCGACTCAGCCAACGCACATCCGAATGATAGAGTATGTCCCCGTATTCAGCATCAACATCAGAGAGGAAAGCTTGAAATTGTCTGTGGTAGAGCCCTCGTGTTCGAATTATGTTGACAGTTTTCACCACAGTGTTCATCACATCGCCAAGCTGGACTGTCTTGGCACAGAGGGCTTCTTGATGGATGATACAGTGCATCTTAACAGCCTCACCTCCACTTTCTTGCACCTTGGCGCATACCATAGATGCCATTCCTTTGCGCTCCCCTGTCATAGCTGGAGCCCCATCCGTTGTAACTCCACACAGCTTGTCCCATTCAAGTCCCATCATGTCAATTGCATCTGACACAGCTTAAAAAATGTCCTTACCCGTTGTTGTGCCCTTTAGACTCCTAAGATCAAGAAGCTCCTCTGTGATACAAAAGTTATTGTCAACTCCCCGCAAAAAAATTAACAGCTGTGCGGTGTCTGTGACATCTGTGCTCTCGTCACATGCAATGGAGTAAAAATCAAAAGCACAAGCTTTATCTGAAACCTGATGTTTTATATTAGCTGACAAGTCTTCGATTCGCCGCGCAACTGTGTTTCTGGACATGCTGACGTTATTGAACTCCTGCAATTTTTCCGGGCACATTATTCCTGCGACTTTAGTGAGGCACTGTTTTATGAAGTCACCATCTGAGAAAGGTTTCCCGTGTCGGGCAATGAGCTGAGCTACCTCGTAGCTGGCTATTGTGGCATTTTCTTGTGTTTTATTAGCACGGAAAAAATACTGTTGTTGAGCTTGCAGGCCAGCTGTCATTTGTTTAACTTTCTGTTCACGCTCGGCACCAGTGCAGGACGTGTAGGTCTGATGTTTGGTTTCATAATGTCGCCGTACATTATATTCTTTCATCACTGCAACTGTTTCATTGCAAATCAAACAGACACACTTCCCCTTGACTTCTATGAAGAAATACTCATTTTCCCACCGTGTCTGAAATTTTCTACACTCACTTGCTATCTTGCGTTTCTTTGATTCTACCATTTCTGGGTTTTTTTCTTTTATTTCTCTTATTCTGGGAAGAAGCTGCTTTGTTCAAGACAAGTAAGACTCCCCCTAGTGTCAAAACTAGGAAGTACATTAAAGTCAAGTTCCATGTGTGGGCCATATTCCATTATATTTTTAGAATTTGCTGCGGGCCAATTAAAAACGGACCACGGGCCGCAGTTGGCCCGCGGGCCGTAGTAAACTGGAACTTCACAATGAAATTGAATTTTGGACATTTGTTGTTTTTACACGTCAAGAACTTTCCATACACCTATGCAAGTGACTAAAAGCAAGATTAGGAATTTGGACTTTAGATAGTCACTATAAAAAATGTGTCATAAGGTCGTTAAAACAAACTTTGGCCTTTTCATTCAATGATTTACAGCATGTGTGAAATGTGCTTTTAATTCTTTTATTAGATGATTTTTTCTTTAAATTACCAACAGTATTTAGATTCTCAAAAATGTACATAATTACCAGTTTTGCATCGTCATGAAACCAGAAATGTAACTTCTATAAAAAGTAACTATCGATACCTGTTTCTATACCATGTCAACAAAAATCTACATCCAGGGCATGAACGATTGGTTAATTTCTTGTTTTTAAAAGACATGCATGCAAAGTCTGGCAACCGGTTTAATTTACAGAATGGCAACATTTTGAGACTGAAGCTCTGAGGGTTTTTTAAAGTTCTGGTACTTTTCATTCTGGAGATTGTATTGTATGAAGTTTTACATTTTTTTGTAATTTTTATAAACTTGATTGTCCCACTGCCATCAGTCTTAACACGAGTCCTCTCTTGCTTGCAGATCTTTCGGAGAAGGTTTTTACTTTCCCAGTTGGAAGTGCAACTTCTTCTGTGAAGCTCATTGCAAACGTTGAGCAGCCTCTCACCGCCTTGACCATGTGCATGAGGTTTTTCTCCTCACTTACCCGAGCCCAATCTCTGTTCTCACTGGCTACCCCGTCTCATTCTAATGCCTTCCTGCTCTTTAAGTCCTCTGTGGGTTTGTACGATATAAGCATCAATGATGTTTCTCACGACATCCATGGACTGCCTGACGAAACCAATGAATGGAACTCTGTCTGCTGGACATGGGACTCGACCGATGGCTTGACGGCACTGTGGGTCAACGGAAAGCGCAGTCCTCGGGCAATTCTGGCGAGCAAAGTATCTCTCTCGGGTGTTCCCATCATCATTTTGGGTCAAGACCAAGATAATTATGGTGGAGGCTTTGACCAGCGTCAGTCTTTTGTTGGGGACATTACAGACGTCCATATGTGGGACAAAGTCCTCTCTCCGTGTGAAATTAGGTTTTTCATGGAAGGTGGCGCCTTCACACCAGGAAACCTTCTGAACTGGATCGACCTAAGGTTCTCCACCACCGGCTCTGTGTACGAGGTGCAAAGTGACTTTGCTAAGCTGTCATGTTTTTAGCTTATTTAACTGGCATCAAGGACGCAAAGAAGTGGAATTGAAGTTTAGTCCAAAGGCAACTTTACCTGAGTGACTGTGTTTTACTAACTGGTGAACACAGAAGTTTACTTTGTTTTTTTTCTCTGTCCACCAGTTAGTTTAGAAATGAAGAAGCATTTTGTATGAGAGGTGAAAGGTCTTCAAGAGCTTTAACTAAGTCCAGTTGCCTTTGCTCAAACTTCAATGGGGACAAACCAGCATAAGTGAACATCTGTTTTACAATGTCTAGACTGCAGTCCAAACCACTGTCTACAAAATAAAAGTCTTCAACTTGCCCAGTAAAGTGTCTTTGATTTTTAAACCTATTTGGGGAAAAAAACGAACAGTTTATTCCTTTCTAAATTCTTACAAAAATACACTAAGTTTTGCTCTGAACCTCTTTTCCACACTGAAAAGACTAAATAACTGTGCCTATATTATAATCCTCATTACTTACCAATATAGGATGAGCCCTGAATCAAGGCACTTCAGTGGCTCGGTAGATTCTTCTCCTCCTAGAAGCAGCCACCATCTTGACAAGGTTGTATAATTGTGTGAGACATGTTGTCTATTTGACGTTCGAAAAAATGAACGTGCTTTTTGCTCCAACTGCATGGAAAGTTTGACTGTTTTGTTTTTGATATGTTTACGCTCACCTTTCCTGCAACACGTTGCTGATCCTGTGAGGAACGTGGCAGGAGCTCCATTTGTCAACAAAGCTGTCAATCCTGATATGTCAAATAACTAAACAAAACAATTACCATGCACACTTAATATGTAGAGTTTCACTCTGAAATATCTAGATTAATTTAAAATGAACTAAATCTGTTTTTGTTTTTTAATACTTACATTACCTTAGGTATTTCCAACAGTTATCAAAGCCATATGACTCCTTAATTTCATAGGTGTAACATGACGTTTCATGTACGGCATACATTTTAGGACATCCTCAGGTCTCAGACGAAGGTGTCAGACCTCAGACGAAAAAGCATCAGTTCTCAGGAAAACCTCCGTCGGGTGTCAGACCTCAGACGAAACGGCCTCAGACGAAAAAGCCTCAGACGAAACGGCCTCAGACGAAAAAGCCTCAGACGAAACGGCCTCAGACTGAACGGCCTCAGACGAAAAAGCCTCAGACGAAAAAGCCTCAGACGAAACGGCCTCAGACTGAACGGCCTCAGACGAAAAAGCCTCAGACGAAACGGCCTCAGACGAAAAAGCCTCAGACGAAACGGCCTCAGACTGAACGGCCTCAGACGAAAAAGCCTCAGACGAAACTGCCTCAGACATATTTATTTTATTTATTTTTAAATTCGAGGGGGGGGGGGGGGGTGACTAAACGGCCTCAGATATAATTATTTTATTTATTTATATATTTTTAAATTGGGGGGAAGCGGAGCGTTGCCGGGGAACATGAAACGTCATCAAGATGCGACCACAACAACCCTGGCGCGTCTATGGGCGCGGAATGAAAATACAGTAAGTAAGTTTTCATTCCGCGCCCATAGACGCAAAATAAATAAAATAAATATGTCTGAGGCAGTTTCGTCTGAGGCTTTTTCGTCTGAGGCCGTTCAGTCTGAGGCTTTTTCGTCTGAGGCCGTTCAGTCTGAGGCTTTTTCGTCTGAGGCCGTTCAGTCTGAGGCCGTTTCGTCTGAGGCTTTTTCGTCTGAGGCCGTTCAGTCCGAGGCTTTTTCGTCTGAGGCCGTTCAGTCTGAGGCCGTTTCGTCTGAGGCTTTTTCGTCTGAGGCCGTTTCGTCTGAGGCTTTTTCGTCTGAGGCCGTTTCGTCTGAGGTCTGACGCCGTTTAGTCTGAGACAGTTTCATCTGAGGCCGTTTAGTCTGAGGTCTGACACCCGACGGAGGTTTTCCTGAGAACTGATGCTTTTTCGTCTGAGGTCTGACACCTTCGTCTGAGACCTGAGGATGTCCTAAAATGTATGCCGTATTCATGACATTAACCTATTATTTTCCATTATGACCTCTTCAAACTAAATCAATATGAATTAAATTACATTTTGCAAACAAGGCAGGATGTTGCTCTTAGAGATGAGCTTACCGGAAACAGTAGAAACAAACACACCTTTACTCAGTGAAATTGAGTGAACAATAAACATTCCTGCTATTGGACAGAACTTGTTCCACCTCCCTTAACCCTTTGATGCACAACATGGTCCAAAAGTGACCTGGCTGTGTTTATTTTTAATCTATCTCTTTGCCATGTATTAATTTGATTATTCAATATTTTTTTTTTTTAAAGGATTATTTTTGGCCTTTTTGCCTTTATTGATAGGACAGATAGAGTCGGAAAGGGGGAGAGAGTGGGGAGAGACATGCGGGAAGGTGGCCACAGGCCGGACGCGAACCCAGGCCGCCCGCGCGAGGAGCAAGGCCTCGCAACATGGTACGCGCGCAGTCGCTGCCGCTGAGCTATCGGCGCCCCCGATTTGATTATTCAATATTTAAGGTATTCCTCAATTAATGTGTTTTTAATCATAAAAACTTTTTCTTTTTTACATTTTAAGTAAAAATCATTTTTGTATTATTACCCCTTTAATAGACTACATGGGTCAAAAATGACCCGTATTCATTTCCTATGTAATTTCATGTATAGCTGAGTGTTTCTTTGCTATGCTTTTTAAATGCATGAGGCCAGATCTTGCACGCCTTAAACAATAATCAAATTGAGTCATGAAGAATAAACTTTCCTGCTATTGGTCAGAACTTGTTCCACCTCCCTTAAAATCTCCTTTAAAAAGAAAAGAAGAGAAGATCAGGAAACTTACAGGTTTGTTAGGAACTGTCTGACTTCCCGGCCCAAAAAAGATGAAACACTTTCCGATTTTACTGGCTGCGCTCTGCGCTGGTCATGCTGCTGGAAAAGGTGAGTGATTATACACCATAGTTCTTGAGACAGGCCCAGTTGATCTTTAAATGGAGTGTTTGACAGAGATGATGACAGAGCTCTTCATCTCTTTAGTGTAATCTTTGTGTCTTTAGAGTTTTTTGTGATTTTCAGTCAGGAGACATTAATTAGAAAAGTTTTTCTTCAACCCCATAAGGATTCTTGCTAGGACTTGGTGTTACAATCCCATGATGATCAGTTCAGTCATAATGAAGGAGGTGTTCTCTGAGTGGGGTTGGATTACGAGATTTGGGGCTTGACCGCCTGGTGCCACCAGTCCAACACATCCTCAGTTGTGTACCACAGAGTCTTAGGGCGTTTCGGCCTTTTATCACAAGACGCCCTCCTCCGTGGCTGGCCCGCCACAGGCTGATCAGACCCGGGCGTGTGTCACACTGGGGGCACCCTGCGGCCTTTTAGCAGCCCAAACGGTCTCCTTTCTCTTCATCCACAACCAATGACTGCTCCTTTCAGCAACACTGGCTAGCTCCTTGATGGCCTTCCGTTGAGTCTGCCCTCTGATACCGACCTCCTTCAGGAGCCTTGTGGTGGAACTGGCTACAAATCCCCTACAGCCAACCTCTACTGGTCGCACCTTAACGCTCCAGCCCCGATCCTCTGCATCAGCTGCTAAGTTGGCATACCGCAGGCTCTTCCTTTCGTAAGCTTCATCGATGGCCTCCTCCCACGGTACTGTCAATTCAATGATGAAGACTCGTCGACAGGATGTGGACCAGAGGACCAAGTCTGGGCGCAGGTTGGTCATTGCAATTTCCGGTGGGAAAGTGAGCCTCTGGCCTAGGTCAACGCTCATTTCCCAATCCCGGGCTGCATCCAGTGGGCTTGAGTGGTTCAGAGACTTGATCAACTGCTTCTCTCCCTCTCGAACAAAAGCAGTTTTAGAGAAGGTAGTCAGGGGAAGATGTTTCCGGGGCATGGTGTTGGTGGTTACCCTCTTCTTTTCAAGCTCTGCCGCCAGACATTTCAGCACCTGATTGTGGCACCAGGTATATCTGCCTTGGTTGAGGCTGGTCTTGCAACCCACCAGGATGTGTTTAAGGGTTGCTGGTGCAGCACACTGGGGACAGGCTGGGTCCTCTCCAAACCAGAGATGTAAATTAGTTGGAGAGGGTAGGGTGTCATATGTTGCTCTTATAATGAAACTGACCCTGTTGGCCTCCATGCTCCACATTTCGCTCCACGTGATTTTCCTCCTTTCCACACCTTCCCATTTCATCCAGCGGCCCTGCTTGACTTGGGAGACTGCGGTTGCACGTCTGGCTGCTTCTTCCTGGTGGCGCACCTCCTCAACCACCAGCTGCCGACGTTCAGATGGTGTTGCCTTCTGCCATGTGGGTGTTGTTGTTCCTAGTCCTAGGCCCTGTCTTCCTTGTTGGACTTTCCCCACTATGTCTCGGTGTCTTAGAGCCGCTTTCGCCTGTGCCACTGCTGTCACAGGCCTCCATTTCCTACCTGTTGCCAGGGTGATAGTGGCACCTCTGACAAAAGGATCCCTGGAATCTGTGAGCGTCATCTCAAGCCTTGTTTTAGCACATTTGTACTCCTCCACCAAGCTTGAAATTGGCAGTGAGAGGGCTCCATTACCATACAGGCCTATGGTGCTGAGGCATTTGGGTAGTCCCAGCCATTTCCTCACTTGTGCGTTCACCAATTGCTCCAACCGATTCACATGAGAGAGGGTGATCTCGTACATAGATAAAGGCCACATGAGACGAGGCAGCAGTCCAAACTGGAAACACCACAGCTTTAACTTGCCTGGGAGAGCAGTGTTGTTGATTTGCTTGAGGCCACAGATGGTGTCCTGCTTGAGTTGTTCCACTTGGTTGGTATCCTTGAGATTTGCGTTATACCAGCGGCCAAGGCTTTTGATGGGCTTCTCCTGTATCGTTGGTATCGGCTCATCATTGATGTGGAACCTCTCATTGGACAGTTGGCCTTTGATCAAAGAGATACTGCGGGACTTACTGGGTTTAATCTCCATTCGTGCCCATCTGATGTTTGTCTGGAGTTTGTCCAGTAGTCGTCTGGTGCATGCCTTTGTTGTGGTTATGGTCGTCATGTCATCCATATATGCCCTGATTGGAGGAAGTCGCAGCCCACTCTTCAGACGTTCTCCTCCTACCACCCATCGGGATGCTCGAATAATGAGCTCCATGGCCATTGTGAAAGCAAGTGGAGAAATTGTGCAGCCTGCCATTATCCCTACTTCCAGGCGCTGCCAGGTCGTTGTAACAGACTGTGCTGTAACGCAGAACTGGAGGTCCTGGAAATAGGTTCTGACGAGTCTTGTGATGTCCTCTGGGATTTGAAAGAAGTCAAACGCTGCCCACAGCACCTCGTGAGGCACTGACCCGAAAGCATTTGCGAGGTCTAAAAAGACCACATGTAGATCTCTTTTCTCCTTCTTGGCTGTTTGTACCTGGTGCCAGATGGTATTGGCATGCTCCAGACATCCTGAGAAGCCACCTATGCCTGCCTTCTGCACTGAGGTGTCCACAAAATTGTTACGTTGCAGGAATACTGAAAGTCTTTTCGCCACAACACTAAAGAATAACTTTCCTTCCACATTGAGAAGATTGATCTGACGGAATTGGTCTATCGTTGAGGAGTTCTTCTCTTTTGGAATTAGGGTTCCTCCTGCCCGTCGCCAAGCCTTAGGTATGATACATTTTTCCCATGCCACTTTCATTAGCTTCCAGAGGTACTTCCTGACGCCTGGCGTGTTCTTATAAAGCCTATATGGGACGCCGTTGGGCCCGGGGGCCAATGATGTTCTTGCCCGCTTTATTGCACTCTCAACCTCGCTCCATGTAGGGGGCTTCGAGTCCATCTGGTGCATAGGTGGTTGGATTGGTGGCATATCATCAGGAATTATGACAGGTTCATGCCTTTGGTTGTCAGAATAGATCTTCTTCAGGTGCTCCTCTAATTCCCTAATAGGGACTTTGAGGGTCCCGGTTTTCTCCTTGGCAAAGATGTCCTTGACGAACCTGTAGGGATCTCTATAGAAGGCAGTCCTCACTCGCTCCTTCTTCTTGCGTTGCCTTCTCAGGCATTCTGCTCTCCTCAGTGTTGCTAGGCGTTGCTTGATGTCTGCCTGTAACTCCTCCAGCCCATTCCTTTCGGTTCTTGTGGCTTTCTTCCACTGCTTCTTTAGGCCTCTTCTTTCTTTCACCAGCCGCTCGATTTCTTGCTGTCTTCTGGACATGGGCTTGGTTGAGGGTTCTTTCTGTGTGCTGCTTTTAACCCCAAATCTCTCTGCGCCATAGGTATAGATGATCTCTCCCATCTTGTCCAGCTTTCTTTCGACACCACCTTTGAGACCTTCTAGAAGATGGACAAGGTCTATATCGGTGTTTTCCCACTCTTTGTTCTGGCAGGATTTAGGCCACATAATCAGAGGCTTCCGTCCCTCCATCTTCCGTTCTATTGCAAGCTGCGGCTGGGTGGGCTCACTACTCTGCTCAGTACATGATTCCATAAGGGGATTTGTGACCGGCTGTGCTTCCTCTGGGGTTCTGATACCCTGTGGGCTGTGGTGAGCATCCTGCCACTGGGTTTCAATCGACTGATTTGACCTACCTCTAAGGAAGTAATGGTCAATGCGAGGCCCCTTTTGGAGCTGCTTCAGGCACCTTTTCCTCCCCTGATGAATCTTGAGACCCTTTTCTGATGTTATCTTTTTCCAGCCGCAGGTGCAGCTTTGTAGCTTGTGTCCTGCCAGTGCCGTTTCTTCATTAGTTACTGTGCTAGTCATCAGAGTCGTCGTCATTTCCGTTCCGTGGTCTGTTACCGTGTGGTCTACCGATGAGTCATCTTGCGCCCCCGCTCTCGCAGACTCTAGGGGTGTTATTCCTCTTGAGGTTTTTGTAGCCAAAGTAGGGTAGAATATAGTCATAACAAAAATATAGGAGTCTATTTACTGTGTATTTATATATTGTATTTCAATGGGTTTGGTTAATGTTTAGCTTGTATGGTTGAGTGATGTCACAGGTGAACAGGAAATGGAGACAAAAGTTGTGGAAACATATACGGTTCTTACTGTAAAGTATGTAATCTAACAAACGAACAACAACAAAACGGCTTGTTTGCTTCATACAATAAACTGGAACTTCACAACATAATTGAATTTTGGATATTTGTTATTTTTACGCGTCAAGAACTTTCCATACACCGACGCAAGTGACTAAAAGTAAGATGAGGAATTTGGACTTTAGATAGTCACTATAAAAAATGTGTCACGAGGTCGTTAAAACAAACTTTGGCCTTTGCCTTCAATGATTTACAGCGTGTGTGAAATGTGCTTTGAATTCTTTAATTAGATGATTTTTTTTCTTTAAATTACTGAAAGTATTTAGATTCTCAAACATGTACAAAATTACCAGTTTCACATCGTTATGAAACCAGAAATGTAACTTCTGTAAAAAGTAACTATCGATACCTGTTTCTATTCCATGTCAACAAAAATCTATGTTCAATGCATGAACGATTGGTTCATTTCCTGTTTTTAAAAGACCAAAAACTGCATGCAAAGTCTTGCAACTGGTTTAAATTACACAATTACCATGGCAACATTTTGTTGCCAAAGTAGGTCTGTAATTCAGTGTTGGCTCTCTTTCTTTTTTTTTTTTTTAAATTATATCTTTATTTCGAATGGACAGAAAATGACCACACATCAAGCATACATATCAACAAAGGTAATGACAGATGTCCATCCGGTTTTTGTTTTAAAGTACAATAGAAAAGGGAAGAACAAAAAAAAAAAGAGAGAAAACATGAAACCAAGAACAGAAACCAGGTGAGGGGGGTCACCCGCCGCCGCCATCAAAAAGAGAGACATCGAAAGACATTCACGGAAATAAACATAAGATAGTGATACCAGTGATATTAGAAAAAGTCTGCTCTCTCGGGGGTAATAAAGACAATCCAGTTATTCCAGATCCGATAGAATTTGTCCCTTTGAATCTTTAGTTGATAGGATAGTTTTTCCATCTTAAATATTTCAAGAGTTACTCCAAACCAGTCCTTAATAGAAGGTAGAGTCGGACTCAACCATCTTCTCGTAATCGGTTTTTTGCTTGCCACCAAAAGTAACTGTAATAGTTTTATTTCACTCCTGCGTTCCAAAAAAGAAACGCGACCCAGATACAGGACCTCAAAGCTCAGAGGGACTTGAGTGTTAAAAACCTTACTTAGAGATGTCTGAATACCCCTCCAGAAGACACCTAGTTTGGGACAATCCCAAAAGATATGGTAATGATTAGCCACAGTCGAGCCACATTGTCTCCAGCATGGCACATGTTCCCCTTTATACCTCTCCTGATGTGGTGTCCTGAAAAACCTAATAATATTTTTCCAACAATGTTCCCTCCAGCTCATGGAGCTGGATGTTGACCACTGAAAGGACCATATATCGCCCCACGCCTCCTCAGATATCTGGGTCCCAGATTCTCTTTCCCATTTACCTTTAATGTAAAAAGTATTCTTATTACCAGCATGGGACAGAGCAGTATAAAGCTTTGAAATCGAGTTAGAAGGGGTCATGGTTAATGCATTCTTTACAATGTGAAAAAATTCTGATTCAACAGCTGAGAAGTTGACCAATTTACATTCATGGACAATATATGACCGTAACTGCAGGTATCTGTGGAAATCGTTCCGCGACAGGCCATGTTTGTCCCTCAGGGTCTCGAAGCTGTGCACAGTGTTTTTCTGAGTGAGTGAAAGGAGAGTAGTGAGACCATGGACCGACCATGATTTAAAGCTAGAGTCGTGTCTGTTAGGGAGAAAATCTGAATCATGCGCGAACCATCTGAAAGATCTCAACATTTTATATATATCACAAGTATTTATCACTTTCTGCCAGACTTGAAGCGTATGATTCACCCAAGGATTCCCCAATCCTTCCAAGCGAGTCATAAGACCCTTATCCGCTATCACTGCTTGGATGGGGAACTGTTTAGATAGGCTGGACTCCAGTTCCTTCCATCTAGCTATATATGTGTCATCACACCAGTATAGGAGGGGAGCTATTTGTGAAGCATAATAATAATTCCTTAGACAGGGGAGACCTAACCCTCCACTTTCCTTGGCCAGTTGAAGGGTGGTATATTTAATCCTTGGTTTCCGGCCCTGCCAGACAAATCTGGAGATCCATTTGTCCCACTCACTGAATTGATTATCAGACACCTCCACAGGCAAGTTCCTAAAAACGTAAAGTAAACGGGGGAGCACATTCATCTTAACTGCACTCATCCTAGAGCTAAGGCTCAAAAAAGGGACCAAGTTCCATCTGTGTAAATCTGCTTTTATACTTGAGGATATTGGCTCATAGTTTGCCCGGAAGAGCACTGAAAGGTCTCGTGTCAGGTGGACACCCAAATACTTAATACTCTCGTTTTCCCAGTTTACTTTAAATTTCTCACGTAAATTCGCAGAGGCCACATAGTTAAGAGTCATCACCTGAGTTTTTAAAATGTTAACTTTATAGCCAGATAACCTGCCAAAATCAGTCAAAGTAGACATCAATTCTGTGAATGACTTCTCCGGTTCCCCCAGACAGACCAACACATCATCCGCAAACATTGCTACTTTATGCTCTATTCCTGACATAGTAATGCCCTTAATATTTCGGTTTTGTCTAATTAATTGGCCTAGTGTTTCAATAAATAAATCAAAGAGGAGTGGCGAGATTGCGCACCCCTGCCTGCATCCCCGATTCAGAGCAAAAGCTCCAGAAAGATCACCATTTACCTTGATGCGGGCCGAGGGTCTGTCATATAAGGCCTGGATTACTTTAATAAACTTCACCTGAAAACCAAACTTCCCCAGTACCTTATACAAAAAAGCCCATCTAACAGAGTCGAAAGCCTTTTCGGCATCCAGACTCCCTATAATTGATTGAGGCCCCTCTATATGAATTTGACTTAAAATGTGTAGTACTCTCCTAATATTATCTGACGTCTGTCTCTGATGAATAAAACCAGTCTGGTCCAGATCGATGAGAACAGGCAGCAGCTTCTCCAGTCTGCGGGCAAAAACAGAGGTGAACAGTTTATAATCCAAATTGAGGACACTAATTGGCCGGTAATTCCCACATTCTCGCCTATCTTTACCCTCCTTAGGGATAACAGAGATCGTTGCCTCCCTCCAGGAGGGTGGGATTTCTCCCTCCTGAAGGATGTGATTAAACGCTCTAAGTAATAGTGGGACTAGTTCTAACCTCAAGCAGCGGTACCATTGAGCATTATACCCATCTGGCCCAACTGCCTTCCCCAACTTCAGTCTGGTGATAGCAGCGTTAATTTCCTCAGCTGAGATTGGTTTTATTAAATTCTCATTCTGAGATTCTGAGAGTGAAGGTAAATCAAGGGAGCTAAGAAAGGTATCAATGCAATGTTCCTCAGAGGCACTAGGTTGTGAGTACAGATCCCTGAAGAAACCCTCAAAACATTCCTGGATCTTTTCCAATTTAGTTTCCATGACATTAGTTTTAGGATTCCTGATTTTGTGTATTGTACTTTCCTCCTGTTGTTTACGTAGTTTGTACGCCAGATATTTTGCTGATTTCCCTCCTATCTCATAATATTTTTGTCTCAGGAAGGTTAAGTTCTTCTGGGCCTCCTGTGTGTAAATATCATTAATTTCACCCTGTAATTTCCTAATCTCCTGCTTAATAGCGGTGCTTGGGTTGTCAACATCTGCTTGTTGCTTCAGCTTTAAATTTGACTGAAGCTCAGCTAGTTTTTGCCCTTTGATTCTCTTCAGGTAGGAGGTAGTGGAGATCAATTTACCCCTCATTACAGCTTTAAGCGTATCCCATAGTATAGTCGGTGACACCTCCCCTGTGTCGTTAATTTCTAAAACCTCTTTAATGTCTTCCTTTATTTTAGATACTATGGCAGGGTCATTGAGTATATGCGAGTTGAGTTTCCACAGAGTATTTCGATTTTTCCTTGCCACCTGCAGAGAGACATATATGGGGCTATGATCAGAGAGATCCCTTGTTAGTATGTCACAGTCTCTAATCCTAAATCTATCCACAGTAAACATAAAAAAGTAATCCAGTCTAGCATAGACTTTAAATGAGCTTGAATAGTGTGTGTATCCTTTGATAGATGGGTACCGCTCTCTCCATACGTCTATTATCCCCATTTCCACCATATAGGAGTTTATTTTCTTCAAGAGTGGGTTAGTCTGAGTCGTTGGATTAGAGGAGTCTAGTTTGGGAACAAGCCTAAAGTTGAAATCCCCCCCACAGATGACCGTGCCCGGAGAGTCCAACATCAGATCAAAAATGTTCCTATAGAAAACCCAGTCGCTCCCAGGCGGGGCATACACATTTAATATTGTGATTTCAGACCCCTCTATCTTGCCCGTTATCCTAATAAATCTGCCCTCATCATCACTGACTTCTGAGATATGTTCGTAGTTAAGTGCACCAGAGATAAGCGTAGCCACACCCCTTTTATGTTTAGATTTGACGGATGAGGAAAAAACGTGTCTAAAACCTTTCCTTTTCAACCTCAGATGGTCCGCTTGGTTCATGTGTGTCTCTTGAAGTAAGGCAATGTGAGCTTTTTCTTTCTTTAGTTTAGACAGTATCTTACTCATCTTTACCACATTCAAGACCCCATTCACATTAAAAGAAATTATTTTCACTGGCTCACTCTGCATGTCGTTGTATTAACTGAGCACACCACAACCCGGCAGCGGCAGGCAGACCCCCCTCGGAACAATAACAAGTACCATGAATAGAAAACAAACAAAAGTAGTTGGTACATAACTGAAGCATGAACACTCCTAGCCACACTTCCAGCAGTGGACCACTTCCACTGCTTCCCTTTGTCCTTGAAGGAATACCCCTATTTACTCCCTGAGGTAGGGGGCCTTCCACTGTGATGGCGCCCTTAGAAAAGAGAATCCCCACCCATTTTAACTCGACAACCGTTGCATCTCACCATGTCGTCCAGAACATAACATCATATCAGTTCTCTTCCCGTCTATATACTTGCAGCCTCTCCTTGTAGCCTGCAGCTCCCTGGTTCTGCCGCGGCCGCCGACCCCCGACCCGACTCCAAGACGACCATCTCTGTAGTTTCTCTCTAAGAGTAGCCGGTGGTTTAATCACAGTCACCGGGAACCCCCGACTCGCCAGGTCCGCTGTCGCTTCCTCCACCGAGTTGTAGGTTTTCGCTCCATCCTCATAGAACACCTTCAGACGAGCTGGATAGAGGGTCCGGAACCGCAGATTCTTGTCCTTCAGGATCCTCCGTGCATCTGCATACTCTTTCCTCATAGCCATGATCTCCGGAGGGTAGTCATGGTCAACATTTATTTTATTATTGTTCCACATAAAACCTTTTTTCTGCCACGCGAGCCTCAGCACTTCTTCTTTGACTGTAAAGCACAGAAATTTTACCAGGATCGATCTGGGCTGGGACCCGACTGGAGGGGGAGATGATAGTGCTCTATGTGCCCTCTGGATCTGTAGTGCTGTTGAAGGGGGGATGTTGAGATTCTCCCGAAGTATTTTCTCCACAAAGTGGGTCATGGTTTGTGAGCTCGATTCCGCTCCTTCCGGGACCCCGTACAGTCTGAGTGTCTCCTTTCTCGAGTAGGCCTCCAGCGATGCCAGTTTAAAGTTCAGTTTTTCTTGCGATGTTACAAGCTCAGAAACTATTTCGTCAGTTGTTTGCAACTGATCTTCATGCACAGCAACCCTGGTTTCTATCTCGTTGAGCCTGGCGTTTGTTTTGTCCAGCTCACCTCTAATGACCTGCAGTTGTGACTTTGTGTCTTTTCGGAATTCTTTCACCTCTCTTCCAACTCCTCTTAGCTCTGTCAGTATCAACGTCAAGCTTACCGGACCGTCCTCGTTCTCTGTACCGGTATCTTCAAAGCTCGGAGCGGGGGAAGCGCCGCGGCTAGCCCCGGGGGAGCTAGCGTTAGCTTCCTCCGTTAGCTGCATTTCCTCGTCTTCAGCATGCTCGAAAGCTGACTTTCTACCTCTTCTGTTCTTTTTGGACGTCATCTGAGCCCCTTTAACCTCGTTTTCAAGTATTTCGCCGGTCAGTTAATGCACTTTGGGGCAGTTTTAAGTACTTCTCGTCGAGAGCTCTCTTACTAAGTTGCCATCCCCTTGCGACCGGAACCGGAAGTCCTGTTGGCTCTCTTTCAATCACTGCAGCTTATGGATCAACTAAAACTGAAGGTTTAAGGGTTTTTTAAAGTTCTGGTACTTTTCATTCTGGAGATTGTATTGTATCAGGTTATATAAAAAGTATCTGAAATTTTTATAAACTTGATTGTCCCACTGCCATCAGTCCTAACATGAGTCCTCTCTTGCTCTTGCTTGCAGATCTATCAGGGAAGGTTTTTACTTTCCCAGTTGAAAGTGCAACTTCTTCTGTGAAGCTCATTGCCAACGTTGAGCAGCCTCTCACCGCCTTGACCATGTGCATGAGGTTTTTCTCCTCACTTACCCGTGGCCAATCTCTGTTCTCACTGGCTACCCGGTCTCATTCTAATGCCTTCCTGCTCTTTCAGCTCTCTGTAGGTGCGTACCGACTGAACATCAATGATGTTTCTCATGACGTCAGTGGACTGTCTGACGAAACCAATGAATGGAACTCTGTCTGCTGGACATGGGACTCGACCGATGGCTTGACGGCACTGTGGGTCAACGGAAAGCGCAGTCCTCAGGCAATTCTGGCTAGCAAAGCATCTCTCACAGGTGTTCCCCTCATCATTTTGGGTCAAGACCAAGATAAATATGGTGGAGGCTTTGACCAGGGTCAGTCTTTTGTTGGGGACATTACAGACGTCCATATGTGGGACAGAGTCATCTCTCCGTGTGAAATTAGGTTTTTCATGGAAGGTAGCGCCTTCACACCAGGAAACCTTCTGAACTGGATCGACCTAAGGTTCTCCACCACCGGCTCTGTGTACGAGGTGCAAAGTGACTTTGATAAGCTGTTATGTTGTTAGCTTTTGTAACTGGCATCAAGGATGCAAAGCTAAACGAAAGAAGTGGAATTGAAGCTTAGTCCAAAGGCAACTTTACCTGGTTGACTATGTTTTACTAACTGATGGACACAGAGGTTTACATTTTCTATCTCTGTCCACCAGTTAGTTTAGAAATGAAGAAGCCTTTTGTATGAGAGGTGAAATGTTTTCTTTAACTAAGTCCAGTTGCCTTTGGATCAAGTTTCGATTTATCATTGTGAAACTGGAACAATGAGAACCAGCAAAGACAAATAAGATAAGAACATCTGTTTCAAATCTTTCAGTCATCTAATTCAGCCTAAACCACTGTCTACAAAATAAAAGTCTTTAACTCAGCTCAGTGAACTTTCTTTTGTTTTCGGGTCTTTTTTATTTTTAAACTATTTCAAAAAAATGGATTTTCTCTTCTAAATAAATGTATATTTCATGAAATTAACATGATATTTTCATTATGACCTCTTCAAAATAAATCAATATGAATTATATTACATTTTTCATTTCGTCAGGATTTTGCATACATGAAGCAGGGTCTTAGGCCTCGTTCACACTGAACCTCCAAATCTAATTTTTAGCACATCCAGATTGTATGTGGTTTGATTTGTTCCCAGTCTGAACACAAAAAGCCACATGAGATCTGATTTTTTCTCATCTGATTCACACCACATACGGAGGCGGTTTCCAGTCTGATTCCTACATATCCAACTAAATCTGAACGTCTCGCTTGCTTCAGTGTGTCTTCAGTGTCACTCTCAGCGTGACACCATTGAAAAATAACAATGACATTAATCTGGCAGGCTGGAAGTTCACTTTAGTCAGTGAAAAAAACCCCAGCAAAAATCAAAACAAACGTAGTTAAACAAGCCCACTGACAGACTACTCCGTAAGATTGTAAGATCAGAAATAATCACACTTCCCTGTCATCATTTGTTGTTGTATTTGCTGGGCGTAACCTGTTACCATAGAAATCAATGTGGATCAGACCACGTTAATATGGATGGGCACATCGGATCTGGTCCCTTGCAATTTGTAATTTGGACAGTCAGTCAGTTAAATCAGATTCTGATCAGATTTGAGGGGAAAAATATCGGATTTAGGCAGCAATCAGAATAAAGCCTTAGAGATGCGAGCTTTCAGGATCTAAAAAACAAACACAGACACTTTCTTCAGGACACAATTTGACTGATTGGCTGATTGATTACAGGTGCTGTGACACAGCACCTGTAATCAATCAATCAATCAGTTCCAAATTCAGTCATGAAGAATAAACATTTGTGCAATTGGTCAGAACTTGTTCCACCTCCCTTAAAATCCACATTAAAAAGAAGAGAAGATTGGGAAACTTTCCACTTTCAGGTTTTTAGGAACTGTCTGACTTCCCAACCCAGAAAAGATGAAACAGTTAATGATCTTACTGGCTGCGCTCTGCGCTGGTCATCCTGCTGGAAAAGGTGAGTGATTATACACCATAGTTATTGAGACAGGCCCAGTTGATCTTTAAATGGAGTGTTTGACAGAGATGATGAAAGAGCTCTTCATCTCTTTAGTGTAATCTTTCTTCTGGAGTTTGTAGTGATTTTCAATCAAATGGCATAAATTAGAAATGTTTTTTTTATCTGTTCTGCAACCCCATGAAATATAGTCTTTATAACAAAAGCAAGATTAGGAATTTGGACTTCAGATAGTCACTACAATAAATGTGTCGAGCTGTTTAAAGAGAATTTAGTCTTGGCCTTCAATTGTCTTAGTCGGCTGAAACTGAATTTACCATCTGGGATAAATCTTGTGAACTGAAGGGAAATTCAGCTAATAAAAGAATTTACAGCATGTGCTTTTATTAGCTGAATTTTTATTTCAATTGCCTACAGTATTTAGATTATCAAAAAAGTACAGTACCAGTTTTGCATTGTCATGATAACTGAATTTTAATATTTGTAAAACGATCAATCCCAGTTTCTAAACCATAGCAACAAAAATAGACATCCAGGGCAAAAACGATTGGTTCATTTCCTCTCTAGCCAAAGTAGGTCTTTAATTCAGGCAGTGCTCGCTCTCTTTCAATCACTGTTATGGATAAAAATGACTGAAGCCCTGAAGGTTTTTTTTAAAGTTCTGGTACTTTTCATTCTGGAGATTGTATTGTATTGGGTTTTATAAAAAGGATCTGAAATTTTGCTAACCATGATTGTCCCACTATCATCAGTCCTAACATGAGTCCTCTCTTTCTTGCAGATCTTTCAGGGAAGGTTTGCACTTTCCCAGTTGAAAGTGCAACTTCTTCTGTGAAGCTCATTGCCAACGTTGAGCAGCCTCTCACCACCTTGACCATGTGCATGAGGTTTTTCTCCTCACTTACCCGAGGCCAATCTCTGTTCTCACTGGCTACCCGGTCTCAGTCTAACGCCTTCCTGCTCTTCAAGCGCTCTGTGGGTGTGTACCGACTGCACATCAATGGGGTTTCTCACGACATCCATGGACTACCTGACGAAACCAATGAATGGAACTCTGTCTGCTGGACATGGGACTCGACCAATGGTTTGACAGCACTGTGGGTCAACGGAAAGCGCAGTCCTCGGGCAATTCTGGCTAGCAAAGTATCTCTCACAGGTGTTCCCCTCATCATTTTGGGTCAAGACCAAGATAAATATGGTGGAGGCTTTGACCAGCGTCAGTCCTTCGTTGGGGACATTACAGACGTCCATATGTGGGACAAAGTCATCTCTCCATGTGAAATTAGGTTTTTCATGGAAGGTAGCGCCTTCACACCAGGAAACCTTCTGAACTGGATCGACCTAAGGTTCTCCACCACCGGCTCTGTGTACGAGGTGCAAAGTGACTTTGCTAAGCTGTCCTGTTAACTTATTTAACTGGCATCAAGGATGCAAAGAAATGGAATTGAAGCTTAATCCAAAGGCAACTTTACCTGAGTGAAGAATATCTGTTTAACAATGTCTCGAATTCAGCCCAAACCACTGTCTACAAAATAAAAGTCTTCAACTTGCCCAGTCAAGTTTCTTTATTTGATTTTTAAACTTATTTTAAAAAAGTGTTTTCCTTTCTAAACTCTTACAAAAATACACTAAGTTTTGCTCTGAACCTCTTTTCCACACTGAAAAGACTAAATAACTGTGCCTATATTATAATCTTCATTACTTACCAATATGGGATGAGCCCTGAATCAAGGCACTTCAGTGGCTCGGTAGATTCTTCTCCTACAAGCAGCCACCATCTTGAAAAGGATGTATAATTGTGAGAGACAAGATTGTCTTTTGACTTCGAAAAACAAAACGGCCTAAGTCTCACTCTTGACACGGGTCATTATATTAAAGCTGTAGACTCTCCTCTGTTATACTGTGGCTATAGTTTCATCAGAAGTGGGCAGCATCAAAAGGAGTTGATTTAAGCAAAACGAAAACTCAGAACAGTTTAAACATGTACCCCCCCCCCCTTCATTGCAGATGTGTCTTTTCAAACATTAACATTGTTTCGTTTTCTTTGTAAATCCCAGTACATTAAGCCAACATGTGTTCTTATCAAACACCTTTTGAACTAACCATCTAACATTAACTTTACCAGGGAAGAAGGACTCAATTGAGCATAATCTAAATGAAGACTAAAAAGAGTGAAATGTCTTAAGATGGATTTTACTTTTGACTCAGTTGAGCCATCAGTTTTTTTTATTCTTTTATAGAAATGAGTATGATGCAGATGGTTTTTTTTTTTTTCAACATTGAGACTACGGGGCAACACTGCTGTCTGTTCTGTGGTTCAGCTATAGCGTGCCTGAAGGCATCAGCATTATCTTTTTAATGCTTACAGCTCTATCAATTAAATGTAGACGAGAAAGCCGATGTACTTATAGGTAGGGTTGTTAATTTTCTATACTATGATTTTGAAAGTAGTCTTCCCTCTTTGCTCCAACTGCACCCACCCCCTCCCCTCGGTGCTCCCTCAAAACCAACGCCCCTCACTTACAAGCGTCGTTGGTCCAGGTTTTAAACACACTCGCTCGTGTCTATGGAAAGTTTGACTATTTTGTTAGTTTTTGATATGTTTACGCTCACCTTTCCTGCAACACGTTGCTGATCCTGTGAGGAACGTGGCAGGAGCTCCATTTGTCAACAAAGCTGTCAATCCTGACGTTATGTCAAATAACTAACTAAGGCCCCGTTTACACGGAGACGCTGTGACAGTAAAACGAAACAGTTGAGTATCGGATTGGCCTTTCGTTCACACGGCGTCGGTGTTTCACGGGGGTGAAAACGCAAGCTTTTGAATTCGACCTCCAGCGTGGAAGGAAACTGATACGGGGGGCGTGTCGCAGCCATGTGAACGAAACGGAGCGAACTCTCTGGCTGTGATGACCTCACCACACCTCCCCCCATACATTTGGACATGCGCAGTAATCGAGAACAAACATCAACAACAATGGTGGATTTGCTTGTGCTATGTGCTTCAGCAGCTATTCGTGTTGTATAAACACAACCTTGATATGATACATCGTGTATGTCGCCGCCGAAAGAGCATCGAACACTTGCGGCAAATTGTTCAACCTTTACCCAAGCACAGGGCGACCATACGCAGCATTTAGGTAAGACTTGGGAGAACTAGTCGCTAAAGAGGATGTTGTGGAGGAAGTGGTTGTACTGGTGAGTGTCGCGTTGTAAAGTTCCACTGCCCACTACTGGCCGGGCGTGAGAACTACATCGTTTTCACTCCGGAAAGACCTGCCGTGTAGACTGTCTGTACTTAGAATCCGGAGTGGGGTCGTTTCGATGCGTTTCTGTCACAGCGTCTCCGTGTAAACGGGGCCTAAAACAAACAATTACCCTGCAGACTTAATGTTAATATGTTAATGAATTTTTACACTGAAATATCTAGATTGAAAGTGAACTAAACCTATGTTATTGTGTTGTTTTCTTAATACTTACATTATCTCCCACATTGTGAAGTTTGCGGACGACACAATAGTGGTCGGTCTCATCTCCAACAACGATGAGACGCACTACAGGATGGAGGTGGGCCAACTGGCCACGTGGTGCAAAAACAACAACCTCTTCCTGAATATCGACAAGACCAAGGAGGTTGTTGTCGACTTCCGGAGGGCCCCCACTCCCAAACCCCCCCTGACCATCGACGGTGCTGCTGTGGAGAGAGTGAGCAGCACCAAGTTCCTGGGGGTCCACATCAGTGAGGATCTCTCCTGGACAGCCAACACCACATCACTGGCCAAGAAGTCCCAGCAGCGCCTCTACTTCCTCCGTACGCTGAAGAGAGCACGAGCATCCCGACCCATCATGTGCTCCTTCTACAGAGGCACCATCGAGAGCATCCTGACCAGCTGCATCACTGTGTGGCCGGGGAGCTGCACTGCTGCCAACCACAAGACCCTGCAGCGCACAGTGAAGGCGGCTGAACGGATCATCGGTGTCCCGCTCCCCTCTCTTCTGGACCTCTACGGCACCCGCCTCACCCGCAAAGCAACCCGCATTGTGAGTGACCCCACCCACCCCTCACACAGCCTCTTCAGCCTCCTGCCGGGGAGACGGTACCGCAGCCTGCGGGCCGGCTCTACCAGACTGAGAAACAGCTTCTTCCACCAAGCTGTCAGGAAGCTGAACTCTCTTCCCTCCCCTCTCTCCCCTCTCTCCCCTCCCTCCCCTCTCTCCCCTCCCTCCCCTCTCTTCCCTCCCCTCTCTTCCCTCTCTTCCCACCCCTCTCTCCCCTCTCTCCCCTCTCTTCCCTCCCCTCTCTCCCCTCCCTCCCCTCTCTCCCCTCCCTCCCCTCTCTTCCCTCCCCTCTCTCCCCTCTGCCCCCATGAACACTGAACACTGGAACCTCCTCCTGTTTGAACATTGAAACAGAACCCTGGTCACTTATTGCACATTGCACACATGCACAAGTTCACTTTTCTTATAATCTGGTTCTATACTCCATTTTATTTAACTTAATACTTTTGCACATTTAGGTTTATTAATGTAAATATTATTTATCTTTTTACATCTTTTTTACCTCTTTTTACCTTGTTTTATTTTATTTACCTTTTTCTTATCTACATTGCACCGTGGGGAGGGGGGAAACGTAATTTCGATTTCACTGTATGTCTGACATATTTTGGAATTGACAAATAAAGAACCTTGAACCTTGAACCTTGATCTTAGATATTTCCAACAGTTATCAAAGCCAGTTACCAAATGTTACGTTGTAACATGACGTTTCATGCCATTACATGACATTTTTATTACAACCTCTTTAAGCTAAATCAATATGAATTATTCAACGACATTTTTTAATTAGTCAGGATTGGCATACATGAGGCCGGATCTTGCACGCCTTTAAACAATAGTCAAATTGAGTCATAAAGAATAAACATTCCTGCTATTGGTCAGAACTTGTTCCACCTCCCTTATGAGCTCTATAAAATAAATCAATATGAATTATATTATATTTTTCATTTCGTCAGGATTTTGCACATGAAGCAGGATCTTAGGCCTCGTTCACACTGAACCTCCAAATCTAATTTTTAGCACATCCAGATTGTATGTGGTTTGATTTGTTGCCAGTCTGAACACAAAAAGCCACATGAGATCTGATTTTTTCTAGGGATGCTCGATATTGTCCAACTCTTAATTTCCGATACCGATATCATCGATACCGATATCACCGATACCGATATATGCAGGCTTTGTGATTCACACCACATACGGAGGCGGTTTCAAGTCTGATTCCTACATATCCAACTAAATCTGAACGTCTCGCTCGCTTCAGTGTGTCTTCAGTGTCACTCTCAGTGTGACACCATTGAAAAATAACAATGACATTAATCAGGCAGGCTGGAAGTTCACTTTAGTCAGTGAAAAAACCCCCCAGCAAAAATCAAAACAAACGTAGTTAAACAAGCCCACTGACAGACTACTCCGTAAGATTGTAAGATCAGAAATAATCACACTTCCCTGTCATCATTTGTTGTTGTATTTGCTCGGCGTAACCTGTTACCATAGAAATCAATGTGTATCAGAACACGTTAATATGGACGGGCACAGCGGATCTGGTCACTTGTGATTTGTAATGTGGACAGTCAGTCAGTTAAAACAGATTCTGATCAGATTTGAGTGGGGAAAAAATCGGATTTGGGCAGCAATCAGAATAAAGCCTTAAAGATGCGAGCTTTCAGGATATAGAGACAAACAGACACTTTCTTCAGGACACAATTTGACTGATTGGCTGCAGGTGCTGTGTCACAGCAGCTGTAATCAATCAATCAATCAGTTCCAAATTCAGTCATGAAGAATAAACATTTGTGCAATTGGTCAGAACTTGTTCCACCTCCCTTAAAATCCACATTAAAAAGAAGAGAAGATTGGGAAACTTTCCACTTTCAGGTTTTTAGGAACTGTCTGACTTCCCAACCCAGAAAAGATGAAACAGTTTCTGATCTTACTGGCTGCGCTCTGCGCTGGTCATCCTGCTGGAAAAGGTGAGCGATTATACACCATAGTTATTGAGACAGGCCCAGTTGATCTTTAAATGGAGTGTTTGACAGAGATGATGAAAGAGCTCTTCATCTCTTTAGTGTAATCTTTCTTCTGGAGTTCGTAGTGATTTTGAATCAAATGGTATAAATTAGAAATGTTTTTTTCTGTTCTGCAACCCCATGAAATATAGTCTTTATAACAAAAGCAAGATTAGGAATTTGGACTTCAGATAGTCACTACAATAAATGTGTCGAGCTGTTTAAAGAGAATTTAGTCTTGGCCTTCAATTGTCTTAGTCGGCTGAAACTGAATTTACCATCTGGGATAAATCTTGTGAACTGAAGAGAAATTCAGCTAATTAAAGAATTTACAGCATGTGCTTTTATTAGCTGAATTTTTATTTCAATTGCCTACAGTATTTAGATTATCAAAAAAGTACACTGCCAGTTTTGCATTGTCATGATAACTGAATTTTAATATTTGTAAAACGATCAATCTCAGTTTCTAAACCATAGCAACAAAAATAGACATCCAGGGCAAAAATGATTGGTTCATTTCACTCTAGCCAAAGTAGGTTTTTAATTCAGGCAGTGCTCGCTCTCTTTCAATCACTGTTGTGGATAAAAATGACTGAAGCTGTGAGGGTTTTTTTTTTTTTTTTAAGTTCTGGTACTTTTCATTCTGGAGATTGTATCGGATTATATAAAAGATTTGAAATTTTGCTAACCATGACTATCCCACTACCATCAGTCCTAACATGAGTCCTCTCTTTCTTGCAGATCTTTCAGGGAAGGTTTGCACTTTCCCAGTTGAAAGTGCAACTTCTTCTGTGAAGCTCATTGCCAACGTTGAGCAGCCTCTCACCACCTTGACCATGTGCATGAGGTTTTTCTCCTCACTTACCCGAGGCCAATCTCTGTTCTCACTGGCTACCCCGTCTCAGTCCAACGCCTTCCTGCTCTTCAAGCGCTCTGTGGGTGTGTACCGACTGCACATCAATGGGGTTTCTCACGACATCCATGGACTACCTGACGAAACCAATGAATGGAACTCTGTCTGCTGGACATGGGACTCGACCAATGGCTTGACGGCACTGTGGGTCAACGGAAAGCGCAGTCCTTGGGCAATTCTGGCTAGCAAAGTATCTCTCACAGGTGTTCCCCTCATCATTTTGGGTCAAGACCAAGATAAATATGGTGGAGGCTTTGACCAGCGTCAGTCCTTTGTTGGGGACATTACAGACGTCCATATGTGGGACAAAGTCATCTCTCCGTGTGAAATTAGGTTTTTCATGGAAGGTAGCGCCTTCACACCAGGAAACCTTCTGAACTGGATCGACCTAAGGTTCTCCACCACCGGCTCTGTGTACGAGGTGCAAAGTGACTTTGCTAAGCTGTCCTGTTCTTAGCTTATTTAACTGGCATCAAGGATGCAAAGAAGTGTTTTGTATGAGAGGTGAAATGGAAAAACCAGCATAAGTGAAGAACGTCTGTTTTACAATGTCTCTAATTCAGCCCAAACCGCTGTCTACAAAATAAAAGTCTTCAACTTGCCCAGTCAAGTTTCTTTACTTGATTTTTAAACTCATTTTAAAAGTTTATTCATTCTTAAAATACACTAAGTTTTGCTCTGAACCTCTTTTCCACACTGAAAAGACTAAATAACTGTGCCTATATTATAATCCTCATTACTTACCAATATGGGATGAGCCCTGAATCATGGCACTTCAGTGGCTCGGTAGATTCTTCTCCTACAAGCAGCCACCATCTTGACAAGGTTGTATAATTGCGTGAGACATGTTGTCTGTTGACTTCAAAAAAATAAAACTGCTTAAGTCTCACTCTTCACACAGGCCCTTATATTAAAGCTGTAGACTCTCATTTTTATTATACTGTGGCTATAGGTTCATCAGAAGTGGGCAGCATCAAAAGGAGTTGATTAAAGCACACAAATCTCTCATTGTTTAAACATGTACCCCCCCCCCCCCCCCCCCTCACTGCAGATGTATCTTTTCAAACATTAACATTGTTTCGTTTTCTTTGTAAATCCCAGTACATTAAGCCAACATGTTTTCTTATCAAACACCTTTTGAACTAACCATCTAACATGAACTTTACTGGGGAAAAAGGACTATTGAGCATGAACTAAATGAAGACAAGAGTGAAATGTCTTAAGCTGGATTTCACTTTTGACTCAGTTGAGCCATCAGTTTTTTTTGTTAAATTCTTGTATAGAAATGAGTCTATGATGCAGATGGGTTTTTTTCAACATTGAGACAACAGGGCGACACTGCTCTCTGTTCTGTGGTTCAGCTATAATAATAATTTATAATTTACACTTTATTAATCCCACGAGGGGAAATTCAGTTTTTACACTCTGTCTAACACACACATAGGCCGAGATACACACTCATGCACAAACAGGGTTCTAGTGACATGCATTAATGGAGAGGTCTCAGAGTGAGGGGGCTGCCCACAGCGAGCGCTCCAGAGCAGTTTTTGGGGTTCGGTGCCTTGCTCAGGGGCACCTCGGCAATGCTCAGGAAATGGACTGGCACCTCTCCAGTTACCAGACCAGTTTCCGGACTTGGTCCGTGCCGGGACTTGAACCGGCGACCCCCCGGTTCCCAACCCAAGTCCCTACAGACTGAGCTACTGCCGCCCCAATTGCGTGCCTAAAGGCATCAGCATTATCTTTCTAATGCTTACAGCTCTATCAATTAACTGTAGACGAGAAAGCCGATGTACTTAAAAGTAGGGTTGTTAATTTTCTAAACTAGCATGATTTTGAAAGTAGTCTTCCCTCTTTGCTCCAATTGTACCCACCCCCTCCCCTCGGTGCTCCCTCAAAACCAACGCCCCTCACTTACAAGCATCATTGGTCCAGGTTTTAAACACACTCGCTCGCTTCTATAGAAAGTCTGACTGTTTTGTTAGTTTTTGATATGTTTACGCTCACCGTTCCTGTAACACGTTGCTGATCCAGTTAGAAGCACAGCAGGAGCTCCATTTGTCAACAAAGCTGTCAATCCTGACGTTATGTCAAATAACTAAGGCCCCGTTTACACGGAGACGCTGTGACAGTAAAACGAAACAGTTGAGTATCGGATTGGCCTTTCGTTCACACGGCGTCGGTGTTTCACGGGGGTGGAAACGCAAGCTTTTGAATTCGACCTCCAGGGTGGAAGGAAACTGATACGGGGGGCGTATCGCAGCCATGTGAACGAAACGGAGCGAACTCTCTGGCTGTGATGACCTCACCACACTTGCCCCCATACATTTGGACATGCGCAGTAGTCGAGAACAAACATCAACAACAATGGTGGATTCGCTTGTGCTATGTGCTTCAGCAGCTATTCGTGTTGTATAAACACAACCTTGATATGATACATCGTGTATGTCGCCGCCGAAAGAGCATTGAACACTTGCGGCAAATTGTTCAATCTTTACCCAAGCACAGGGCGACCATACGCAGCATTTAGGTAAGACTTGGGAGAACTAGCCGCTAAAGAGGATGTTGTGAAGGAAGTGGTTGTACGTGTTGAGCTGTAAAGTTCCACTGCCCACTACTGGCCGGGCGTGAGAACTACATCGTTGTCACTCAGGCAAGACCTGCCGTGTAGACTGTCTGTACTTAGAATCCGGAGTGGAGTCGTTTCGATGCGTTTCGATGCGTTTCTGTCACAGCGTCTCCGTGTAAACGGGGCCTAAAACAAACAATCAAACAATTACCCTGCAGACTTAATGTTCATATGTTCATGATTTTTTACACTGAAATATCTAGATTGAAAGTGAACTAAATCTATGTTATTGTGTTGTTTTTTAATACTTACATTATCTTAGATATTTCCAACAGTTATCAAAGCCAGTTACCAAATGTTACGTTGTAACATGACGTTTCATGCCATTACATGACATTTTTATTACAACCTCTTTAAGCTAAGTCAATATGAATTATTCAACGACATTTTTTAATTAGTCAGGATTGGCATACATGAGGCCGGATCTTGCACGCCTTTAAACAATAGTCATATTGAGTCATAAAGAATAAACATTCCTGCTATTGGTCAGAACTTGTTCCACCTCCATTATGACCTCTTCAAAAAAAATCAATATGAATTATATTACATTTTTCATTTCGTCAGGATTTTGCACATGAAGCAGGATCTTAGGCCTCGTTCACACTGAACCTCCAAATCTAATTTTTAGCACATCCAGATTGTATGTGGTTTGATTTGTTGCCAGTCTGAACACAAAAAGCCACATGAGATCTGATTTTTTCTAGGGATGCTCGATATTGTCCAACTCTTAATTTCCGATACCGATATCATTGATACCGATATCACCGATACCGATATATGCAGGCTTTTTACATCAAAACTGTTAGGTAAGAACAACATAAAATATCTCCTGTGGAATTAACACATTATGCCTAATTTTATTGTGATGCCCCACTGGATGCATATGTGAATGAAACATGGCTTTCCAAATGTACACACTGAGAAAAATAAGAGAACAACTTAAATTATTGAAAAAAGTGCCATATTTATTTAGTGTTAGAGAGAAACCTCAACAACAAACAGCCTCAAACAACATCACAGACAATATAAAAAAGGAAGAGGCATATCTTCAGTCCATTAGTTGTAAACAAACATAGTCAATGAATGACTTGCCATAACTTGTCATATAATATACTCAAACTGGGCTCAATCTCTTTTGAGAGTAACAAAATCCTCTCTCTTGATGCCTCCAGTACTCCAAAGGGCATCCTTTCGAGGGGATGGCTTCTCCTAGGTATGCATGCACCTAAAGAAAGAATAAAAAAGACAGGGAATAAATATATAATAGAATTCCTCCATTTCTTTAATAGAATTTCTATTATTTATTTTTCTTTGAAGCACTGACTGCCAAATGGTTATTGTATTCATTGTATGTAATGTATATTTTTAATGTGACGCACTCAGCACAGCAGATTAAATTTAGTTTGATGATTAAGTTAATCAATTACTCACCTGCGCTGTCTCGCTTGTAGGTGCTTGAGCTACAACTTCATTCTCTGCAAGGATTTCTTGGTACATGTCCCGCAGGTTCGAGCCTTCTTAGGTGGGCAGTCCTGGTCCTCCCGGCCTGGGTCATCTGCACTTCCACCAGCAGTCTCTCCATTGCTGCCACATTGTTTTTCTCAGTTGACTCTTTAAGCGACAACTGTGTGGTTTTCTTCGGTTTCGGCTGTTGCTTCTTTTCATCACTTCTTTTCATCACCTGAAAATGTAGCATGCAACTCCGCGTGATTCTTCTTGACATGGGTTATTAAAATTGATGTATTAAAGGAAGACACCTTGTTTCCTCCGCGCATAACCGACGCTTTGCAATCATTGCAAATTTATTATCCGTAGTTGACACTTGGAAATAGTTCCAAACCACGGACACCTCATTCACCGGGTGAGCTAACTTGTTAGCCACGAGTCCAGGGTGTTGTATATTGTAGCGTCCGTACCGACGTTAAAAGACGACGAGAGCGTTCAAGTAATAACTTTTAATAACCCGGTCACTGTCGGCCGTGACCACGCCGTTTACAGCAGAGAGCAACACATAACTTGTCGTAACAATCCAACTCTCTCCCCCAGCGTTCTCTCATACAGCCACTCTCGCTGGTGCATTCACTGACTCTCCACATAATCGGAATTATGAACACATTATCAACTACTGACATTACAACATGAACCGTTACAATATGTTGTTGTTTAACGTCATCAAGCACGCGCCCATAAACGTCCCATGCTGCGTTCATGCAGACTCGGAAATTACAATATCGGTTCCAATATCGGTTGTAAAAATCCGATACCGATATTTCCAAATATTACATTTTTAAGTCAATATCGGCCGATAATATCGGCCCTCCGATATAATCGGACATCCCTAATTTTTTCTCATCTGATTCACACCACATACAGAGGCGGTTTCAAGTCTGATTCCTACATATCCAACTAAATCTGAACGTCTCGCTCGCTTCAGTGTGTCTTCAGTGTCACTCTCAGCGTGACACCATTGAAAAATAACAATGACATTAATCAGGCAGGCTGGAAGTTCACTGTAGTCATTGAAAAAACCCCAGCAAAAATCAAAACAAACGTAGTTAAACAAGCCCACTGACAGACTACTCCGTAAGATTGTAAGATCAGAAATAATCACACTTTCCTGTCATCATTTGTTGTTGTATTTGCTGGGCGTAACCTGTTACCATAGAAATCAATGTGGATCAGACTACGTTAATATGGACGGGCACATCGGATCTGGTCACTTGCGATTTGTAATGTGGACAGTCAGTCAGTTAAATCAGATTCTGATCAGATTTGAGGGGGGGGAAAAAAAATCGAATTTGGGCAGCAATCAGAATAAAGCCTTAGAGATGCGAGCTTTCAGGATATAGAGACAAACACAGACACTTTCTTCAGGACACAATTTGACTGATTGGCTGATTGATTACAGGTGCTGTGACACAGCACCTGTAATCAATCAATCAATCAGTTCCAAATTCAGTCATGAAGAATAAACATTTGTGCAATTGGTCAGAACTTGTTCCACCTCCCTTAAAATCCACATTAAAAAGAAGAGAAGATTGGGAAACTTTCCACTTTCAGGTTTTTAGGAACTGTCTGACTTCCCAACCCAGAAAAGATGAAACAGTTAATGATCTTACTGGCCTCACTGGCTGCGCTCTGCGCTGGTCATCCTGCTGGAAAAGGTGAGTGATTATACACCATAGTTATTGAGACAGGCCCAGTTGATCTTTAAATGGAATGTTTGACAGAGATGATGAAAGAGCTCTTCATCTCTTTAGTGTAATCTTTCTTCTGGAGTTTGTAGTGATTTTCAATCAAATGGCATAAATTAGAAATGTTTTTTATCTGTTCTGCAACCCCATGAAATATAGTCTTTATAACAAAAGCAAGATTAGGAATTTGGACTTCAGACAGTCACCATAATGTGTCGAGCTGTTTAAAGATAATTTAGTCTTGGCCTTCAATTGTCTCAGTAGGCTGAAACTGAATTTACCATCTGGGATAAATCTTGTGAACTGAAGAGAAATTCAGCTAATAAAAGAATTTACAGCATGTGCTTTTATTAGCTGAATTTTTATTTCAATTGCCTACAGTATTTAGATTATCAAAAAAGTACAGTACCAATTTTGCATTGTCATGATAACTGAATTTTAATATTTGTAAAACGATCAATCCCAGTTTCTAAACCATAGCAACAAAAATAGACATCCAGGGCAAAAACGATTGGTTCATTTCCTCTCTAGCCAAAGTAGGTCTTTAATTCAGGCAGTGCTCGCTCTCAATCACTTAAGGATAAATGTATGACTGAGGGTTTTTTTTTTTTTTAAAGTTCTGGTACTTTTCATTCTGGAGACTGTGTTGTATCGGGTTATATAAAAGACCTGAAATTTTGCTAACCATGATTATCCCACTACCATCAGTCCTAACATGAGTCCTCTCTTGCTTGCAGATCTATCAGGGAAGGTTTGCACTTTCCCAGTTGAAAGTGCAACTTCTTCTGTGAAGCTCATTGCCAACGTTGAGCAGCCTCTCACCACCTTGACCATGTGCATGAGGTTTTTCTCCTCACTTACCCGAGGCCAATCTCTGTTCTCACTGGCTACCCCGTCTCAGACTAATGCCTTCCTGCTCTTCAAGCGCTCTGTGGGTGTGTACCGACTGCACATCAATGGGGTTTCTCACGACCTCAGTGGACTGCCTGACGAAACCGATGAATGGAACTCTGTCTGCTGGACATGGGACTCGACCAATGGCTTGACGGCACTGTGGGTCAACGGAAAGCGCAGTCCTCGGGCAATTCTGGCTAGCAAAGTATCTCTCACAGGTGTTCCCCTCATCATTTTGGGTCAAGACCAAGATAAATATGGTGGAGGCTTTGACCAGCGTCAGTCCTTTGTTGGGGACATTACAGACGTCCATATGTGGGACAAAGTCATCTCTCCGTGTGAAATTAGGTTTTTCATGGAAGGTAGCGCCTTCACACCAGGAAACCTTCTGAACTGGATCGACCTAAGGTTCTCCACCACCGGCTCTGTGTACGAGGTGCAAAGTGACTTTGCTAAGCTGTCCTGTTAACTTATTTAACTGGCATCAAGGATGCAAAGTGGAATTGAAGCTTAATCCAAAGGCAACTTTACCTGAGTGAAGAACATCTGTTTTACAATGTCTTGAATTCAGCCCAAACCACTGTCTACAAAATAAAAGTCTTCAACTTGCCCAGTCAAGTTTCTTTATTTGATTTTTAAAAGTGTTTTCCTTTCTAAACTCTTACAAAAATACACTAAGTTTTGCTCTGAACCTCTTTTCCACACTGAAAAGACTAAATAACTGTGCCTATATTATCATTACTTACCAATATGGGATGAGCCCTGAATCAAGGCACTTCAGTGCCTCGGTAGATTCTCCTACAAGCAGCCACCATCTTGACAAGGTTGTATAGTTGCGTGAGACAAGATTGTCTTTTGACTTCGAGAAAAAAAAAACGGCCTAAGTCTCACTCTTGACACAGGCAAATATACTAAAGCTGTAGAATTGCATTCTGTTATACTGTGGATATATGTTTATCAGAAGTGGGCAGCATCAAAAGGAGTTGATTTAAGCAAAAAAAAAACATTACTGTTTAGACATGTCATGACATTAACCTATTTTCCATTATGACCTCTTCAAACTAAATCTATATGAATTATTAAATGTTGCTCTTAGAGATGAGCTTTCCGGATACAGTAGACGCACGCGCACACACGCACACGCACACACACACACACACACACACGCACCCCTTTACTCGGTGAAATTGAGTCATGAACAATAAACATTCCTGCTATTGGAAAGAACTTGTTCCACCTCCCTTAACCCTTTGATGCACAACATGGGCCAAAAGTGACCCGGCTGTTTATTTTTAATCTATATCTTTGCCATGTATTAATTTTATTATTCAATATTTAAGGTATTCCTCAATGTTTTTAATCACAAAACTTTTTCTTTTTTACATTTTAAGTACAAATCATTTTTGTATTATTACCCCTTCAATAGACTACATTAGGTTTTACTCTCATCTGGACAAAGGGAGCAGCGTGATGAGAATCATGTTCTTTGATTTCTCAAGCGCTTTTGACCATCCATCCCCTCCTACTGAGAGACAAGCTGACCGAGATGAGGGTGGACTCGCACCTGGTGAGGTGGATCACGGACTGCCTCACAGAGAGACCACAGTACGTCAGACTGAAGGACTGCACATATGAGACTGTGGTCAGCAGCACCGGAGCACCACAGGGGACCGTGCTCTCCCCTGTCCTGTTCACCCTGTACACCTCTGACTTCCAGTATAACTCTGAGCTCTGCCACATGCAGAAATACTCGGACGACACTGCGATAGTTGCTTGTGTCAGGGATGGACAGGAGGAGGAGTACAGGAGCCTGATCAAGGACTTTGTGACGTGGTGCAGTGACAACCATCTGCAGCTAAACACCTCCAAGACCAAGGAGATGGTGGACTTCCGAAGGAACAAACCACATCTAGAACCTGTTTCCATCGGCGGGGTCGACGTGGAGGTGGTCAGGACCTACGGGTACCTGGGGCTGCAGCTGGATGACAAGCTGGACTGGTCGCCTAACATGGACACTACCTGCAGGAAGGGACAGAGTCGTCTGTACTTCCTGAGAAGGCTGGGGTCCTTCAACATCTGCAAAAAGCTGCTGCAGATGTTCTACCAGTCTGCGGTGTCCAGCGTCCTCTTCTACGCAGTGGTGTGCTGGGGAGGAAGCTGCAAGAAGAGGGACGCAGCACGCCTGGACAGACTGGTGAGGAGGGCCAGCTCTGTGGTGGGCACAGAGCTGGACTCACTGGTGACAGTGGTAGAGAGGAGGTCTCTGGACAAAATGCTCTCCATCATGGACAACACACACCACCCTCTGCACAGCACCTTCACCGGGCAGAGGAGCATGTTCAGTGGCAGACTGCTGTCACAGTCGTGCTCCACGGACAGGCTCAAGAACTCTTTTGTCCCCCTGGCCATCAGATTGTACAACACCTCACTGTCACGGCAGGGAAGAAGTACACGGTGAACCCTGAACTCTTTTTTTCTTTTCACTTTTTTCTCATTCCTCATCTGCACTGCTGACCTCAGAGTCAGCCCCCAGTTGGACACTTTAATGCATATTGATAGTCACCTTACTGAGCACTGGTCACTTAAAGATAATCACCCTAATCATGTCTGGTTTCATCCTACTGTTGTGTTTTAGCTACATCTGTAATGGTTGACATGATCACCCTAATTAGGTCAAGTTTCACTCTATTGTCTTCAACACTTAACGATAATCACCCAAATCACTCCTGGTTTCAGCTTATTGTCTAGGACACTTAATGCAAATCACTGCTCCTTTAAGTTGGTGAGCCAATTTACATTCCTGCATTGACTGTTTAACGACTGTACTCACACCTCTGGCACTACCTCAAACACCTCTGTACATGCACATGTAACTAGTTTCTAGAAGGCCAGCACTTTGTTTCTAAGGCTCTTTAACTGTTTACAGGTCTCTCTTAACCAACACATGTTTTTCTCTCCTCACAGGTTATGTACATTATGCTATATAAGTTTTAAGTCTAATTGCTAATGCTAACTGCACAGGTTTAACATATAATTATGTTTACTCTTAGTCACATAGGGGCTGCTAAATCTTGTTTGGGGGATTATTGTATTGGGGAGGGGGGACAGCGGGTGTGTATTGTAACTAATGTCTTGTGTCCTGCCTGTCTGTATACTGCTACTGGATGCCTTGAATTTCCCTCGGGATCAATAAAGTATCTATCTATCTATCTATCTATCTATCTATCTACATGGGTCAAAAATGACCCGTATTCATTTCCTATGTAATTTCATGTATAGCTGAGTGTTTCTTTGCTATACTTTTTAAATGCATGAGGCCAGATCTTGCACGCCTTAAACAATAATCAAATTGAGTCATAAAGAATAAACATTCCTGCTATTGGTCAGAACTTGTTCCACCTCCCTTAAAATCTCCTTTAAAAAGAAAAGAGAAGATCAGGAAACTTTCAGATTTTTTAGGAACTGTCCGACTTCCCAGCCCAGAAAAGATGAAACACTTTCTGAGCTTACTGGCTGCGCTCTGCGCTGGTCATGCTGCTGGAAAAGGTGAGTGATAATACACCATAGTTCTTGAGACAGGCCCAGTTGATCTTTAAAAGGAGTGTTTGACAGAGATGATGACAGAGCTCTTCATCTCTTTAGTGTAATCTTTGTGTCTTTAGAGTTTGTTGTGATTTTCAGTCAGAATACATAATTAGAAAAGTTTTTCTTCAACCCCATAAAATAGTAATTTAAACAAAAATATAGGAGTCTATTTACTGTGTATTTATATATTGTATTTCAATGGGTTTGGTTTATATGTTTATTATTCTAATTAATTTGGACACTAGCTGGTGATAATTGATCATTTGGGTTAATTGGTCAGCTTGTATGGTTGAGTGATGTCACAGGTGAACAGGAAATGGAGGCATAGGTGGTGGAAACATACGGTTCTTACTGTAACGTACGTAATCTAACAAACGAACTGAAAAAGAACTCATGACATCATCACAGCTGGTTTACTTCATACAATAAACTGGAACTTCACAACATAATTGAATTTTGGACATTTGCTATTTTTATGCGTCAAGAACTTTCCATACACCGACGCAAGTGACTAAAAGCAAGATTAGGAATTTGGACTTTAGATAGTCACTATAAAAAATGTGTCATAAGGTCGTTAAAACAAACTTTGGCCTTTTCCTTTAATGATTTACAGCATGTGTGAAATGTGCTTTTAATTCTTTTATTAGATGATTTTTTTCTTTAAATTACTGAAAGTATTTAGATTCTCAAACATGTACAAAATTACCAGTTTCATATCGTTTTGAGACCAGAAATGTAACTTCTGAGATTGTATTGTATCGGGTTATATAAAAAGTATCTGAAATTTTTATAAACTTGATTGTCCCACTGCCATCAGTCCTAACACGAGTCCTCTCTTGCTTGCAGATCTTTCGAGGAAGGTTTTTACTTTCCCAGTTGAAAGTGCAACTTCTTCTGTGAAGCTCATTGCAAACGTTGAGCAGCCTCTCACCACCTTGACCATGTGCATGAGGTTTTTCTCCTCACTTACCCGAGGCCAATCTCTGTTCTCACTGGCTACCCCGTCTCAGCCTAATGCCTTCCTGCTCTTCAAGCCCTCTGTGGGTGTGTACCGACTGAACATCAATGATGTTTCTCATGACGTCAGTGGACTGCCTGACGAAACCAATGAATGGAACTCTGTCTGCTGGACATGGGACTCGACCAATGGCTTGACGGCACTGTGGGTCAACGGAAAGCGCACTCCTCGGGCAATTCTGGCTAGCAAAGTATCTCTCACAGGTGTTCCCCTCATCATTTTGGGTCAAGACCAATATAATTATGGTGGAGGCTTTGACCAGGGTCAGTCTTTTGTTGGGGACATTACAGACGTCCATATGTGGGACAAAGTCATCTCTCCGTGTGAAATTAGGTTTTTCATGGAAGGTAGCGCCTTCACACCTGGAAACCTTCTGAACTGGATCGACCTAAGGTTCTCCACCACCGGCTCTGTGTACGAGGTGCAAAGTGACTTTGATAAGCTGTTATGTTGTTAGCTTTTGTAACTGGCATCAAGGATGCAAAGCAAAACGAAAGAAGTGGAATTGAAGCTTAGTCCAAAGGCAACTTTACCTGGTTGACTATGTTTTACTCACTGGTGGACACAGAGATTTACATTTTCTATCTCTGTCCACCAGTTTAGAAATGAAGAAGCCTTTTGTATGAGAGGTGAAATGTCTTAAAGAATTTTAACTAAGTCCAGTTGCCTTTGGATCAAGTTTCAATTTACCATTGTGAAACTGGAACAATGAGAACCAGCAAAGACAAATAAGATAAGAACATTGTTTCAAATATCACAGCATCTAATCCAACCTAAACCACTGTCTACAAAATAAAAGTCTTCAACTTGGCTCAGTGAACTTTGTTTTTTTCTTGGTCTTTTAGTTTTAAACCTATTTAAAAAAGTTTATTCACTTCTAAATGTAAATTCTGTTAAAAATACACAGGTTAACTTTGGCTCTGAACCTCTTTCCCACTCTGAGATTAAATAACTATGCCACATTTATAGCCATGCCTATATTATAATAATCTTCCACACTTACCAATATGGGATGAGCCCTGAATCAAGGCACTTCAGTGGCTCGGTAGATTCTTCTCCTCCTACAAGCAGCCACCATCTTGACAAGGTTGTATAATTGCCTGAGACATGTTGTCTTTTGACTTTGACAAAATAAAACAGGCTAAGTCTCACTCTTGACACAGGCCATTATACTAAAGCTGTAGAATCTCATTATCTGTTATACTGAGGATGTAGGTTTATCAGAAGTGGGCAGCATCAAAAGAAGTAGAGTTAAGCAAAAAAAAATAAAAAATCTTTTTTCAAATGACTAAGGCAAGTTTTTTGAGAAGGTGATGATTTCCACTCTCACTCAAATGACTCTCGGTAAAATCCTGATTATTCCTGTTGAAACATGTTTGTCTTCTTTCAGGACTCAAAGACAATTTCAACCAAACTCTTAAAAGTTTATCTGGAGAAAATGACCAACCCTGCTTTTAAAGTACACTTCATACTAAGTATGAAGTTTACATCGGGTTTACAGCATGTTTAAAGGCAGGAGTGTCCAACCAATCGACCGCGGTCTACTGGTCGACCGCGAGTCGACATAAATATTGCGCAATCACAGCTGGCGCGACATCGCGAGGAGGGTCTGCAGAGTGTCTGAGCGCTCAGCCGCGCATCTCCAAGATTTTGTAATGACGCGGACGTCTTCGCGCCGACCGCGTTGCTATGATTGGCGACAGAGCGAGATATGTATTGCGAGATATGCATGACAGGAAGTTGACGGCTGCTCAGAACGTTTACACACTCCCAAACTTAACATGCGTGTGTGTACGCGCGCGCTACAGTGCACTATTAAAACTGACAACTGTGTGAGAGGAATGTGCAGGAGGGAGGAAGGGGTTGTGATGTAAAGGAGGGGAGCATTGATTTTAATGTTCAGCACTTTGTAAATAAAGTGCTATATAAATAAAGATGATTGATGCCTCGTGGTTGTGTGACAAGAAAGAGCGTTGTGAAGTTAGTTACTGCAGACTGGAAACAACATGTGTGGGTTTGTTGACACTGCACTGGTAGATCACGGGAAGTTGGACACTTGAAAAGTATATCTTGGGTCAAAAAAGGCACCCCTGTTTAAAGGTATCCTGCAGTGTCTTTACACACCACTGTGTGTGTGTGTGCACTCGGGATTGTGACCAACACATTTATGTCAGTATTACAAAGACATTTTGTTTTAATCCTTTTAAAACTTCAAAGGAATACTTCACCCATTTACACGAAGCTGTGTATCATTAGAAACATGATAGTAGTGTTGAATGGTCGTGAATCCAGCCCTCATTTTCAAATGGGTGAAGTATCCCTTTAAGTCTTTGCTGATTCCTCTTGAAAGTGTGAAAAGTGGAAATTCAGGTCTGCTGACCTCTGGTGGACTCTTTAATGGGACAGGATGGTTGTGACAATACCACATACCAGTTTGGCTACCACCACAATGAAAATAGAAGTCTTCTGCATCAATTAATGGATCATTTCTGGTTTCTTTTTTAATCAAACAAAGAATGGAAGAAAACCCCTGATCACTGTCTAAACTGCACAAATACTAAAGTTTCAATACGTTTCACAGCACTACCTCCTGCAGTTTCACCCGTGTGAGGATCTGTTGCTTTTTTTTTTTTTTAAAGGTTTGGTACTTTCCAACACAATCAGTCATTTAAAAAAAGAAATGCATTGTTTTAAAATCGGGCAGTGCTGAAAAGCATCAATGTTTTAGAAATGTTGAAAGCTCATTGGAAACGGCAGCTGGTTTAACTGAATCACAGGTGAAGGTTGAACTCAGACCACACACAGCATTTATTTTATTTATAACAACGCAGGTTTAATCCTTACCTTATTTTTCTTAATACAAAGCAATAATAAAAGCAATATGCCGGATTGGAAGTGTGTCGTTTCCTGCTTGTGCTCTCGTTATACTTACTCTGTCCTCAAAGCAACCGACTCAAATACTGTTTGTCTTCACAGTGGCTAATGTTCAATAAAATTGACATGATCTCATTTGAGGATGAAGCAGAAACTAATGACCTGACAAATATTCCCTGTAATACAAGGCGATTCAGTTTGTCAGCATTCAGCTGCAATAACTGACAATAAAAAAAACATTGAAAACAAAGCTTGTGTGTCTTCTGTGCATTTTTATACAAAAGTCTCCCAGTTCCAGCTGAATGCTCATTAGGCACGTATGAATTCAGGGTTTACATAAAACATTAACTGTTTGTCCAAAAATCAAGCCCCCCCCCCCCCCCCCCCCCCGAGACCATCCAAAACAGTCCTGAGAAACTACGGGAAGTGTAAGAGGACATTAAAGACCGGTAACACTTAAGGGACACTTACTTAGGCAAGAAAAGGGCGATTAAATATCAGACCTGTGTCTCCCAGAGCTCCTGTGGGAAGCTAAAACTGAGGTGGAATAGTGACTCCTGATGTTCATCTGCTCAGGCTGCAGACGGGACATCTTGTTGTGAGGACAGTCCAGTAGGGATTTGTGTTTTCTGTCCGGACCTGAAGGTTAGCAGCAGCTCCAGCTCTCAGGTTCAGGACTGCTGACTGCTCCACTGGTTAGCCATCGGCCGGCGGAGCAGCTCCTCCACGTGGCGAGCCACGTCCATCGTGTCGTCCAGGTCAAAGTCTCCGTCCGCGTCCAGCATCGTGTCGGCTCTGAGGGGGGAAACGACAGAGCAGGAATGTTCCGGGTGAAAGGACCCTGAATGACAACTAAGGACTTCATTTAAATTTCTTTTTAGCAGTGCCGTTAAAACAGAGAAATACAGGAGGAACAGAACGGAGCAGAAATCAATTCAGGTGCCTTAAATCAGCCTTCCTTCTCTGATCTAAAACTTAAGAGGAGGACATACTGGCTCCAGCACTTCATCGTAACATTCTTAATGTCTGATGATAAAGCACAGTCATTTCATCATTGTATTCAGTGGATAGCTTACGTATTAACACATGACAGAAAGGAGAGTACTTACATTGTAGGAAAGACATTGAAGTTGTTGGGGTGGCTCACAGAGGGAGAAGCTGTCTGGTCCATGAACGCTGGAGTTCCTCCGCTGGGTTCAGGGTTCGGGGTTGTGAATCTACAACAGACAGAAGCCTCACTTTACCTCAGCAGTAAAAATCATGTCTGCTGCAGCTCTATAATGACGGATAATCATGTCTAATTGACTGGTGATGTTAAAAACAATGCATTCGTTAAATGCCAGGTGAGCTGACTGTACCAGTTAACTCTTACAGGTGAAACTGGACTCTGGTATTCACTGTATTTGCACGTGTACATCTCCGATAACTTTATTGTATTGACACCTCGAGCAGCTGGGATTTAATCAGGGAACATTTCTGCTGTATCACTAACATAAATTAATGCCAGAGTCCTGTGATTACATCAAAATAATCAAACATTTAAAAAAGACTAAAGGTTTAATTATAGACTGTACAGAGCAGAATAAGAAGCCTGTCTACTAGATGTCAGATTTTCCTTTTTTTTTTTTTCTTGACATTTTTCAGATCTTCCTTTCAGCTCTGTGAATCTGAAATGATTTTAGCTTTCGCAGTTAAAAAAACAAAAGAACAACTTACTCTGGTACAACTTGTTTGATCTGTGGTTTTACGTATCCATCCACTGCTTTTGCTGTGAGGAAGACAAGCAGCATTAAAAGAAATACGCCTCAGAGTTATTTGAACTGTCTTATCCTTGACAATGGATTCAGACGTCTGCAGTGAACACAGAGGTCAGAAACATTGGATTTTTACACGGCTGTATTAAACTTATGGCAGTGAGGCGTTGAACTCAAACACATACAGAGTGGAGGGGTGTAGTACTTGGCGAAGACCTCGTCCTTGGGCCGGTCGGGGTACAGAAACAGAAGGTGGTTCAGGTCGCTGATGCGGTCTGCCAGGGAGCGAATGGAGAAGTCTTTGGTTGTATAAGGCAACAGATTCCAGACCAGCCTCTCACCTTTCCAAAGACGAGAAGAACCAACGGTTACAATCACGTAGGAACACACGCGTTCACTCGTAGAACTGAATGAGCTTAAGAGCACTGTCAGCAGCTTGATACCTGGTTTGTTGGGGTTCTCTGCCACCCAGGCGATGGTGATGCCTCCGATCTCTGAGTCGCTGAACCTCAGCAGGAAGGTGCCGTTGGGTTTGGATAGCAGCATGTCCTGCGCCTGCTGCTTGTTAACGAAACCCAAGATGGCCCTAAAAACACACAAAAAAACACCATGTCAGCTTCTTTTTTTTGTCACAGCGCCGTGGTCACCAAAAACAAGTTGAGCCTCGAGTCCCAGACTCGAGTCACCAAAGAGGAATCAGAGTAAATCCAAGTTGAGTCCCGATTATTTGAGTCAGACTACACGTCACAAATCTGACATGGGCTTCAGTTCTCCTCTTCACTTATTGATTTGATTCTGGAAAAAGCTTACTCCATGTTTTGTACATCTTTTTTTTCGTCACCAAAAAAGCCACGAAGGCCGAAGAAACAAGTGAATCCTTCTGCTTCATGTTTGTGTTATCTAGATGGCCTCGTGACCTCAGAGCTGAACATGTGAATCAGACTGTATTTCCTTTTCCGTCTTATCCGTTAGGTGCTCATCGAGGTTGCAGTTTCCCCCTAAGATCTTTACACGACTTTACAAAAGTCAGAGAGGTTTTCACAGGTCCCTGTGAACATTTTCTCCACTGCACAGTGAAATAAAACTAATCTGAACCAGCCACTGTCAACTGTTATTTCTATTTTCCACATCTACAACTTCACCTTCCTGCATCAAGTGTTTGCTGTCGTCTAAACTGACACAATTAAATGAGTTTCTGTAAAAAAAAATTAAAAAAAAAGTTATTACCCATCATTCCAGTGAGGCTTGAGATGTTTCTTCATGAGCTCGACGACTCCATCAAACCACTGCCAGAAGGTGAAGTTGCGTCCAGGTAAGCTCTCCTACACAAAATCAACATGTTATATGTTCAGTACGTGCACATGGACACAGCCAGTCGGCCTTTTTTTATCATTTTTCTTCTTCGTGTGTTTGCGTCAGAGTGAGACGCGCGCGTCGCCTCACCCGGTTGAACTGGGCCCAGGATATCGTCATTTTGCGGTATTCCTCAGGGTTGCTGCTGCTGCTGGTGAACGCCTTCTGCGCCAGGAACACCAGGTTGTCCTCCGACAGGCCGCGTCCGCTGTGCATCTCCGCCTTGTACTTCATGTCGAGGGCGTCGCACAGCTGGGGCCACAGCACCTTGTCTGGCACGATGAACGGCACCCTGCCCTGTCGAGAGAAGACGTCCAGAAAACACGGGATAAAAGCAAGGCTGTGCATTCCAAAACCAGGTTATCGATTTATTAATTAGCCTCTCATCGATGCCTTTGGCTGCTAACGTATCTGTAAAGCACATTGGGTTTAGGTCGTGTGAAATGTGCTAAACAAATAAAATTGAATTGAATTAATGACAAATATGGTGAGCTGCAACATCTGAAGACGTGATTAAAACAAAAACAGTCCTTTGAGCAGTAGGCCTACATAACATAAGAAACATGTGAAATGAAAACCAAGCCATGCAGCAGACATTCAGCCATCTTTGTTGTTTGCAGAGACACATGAAGAGCTGCAGTGGTTGGCTCTATTGCTGGCATGTGGCCCGACTCAAACTTGGTCTCATCCTGCACAGCTGTAAGAACGAGGCTGTCTGCAAACTCTTAAATCTCTGCTGCATGCATGAAGAAAGGATGAAATACATCTGCCTGACACAATGTACTTGTTTCTAAATAAATAAATCAATAGGCCTTCTCGGCTGGCAGGAACTTTTCTATAGTTGAAGGAATTGTTGGAACCTTTTTTTTTAGTCATTCTGCACCGCAGGAACTATGAACTATTTTACTTCTTAGAACCCCGTTTAGAGGAAGACCTTTTAGCTCCTGCTTCAGAGAAGGTTTTCTCTCAGCACCGTGGTGACAGAAAAAAAAAACCTCATTGTGTGTCAAAGTCAACCCACCGGCTCAGCGAAGGCGTTGTCCCACAGGACTGTAGCTGTAGCATTGTTGTCCTGACTGCCGTGAACGATGACCACCACAGGTAGAGATAAAGTCTGCAGGATACGAACAGCACAAAGAACAGAAGTCATTCAAGTAAATCATGACTCAAAGTGGGAGATGCTTGAAAAAGCACTGATTTAGTGTGCGGTTACTTTGACGTGGAAGACCAGCTCGTTGCCCCCGACGCTGAACTGCGACTCAAACAGAACTGTGAACTTCTCCTCCGTCACCGACTCGGCACCCCGCCGGTCTGAACGCTTGATCCGCTTCAGTGACTGCGAAACGAAAACACAACAAACGACTGAAGGACGAGACGTGAAAAGAGAGGGAAAAAAAAAACAAAAAAAAAAACAGACCATCTGAAACAGCTCATCAACTGCTTTTTATTTGTGTACAGTGTAGCACACTGCAACCACTATGTGTATCGCAACCAGGACTGTGGTTGCTGTTAGAAAAAAAAAGAGAAACATTGAGCATCGATATAAAAAAAGGTAAATATTCTTATAGCATCGTATAGCGAATTCTGCCCCACTGCTGACAGAGATAGACTCAGCCAGGTCAGCAGAATATCCGGAGCAGCTCTCCTGAAATGATCTGATTTAAAAAAAAAAAACACTTCAAATCTAGAATGAAAATCGCTGGATACGTTCACAAACACTGCACAGAAATCATTGTTCATCGATTTCAGTGGATCCAAACACGGTTTCCTGCTTCCTAAGTGTCACACTTTTTCTTTTTTTTTTTGGAAAGAAGAAAAAAGTTAGAAAACCTTAAAACACCGATTGTGAAACGATCGACATGCGAACTGAAAGAGAGGGGTGTAAAAAAAGGGGAAGGGGGCGTTTCCTACGCTGTCATGTACCTTCCTCTTCCTCTTTTCATCTCATCTGTCGATGTGGTGCAGCTCAATCTATTACATTCATCATGCTTTGGTGGAGTAGAGACTCAAAGATGACATGTAGATACTGGATGTCAGCCAATGACTGGCTACACTTTATATAGCATATCATAGCACACATCCAGGGGCGTGTCAGAGGGGTGGCCTCCCCAGAATCCAAATCTATCATTGGCTATTGGCCTGATCAGAGGCGGGACTTAAATAAGAACGCAGTATTTTGTCTGTTTTCATCGTAGTGCTTTCAGATAAAAATTAATACTTTGCTCTTTTGATTTAAATTCCAAAGTGAAACCTTGTGCACATGGATTTAATTGCCAATAAATTAAAGTTGCCAAGTTAGACAGGGTACAAGAGTTAGCATGCAATTTTGAACGTTCTTCAAATTGTGACTTTTGACATACATCTTCCAAAGAATCAAAGCTAAGAAGATGTATGCTACCAAATAACATGTGATGAGTGGGGCTGGGGATAAGAAAGGGGGAAATGGAAATGGAATTTATTTGCCTGCGTGTGCCCACAAACGTCATCCCACCCCTACATAAGTCAGTGACCCAGGAGGGCCACCCCGGTTTTATAAAGTCTGGACACATCCCGAAGCCGTGTCGTCAGTGTGGCTGCTTTGAACAATATTAGCAGCTCCTCTTGTGTAAAGCAGCAGAAGGCAGTGTGTGCTGAGGGCAGTCGGTGGGAAACATGCTCTGTGCAACATTAACTGTCAGTCAAAGGTCAGAGGAGGAAAACGAAAAGGTCTGAATTCTCAGCCTGTGAGAACTCAAACACGATGTCATGTTGCTGTGCAAACTCCTGATCTACTTAGCTCTTAGAACACACACACACACACACACACAAGTCATATTGGTGGTTGATTTTTTGATTGATCAGCTCCTTAATTAAAAAAAACACACTTCCGATCTTACCATGTTTCTGAAGTGAGCGCTGAGGGTGCCTGTGGCCTGGTGATACTCCATCACACAGTTGTTGTTGAGGATTTCTCCGCTGCTTTCACTACAAGGGCCAAAAACAGAAGAACTGACACGAGGATTAACCCATGTGAAAATTAAACCTGAATGGTAAATAACGTAACATCCAGAATGTAAGTCTGATTTCGGACGACTCACAGGAGATAAAAGGCGAATGGTGATTTCTATTGTGTTCAGCAAAGTTTACAACATGCAGGTTGTGCGCAGCTCTTTTCTGTTTTGCCTTTGCGTCGTTTGTACTTATACTAACTACAGTACGGTAGTTGAGCTCTCAGTCTACGGGGAAAGTTGTGATGTGCAGAACCACGTCCCTCAAATCTTGCTGCATTGATGCGTCTTCATGACGGCGAAAAGATGGTAAAAAGTGCCAGCCTCAGCACAGCTTGCAAAACACAATGACTGGGAGTGGATTTTCAAAGGCTTCATGTCGTGTGCAGTATGTGATGGTGAGGGCTGCACAGATTTGATTACACTTCTTGTCATTTTAAAGCAAAGGCTCACATTCCTGATTATTAAAGTCAAGGTGAAGAAAAGAGGCTGATTACGAGTCTGCCTGCGTTCCTCACCTGTGCGTGCTCTCATTCTTCAGCAGAGCTTTGGCCTGCTGCTCGCTGACGATAACAGCCTTAACCTGAGGCGGGTTCATGTGGACGTTGAGCTTCCCGCCCACCAGAAGGCGCACTGTGGCTGCAAACTTGGTCTGGGTCTTTAACACTTGAGGCGGCTGCTTTTCAATGATGAAGGTGCTGAAGAAGAAGAACAAGAAGAGGAAGAAGATGGTCGGTCAGTATTATCTATCACAAGAAGATCCGAGCGGAATGGATGTTTAAAGAAAAGTTCAGAGTTTGATGATTTGTTGACGGTTTACAGGTTTGACAGCAATCAACAAACAACAGCATACATGACACAGTACACAATACGAGAGCTCGACTGATTAATAGACAAACAGATAATATCAGCAAATCCAGTGACGACCGGTATCGGCTCATTTTAATCACTGATATGCGCCAACGTTACTCGATTTATTCACCAGTCCAAACTTCATTTGAGTTTGTATTCCACTAACAGTCCTCTTTCACCAGCATGGATTACAACTAACATATCTAGTCTCCAGAGAGTCAAGCTGGGACGTACGTACATGCACAGTTACTTTCTAGTAGAGTGAGCACCCTGTCTTTATAATACTGTACATCTTTACCCTCTGGTAACTGCATCTGAGGGATTAATAGGTGTGTGTCTATTTTTATATCCATACATCTCTGCAGGTCGAACAGGGATCTCAGAAAGATATCAGCCCATACATCTAAATCAGATTTTTTTCCCCCTGACAGATATTATCCATATGCATATCGGTCGGCCCGACACATTAAACACGAAAACCTGCTGATTCAGAGAGGCCTGCTGTTAGGGCGGTTACGGCTTCAGGCTTTTCCAGGAGCGAGCCTCTCTGCAGCTCAGTGCTCGGTAGCCTCACTCAGACAGCAACAAGAGGGAGGTGCTGATTCAGTGGGCGTGGTCATGTCCTGTTCTGTTGTGGTTGTAATGCATGTCATGGACTGTACTGTTCAATGCTGTGAGGTTTGGTGGGGGGTGGGGGGGTGGGCTCACTGTTTTGGCAGCCGTGTTGGTAATGTGTGTTAGTTTGAGCCATGTCGCGACTCTGAGAAAAAGCTGGAAAAGTAACTAATAAAAGGCAAAGAGAATCCCTTTTATTGTCCAAAAACAATTCAAAATGAAGCCCTTTGTTTGTTTGTTTGTTTGAGTTGCTGCCTCACAGGGTTGTGTTGAGCTTGAATATAACCTGCAGCAGGTTCATTCACATGCAGAGAGAAGTGAAACTGAGGCCTCGCTTCATTCAGCTCTTGTGCAATGGGATACTGGTATTATTCTGTGGTTTAGTACACTGCACACTGTGTCTCTGATAAGAGCTTCTCAATCAGCACGGAATCTGAACGAGTAGAGGAAAAAACAATGATGTCTGCTCGTCACCTGGTGACCAAGGCGGAGATGATATCAGTGATGTCAGCGTTGAGCTTGCTCAGCAGCTCTTCCATGGGGCCCGGCAGAGGAAGCTGCTGGGTGAGATGTTCACAGCGTCGGATCTGCTGCCGGTTCTGCCAAATCAGGTCAGCCAGCTTCTCGCACCTGAGGGAGAGGGAGAGGAAGCAGAGGTGGAAAGAGGAAAGTGAGGCTATAATGGTCTTATCGAGGACGTCTGCAGATAAATCAAGGTGTATGTAGATCAACAACTTATTTTCGCCTACTTAATAAACTAAAGTACTAAATAGAAAATACCAGGATTGGAGGACATCCAGCGCCCCCTCATGAGGACCCCCGATCCCAGCCAGCTGCTGCCTCCTCTTCCATTGGATGAGCTCCTCATCGAGGATCAGAGTCTGCTGCTTCCTCAGCAGAGCCAGAGTCTTCTGGTGTTGTTCTGACAGATCCTGCAAACACGGCAACAGCCGAAACCCTCAAACACTCGAGTAACACAGGATGAAGGAGCCGACGAGAATATCACCATAACTTATTTTAGATTTATTAACGTGAAACCAATAATTCGCCTTGATCAGAAAAAGTGCATTAGCGGCTTGTCGTGTCCTTTCTGTGTGTGTGTGTGTCGTCTACATACAAGCCTGTATTTCTGTAGTGTGCTGGCCTCTCGGGTGAGCCACGCCTCCACAGTGGCCCTCTTGCTCTGCAGGGTGGTCTCCCGCTGGGTGCGCTCGGCAGGCGGCAGAGAGGAAAGGCTGCTCAGCTGGGCTGTTAGAGAGACGGGACTTTTTACTATCAGAGTCTCTACAACGCTGCTGCTTCTCGGCTCTGCCATCGTCGTGCCGAAGCTGTGTGATTTTAAACAGCTTTGTGGAAGCATGAAGAGCCTGCACTGTAAAATAAGGGCAGCAGGAGCTTCACAGGCACACACTCTGTTTACACCGGGGTGATCAGGTAGGAAGGAAAGCACAGGCATTTACACATCGCATTCAGAATTCTTGACAATTACCAAAGTGTCTTGACAAAGCGGGATGAGAGGAATATAAAGTCTAAAGGCAGAGTTTCCTGTGTCACCAATCTGGCTCTGTTTGAACCTGACTAGACCCCCATGGGGGGCTCAAGGTTCCTCAAATCCCCGTCGGACAGACTCTCCCACCTCCCGCCCAATGGCAGCTGGGATCCTAACTTGAAAATTCTCTGTTAGTCTGGTATCATCACATATTTAATCGTTGACATTATTTCTGTGTATTTCTCATTCAGTGAGAGGTTATCTGACCTAATCATTGGAACATGAACTTGAGAGCTTGTTTTTTTTTTTTTTTAGTATCCTGATTACTGTAATTATCGGATTATAAGATGCTACTTTTTCCCCTCACGCTTTGAACACTGCGGCTCTTACAATGATGCGTCTAATTTGTGTGTTTTTGTTTTTTTTTTGGGGGGGGGGGGGGGGGGGTGTTAATGAGCTTCTGCCGCAAAAACATTTTGAACCTCGTCACATCGGATCTTAATATCAGTCATTTTGCACTTCATGCACGATTCTTAATAATGGAAAAACACAGAAATGCGTATGATGCAGCTTTCAAGTTAAAGACGGTCGACCTGAAAGAAGGAAATAGAGCTGCTGCACGTAAAGTTGACCCTGACAGCGACAACGAAAAAAAAAAGAACGGAGGAAGTGAGTGATGAAGTAATTCAGAGGTATTGAATGGATGGACTTTTTCTTGTGTTATTTATTACAGTAATCTTTTTCATCAGCCGTGTAACAGGCACTGTTCAATAAAGGCCTTCCACAAGGCTTCGTATTTGTGATTGTTACCGGTAGCCTACGTATTTAATTTAAAGTTTTAAAAAAACTGTGTAACGTCTTTCTGTGTAAATAGCTCATGTTATACATGTACAAATACATTTACTTCTTTTTAGCCGGTGTGGCTTATATCCAGCTGCACTCAATAGTCGAGAAATTACGGTACTCAAAGCGCTTTTTACACTGCACGTCAAACATTCACACCCTGATGATCAGAAGTGACTCATCCCATTCATGCACATCTGTACACATCTGTACGCTGCAGCAGGAGCAGCTTGGGGTTCAGTGTGTTGGACATGTGGCTGCAGGAGCTGAGATTCCAACCTCGGACCTTCCAGAAATCCCATTTATCAAGTTTAAGAGTAGCACTGTGTGTGTGAGAAACAAACAAGAAGCTCAGATGTTGAATCGGATTAATAAACACGTGACCTCATAAATGGCTGGCTTAAAGACAGCTCGCTTCGTCAGATTGATGTTGAGAACTTCCCTGAAGTTCCTGATTCACTGCTCAATATTTCTCATTTCACGCCATTCAAATGCAAATGTGGTTGAGGCATTACAGTGGGGTGTGTGAGGTCAAATCACAGCCTGTATTGATTACATAACAGAGTACGTTCTATCTTTTAATATGGGCCGATCGTGGACACAGAGGGAGGGCGGGTGAGCGCACGCACGCAGGCAGGCGAAAGACGTGACCTCCAAGCAGTCAACGTTTAGAACAGTGCAGCATTGTGAGGGTGCAGCTGTTAATATAACACACATCTGTCTGTTTGTCATTTATTTTTTGAGAATTATTTTGATTAATTTCATGCTTCCCTGTTTACCAATCAAACTAATAATATAAGTTAGTTTGACACTTCAAACTGCTATTTTTTATTTAATTGTTTATTGTTATTCTTTGGTGCTTTTTTTGTTTTTTTAATGCACTGCAGGTTTGCACTGTGGGTTGAGGGGATTGAAATGTCATCTGTGCTGCATGTTTAACACGGTGCATATCTGACAAATAAAGCCTACCTGTGTGTGTGTGTGTGTGTGCGTGTGTGTGTGTGTATGCATGTGTATTCGTCCTAACCTTGGATACGCAGGTTCTCCTGGTACTGGATGATGAAGTACTCCTGGCTGTGCTGCAGTTTCCTCATTTCGTTCTCCGTCTCCTGCGTGGCCAGACGGAGCTCCTCAAAGGCCTGGTTGATCTGCTGGTGGCGCTGCGACAGGCTGTCCATGGCCTGCCCTCCACTCCCACAGCTGGCCTGTGCACAAAACATTCAACCCATCCACATGCTGCTTTCGTGCTTCTCCTTTGTTGTGACTGTACCAGTGACGCATATGTAGTTACGGTGAGATAAATACTACCAGCTTTGTTACTTAGCTCTTCCTTTGTCGAATCCTGTATCTTATAGAAATGAGTACGCACACACTCTATATGAAATAAGACAACTATACAACGGAGACATTAAAGTGCTTGAACACAGCAGGGGCCCAGTGTCCTTCATGTGAAACGGCACCATCAGAACCCTGCACAAAACCTGGAAGTCCCAGAGGGGAGGGAGGGACATCAGGCTTCTGTGAAAGCCAAACATCGTAAATATGAAAGGACCAAGCCTGAGTGACGTCACCCAACTATTACTACAGAGCTGAAAGAGTCTCACTCGAACTTCCAGTCAGTCTGACGACAGGCTGACAGCTGAGTCAGCTCTTTTTAAGCCTCTTGATTTATGTTGCGTTCCAGTTGAACTGGGAAGTCGGATATTGGGAGTTCCCAGTCAGAAATGTCAACTGGAACGCTCCCTGAAGTCGTATTTATTACTGGGAATGTCAGAGAAAGTCTAGTAGCCCGAGCTAAAATCCAACATGGCCGCTTATTTGTTTATTAGCCGCTTGCTCCTCCTGTTGTCGTTTCATTTTGTGCACAAACTGTCACGTAGCGTGTTGTTATCGTCTGGTATTAGCTGACAAAACCAAAGTACTCCTGGAGCAACTAGAACACACTTGACTCGTGACGTCGCAGAGTGGTGAAACAGATGAACAGTTTCACCACTCCGGGCTGTCTATCAGGTCAGCTCTGGACCTGTGAATTCTGTGAATAACGATTATAACTCATCAAATTTAAAAAAAAGAAAGTCATCCACCTGATGGAGACATGAGTGAATCAGTCGGATTTCTTTTTTTTTTAACCAGGCTGTAAACATGTTTATGTCTGCTGTTAGAATGTGGTGTGTATGCGACTTCTGTGTCCTCTGCAGCCAACCTCAAACAGACCCTCGACTAACAGGAGCAAACCATAAACTATGTTGGATCTACGCTCGGACCATACACTATGTATATTGAGGCCTCAATTTGGAAATAAATATGTGTGTCTCTTTTTTTTTTGTGACTCCCTGTACATGACAGCTCATCCGTGTGTGTCTGAGGTCTGGTGAGCGCTGTTGCCTCACAGGCAGCAGGGTCCCGGTTCGACAGGAGCCTCTCTGTGAGCGGTTGGCATGTACTCCCTGTGCATGCACGAGTTCTGTCCGGGTATTTCAGCTTCCTCCCTCAGTCCACAGACATGCTTGTTAGGTCAACTGAGTCCAGGGTGGATCCCGCCTCTCGCCCAATGACAGAGCGGGGATCAGCTACAGCCCTCCCAAGACCCAAAACGTATAAAAGCAGGACAGATAACGGACGGATAGATGAACTGAATGTCCATTGATGTTGTTCTTTTACTATGCTATAAATCAGTGCATTATACAGCATGTTGCCTGATCCTGTGTTCTTCTGACACAGGATGAGTGCTACATGAAATAGTGAACATGGCGCCCTGCTGTGTTTGATTGTATTCATAATTCATTCTTTATCCGTCTTTAGTTGAGATATAACTTTAAACCTTACATTCGTAGCTTCCTGGACCAGCCTCTGCTCCGAGTGCAGGATGTGTTTTATGCATCTCACCAGCTCCAGGGGACATCGGTCATAAGTGCTCTGCAGAGATTTGACACACAAAAATAACAAGGTCACTTTTTGGCACATGAAGCTGAATTACAGTCATTTCCTGTAAACACACCCTTCACCTCTTGCATGAGTTTCACATTAAACACTGACACACGCAAAAACAGAATCAGCATTTCATTGACTAGACTTTGGTCAGATATGCATCCCCAAGGTTACATTAGAGTATGCACTCACTGGGACACCACCAATCAATCATAAGGGAAAAAGTTCAATCCAATACCATATTAACATTTATGCCAATGTCACAGTCAGAGCCCTTTCTGTTCTGCTAACTTTGCAGCACTCATTGACTTTTTAAAAGCTGTTTCACACACATGCACTCGTAAACAATTCGAGAAACTTTCGGACGGTCTGCCCATGACCTCAGGAGGCAGAGGAGCCGCACGCTTTTATGACCTAACATGCCTTTACATCAGCGCACCGGGTAACTCTGCGTTTCTCACAGTCTCATTCAGAGAGTACCGGTGAGAGGAAGAGAGTAATGCTGGAAATCCTGTCTCAGCCTTTCCTTCAGTCAACCTAATGAGGAGGAGGGTTTTTAAGCTTTCTGACAAATCGCCACATCGAGCCTACCTGTCAATCAGGCCAGCTCCTCGCCTAACACACACGTATCCTTCTCATTATGGTTAAAAAAACACTGACGCCCCCTTACACTGTGTGCTCCTGATGATAACTACTCAGACCTGTTTTGTTATGTGTACCAGGCTGTAAACATGTCAATTTATGCTGTTAGAACAGGCTTTTCTGGTTGTGTGTGTGTGTGTGACTTCGAGGCTCCTGCAGCGAGCCTCAAGCGGACCCTCGATGAACTGCAGCATTTTGCGCTCACTGAGCGCAACGTCTTCATTTTTTCAACGCCGGAGGTCGCCGCTTGAAATGTCCCTGTGACTGCAAACACAGCCGGCCAATCAGAGCTAAGTGGGCACGCGGACAGGGGGGCCTTAAAGAGACAACGTCTGAAATGAACCGTTTCAAGCCGTGGCTGGAATGAAGGAAGTTACTGTCGCCTTTATCAAATCATTTAGAAGGTTTTTGAGCCGCACATCTCACAAAGCATCTCAATATGTGTCCCAGACTGACAGGATTATTGGTTTCAGTGAGTATAATTAATGTCCTTTAAAACATTATGACTTGTCTGTTTTCGTCACAACCCAAACACCAAACACAGTGTCAGTACTCAGGCAGACGAGTCATTGAACCATTGGACAGAACACACGAGAGAGTGTAATAGACTTTAATGTCAAAGAAAAGGTTAGGTACCTTGAGCTGGTTAGCATAGTGACCCAGTTTGATCTTGAGCAGGAAGCCGTCCTCTCCCCCCTGAAGCGTGGCTTTCTTCTGCAGCTCACTCACCAGGTTGTCCAGCAGACGCTTGGCTTTGGCCTCCTCAGCCGGGTTGTCCAACTCCACTGAATCCCTGTGAATGGCGGTTAACACAAATCGAGATTATCAACCAGTCCCACGTCAATTTCAAAACTCCCCGTCACTCAAACATCTCGCCGTTGATTGAGTTTTTAAATTTATTTATTTATTTATTTATTTTTTTCATATACTTTATTAATCCCGCGAGGGGAAATTCGGTTTTCACTCTGCATTAATGGAGAGGTCTCAGAGTGAGGGGGCTGCTCACAGAGGGCGCTCCAGAGCAGTTTTTGGGGTTCGGTGCCTTGCTCAGGGGCACCTCGGCAGTGCTCAGGAAGTGGACTGGCACCTCTCCAGCTACCAGACCAGTTTCCGGACTTGGTCCGTGCCGGGACTTGAACCGGCGACCCTCCGGTTCCCAACCCAAGTCCCTACAGACTGAGCTACTGCCGCCAATTGACCCAGTTGGTAGGATTTCTCATCACAGAAAGTGCGCGTTGCCCTGCAAGTCTAAAGCCTATACTAATGCGTTGCGTCCACGGCGTGCCTACAAAGCCGTAGTTGTGCATTTATAGTTCTGCATCGAGGGAACGCGTTGCTCTGCAATTCACCGCAAAGCCGCTAGGGGGCAGTGGCGACGAAGGAGACGTTTGCGGAGGTGGTCTGTCCGAAAACTAAATCCATCGAGGCTGAAAACGGGTGAATTTCACACACTGAGGAACCTGGATGAAGAAATGCATTTTCGATACTTTTGAATGTCAATCGGCTTCTTTTTTCGCCGTCTACATCCTTTTAATATTTCCGTTGTGACCGGAGATGACGTTCTGAGCGGACAAATCACAGTCGTTGCGGTTTGCGTCGACGCAACGCGTAGTCAGGATTTTTTGGAGGATCGCGTAGGGCCACTGCGTCGGGTCCGTGACGCAGAAGTATAAATTATGCTTACGCTGTAATCATGAACATATTTAAACACCTCTTCAGAGTGCTGCAGACACCAAGCCAACCAAACAGAGAGGAATCAGTCCATTCATGAGGTCAGTCTTATATAGGATCTACTTTAATCTGCTCTCGTTCATTTTCTCTTTGCCTATCCACCTGCGGACAGCCAGCCTTTGACTGCGCGTGTTTGTTGACTGTTTTCATCAGCAGTATGACAAAAGTGCACAGGAAACACTTGGCCCTTTGCATGATTGTCATCTTCCTCTCTCTCCTTCCAACAGTTTGCCTCTCTTCAGCTGTCGTATCCGTTAAAAACAAAAAGTGAAGGAAAGCAGGCACTGGAGAGTAAATACATTGTTACATTGGCTCAATCACTTAAAACCTCAACGTGTTTCGACCTCAAACAAACATTTGGTGTGTGGCCACACCTCTATGTAAACGACAACCGACGAGAAGCAGTCACATGAATCAGCAAAAGAGATGCTGAAAGTTTTCAACCTCTTCAGATCATCATTTGTATCCCAATGTCCACCAGATTGATACGCCATTCATCTTTATCGAGTCATGCTGGTGGTGTGTGTGTGTGTGTGTGTGTGTGTGTGTGTGTGTGTGTGTGTGTGTGACTAAAGCCTGTTGTAACATTGTTCTTGGCTCTTGTAAGGCTGCCACTCGATTAAAAGTTAAGTGTATCCAGAGTTCCGATGATTGCCTTCTTATTTTCTTTAAACCATTTTGTGTACCGATATATTGAATGTCATTATGAATAATCCAGTAGGAACCTCAGTGAATGATTAGATATTGTGCTTTGTTTGGATTGAGTTCGGATGTCATGATACCAGAATTAAGCACTTCCTTGAGATAGCAGAACTAATCTAATAATATCCATCTGTTTTTAACCACCGCAACAAAAACAGAAGTCCTGGGTTCCCAGTGTTGGGCCATGGTTTGGTAAATGGTTTGTGCGGCGGTTAGCGCTGTTGCCTCCCAGCAAGCGGGGTCCTGCTTTCGACAGGAGCCTCTCTGTGAGGAGTTGGCATGTTCTCAACGTGCAGGCGTGGGTTCTCTCCGGGTACTCTCGAGTTCCTGCCACGGTCCAAAGGCACGCTTGTAAAGTTAAGTGGTGACTCTTAATTGCTCGTAGGTGGGAATGTGAATGTGGCTGACTGTCTGTCTCTAAATGTCAGCCCGGTGATTTACTGGCCAAACAGTCCAGGGTGTACCCCCGTCTCTCGCCCAATGACGGCTGAGATCAGCTCCAGCCCCCTGCAACCCCTGATGGGGAAAGCTGTGTAGATAAAGGACGGATGGATCATGCAAACTTGTGACGCGCCCTCTCCTTTACTCTCTGTCAGTTTGTAAAACATAAACATCTGCTCCTTTATGAGATGCTAAAATGACTTGAGAGACTTCACTGTTTGCCGACCTGAAATAACAAACAGACAGCTGCTGTCTCCGGTCGCCTGCAGCGGCGTTGGTTGGTATGACTGAGGATTTGTATTCTGTCTTTTTAAAGCTATGATTCACTAAATGTGCATTTAGACTGCAGGATACAGAGTCTGAATGTAGTTCTGGGGTTACTGATCTACACCTTAACAAAGACCCTGCTAGGGACGTAGTACTTTCTGAGGGTCCAGGAATTTGAGGGGGCAAGGCATTCAGACCCTGCAGTCGTCTCTGATTGGTCCGCCACAGCAGGGTTTGAGAGACTGAATGTCTATTGGAACAAGAACCAACAACAGCATCAATTAAAAAGGTAGGCGTTCCTTGTGAAGTCAACTGAAATTTGTAGTATATTTAGTTTTTGGGTTTTTTTACTAAAGCAGGGAACATATTCATTGTTACTCTCTGAATGATTATGTTGCTAGAAAGTTCATTTAAATAAAAAGATATCAGTTCAAGACAAATGTCCATCAAAGCTAACCGGTAGACGCTGCATACACGGAGACAAAAAGAGACCTGAGGGACCGTTATCAGAATCAGGATTAACCATGGCTACATACTTCAGTCAATCTCACGATGCCGATGATTCCGTACCGCCTGTAGAGGTCCCTGAACACATCAAACCTCGATCGAAGAATCGTCACATTACACGTGCATTCATCAAAAGTATCTCAACATATTTTGCCCTCCATGTTATGATGAGTTGTTGTTCCGACTTGAGCAGGCCTTCATGAGCATTTTAAAACAAGGAAACTGTTTTTTCCCCAATGTGCCTGACACCACATGAACGCAGCATTTCCCCTGTCTGCCTGCCTGCCACCAGCTGTAGTTGATATAGGTGAGGCTAAGGATTTAGCTATCATAAGAAGTATTTTCTTCAAGTTTTGAGGGTTTTTTTCATGCTTGGACTGCCTGGTTTATAATGTTATCCCCTGTTTTCCAAGAGCACTCAACACTAAATGCTCTTATCTACTTTGAGCACATTGAGCGACTGATAAGACACTGACATGTAGACTTCAGGGTTTTAATGAAGAGTGAGGTTCTATTGCATACCAGAGCTGGCTCTCGATCCACTGGCTCAGGTAGTGTCGCACCTCGATGGGGAAGTGTTGGCCGTACAACGCCTGCATCTGGTGCAGCGCCTCGCCCTGCAGCTGCTGGGCCTGGATCCACATAGCCATGGTGCTCCTGTGGGAGCAGAGAGATGGCCTGAGAAACACATAAAACGAGGTGATGAGAGAGAGAGAGAGAGAGAGAGAGAGAGAGATTGTGAAGGAAAAGGAAAAGAAACAAAACCCTCCAGAGAAAGAGGTCCGATGACCGAACAGAACAGGAACCAATACGCATCCAACTGGTAAGCAGATTATTTTAAAATCCCTTCAAAGCTTCAAAAAGATAATTCGAACAAACTCCAGAAAATCACAGACTGGATAAAAGTTGTCTTCAGTTTGTCGTCTACAGAATGTAGAACATGCGTCGGTCACTCTCGACACGAACATAAAGTCGCACTGGACTTTTTTTTCTGATGACCTGCTCTCACAAACCCATCTCACATTATCACTCCTAAAAAAATGTTCCAAAAAAAAAAAAAAAAAAAAAAAGTGACTTGTTCACACATGTCTCTCCCAGCAGGAACTTTCCCTGACGGACTGGGACGCCCTGGAGCTGAGCCATGACGCAAAAAAACAACAACATGAAGACCGGCAACTGAGTCAAAGACTTTTTGCCTTTTAATGAAGGCTTCATGTAGCTGGACACGTTCACAGTATCAACAAAATAATCCCAAAATAATATACTGAAATAATCTCCTGGCAGGCAGAGAACAGAATGAGCTTCACCACACCGGTCAGTCGAGTCATGTGAATGTCCTCACCCAGTCCAGACCTCCAACAAAACCTGCTCCGGGGCAGGTGAAGTGTTCATTAAGTTACCATGGTGATCTACGCCCCAGTTTCTTAGTCATAAAAAAAGCCAGAGGCAAACATACACAGTCGAATCTCTTTAGAAAGTTGACATTAAAATATCTAAATTAGTGAGAAATTACTAACCCCATTATGTTTTATGGTTGAGAACTTTATTACCTCAAATATTTCCAAAAGTTAGCAGAGCCAAAACCTTGTTGCATCGCGGCCATGGCGGACGAGGTTTGTCGTTGCCATGGATACACTGGATGTTGCGTCAAAGACTGCACTACTACTGAAAGCTGCTGTGCTGGTAAATACTGTGTGTTGCACCCTGAAGTGACCTCGCTAACCTTCAAACATTCTTCACAGAAAAGACAAGCAGCGGTGGTCGTGTGGCTTTGACAGAGCGGTAATAAGCTAATCCAACAACTCTGAGCCGGTCTGTTCAACTAGTCCTCGGCCAGCTCATGTTCAGTCTCAGGAAAAATGAAATGAATGACATGGGACTGACCCAGAAGCAACAGGAAATCAGAGATGGCTGTGCCAGAACGACAGAGACCCTCGCTCTTTAAGATATTACAGTACGTGGGTGGACAGAACCGAACGAGTGGAGCGACCGCATCTTTGATGCTCTGGTGTTCACATGTTCTTAAAGTGGATTTTTTTTTTCCAGGATGTTGAGTTTTTTTTATTTTTTTATTGTTGATATGCAAACAGTATCATCACTGTATTTAACTGTTTACATTCCCTCTGGCACAAAGTGCATGCACACATGTATTACCAATTGCATTAGTCCAAGCAGTACAAATTCCAAAAGAGTTTCTATATTGTAAATTAATTTGTGCTGAAAGAGGTAACGCTTCTCCAGACGGCTGCTCTCTCCTGTAAACACTCTAACCTCTACTCATTAAAAAGTATTTTAAAAAAAAGAGAGCTGGCCTTCAGATACAACATGGCGGTGGACGCAGGGCCTCAGGCACTGAAAAGGAGCCGTCAGGAGTACAACATATGCTACTTAAATTATGACCATCTGAATACTGTGCAATGCTCTGAATTCAAGGGGACGGTTCTCAGTTAAATGTAGGGACTTAACGATTCACTTAAACTTATCCTCTCACTATTTATTTTACAAAATGAGACTGCAGACAAAAGAAGGCTAAAAGAAAAAGATTCCTTTAGTTGCTGCTAACTCGCGTGTCAGTGTGGTTTGGTCTTTTATGTGTTTATTCTCCTACCTGTTAATATAAGAAAACTTCAAGTCACTGCTAAAAACCCACCTCTTTGCTCTGGCCTTTAATACAAGCTGAGCTTGACATCTTGTTTTATTGTCTTTCATAGTGTGCTTTTTTGGCCTGTACAGCACTTTTAAACCAACCTTGGTTGACCAATGTGCTATAGAAATAAACTTTAATTTGATGTGATCAAGAGGAGGTGATCGGAGCTTCTCATTGAGGTGCAAATTAAACGCTGCATCGTGTTGGTTGTGCTGTTTGTGTAGTTTCCTTATTAGTCCTCTTGCAATATTTGCAAACAGTTTTTGTCTGTTATCTTCTCACCTTTTTTTTTCATGTTCTTCATTGGGGAAGCCAAAATGCTTCCACACCTCTGATTTAAAAGACAAACTCTTGACTGCGTTTGTGATCTCTTTGGTCAAAGCAGTTTGGATAAGGGATTTTTAAGAGCATGCACATACTCCAGAACTTTATCACAAGGAATAATTTGACAGAGCAACTTTCACTATGGGATTGAGGTCATTTGACCAGGAGCATCTAAACTCTGACTCGAGTATTGAACTTGTATACTTTGTGCACCACTACAAATTGGTGCATGTGGGGCTTAAATTTGAATGTGAGGGCTCCAAGCATTCTCGACTCAAAATCCCTTCCATATGTGACCACCCTCAATGTTGAAACAAAATCTGCAACCCTGAAAGAAAAAAAAAAACTTCTGATGGCTGTCAGGGGTGAAAGAAGAAGTATGTTCAACTCAACAGAAAGGCCAGTTTGATAGTTTAGAGGGAAGAATTTCAGCAGATGACACAATAACACATGACTTTCTTTTTGAAAACGTAAGAAAAAAAGACAAATTATTAAAAAAATGTTAAAAAAAATAAGACACAAGCAGAGTTACACAGTCGTCTGTGTGATTCTTTTTCAGGCTTAAGGAGAAAAGCGGAACACACTCTCTCTGCAGCTTTCTCTTTCGACAAGTTTGGAGGAATAGCTTCGCTTGCAAGCGTTGACCTGCTGCACATTGATTCAGGCTCCATGGGAACCACATATTTGTTTTTAATGCAGCAAACTTGCAAATGTCGATGAACAGATGCAACTTTGCACGTGTTAAATGTGAAGGGGGTGAATTTATACAACATAGCGTTTATTTATCCCTGTGGTGAGACAAGACATCAGCTAAGCTAGCGGAGGTAACGTGAATGCAGGCTAGCACACATCGGCCAAAACTTGACTTTTATAAGCCACAAGTAGTAAACAGCTTGACTTACCTTTAAAAAGACAGCAGTGGATCTCAGAGAAACACCATGAACGAGCGGCGGATGGCACGCACGCGCACACACATACAACTTTTACATCTAACACGGATTAGTGATCGTCACATCCCAAACAACTTTAACGCCTTCTGGTTTTTGGTAAAGCAGCTGTTGTTGTTCAGTATCAAGCTAATAATACGCTATAAAACACAACTACCGGTTATAAATTTCAAAATAAAACATTACATTATAATTCCTGTTATTTTTAAATAATAAACGATTAATATCGCTTTGTTGGCTCGTTATAGTGTATCGCAAAATAAAACAGGATACATAAATTATTTTTCAAGGGAAATGTTTGACTTTTTCCGCCCAATAAAAGCAGAATTATAATACAGGTAATTATGACATTTTTTTAAATTAGTAAAATAAACTTGTCATTTCCGGTCGTATTCATGCTACCTTCCGCTAGCTTTCTAGCTCTCGTATTTCCGCTCACAGCCACACCTCTGATGATGAATCACGATGGTAGAAGCAACAGTTGTCAAACAATATATCGCACACATTATAAAGTTATCATTAAAAGGGAGGGGCGGGGGCAATATAAATGAATAAAAACAGTAGTTGTTTTATTGAAGAAATGTAGATCCAAACAGTCTTGTTGGCTTTTCTATTTTTAAGTCCCTCTAATGATCCAAAGTCTTCATTTCTTTCTGTCTGTCCACATTTATGGATTAAGGACAACAAAGTGAACGTTTACAAAAAGAACACTTCCACTCCAACGCTGAGGGGAAATTTGTTTTGCAGCATGTGAAAAAAAGAAACAAAGAAGTCTAATTGCATAGACTGCATATCCATTTTTCTATATTGATTTGTACAGAGCCATATCTTGTGCAATATCTTAATACATAATATTATGTTCATTAATGTGCACTATTTCGAATAAATAAATAACTAAATAGGCGCACAATAAAATTAATAAAATGCGGTCCCATTAGAAATTAGAATTACTGGTTTCCAAAGGGAAATAAAACAAAACCTTAATGGCAATAAATCAAAGTATTATTGGATCAAATTGACTTGTGGCTTTAGCTCAGTCTGTATGAGGACTCATGGGTTGGAACCGTAGAGGTCACCGTGGTTCAGGTCTTGGTGCATGCAGACCAGGTGTGGTAGCTGGAGAGGTGCGAGTTTGTGGGGCAGTAGTGGCTCAATGGATAAGTCGTCGTCTCTCAAACCGGAAGATCGAGGGTTCGGTTGCCCTGTCCTTGGGCAAGACACTTAAACCCGAAATTGCTCCCCCTGCTCCGTCAGGTTGTATGCAGGTCGCTGCTCCTGTGGTCGACCGCTTGTAAATTACCCCACGAGGATAAGATAAAAAATAAAAAAAAACAAGCACAAGAAAAATAATTTGCACGAGCACTGCCTCGGTGACCTTGAGCAGAGCATAAAAACGCCTACCAAAATCTCAAGGAGCGCTCACTGAGGGCGCCACCCTCAGTTTGACATCCTCCATTAATGCCTATAGGATCCTGTTTGTGCATGTGTGTGCCTGTGTAAAGCTTGTCTCATTAGTGTAAATAAGAATTTCCCCAAACGGGATTATCAAAGTAGGCTACATCTTCTTCTTCTTTTTTCTTGTGGTCTTTTTTCTCTATATGCCTTTTGATCAAGCTGTACATGTATTCTTAATGATTTCAGGAAAACATAAGTAAAGACTCAAAAACTGTGAACCAAATAGCTTTTATTAATTAAATCATTAGTGGTTAAGCAATGAAACGTTAAACAGAAATCAAAACCAAAGCAAGGAAACATTGAAGTGTGAACTACATTTTGTGCTTTGGTGTTCGGGTCCTCTGCACAGCTGCATGTTGTTGCTGCTCTGACAGACATAGCTACTCTTCTTTGAATGGCTGAGCATTAAACCACAATAAGAAAGATCTTTTCTTAAACGTACAACAAAAACTACAATATTTCATCACTGTAAGTGTGTCGATATCACATAATGCACATGAAATCTGTGCACACATCAAAATATGTTGGCCCAAGAAGCTGTTCTAAAAGAAGTAGAGGTGCAGGCAGTAGAAGGCAAAAGGCTCTCTGGTAAATAAATCATAATGTATGATGATCTGCACAGGCAGTGATTCACATTATATACACATAAAAAAAGAACAAATAAAACGGTGACATGTTTGAGATAGAAACTAAACTTTGTAAAATACTTGGGCAATGTCATGGTCTTTGGTAACAGTCAAATCTGTTTTTTTATTTCACTAATTTATTTATTTCTCTTTGATGGACTGCTGAATTATCCAGGTGAAACTCCCCATCAGTACGCTACAAGGTCCTGCTAACCTTACCAGAAAGATTTTGGATAGATGCATAGATTAATGCAAGCTAATCTTGAATGGACTTTAAAAATGCAGTCAGAGCAGAAAATTCAAGAATGTCAAACATTAGTTCCTGAATTAATTCTTGCAAGGCACTCATAATATACCATGAGACTTGGTGACTATATAAAACACATTTATACATCTTGTTACACACTAAAAATGTGACATCAATTTGGACATCTTCTAATATAAAGATCAATTGAAACAGAGTAGTTATAGATCAGGTGAAATGCACATCTAATCTGGAGCAGAGATAATTATAGTGAGATGACTGGACACTAGAGGGCAGTGTCACACCGCAGCAATTTATACACTTATTAGGAAACTTTGTTCTTGCACATGGACTGGACCAGAGAGTACACAGCTTTGCTCGGAATCTTAAGGTTTGTAAAACTTGCTGAAAGAATTGGTCCTTAAATCAGTTTATCAATGAAAAACATCTTTAAATAGCACATACAACGCGTAAAGGAGATCAAAGTGAGAATACGAGCAGTGAGGGAAATGTAATGGACCTATGAATGAGGTGTCTCGGCTCTATGTTTTGCAGACCTTCATTTTTTGGTTCTGGTTAGTCTTTGGCGAAAACTGGCAGTAAAATGTAACAAAAGCATGAGAGAAAATGTGCTGAAGGGATAACTGAGAGGCTGTGTTCTGTCTAAGGAAAAAGAGATGACATCAGCCATGTGTAAATGGTGATCACATACAAAATCAGAGAGAAACATTAAACTGTGAGCTCCAATACTAGAAGTTACAACAAAATCGATGTGCTTCTAATGTTGAACCAACGCAGAGAAAGATAACACTTGTATAAACAGCTGAGCAATGAATTCATGGAGAGGAAATATTTTGTAAAATATTAAAAGTAATTTCTGAAAGAAGCGTGAACATGTAACAAATAATTTTCAACAAATGCAATGATCAGAATGATGATGATGATGATGATGAAGATGCGTTTCCATATTCTCATGCCACTATTTATGAGTGGTTAGCACTGAAATAATGAACTCTGACAAGTTGCATTTTCTTACGAGGGTAATGATGAATCACATCTTAATGATCTCTTGTTCATAAGAATCATCAGCCCTGTCATTAACCCCCCCTCCCCAAAGTAGTCCCACCTACAATAACAAAGTTGTTCTCTGATTCCTCATCCCATATTCTTTGTCCTCTTTCAGTTTTCATGAACATCCAATTCATCCAATCACAAAAGGACTCTAAACAGCCCTCAAAGTGCTTTCATAAATACCAGAGGATGTTTATTCAGACTTTAGAAATATTTCTTTTTTTTTTCTTTTTTTTTTAAACAGCCAAACCTTATGACGCTAACCTTTCCATTCAACTTAAATGTCTTTGTATTTTTGGCCATCACTCCTATAAAAAAGAACAACAATGTCTTGACCAAGGTTACTGCTGAGATCTGGGAATGCAAGTGTTCAGAGTGACTATTACTGACTCCCAGCTCCTTGTGCTCTCTTTGCAATGTGCGCAGTTCTTTATGTTAATGTTTCAATTTTTAGTGACGCATTAGAAGCCGTTAAAGAAAAAATGGCACATTATTGATTAAAATAAATTATGTTTCAAATGTGTTATAAAACACAAGTCTGTTCAGGTATCAAAATCTAAGCTGTGTTATCTGTTTGGAACTTCTATTGTTGAAAAAGGAAGCCAATACAGAAATTCCAAAACTGCAGTTCCTCAAGTTTCCACTTGAGGCTGGTTGAATAAGGAATCCCCATTATTATTAAAACACATTTGTATTTAAAAATAAACGTTTATATCTGATTGATCATCAGGAATTTTCTTAAGCTAGTCCACATCTACCCAACCTTGTTTGTAAGATTAGCTTAATGGGGTAGCCCCCGTCTTTATAGCTGTATAGGCTAGCTTCCATGCAGGCACTACGGCCAGTTCTCCTTAAAGGGCCATGCATAAAGCATGCTCCAAAATGGGATCCTTTAGCCATGTAACATTCCTTAACAGTTTAAACCAAACCGGCAGTTTCTCAATTGTCCTGAAGCGTTCCTGACCAATAGTGTTCTTTGGCAGTTGACTCTGGACGTAAGAATAACCTGTCGAATACGGAAAGAACTATGTTCTCAGATCTCAGCAAAAAAACCTATTTTCAAAACATAAGTCATCATAATTAAAGGAATGATGACCAAAATCTCAAATAGTTCTAGTTCAAAGAACTCAGGGTTGGTGCAAAGGATTATTTTAGGGATGTTGACCAATGTCTTCTTCTTTTTCTAGTCGCTGTCTCTATCTTTGTCTTCATACTCATGCAGGACATCTTGGCTGTCCTCCTCTTCGTCCTCCTCAGCCTCTTCTTCATCCCCACCTCCGTTCATCATCTCCATCTCCACCTCCTCTGCTGCCTCCTCGACCTCCTCATCCACCCCGCTGAAGTGCTCCTCTGGACACACTTCCACCATCTCTGTGCCTTGTTGTACCACCTCAACCTCACCATCACGGATTTTCTTGACGTGGAAGGTGAAGGGGGGCACCTTGTAGACGGCAGTCTGGGACCGGGCGTAAACCACATGATCGGGCGTAAATGCCTTCTTCACCTTGTCACGGGACGTCTGCATCTTCTGTTTTTGCTCTTTGTTGACGGTCATACGGTTTCCAAGCTTTCCCATCTTTTTCTCGATGTTGTGGCGAGTCTTCTCCAGGTTCGCCTTGGTCTTCTGCTTGGTCTTCTCTATATTCTCCTTGGTTTTCTGTCTGGTCTTCTCCAGGTTATCTTTTGTCTTCTGCCTCGTCTGCTCCAGGTTGTCCTTGGCTTTTTGTTTGGTCTTCTCCAGGTTCTGTTTGGTCTTGGCTTTGGTCTTATCCATCTTCTCCTTTGAGAAAACCGTCTTCAGGTTTTGTACACGCTGCAGGCTGCTGCGTTTGATGCGTTCGGCACGGGTCTCCATAAGGACCTCATCTGTCACCTCTCCCTCCTCATCAGACGAGAGCTCTACATGGGGTTTGTCTTCCTTTTCTCCTTCTCCTCCCTCCCCTGCCAGCTCCTCGTCAGCTTCCTTGAGCTCTAGCAGGCTGCCTCCTCTGCTTCCAGACACTGATTCAGACACCTTCATTGATTTGGACACGTTGAGTTTGGAGGGAACCTTCACTTCATCCTGTAAAGAGAACAGAGAAAGAATGTCAATGCAAGTTCCTGTTAACCTGGCTGTAAGTCGGCTGACGAATGTTTGCAATCTTTTGCAGCCACGTTTGTGGACACATTTCTTCTTTTTGCTGTAGTTTGTTCTCCACCAACTCTTTAATCTCCACCTCAGTCACAAGGAATTGTGGACTAGTGTTGTAGTCAAGACCACAGTAATTGAGTCAAAGACATACCCAACCAAAGGACCCAGAGACGAATCAAGACCAAGACATTTATGGACTGAGACTGAGTCAAGACCAAGACCATAAAAAATCCCAGACAAATCATCATCTTGTGTGTAGGGAATGTGTCCCTCGCTAACACAAGAAGATTGTGGCCATGACCTGGGGATAAAAACATAAATGAATGGAAATAATTTATTCCGTTTTAAATTGGCATTATCCTTCTAATGACAGTAATGAGGTGAGACAGAAGCCTATCAGTGGTGGCCTTGACTTGTCTTGATTTAAATCCAGAGTCTGCCCAGTCCTAGACCTTCAAAAAGTCTCGAGATCTCGAGACTTGTCTTGAGACCAAGACTGATCTTGATTACTACAACACCAGTATGGACAAGTGGAACACAGAGAATACAAAAGAGAAATCCTTCCTGCATATTATCGTATATGCTCTTTTGTAAAGCTTCTCGAAAAAACACTTATTAAAAATTGGCACTACACAAATATTGATTAATGCATTGACTGAACTGAAGTAATGTGATGCAAGTAGCTCTACGCAACTTACATTTTTTCATAGTAGCTGCTAGATTAAAACATTTGGAGAACCTGTCATAGGCAGAGTGTTGACAGGGTTTGAATAAGGGATTTTTTACTTGATGGTTTAAAATTGGCACAAGATGGATCTTTGTGATCGTGTGATTGGCAGAAGAATGCAGACTATCCTCCTGCATTCAATCTGCACAGCTACACACAAGCAAAATAAGGTAATGAATAAGACTCACATTATAGGCTAGCCTAAACAGAGATCTATGCTGATTATTTTTGGCAGAAACAGTAATCTGTAACACGACTCCAAGTGTAACTCATTTATGTCATACCAACGGGAGAAATGCCAGAGAAAAAATATATGTGCAGCAGAATAGAAACGTGGGAGGGGAGGGGCTCTGCTGGAGCTCTGAGCAAAGTGTTGAAGATTTACACAGTGAAACCAAATTAATAGAGACAAACTGTGCATATCATTCACCTCAAAACACACACAATGTCTTACACACACACATACACACCCCCACACACACAGGTGAGGAGAGTGCTTAAAGGTGTTCCAACCAGGATCGGGGTGAGTCAAAGTTAAAGGATTTTATTATGTTTTCTCTGCAAGTTTACACATGCTCTGATTCGGTATCAGCTTCATACAGAGACAGTAGAGTCATGATATGACTGTGAGACCATGATCTGCTTCAATTCTCTTGTACTTTATAATAAATCGATTAATATGATCACATTCTACTGCACTACAGGTATGGAAACCTGGACAAACAAAGTCAAAGTCGCTGATAAGGTCACATAAATACCAAATGATGCTCAAGAAAGGTCGGAAAGTAAGTTGAAAGGCATAAACTGAGTCAAGCAAACCAAGAATGAGTCCAAGCCCTGACTTTATCTCCAAAGTCCCAATCGAGTCATCAAGCTTTCTTAAACATGTTTTATTTATATAGAAAAAAAGAAAGTCACCATATAATGTGTATGTATTAAGATGAATATTACGACTACTATGTGTGTCACAGTGTGTGGTTATGCTTTGCTTTGTTTTTTCCCTGTTATGCCTCTGGTTTTACTCCCATGCGAAAGGACATAAGAGGGGTGTTAAAGTCCTGCCTTAAACAGGCAATATGAAAGGGACTTTGTAAAGTAAATGATACCAAAGCACCTTCAATAGTCAGAAGTAGAAAAACACAAACAAGCTCAATTTACCTTTCATCAAGTTAAAGAACCGGTCAATACATCTTCGAGTGGATGGTTGGGGGCATATCTAGACCCAGCCCTCCAATTTAGCTAATAAGCCATAAACACTGTCCTTCAACCAAAGATCAAACAAGTACTTTGACTTCTCAGCCTCATTCCAACAGGATGGGTCAATTACATTTTGGACAAGCAGTGACCCTATTGGTAGAATAACCCACACGACAGAATTGGTGCTTTCACACATGCAAAAAACCTTATAAAAAGTTTTCATGAACTGTGTAAAAACAGCTTTACTTGAATGTTACTGCTCGAAAATTTACAACAGTTTCAACTATTTCCATTCTGATGACCCCCTCAGGGAAAAGTAGCCTCAGCAGATGCAAGGATCTAAGAATAGTCATTTCTCATGGTTATGAGCTTTGAAACCTCCGGGGCCCAGATGTTTGGATTTTGCTGTTTAGTTTTCTTACATAATTGTTCATCTTAGCAAAGTTTTACACCTTTAGTACAGAACACCGCACACAGAGCAGACTCGCCCATGACCTCGGCGCACCCTGCTTTAACATTCCTGCACAGTAACACTGAAAGCTCTTTTTCTCTAATGTCAGATCTCATATCAACTCTTTTCTCATCGTTTCCTACTTGTATTTCTGATGAGGGAGCCTTTCTTTTCCTTTTCCTTACGTGCATCCTTCACCTCTCAAAAGCAATGCTCCGGCTTCTAACGATGCGATGGAAGAAAGGGTGAGAGGAGGGGGTTCTTCCTCTTTCCATCACGGCAAAACCTTGTCACACCGGGCTCCTCAATGTCTGCATAAGGGTCAAAGCTTGTTGTACGTATTGCCTTTTCCTCTCCCTCCACACAGCTTTTATGTTCTCTGGTCAAAACAGGAACACAGCCGTGCCAGAACAAAGGAGTGCAGGGGAGAGGGGGGTAAAGCGTGGAAATGGGAGACATATTTTTTTTTTTGCTGTTGTACGTATGAATCGAGTAATAACGCAAGTGGAATGATGCTTTGGAGTCTTGGAAAAACCATCTGCTCAGCAGGAAGATGATAGCATCAAATTGTTGGAAGGTGGAGGTACGAGTGTGGAGGGGCGGTGAAGGGGGGGGGGTCTCCTTTCTATTGTGTTCTGCTGCAGTGTGATGGAGGTTTTATGAAGGTATTGTACTGCAGTATCTTGGGGAAACTAGACCTCGGATGAAGGATTTGGGCTTTCCTGAACAGCTGTGTGGACAAGGCAGGGCTGCTGGAAAATACCTGCACAGCTGAAATTTTTTTGAAGCTTGTTTCGATCTCAAGGACAATGCAGTGGGTGTTGAAAATCGCTTAATGTGTGGTCCAAGTTTGATATGGCCAAACTGTTTGTCAGAGGTCCTTGTTGACGACTTGAATGTTTGCATTCTTTTTCTTACAGGATATATAATTTCTTTCTAGGGACAGAGGAGTGTCCTGATTATTTTTTCGACTTATAGCTGCCATTTAGTTTTTGTCATAACGGTTGATTTTTTATTTTTGTCTTGGTGAAAGGAATGACTTGAGAGGAATTGTTTAAGACAGTCAGAGTGCAGCACTTTTACAAAGAGTAATGAATAATATCTTAAACTGCCTAAGTCAGAGCATACAGTTAATGCTGGGGTTGTGCCGGTAAGGGTTAAAGGAAATGGCAGCACTGGTGACAGAGCTGGCAATGACAGAGCAGAGGGAGAGGGCTGGAAGTCTTGCAGTCTAAAAAGAAACCTCCAATTTGGGAGGAAATGCTTCTTGTCAAGTAGTTGTGGAGAATGATGCACGTCAGAGTCAAATCAGTGCAGCTCGGGTTGTCATGCCTGAACTCGTTCACAAGCATCACTCCATACGTGCAAATTTCAAACACATTTTTATCAATCAAAGTTCCAAAACATATAACTTGGCATATTGCCAAACTGAGCAGAAGTTAATCCATTTTAGTCTCACTTTGTTAGACGAGATGTATCTAAGATTTAAGAAAGTTAGAAATATGGACCCATTCGAAAACAGAACCTAGAACTTATCAAAACAAATAGGAGGCACTACATGATGATGAAAGGACGACGCAGATATCGCGGCACATAGCAAGCAGCGTTCAATGCAATAATTACAGTTTTCACCTTTATCGGTGAAATGTGTAATTGGCTGTTTTCATGGGAGCATTAAAAAAAGAGGACGAGAACACTGAGATTTTGTAGAAAGCTATTTGAACTCAGTGTGTTACTGACGTCTGTCTAGACTGCTAACTTATCTTTGCAGAGCCTGGACAAACAGTTAACTGTGAGTGCCTGGGAAACCCTCGTCCGTCACAAGCTAATGTGTTTGCGTTGGAAATATTCAAGTGAAGCCGATGGACAGGAGGGAATTCTGTGCTGCGTGCGTGTTCGTGTGTGTCCGCAGTACATGGAAAGAGTTTAGAGGGAAGTTCAGGCATTCACCTTAGTGTGTTGACTTCCTGACCCTCCTAATTTAATGGGACATTGTTCTGAGGCTACTGCGCCTTAGACAGGAAGGTACACTGAGAGCCATGGAAAATAGACGAATGAGGTATGTAATGGTTGTGTGAGTAAGTGTGTGTGTGTGTGTGTGTGTGCTCTTTAAAAACATACACAAGGATGTACGTAGTGTTCGTACCTAGTTTGCTCTGAAATAAGTTGTTTAAAAAACACACTGAACTGTATTGTGTATTTGTGTGTGTATTTGTGTGTGTGTGTGTGTGTGTGTGCCTGTGTTAGAGAGAGAGGGGGGGGGGGGATTAGAAGATCATAAGAGAAATAAAGACAAATGAGATAAGTAGGCGTCTCATGTGCATGTGTTTCTGTATGTGTGAGAGTGTCATGTTCGTCTTGGTCTTGTGATTCGTTTCATCACAATGTTGGTCCTTCTTTATCGCTCCTATTCCTCTGTTGTGTATATGGGCGTGTGTGTGCGCGCATGTGCGTGTCTGCGTGTGCACACAGATAAAAACATTTCTCCTCTCTTACATCACACCTCACAGGTTCCCTGTAATGATCCTCATAACAAATAGAGGAGATTGTCTTCTTGGACGTGTAATAACTGGTGCATGTTTGGAAGAAACTGGAACTTAACCTTGTATTTGGTATTTGTAACCCAGATCTAAGAACTGAACACTGGGAGGTGTCCTGAAGCGTTCATCACGATTATTCAGCTGAATATCTTAAGCATAAACACACTCAACATTTTAATGTCATTCAAGTTAAAGTATAAAAGTTTTTAGTCTTCCAGCCATTGGGATTATGGGAACAGTAGTCACCCTGACATTTACATTTTCTGATTTTAATAACCCAGCCTTTGGATGATCAGACTTGATCTCTGTTTTGAACAGTTTACATGCTGTGACAACAACAACAGCTCATTTTGCAGAAATTCTGCCTGATTGTAAACAAGTCCAGAGCAAAGACTTACAGAGTCAGACAACATCTGTACAGTCTATACTGCTTCATTCCTGACTTTCATGATTTTGAGAATCCAAAAAGATAATTGGTGGTGTCTTTGTGTGATTTCGTCTGATTGAGAACATGTCTCTGTTACTGTTGCTGTCTGTCATTTTTTACATACTACACTTTGGCCCGGTCAGTACATACTAGTAGAATAGCACAGTTTGAAAAACAGCCTCTATAAGGCTTGAGTAGCATGCCTGCACACATCCTCTCTTAACAGGCATCAAGCAGCTTTCGTGTTAATTCATATATAGGTAACTATGGTACTGCCCGTTCAGTAGTCATGAAGATCATGAGGTGACTTTTTTTTCGGTCCAATCTCAGCACTTTGCTAGTAAGTGACTCAGCAGAAGACAGAGCCATGCCAAAGAAACATGGACCATTTTCAAAGATGACTCGAAGAAAACTTGTAAACGAATGATGGACGTGGATGACAATGGAGTGTAATGTAAGCCATTTGGCTGCAGTCTTTTAGCTCTGCTTATGTCGTGACTGTCTGTGAAAAGAGTTAGTTGACTGTAATTAGACCCTTTGGCCTAAAGCGTTTTCACTGTGCAGTCAGGAGAGACACTCAGAAATGAGCAGGATGCACCATTTTATATTTCACACATCACATGATGAATAAAGACAAAAGAACATGAGACTAAATCAGACTGAAACCAAAGTTTGAAGTTAAGAGTTTTTTTAATGCAGCTAAATCCACTTCATCTGACAAACTGCTGTGCCTGGTAACGCCCTCTAGTGGCTCATATTTATATTGATATACAAGCTCAGACAGAAGCCCATCACTGTGTATGTGTGTGTTTTTGTTTGTGTGTGTCTGCGTCAGTTGCTGAGATCAGCTCACTGCTGCACTGTGTTGTCAGCACAACTCAATGTCTGTCTTTCATGATGAGTGTGCACGCACGATGACTTCTGACTCTGCAGCTCAGCCTGCCATGAAGGCACTGACAATATTTCAAAGAGCAACTTAACCGCCAGCTGATATTGATGTCTAAGGCTATCTGAGCACAAAGTATTCAAATCCTATATATTGTGTTAGAAATGTGCATTAAGGCGGCCCTCTACAGGTCTACTGCAATTCCATTTTTCCATTGGCTGATCTGCAAGAAGCTGAAATATTTGATATTTATCCGATTTATCACTGTGTTTCCTTGTGAAATATTAACGTTCCTTCTGATTTGAGTGTTTTGAAAAGGTTCGAAGCTCTTCCTTTTCCTTGGTGAAACGCTACATATCCATTATTCTCACACTAATTCTTATTTTTCTTTTCATTATTGTTGTTCTTAGATATATCAGTTGCCTATGGAGAAGATTGAACTCTTGCAGCTTTTGACCAGCAGTGTTACCATGACAGCAAAAACAATGTTGAATGGTTATCTCAGCCATGTGTGTGCCAACACTTCCTCTGTCCCAGACTAAAAACTCTTCATAATGTGTGTTTTTTTTTTTTGTTTATCAAAATCTCTATATAAGTACATCCTGTCATGTATGATAGTGTTTTTTGGGAACGTTTTGTTTAAAGTGTACTTAAAAATCCTGCCAGAATGAACCAATTTAACTGCCTCCACTGGCAGTCAACAACATTTAGTTGTACTTGTGTCTCCATGGTAACAGTGGTGAGCCTAACGGGAACTATAATGTTGTTCAGATGAAAGGAAAAAAACATAGACGAGTCACAGAGAAACCCAACTGTGACGCCAGGGTGTGTGAGTGCAGTTGCATGCATATGCTCAAGTGTCTAAATTATGAAATGCCAGGTTTAATCATATGAGCGTGTGTGTGTGTGTGTGTGTGTGTGTGAGCTATGAACGTCTTAGTATGTGCAAATGTACAATTCTTTGACTGTGTCTTTCTGTGTGTGTGTGTGTGTGTGTGTGTGTGTGTGTAGGTGTGTGTGTGTGTGTGTGTGTTTATGCGGGTATGAAAGCTTTCCACCCGGAGCCCACACTGCAACCACTCATGTGGAGGAGGAGAGAGAGAGTAATCCCGCTGTAACACACCCCTCTCTGTTTCTCCTTTTCCTGTTTAAACTCAAACTACCGAGAACTCCCCTACTGCTGTGGAAAAGCCAGATTCATACACACATATGCACACACAACCACACACTGAGGGGATTTTCCAGTAAATCCAGGAAAACAGGGAATCCTCACGCTACGACTGCTGATGTAAAGAGGAACTGAGACGCTCTGAGAGGCAAATGAGGACACTGGGGTTCTTTTTTTTCTGGAGCTTGTGAATGACACAAACCAGCTCACTTAAGAGGGGAAAAATAATCTCACCACAACGTCCGTTAAGTAGCAGCTCTTGAGCGTTTTATCAAATCAAATGAGCTTCATTAGCCCCTGCAGTTTGGCAAGTTGACATAAGAATGTGTTTGCAAAAGACCATAAGCCAACATATGAATTTCATCTCGATGGAAAGGCTTTGGAAAAAGAAAATTGAATTTGACTTTACTATATAAAAATCTGATAAAATGTGTGCATGTGTTAATTCAGTTAAGTGTGACTCATTACTCTATGATGCACATACATTAAGCGATGGAACAGTGCACCAAATGTTCCACTCAGGAAATAAATAATTTGAGAGTTATCTTTCTTTTTTTCTTTTTTTCACAGATGCCAGGAAGAGTTTTCCTTCTTTCACACATTTAAACAGCGTTACTGATGTACAGAATATACGAGCAAAATTTCTGAATTACATTACCTTCACTATCTTTCTGCATTCAGTTATTCAGGAGGAAACTAGTACTATTAAACTTAATTGTCTATGATTTAGTCATAGACAATCAGCCCTAAAGATACTTTTGTTGTGTTGTTGATTTGACCCAACTTATTAAAGTTGATTGTCTAAGTTATATGCGTAAAGATGGATGACATGACGGCTCCCCTAAAGTGAAACCAAAACACTGAGAACATCCCCACGCCACTGACTGACTGCAGTATAGATCCAGTCAGGTCACATTTTGGCTTCATAAGGCCTCTTCAGAAACTAATGGTTGACGTTCCTGATTTGACCTTTGTGTTTTGTACAGTTGACACCAAAAGTTAACTCAACTTTATTCATCCCTGCTTACAATTCTGTCAAGTATATTTCTTTTAAAGAAAAATTCTCACCAACATCAAGACATACACAGCTTCAGCCCTGGCGTCTTCCATCTTGTTATTATTGTCGATGTACAGTTTGGTTGCTATATCAACCGACAGCCTGCTGACATCTATCAGTGCTCATACTGAGCACTGATAGATGTCAGCAGGCATTTTATTCTCATGAAAGGTATGCAGTCCCTTTGGGAAGCTCCCAGAGGGCCGTTCTTCTCAGAGAGTCCACAAGAGGGATTGGTCCAAAAAAACGTCTAGACTGCTCAATACTGTTTTCTTATTAAAACCTACATCTGCCTGCTGATTTATCATTCTCCAAACGCCCACTCTGTCAGACTGGCTATTTGGTGTGATCGATGTGGAGGCGTGCTTTGGTCTGACCAGCCTTGGGACTGGGCATGTGTGTGTGTGTGTGTGTGTGTGTGTGTGTGTGTGTTTTATTCTCATGTGAGCACCATGGGAAAGAGTGTCATGGTCACACAAAGCATAAAACTCTGGGGAGAGAACTCCCTGCTCTCCTCTAGTTTTCCACTCGTCCCCTTTAATCATAGAGAGGGAGAGATTTCTATATAAAGTGATGGCATGCTGCACGTCCCTGAGGGGGGAGAGAGAGGGATGAGTCACCCGGCCAGTTGTTAAACTGAGCTCACAAACTTTTGTTTCCTCCTTTCATTCTCTTTTTTTTTTCTCTTTCACCTCTTTCCATTATCTTTTCATTCGTTCCCTTTTTTTCTCTCTCTCTCTCTCTCTCTCTCTCTCTCTCCCTACCTTCTGTGGTTTTCTTTACAGTCATTTTCTCGGAGTAAACTTAGATCCTCAGATCACTGAGGAATGAGACAGATCAGCGTCACAGCTCCATGGAAACCAAACAAATACTCCATGCCATTTGTGTGCCAACTCTCACTTGTTTTACTGAATTTTTGGAGTCCTTGACCCATGGCATGAAGAAACAGGGTGGGCAGTTTACTCAAGGGATACTGACTGAAAAAAAAATTGTGAACGTAGACCAGTTGCATTGAAGTAAAGTGATGTTATAATGTACAGTATTCATAACACATAAGGCGAAGAATCAGAACTTCATTTTTGCAAACAAACTAAAACCTTGTTACCACTGGTGTCTGAATACTACAGTGAATGTGTTGTTCGCCCTCTCTACCTTGTTAACACAAAACAGTTTAAAGACCTTTTTATTTGCATTGAGAGGCTTAAGGCAGTACAGCGTTCCAGGATAATGAAACACACATGATTAAATTTACTCTCAGTGTCCCCAGATCAACTATGAGTGCAGTGCCTGCAAATCATAAATACAGGAAACTGACAAATTGGGGTTATGATTCTTTCCTTAAAGTTTCAAACACTTTCCTATGAAGTACTCGAGTCACTTGTTGCATATTTTAAGCTCAAACAGAAAAAGTTTTCAGTGTTTAAATTGAAGCCACAAAGGAAGTGCAGTTCTCGAGTGGCCACTTGAGGAGGGTTTTACAAAACGACATACAGCAGGATTAAACATGTTTACCTCCTGGTTAAAAATGAATTGAGTAAGAAGACGTATTTATCCCATGGGGGAAATCCAGTTCGGTATCCGCAGCCTCTTGGGGCGGTTGTGGATCAGTCGGTTGTCTCACAACTGGAGGATCGGGAGTTTGATCCCCAGCTCCCGCAGCCCCGAAAATGATTCTGCTGTTTGGCCAGCAGTGCGTGAATGTGTATAAATCAGTTTGTTTATAGTGATGACATATTACATGGCAGCCGTTGCTATTTACCATTTCTTTATTAGTCCATTGCATGGGAGGGGAATCTTTTGTAACACGTCTGTTTTGGTCATATCAAGCAGTATGTATTCCTACAGTTGTGTATTTTGGGGGCATGACTGGGTTAACTGACTGACTGACAGGTAGTAGATATTTAGAAAGCTTGAGGGTCGCTTAAACTCCAACTCTTTGTTTCTAGATCGATTGAAAGATAGGATTGAGATTGCATTTCCAAAGTGGCAACCGTCTTTGTTGGGCATTATATCGCCTCGTGAAAAACAAATGTCACTGAGACTACATCAATGTTTTATACAGTCAGTGTTTAGTACGATTGATTGGAAGCAGGGGGAAACAGCTAGCCTGACTCAACTCCAATAAGAAAGTTGTCTTTTGGGCCTGTCTCAGTTTCATGCTGGAACTAGTGACTGATCCAGGGGCAGGTCCAGGTGCATTGACTGTACGCAGCTTCCTGAAGACTTGTCATCGCTGTGAGGTTGCCAGGTTTGGTTCCATTGTCTCTAAAAGATGGAAAAAAACTGATGTTCTGCAAAGAGGAACCCAAGGGCTGACCAAGAGCTCAACAAGAAACATCTTAATCTGCAGTTTTCCTGGAGTGTATGAATTTTCTCAAGCCTTTATGCTAAGCTAGCTACTTTTAAATTTTAAACGAGCGTCATCATGTCCATCATCTTTCTTCCTGGTAACGGTTCTCTATATTGTGTTGTTTTGTGGCCAACATGTGACAACAAAATGTCCTACGGCGCCTAAAGGCAGCACAACATGTTTCTTTGTGTTCTCGGGATGACGAGCATCAGGTCACAACAGTTTGCACAAACTGCTTCTCTTTTCAGCATGGGAGCTTTGTGAGGACGCTTCATGAATCTCGCAGAAATGAGGATTTCTTGAAGAGTTTCCAGGGCTGCAGACACATGTGTTTGAGGCAGCTCTTCTCTGCTTTCACTACAAGACACAGCTTGCCATTGTTGACTATCACTGGAGTGTCTTTTTACGACATACTTTGGTCTGTGGGTATTCTAATCATGTACTTTCATGTAGGAGCGAACAGAAACGCACACACTATATGCAAAAGGGCTTTCATTGTCGTGAGTATACAGTGAACCCCATCATTAATAATTCCGTCTGAGAATGATAACATCAACATGGATACCATGAACCATTCCAGAGACATGACCAAACGCAAAAAAAAATGACGAACAAAACCGCATTTTACTCTCACACGAGCTGTGTCTCCTTCCTCTTCGGTGGGTCTGTGTACAGTTCCCCACGCTCTGCTACCACACACTTGCACAGCCAGGGATGACAGCGCTGGTTTCCATGGCCACACTGTGTTACTCTTTCCAATAACAATGGAGGAGGTCGGTGTTTACGGAGAGATTTATGGAGCTGCAGGCAGGAGAAGTGGCGTATTCCTCTGCTGTTTGCTCCTGTCCGGTGCAGTGCAGCTTTAAGCTAACAGCAATGTAAAGGCCACTGATTGTCACAGTGGTGTAAAAGGTGAGAGAGGTGCAGTGATTTTGTATTGCACACTAAAGAAAAATGCAGGAGAGAACAGTGAAAGCAGAGTGGTAATACTCAAAACTTCAGAGGCTGTGATATGTGTTTTAACTGTGAAGAATGAGAGCAGCTCTTTTTCAACTTGACACTATTACTGAATCAAATTGGAGTTTCCAAAGCTGAAAGCTCTCAACTGGCTTGAACTCAGCAGCAGCCTGATAAAAGAAACCAAACACAGCATTGTGTGGCTCACTGAGGAAGAATGCAACACCTCCAGAAATTCAACAAATTGGATGTTTTGGACTCTCCAATGGAACAAGTTAAAGACCTGAAAGAGCTGGTTACAGCAAGCGAGGCAGAAACAGAGACGCTGAAAAAGAACTGTTTCCAACTGTTTTAACACACTGAGGGATAGAAGGAGAGACAAATCCAATAATGTAAAACCACCGTGGTCAAAAAAAAACAAAAAAAAAACGACCACAGCAGAGTGAGAACTTTTATTCTTCTTCTTTGACTCAAACAGAAGATCTGTCCAAAGCTGCAATTTTAACTACTTTATAAAGAATGCAAAATAATTCCTGCACAATTTGCCAAAAGAAACGTTGCCAACATATTTTTCTACTTTTAAGTACAAACAACAGAAAATATGCATCATTCAAATGCAAAGAGAGCTGTTTTGCAACACAACCCAATTAGTTGAAAGTCCCTCCCCCAACAAGGCCAATCATAGCCTAGGACTTTGGGGTGTCACCAGGGGTGGCCAATCAGATTTCAAAAGGGAGCCCGCATGCCATCCTGGACCTGCTCTTAAAACACGCCTACGTGTCCAGCATAATGAAGAGGACAATTTAAAAAGAGTCACGTAAAGGTTTTCCTCTATGGCTCGTTCCCCCTTTCATTAAATCTGCACACAGTGTGAGTCTTTTACATTACTTGTCTATTTAAGTTTTAAGGCTTAAAGTATTGCACAATCCGGGTCATGACCACTGTGAGTGACAAGAGGAGGCTGCTCGCTGTCTACCCGTCTCACCGCAGCTTATTAGGTCACTGAACCTGACCCATTAAACTTAAGTCTGATACTTCATAAAATGAAGGGGAGTCCATGCTGCTGAAAAATATTGCAGGCCGGTGGCTTTCAGACCATGGACAGATAATCACAGCATGAAGGAGAACTTCTGGAGGCCTACAGCAGTTTTAAGACGGTGCAAATAATCTGACTAATCTGTATCCATCAATAACAATTGCTGTATCAGCTGCATGCTTTATGCTCATAATAAGTCTGGTACTCTCACATCTAAGGACATGCAACTTTTATGGGTTTGCTGTTTCCTAACCATCGACTTTGTTGCATACTTCTTTTTTTGTCAGTTTAGTACATGACTTGGTCTTATTTACCTATTTTTTTATTTAATTAATATAGTTAATTTTTTCTAGTTAAGCTTCTTTAAATGAACAATATGAAACAATGAAAACGATTTTTCAGATGGTTACTGCAGTCCAGATTCAAAACAATGGAGCAAGCCGTCCCTGCCTACCCCTGCGCCCTGCCCAACAGAGTCCATGTGCACACAGTTTTCTCTCCATTTTTCAAAAGCACCTCCAATATGTCTCCTAGTTTTACGATCTGCTCATTAATTAGGTTGGCTTTTTGGGTCGGATAGAACCAGTTCACTTATTTGCTTTCATCGCTGCAATACCTGTTTAGACAGCAGACTGAGGGGCAAACAGCCATGCAGGGGTGCTTTAAAACTGACTAATGTCTCTGGTCCAGACAATTCAGGACCAGCTTGCACTTTAACATAGCATGTTTCCTTAATGGTTGGTGATAAAGTAAGCACATTTTTTTATTTAATATATCAGACATCTTACATATTGGACCTTTAATTGTAAAACACTTTGTATAACTTATTTTTGAAAAGAGCTGTTTAAAGGTTTGTTGTTAATTGAATCAAACATTCAGCAAAATGAATGAAAATTTGGCCATGATAGTTAGGATATGTACGACCAGACCGTGAAGTTTGGTTTTTAGCTGATGACGTTCATGTCATTGTAAAAACGACGAGGATTTCTTGACTTAAAACAATAGTTCCCCTGTTCAGGCCTTATAATGTCGACATAACCATGAAAGGATTCAAAAACAGAATCTTATGACTGAGAGGATCACATGAGGACATAATAAAGTAAAGTTTTTAATAAGCAGAGCTGTTGACTCTGAGTCATCGTCATCTGACTCATGTGGAAACGCTTCTGCAGAGAAATAAAAAAAATGATCATTTGAAGGTTAAACAAAGCCTCTAGAATCGTTTTTCTTTCTTTCTATTGATGTCAAGTGAGCAGCATTAGAGCAACAGTTTGGTGCACATCTGACTGCTGAGAACTCATGACAGTATGTTCGGTCGTCAGCTTTTAAAACATTTTTAAAGGAGAGCAATTGAAGAAAAGTTTGAAGAGCCCTTAACCTGTGTTTAGGTAAACATGGCCTAAATGCTAAACAAGCTCGATGAATGGAGCACATAAAGTTACGTGATATTCTTGCATGCCATGGTTTAATTTGAAGGAAAAACGAGTTTCTTATCATCTGTGTTTTTAACACCGTATGGACTTTCTTGTGTCTAACAGTAAATCCACCTGCACCACAGTATGTATACAGCTAAGCACACTGCTCATCTTCACTGGTTATTTGTCCAATAATCCTCAAATGTGTGGTATTTTACTGCATCTGACCAAGTTCGATCTTCTCTGATCTTAAACCGTTAATATCATGTTTGATTTTTCTGTATGTCTAGCACATGTTGAAAAATTGACAATAAAGATGACCTTGACCTTGATAAAACAACAACAACAACAACAACAACAACAACAACTGAGCCCCAAGCAAAGTGGGATATTGAAGAAGAAGAAGAGCAGCATAGACGTTGATCATCCAATCGCTTTTTCCTCTGAAGTGACGTTTGAACGCTCAATCTTCTGTAAAATCTTGTGTCTGTGGAATCGCCACTTTGACATGGTTAATACAAAGGATGTTTGGTCTCGCAGTCTGGACAAACCGTGTGCATGTGGTGGATTATTTTGTCAAATTGGTTGAAACCACAAACAGAGCGGATTATTTCAACGTGATGATGGAAGTCTAACGGAGACGCACTGACGTCGCTGAATTTCAGCAGATGGGTCGTTCTGCCTCGGATTTCTTTAAAGCAAACAGGAAGACATCTCCTAAAAGCCCCTTCCTTCTCGCAATCAAACAAGTATGTGATAGTCTCTATTTTTAGATGCCTCTCTTCTCTCCATAATCCCTCCGCCCTAACCAAACGTATTGTACCAAGGCTTTAACCACTCTGCTAAAAAGCTCTGCAGCTGAAACAATGTTTCACACAGTCTGTCCTGTAAATGAAGTGGAGAACAGAGATTCTGTCTCAAATGTCCATATATGGAGCTGCTTCGACCTGTGCGACCAGAATGGCTTCACTCCTGGTGAATTTATATGCTAAACATTACTGGGATAAGTGCTCTCAGGCGCTGAAGTCTACAGAGCTGCAGATCTGTTTTAGATCTTTTAAATATTCAGAATACCTCATTTGATAACCATTTGGATTTGGATTGTGAACGCAGTGAAATGAGAAGGCATGAAAAGGTGTTTTGGGTTAGTGTTAAACAAGACAGGGAAGAGACAAATCTGTTCTGACACATTGTTTGTGTGCAGCACTATTGCACTAGCTGACTGTCTTCACCATGGCAGATACCCATGAGGGTACGAAAAGGTTTTCGAGAGCGAGCCCAAGTATGGATGCTGTTGTAACACCCAAATTTCCCCCATTGGGGGATCAATAAAGATTATCCTTATCCTTATTGTTTGACTTACAATGACAGCAAAATTCAGCTTTTAATATTGGGGAATAATGAGAGAGAAAGCACATGAAACTTCAAAGGCTGAAGATAAATACAACATCAAGTGTTTAATTTGAACTGTGAAGAAAACCGTGATACTTTGGTCGTAGTTAAAAACTGGTACATTGACGTCCCCCTCTGTTTGAGCAATAAATGCAAAATAGAGCATCAAGATTGATGATGTTTATAGACATTTTTATGTATTTATTTTAATCGTATTTAACATACTTTATGAGGGGAATTCTGGTTATTGTGGGCCATGCTTCTCACATATAGGTCATGAAATACACAGTTGCCCAAACAAGACCTGTGGACATGCAGTCATGGAGAGATGTCAGAGTGGGGCTGTTTTACACACTGCTGTACAGGGAGCATACCAGAGCTGTTAGAGGTTTGGTGGCTTGCTCAAGAGCACATCCGCAGTATACTGTGAAAAGTGCCTTGGCACCTCACCAGCTGCCAGACCAACTTTTGTATTTCGGTCCTCACTGGAACTTGAACCAGCGACCTTCATGTTCTCAACCCAAGTCCCTAAAGACTGTGCGAGCTACCAAAGACTAAAACCACTGCTGTGCTGTGGAGCTGCTGTGAAACTTCAGACAATCCCATTTCCCCATCAATGAATCATACAGTACATGAGTCTGTTTAAAGACAGTATGGATGGGCAATTTTATATAAATGGTGCCTGTGCATGTCCAGGATAAGAAGAGCAAAGACATTGGACAAATTGATTTGTCCACAGGGGGGCGCTAACATTAACACAAACAGTAAGCTCTCACTTTAAGATACAGATATTTATTAAGACTCGACAATTCCAAGAAAAAAATGGAAATCTGTGTAAGACTATGTTTGGTAAAAATTTGCATTTTAACGACACAAAAGTCGTAATCCTTATCGGAAAGATTTACTTGGCCCCTGAAATTGGATCTTCTGGTTTTTGTGATTTAGTTCATATTGGTTGATGTAGCCCTGCCACCTTACTTTTTTAGATACAGTTTTTTTTGCTTTTAAAAGAGTTGGCAATCTTTAGAGAGTACAGTTCCTATAGAAAGAAAATTAAAAACTGTTTTTTTTAACATCCAAACCTAAGAAGAGTTTGAATTATTTAGTACTGGCAGCTGTTTAAAATGTGTAGAGGTAGCAACACAAATGAACCATTAGTGACTATCTTCATCTTTTTGTTTCGTACTTTTTGTCAGTTTTTGTACCTGAAAAATTGTAAGAGGACAAAACGTTAAGAAAACAAACGTAAAAGAATCCAATGAAAGTAGAGGGAGGAAAATGAAGGGGTAGGGATGCACGTAGGGCGGGGCAGGGTGAGCAGGGCAAGCTGTGGAGTGAGTTATCCATGTGGGTTGAGGAACGGTGGAGAGGGAGGAACAGGGCTGTGGCTGGTTCCCCATGAGGAGGAGGGGAAGGAGAGGAAGGAGGAGGTTAGCCTGGAGAGCTGTGGATGCCTGCGCTATGAATCAGCTGTCTAAATATGAGCCCTGCTCTTCATCTCAACACACCCATCCACTACAAAGAGGACGGACATGTCCTCTTCTTACAGCTTATCTCTGACTCTTAGTCTCCCTCGTCCATTATTCCACCCCCAGGTCAGTCAGACACAACATGCACAGACACATTCAGGGACGGGGGCTAAAAAACATCGAGTGGGCATTAACCTTGTCGTTTCTGCCATCATCCCCAGACCTCTGCGGTACATAGGGAGTTTAAATTCTCACGTGGTTTTTTAAAGTTTCCCAACATGCCTTGAGGTCACGCCTGAAGACAAAATATCTGTTTAGCCTCCAATCATTGTTTTTAGTCATTGAAAAAGATGCAATGAAGTGCATGAATGTGAATTTTTAGACAGTAAGGACATTTACATCTACAAGTTGTTGAGAGCCTAAAAAGATTACGATATGCAAATTGCCACGGTGTGATTAGTCAAGTAACAGAAGAATAGGTGAAGCTGAGAGGTGCGTTAAGCTTCCTTGCTAACAGTTACAATGCACTTACCTGTAAATCAATTCAACAATGCCCCTCATAATGCAAATGTTTGAATAACTCTTCGGCTGAATAAGCTCAAGATGTATAATTTGAAAAAAAATAAACCCCGCGCACACCAGATGGGGATGCTTTAGTCTTTTCAGAAAGCCTGAAATGGACGCTGGAGGAGCCAGTGTCAAAAAATGGATTACTTTTACGAGCTCTGCTTTTTCAGGACACACGCGCGCACACACACACACACACACACACACACAAACACACACACACACACACACAAACACACACACACACACACACACACAGACACACACAGTGCCCACTCGTGCTGTGGGTTAGAGTCGTCATGCTCCAGGTACGTGCAGTAAGCTCTGTTCTTTGGCAGCATATGGATTCAGCTGTCCAGGAGCTGAACACAGATGTAAGGGGGTAAATCTCAGGCCAAATACACACACACACCCTGCAGACACAAACACACCCACACTCACACACACACCCACAGTGACACAGACACACACACACTCCCAGAGGAGGACAGCTGTTCATGCTAACAGGGAGACACATACTTCCCACTGATGTGCTGACAGAGCTGCACTGATTGGGTTCCTCTCCCACATTACACAGTAGCCTGAGCTGCATACCAGCAGCATTATGGCCTATTGTCTGCATTGTCGATATTAAACACAGATGTGTTTCGTTTCCTTGAGTATGACTGATATCTTTTTTTATTAATAAGCTTGAAATGTGCCAGAAACCTCCAAACATAAGCTCTAATTTTAACTTAACTCAAACCAGAGACACTGTGTGTTGTTTAACCTCAGAGAAGAGCAGGAAGTTGTGTCACATTTAACATGTGTGTAATGATATAATTGTTTTTAAAAAATGGACAAAGTCATAAATCCCCTCAGTCTGAGCCTTGTTAGGACCACACTTGTGAAGGGGGCCCGGGAGGGAGTGGAGCGAAGACTGGCGGGGCGACTAATAAAGCAGAGATTAAACACCCGACGCTGCACTACAAAGCCCTCGTGCTGCGTCCTCCCTGTGTGAGCGAGCCCTCTCTGACAGTAAACACCCCTCAGTTACAGCGTGCTTTTATTATCAGCATGCGCACCTGCTGGGTCACGGCTTCTTTCCTGGACCGTTTCCATCTTTATTCCTATTTGACTTAGGGATGCATAAGGCAAGAGCTTCAGAAAACTGCCACAGTGTTTTTGTTTTCACAGAAAAACGGAGGACAATAAAATGTCCTCCCACAGCTTCCATACCTGTGCACAAATACAACTTACACTGTATCAGCATTGTGTTGAAACTGTCTCGTAGTGGCCTTGATTGGAGTCTGCATGGACATATAAAATGACAGTTGACTCCTAACAAAGGCCAAGTCTGTATCTGTTGACACACTGTTTTTGTAATCCTAATAACAGTGTTACAGTTCACTGGGGGAGTTTTTCCTTCTTTTCCTGCCGATTTTGAAAGAGTCTACTCTTTAAGGGCATCAGAGAAAGCACAGAGAATTGAAAACAGAACAACACATTGTGGTTTTTGTTGTTTTAATGAAGATGAATCTGGCCTTATGTCATTGCTGGCAGCCATTAATAAAAGCCAGTGTTTCGAGTTAGCGAGAGAGCTGGAGTTCGGCATTTCAGGGGGAGTTTCTGTTGCCACAGGGCCCGAGCTGTTGGCTAACACCGGCAAAATCTGAACCAGTTCTGTTTTTTCGCTATGTGTTGCTTCAAGTAGTGGAAAAACCTGCAGCCCCCAGCAGCCAGACTTTATTATGTACTAATTAAAGTGTTGATTTATGACCCTTTTAGATTGAGAAATGTACAGTCATGCAATTCCTTGTGAAGTGATGATGGAGATTTGCTCTTTTCTTGCTGATAGCTCCACTCAGCTCATCTGTGGTTCATTAAACTCTTTTGCTGGCGTGCCAGGAAAGGGAAGCCAAATCTATTGTGTAAGAAAGTTAAAATTGGGCAAATGCAAACCATTCACAGACAGCGTGGTCTGCCTAAGATGGCGCTCTCATTGGACTCCTGCACAGCTATTAGAGAGGGAGAGAGAGAGAGAGAGAGAGAGAGAGAGAAAGAGGTCGCTCCAAGCAATGAAGTCTGAGTCAGGAGTGGAAACTTTGAATGTTCTCGTACCACTGTGCAAAAAGCTGCAAGCTATTACACATCACAGTGCAGCCTCACAGGCTAAAAAAAGAAACAGGGCTCCCCCCAACTCCCTTCTGAGAGAGAAAAAAAAAAAAAAAAAAGTTGCTCTGTGTCTTCACACATGAAGCATCTGCCTCCTCTCTGCTACCACTCCTCGGCCTCACACAGGACCTTGAGCGTGCTTGTGGTATTTTCCATCTTTGTTTAAAAAAATGGAAAGAGTGAAAATGACTTTCCGAAATGGTTCCTCATGACTTGGGCAGCTCCGCGCTGGAGCTCACATGTGAAGGCTTGTGTTCTTTAGTCCTATACGTAGTGTGCTGTGGAGGGGAGATATCTGGGAGCCACCTGTGGTGCATACTGAGGGTTGGATCAATGCACTGTAGATTTAGGGTGGGGCAGGAGGGGTGTACAACAACATCTGGAAGGATAACAGGCGCAGACAAACACATACGATCGCAACTCTTTTTTGGTCTTACAACTAAATAAATGATGTCTTCATATGTTATAAGTTTGTTTGTTGATGCCACATGAAGGTATATTTAAAAAGGATCCGAAAATGTCACACATACCAAACGGAGTAGCTGTGTGAGTAATGTTTCCGGTCATTGTCTCCTCAGTTTGGAAGAGTATCAGCAGTCTTTTGGTTTAGTATATTCAAGCATATAATTGTTTAAAGCACCACACATTAAACTGTTTCATTGTTTCGTGACGTGTTACAGCTCTTAATGTCTTACCAAACATAAACGTCTGTAATCCAAATGTTCATATTTTAAATAAACTTTATTTTTCTTTCGCTACATGCATTTGTCCTTTTTTATACACTGTAAAAAAAACATAAAAGTTATTCTTTAAATCTTAGTTGACTGAAATCCAGATGAAAAGTTTGGGTCAGTTTGTGTTTATTCTAAAGGAAAAGAAAACATCCTGGTCATATTAACTAGTACTTGTATCCTTTGCATTTACTCAGCTTGTATTGACAGTTTAGCTGTTATCATAACATGTTTTTTGTTTTTTCATTTTAATAATGGTCAAACTAACTAACTGTCAACCAATAACAACGACAATGTAGCCACTCTGTATAATTTCATGTTTATGACTTGGCTCTATATTATCATAAGGGGAATCCTTTGACTGAGATTTTAAATTCAATAAAGCCCTTTGTAGGTTGGAAAACTTTAAAGGTTAGGAGTAAAATCACTAAAGAAATATATTATTCATTATGAGTTATTATGAGATGAGTTATAATATCTGTTGAACAGGAAAAATAGATTGCAAAATTGTTTACCACTTGGTTTTGAGTCTAACCAGGATGCTACACATTTTAAAAATCAAACTTAAGACATTTTAAGAGCTTCTTAAGACGACCCCCCCCCCCAAAAAAAAGAGGAAAATCTATACAGTTGTTCAGACTTAACGTGTGACTAAATGGCTTTGATTCCAAATGTCTGAAGTCAAGTTTAACATTTTTTTGTTGTTGCTCATGTTGCACGTCATCTCATAATCATCGTCTGCCCCTGCCAACCATTTCCTGTAATTCCACTAAACTTTTTTAAGATCAGGTGGAAACCCCGGGCTATGCAAAAAGCCAAAAAAAAAAAAACTATGTCTTAATTGTCTTTGAACATTCTTATGGGAAGCGTCAATTTCTGAGTGGCATGTTTTCAGTTCTGCAGCTTCAGTGAGGAGAGAGAGCACAGCCTGTCACTTGGGCACTTGCCAGCAAAACTTTGAGGTAACGTTCAACCACACCCTGAAATCATCTGCATCTCAGCAAAGTGAGGAAAAACACATTTGGCTCAACCAGCTCCTTCCTTTTCCCTCAAATTAAACCCACACAAGATTTTTTTTTTTTTTCCCAGCAGGTTGTCTTTTGAATATCAGTGCAAAGTGGACCAGACCTTCCCTGACATCAAAGAACCATGTGGGCCACACCACATAAGGTGATACAGTGTCATCTCCACACACACACACACAGACACACACACACAACAAAAAAACACTCTCTCACCTGGTAGATCATGACTTTAAAGTTGCGTCTCTTGAGCAGCTCGGCCTCGTTGTTCTCCAGCTTCTTGATCTGGCCTCCTTGCTTCTCCAGGGTGGCCCGCACCGTCTTGACGTTGACGCTCACCTTTCGCACTTTCTCCATCATCTTGTTGACGCTGTTGGACGTGGTGCTGTGGCTCTTGGACAGTTTGGTCAACTCGCCTTGGATGCTGTTCACAGAACGCTCCATGTCCTGCTGCCTGGCCTCCAGCCCGGTCTGGGTCTGCTGGATTTTGTCCACCGCCCCGATGATCTTATCGAGCAAAGTCAGCACCATGACTCCGTTCACCTGTTGGTCCCCTTTCAACTCCTCGTCTTTTTCTTCGGCGGCGTCCCCATCCGTGCCCAGGAGGGACAGCTCTTTCTTGGCTGCAGTCAGAGCATCGACTTCGTCATCTGAGGGGGGAAGGTTGGCCTCATCGTCTGAGACCTCTGCGAGCATTTGAGGCTCAAGCAGGCCACTTGAGGACTCCAGTGCTTCCATTGCTGCCATATCAGGGGGTATTAAGTGTACGAAAAACTGATCAACCTTCTTCACTTCAGATTATTGTGGATTCGACTCTCTGCTTTCCCACCTGCTTCTTCGTTTCGTCTCTCCTTGGACTGATGTGTTCTTTCCTTCCTACTGATAACCTCCCTTATCTCCCTGTCTCACACATACACTCTGTCTCTCAGTCTCTCCTGTCCACTTCAAATCCCTGGATTCAGGCCAGTGTGCAGGGGAAGCCAAGCGATGCTGGATGTTACAACATGAGCGTTAGGATGTGAATGCCACACCAGGCAGAGAAACCCTCTCGTCAAGCTCCAACCGGCAGAGTTTTTTCCCCTCTCGCCCCCCCTCCCCTTTTTCCATGGCACTCTCCTCCTCTCTCTCCTCAGACTCCTCCCTTTTCCACTCCCTGAATACACACACATCAACAAGACTCCACCTTCAGCAGCCAGGTTCAGCCCCACGATGATTCACCAACACGCCCCTCTGGTTGAGCCGTGTCCCATCAGCATGGTTGGAATAGCTAGCAGAGCTGCACTGATCTGCTTGTATACAAGCTCAGGCACAGCAGAGGGAGGAATGTCAGGCAGGATCTGTTCCTGTTTCCACTCCTCTTTCTTTTCCATGCACAGTATGTACAGTCTTAAGAGCAGGGCTGCATTTATCGTGGAGGAAAGGCTCTAAACAGGAGGGATGAGGAACTGAGATTAGAGACAGAATTTGACTTTGATTCATGACGGAGCGGTCTAGCTCTTTAACAACTGTTGCATGTGTTTGGTTTTGCTCGTGGTCTAGAGGACTCTGGCTGCAGGGTTTTGAATAAGATGGAGCCTTAGTGTCTGATGTGGCTCAGATGAAATGATTAGTTCACTTTCATGAAAAAGGGGAACGGATTTTAGATAACTTTTTGTCTTGAGTTTTAATTCTGAAAACACAAGATCTCACATTTCCATTGAAGCGACTCAATAGCATCTTTTGTCCGACAGATGAAAAGACACATTTCTCAGTCTCTTCAAACTCAGTACCAGAGACAGACACACTTTATGATCTTCTATGAGTCACAATCATGGACCTCTTCTGCCTACTTAGCTCCTCTGATCTGAGGAAGACAATCATGTTACCTTCACTTTTATTTCCTCTATGATGAGAACAAAGACAAGCTAGATAACAGAACTGTTGGCAGTTTTGCTATACAAGTTGTACTTAGACGCTTGATGTATGCAGACTGTTGTTTCAAGGCGGAGTATTTACATCCCTGTGACGTTTCACCTTTAATATGAGTGATGCAGAGGAGTAATGGGCGGTCAGAGTGATCCCCCTCTATCTTGGGAGGGAGAAACAGAGGTCTTATAGAAATGAGAGGGGATTGACAGAGGTGTATTCACAGATTCAAATGTTACGCGGAATCAAAATGAATGTCTTGACTCAGAGATTTGTTATAGTGCTGTTGCAAAATTGAACTGTAAAGGGCTACAGGAGACGTTAACACAGGCGCAGGAAGTTGGGGTGCTGAGGGTGCTGCAGCAGCATTTAAAATCAGGCAAAACTTAAACTTTTTAATTTGGCAATTCAAAGGCACACATAGAGCAGTAAATCAACAACAGTGCAGGTATACATATATATTATATATATTTAACCTAAAATTAAGTATCAACAAGAGAATAAAGTGTCAAAGTTAAAATACAGAATTACAAGGTAGAGAAGAAAGAAGATATAAGTGGACTGTTACTCGGAATAAAGATGTAAACAGAAATATAGGAACAGATGTAAACAGAATTATAATGCAGTAACAGGAAATAAATATATACAGTTTATCTATACAGAGCTATATGTGAATAGTAGGCAGATACTAAATCATAAAGTGATAGTATTGCATGGCAGATAACAGAACAACAGATTAGATATGTTCTAAAGCTATACAAAAAGATTAAAATAGAGTTGTATAAAGACCCATTAAATCAACACAGGTTGCTCTTCTGCTCTGTGTCCTACAGCAGGGACAGTGAAGCCAGCGTGCTGAGGGGAGCCTTCACGACCCGACCTGCTCACCTGAGTGTCTGCTGCTCGGAGATGGTCGACAGAGTTTACAAGAAGTCTGATGATCTTCGAGCAGACTTTGACTGTGCTCTGCAGACGGTTTCTGTTCTGGACGCTGGCTGGAGTGGAACCAGCAGGTGATAGAGAATGTCATGATGCTCTCGATGAGGGAGTAGAAAGTCAGGAGGATGTTTTCTTGCTGACTCCAAAGGAATTGAGTTTACTGAGGTGGTATTTTGCAGCTTTCTTACGCTTCCCTTTTTTACGCTTATCATTCACCACTCTCTCTCTCTCTCCCCAAATGTAGAGTATCCACTGTCTCATTTCTAATTAAAGCCAAAATAAACCTTTGAAAAACCCAGCAATTTATGAGCAACAGAGAGAGCTAAAGGACGACAGACAGGGAGGCAGCGTGTGACTTTATTTGAACATTGTTTACCAGTGAAGTGTGTGAACGACGACTGCCGACTGCAGTAACTGATGAGGTCTAAATAATGCACAACAGTCAGGATCAAACAACTGCAAGAGATAAGCGCGCAAATCATTTATTTTTCTTTTCAAGGAGCAACAAGTGATTTCCTATTTTTAGTCCATGTGCAAATCGATGGCTTGTGCGCAGCAAGCAAACACATGACAATCACATGAAACATTCGTATGTACACAAATTATGAAAACCACATGGCCGCCTGGATTATAGCTCTCTGAGCGTGTGTTTCTCGTAGAAGTCTGCCACAGTAATTTATGTACATTAAGGGAGCTCCAAGCTACTAAAATTGCTTGCTGGCATCCAGCCAGTGTCCTGGTTTAAACTCTGCACCCTGTCAAACCGAGAGGGGGTGAACATCCACTGTGGGTGTTTGTACGAGGAACATTTCAAAAAGGATCTTGTTCGTTCTGACTCAACATTTGGCCAGTTGTGGACTATTCCTACACATCTGGTAGACTTCATCTCAGGACATTTGTGACTAATAAACGATAAACAGTCATAAGCACCTTATAGGCAGAGCCTTGTACATCATCTTGATAGTGTACAAATAAGGTTGGATGGGTCATTCATCAAAACATGAATCATTTAGCAATTAATGAAATATGCTGCTTTAATAAATATTTAAATGAAAAATAATGACATCTTCGGTATGTCCTCTGACACATATGGTGGTAGTGGCACTGCCGTGATTTCAACTTGAGAGATGTGAGGTGGGTTCAAGAAAGAACTATCAATTTGTACAGTCATATAATTACATGTTTCTGTGGCATAATCTTAGATTATTCAGGGGCAGCAAGAGCCGCTCGTTCATGTCGCTGTAGGAAGCAACATGTGGAAATTTGGATTATTACTGCCTGGAGCGGTGCCAGTTGGCGCCATATTCCCTTGAGCAAGGCACCTAACCTCAACTGCTTGGGGCGCTCATTTGTTTGCAGCCCCTTAATTCTGACATTTTTTTCCATTAGTGCATGCCACAGGATCCTGTTAGTGCATGTGCATTTATATCTGGCCTATAGGCCTAAGCCTGCAAAGCATGTTCAATAACAGAGAGAACTTTTGAATTTCCGTCCAGGGGTTATTGAGGTATCTAATCTTCTTTGTTTCATTCTAACCTGCAGCCCACTGAAAATTCACATCTTAAAAACATCACAAGAGTAAGATAAGGCATGTATAAAGTAAGGTATGTGAGGTGTGTTCCTTTCATTTTAGTGTCTTTACTTGAGGGCCTCTAATAGAGTTTGAGCTATTTGAATCAGTGGAGAGGAGGTGCATCAGAATATTTTCTTGAGTCCTTAAAATAATAGATGTATTCATTTTGCATGTAAGGGGTCATGTGACTTTACCATGTCGTTGTTTGTAATCCTAGATTACACCCTATGTCCTAGAGCATCATCTTTGGCCCTTTAATACAGGCTTCCGGTATAGATTTTCAAATTAAAATTCTCTGATGCTTCTTTGGATTATGATTTGAAGAAATTCAAAACTACAAGGCGTTTGAGGTAATACATATGTATATGTATTACCTCATATATATGTGCTGGCATCATTGGGAAACATGTTGTTGGTTAACATTTGCGGCATCGCCTTTAAGAATGTGCGGCATGCTTTTATTCTGAAGTCCGTCCTCCTTCGGTCTACTTCAGGTTGAGTGTTTCTAATTTGACGCACCGCCCTGCAGGACCACAGCATCCTGCATCCAGAAGGGTTTGACAGGAAAAGGAGAACTGGTGAGTAAATAGAACATTGAAATGTTTGAACACGTTGTTTCGTAGTTTTACGCGGTGTTAATTGAGTGGAAAAATTAACCTTAGTAGTGGACACGATATTTTTTTATATACGGGGGGGCTGTGTAATATGACACCGACACCTGCTTCTGTCACGATTTGAAAAGGTTGAATGAATTATGAACCAAATTAGAAATGTGTTCGACAAATATTCAGTTGTTCGTATGTGTTACATAAAGCGGACATGTTGGGTGTGATAGAGGAGGAGACAGATGCTCGCAGGGAGCTGCAGGCCGGACTCCGGCAGCATCATGGCGTCCTTGAGCAGTGAAGGGCAGAGCTGCAGCAGCAGGAAGGATGCTGCGACATCAGCGATGCTCCAACCTCTTACTCACACTTTCACAACTGGGGAATTAAAGTATCCTCCATTATGTACACACAGTTGATATTGGGGCGTTGAGGTCGTTGAGCTTGTATTTTGAAGGCTCGTCCATCCTTAGCCAATAGCCGTCATCCTCTTCTGTATTCATCTGCAGCATATTGCCGCCTACAGTAGCCTGAAGAAGGACTGAAGGATTATCCAACCAGACAGCTGTGTAGTGAGAATAGCCTTGACACCTTTGAATGGATTGATCACGATTTCATGACTAATCTTTACGTCCCAGGGCTCTTATTCTGAAGTGTCAGAATCCCACTGTTGTTTACATGGCTCTCACACTCATGCTTCTTATTCTGCTTATTAAGGTTAGATGTCAGATGTGTGAAAAGATCTCATGTAATGACATATATCACTGTTGGTCTGATCAATTTGAACCTAATGTTGTGTATCGTCTTTTCTCATGATCTGAGTGTGTCGTCGTCACACCCCGAGTAAGGATGTTTGGAAACTAATCTGAGCACTTTTACCCTCCTATCCTAGGTGCAGCATTTCTTTTGTAGTAGCTGAGACCGACTGCGGTTCTCATCATGGGGGAACTGTTCAGGAGCGAGGAGATGACCCTGGCCCAGCTCTTTCTCCAGTCTGAGGCAGCCTACTGCTGCGTCAGCGAGCTGGGAGAACTGGGCATGGTCCAGTTCAGAGATGTGAGTATGAATGTTTCAACTCCCTAAAAAGCCTCGATCTTAAAAACTAAAGCCTCGGGATAAAGGTGGGACGTCTGATAGTACATGTGGTATGGCTAAATAAAATCATAAATGGATAACTGGAGGTGTTTGGTTTTCTATTTCTTGTAAGTCTGAAAATCTTAGTCATTGTTTTAAAAATACTTGTTTCTTTCCCTCCACAGCTAAATCCAGATGTAAACGTGTTCCAGCGCAAGTTTGTGAATGAAGTGAGGAGATGTGAGGAGATGGACAGGAAACTGAGTAAGTCAAAAAAAATACTGTTATTAATCTCAGCCAAAGGCACCTTGCACTTTCTCCCCATGATCTGTGCAGCTGCAGTTTTTAAAATACTTCAAACAGATTCTATCACAGATCCACTTTGGTTCAGATTTGTAATTTGAGTTTTTGTAATCATATTTGTGTTCTTGTTGTTTTTTGTATCATTCGAATGCTTTATTGAAAGTACAAAAATGTGAAAAAAAAGTCAAAATTAAAATGATTCCAAAGAAATTAATTTGTACTGTAATTGTACTTTTTGTTCCATCTTGTTTGAACGTCGTCATGGAGATGATTTGTGGGCTCTTATAGTTCAATCTGAACGTCCTCAAAGAGAGTTGGGAATGTAACCATCTTTCTTGATCGCCGCCATCCGGCCGATATCCGATAGATAAATATTGTCATAATCAGACCTGATGTTGATATTTGATCATATCTTTCCCATCTCTGGATTCAAGGGGATACTAATCCAGTTTCTTATTTTGCCTTGTAAGACTCTGAAACGTATTCTCCGTTCTGAACAGGGTTTGTGGAGAAGGAAATAAAGAAAGCGAGCATCCCAACTGTGGACACTGGAGAGAACCCAGAGGTGCCTTTTCCTCGAGACATGATCGATCTAGAGGTGAGAGATCTGCAATCATTAAGACCCTCAACATCACAATGCTTCCTGTACATGGACCTTTCATTCTGTGTGAAGATGAGTCATTGGCTGAATGTCAAAGCCTTGGTGTTCAGCACAATCTCAAACAGTCTGCTCAGAGTAAAGTGTGTGCGGTGAATGTGACCGACAGGCCACCTTTGAGAAGCTGGAGAACGAACTGAAGGAGATCAACACCAACCAGGAAGCGCTGAAAAAGAACTTCCTGGAGCTGACGGAGCTCAAACACATCCTCCGACGAACACAGCAGTTCTTTGATGAGGTTTGCTTATTTTGGCTTCTCAGACAGACACACACACGCACACACACGCACACACACACGCATGCAACCACAATGGATAGTTGATGTATGTTTTTTCTGTAAATAATGTAACAAAAGTCTTTGTTTCTTTCTCGGACAGATGGAGGATCCCAACCTGCTGGAGGAGTCATCAGCCCTCATGGAGGGCAATGAGGGGGGCCGGGGAGCCCCTCTCAGACTGGGGTTAGAAACTCTCATCATTGGCTTGTTTGTTTGTGCCTTCTCATAAAGACAGAGCTCTACATACGTCTAACGTCTGTCTTTAATATCTCTGTGTCTTCTTGAAACTGTTGATTTTGCTGCTGCATAGAGTTGGGCTCTTCATGCGTTCGTGTTTTTTTGTGACCATCAACCTATGAAATCACCCCAGAGACCGACTGTACCGTCTTGGATCAGTGTTTTTGTTCTCGTTGCGATCTGCTCTGAGCTTCATGAGCTTGGTGCCGCCCGTTGCAGGTTTGTGGCGGGGGTGATCGGCAGGGAGAGGATCCCCACCTTTGAGAGGATGCTGTGGAGGGTGTGTCGCGGTAACGTCTTCTTAAGGAAGGCGGAGATCGAGGACCCTCTGGAGGACCCCGCCACGGTCAGCCAACGCAACAAACACAGAACACAGAGAACACAAAGCGACTGTTTTCACGTGCCGGAGAAAAAAGATGCACCATGTTCTTTTTCTCTTCCAACAGGGAGACCAGGTCCACAAATCAGTGTTCATTATCTTCTTCCAAGGTGACCAACTGAAGAACAGGGTGAAGAAGATCTGTGAGGGGTGGGTGTCAAAACATCAAATGAATAAATACATACATTGATTGTTTTTCTGCTTTTCCTGTCGCACATTATTGTTCAGTCTAATGCATGGAGTAACCTCTTTAAAACTGGAAAAAAAACAAAGCCAAGATGAGAAGAAATAGAGTTATGTTTGTTTGTGATGTGTTAGTGATTGTTGTTTCTTTCCAGGTTCCGCGCCTCTCTCTACCCGTGCCCAGAGACCCCACAGGAGAGGAAGGAGATGCTGGCTGGAGTCAACAGCCGCATCGATGATCTCCAGATGGTACGTTTGTCACAGTAATGCATGTTCACCCTCCAAGTACATGCACACACGTTTAATAAATACAGATCGGGGGCGCTGGTGGCAGCGTGCGCGGACCCATGTATCGAGGTTACAGTGCTCACGTCCGGCCTGTGGCTCCCTTCCCGAATATCGTTCCTCACTCTCTCCCTGATTTCCACCTCTGTCCACTGTCCTTCCTCTCTAATAAAGACAAACGTGCCAAAAATAAATCTTTAAAAAAAATAAATACAGATAGTTTAATGATGTCAAAAGAGAGTAAAGAGTGATTCTGATTTCACTCTTATTCATAAAAAAAACAAAACACTTTATGCACACTTTGCACAGGCGCCTTTCAAATCACTCCAGGTCATCTCATAAAGCGGCGATGAAAATGAACACCAAAATACATCAAATCAAAAAGAAAGTGTATAAAAATCATTGTGACAGGACAGATCATCGTCAGAATGTGCGAGATTAAAAAGATGTGTTTGAGACGGATTTAAAAAAGGAGAGAGAGAGTGGGTGTTACTGATGTTTTGAGCCCATGGTGTTCGACCTGTGGTGCACTGAGGTGAATGGAAGAAGAATTTCCACTCAACAAAATGGATCCTTCACGCCTGGGAAAGGAGGAAGTCGGGTGCATTTGAAATGTTTCCTCGAGGTCCAGCTGTGACACAACAACTTGTCCTGAATACACTCTTTGAAAGCTGCAACCCACCTGAACTGGGACGTGGTTATGGCGTTTGTATCTGCTCAATTTCTGGGCACATAATCAGTGCACTTCAGTTTTGATTGGATTTGATTAAAAAGGCCGTTGTGCTCTTTGTTAAGACAGAAACTTTGCACAACAGGAAGTTTAGTTGAGGCGGATTTTTCCTCCATATAATATATTTCCAATCAAATACAATAGTTCCAATACAGCGTGCAGGCAGCGGTTCTTATCTGTGACCTTTGTGCAGGCTCATGGTGTTTTGGTTTGCCCTTATTAAGCCTGGAAAAAAAAAGGTTCAGCTTGAGAGGTCTGAGCCTGCCAAGCAGATGTAATGAATTACTCTGGACTACAATGGAGTATTTTACTCAGGTTTACAAAGACAATCCAGTTCTGGGGATAAACATGCCTAGTACAGCACGCTGCACAATAAATGCATTGATCACGTTTGTGAACATGTTTACACACCAAATACTGCTCATTCTATTTGTTGAGCTTTTTTTATATTCCTAGAACAAAAAGGCACGAGCAGAAAAAAACAAATCATCCACAGAGAGAGAGAGAGAGAGAGAGAGAGAGAGAGAGAGAACAAAGAAGGGAGGAAAGAGCTTTTGAATAAACGGAATAAACGACTCTTTTCTCCGCTGCTCTAGGTGCTGAATCAAACGGAGGACCACCGTCAGCGAGTGCTGCAGGCCGCCTCAAAGACCATGAGGGTGTGGTTCATCAAGGTGAGGAAGATGAAGGCCATCTACCACACGCTCAACCTCTGCAACATCGACGTCACCCAGAAGTGTCTGATCGCCGAGGTGTGGTGTCCCGTGTCGGACCTGGACTCCATCCAGTTCGCTCTGCGCAGAGGGACGGTGAGCTTTTCTTCTTCTTCTTTGTCTGGTAATGTTTGTAGTCTTTCTAGCTGATCGGGGATGTTTACATCTTATATTCATTTTGTATGGTGACAGTGTGATGTGTTGTGCTTCACATCTGGAATTGGAATTTGTTTCAGCGTACAAACGTTCTTTGTCATTTCACTCAGTGCATTTTGATTGGTCAGCAACGAGCAAAGCCCAACAAACCACCAAAATGTTCAGAGTACAGAGTTCAACCTTAGAGACAGGCTGAGGAGGCCTCTGATTAGGATTCCTCCTGGACGCCTCCCTTTGGAGGTTTTCCAGGCAAAGCAATAGCGGTCAATAATATATGGTAACCTAACTGTGCTAAGCTAACAGTTTGAAAAATGAAGGAAGATCATTTTGCCTCAGGCTGGGGTTTATGTTTAACATATAAAACCTATTCTACAATAATGTAATCTTCATCAAACCAACAGACACCGTTTCATGTCTTATGTTTAATATTTGTCGAGGCATTATTTATGTTAAACATAAAAGATGACACGAGCGTCGTCTGGATGTTAAAATGATCAATGTGGTTAACATGCGGAACGTTTCATTGGACAGGAGAGGAGCGGCTCCACGGTGCCATCCATCCTCAACAGGATGCAGACCAAGCAGACTCCTCCGACCTTCAACAAAACCAACAAGTTCACGTCAGGCTTCCAGAACATCGTTGACGCCTACGGCATTGGGAACTATCGGGAAATTAATCCAGGTAATATTCAAATGAATAACTCTAAAGCTGTTATTTTGTCCCTCTTAGGCTGACTTCATGGCATGAGAGCTGTGTGAGTTTGGATCGTTGTTTGACATCCTGAATTGTGTGTGTTACAGCGCCATACACCATCATCACTTTCCCCTTCCTGTTTGCTGTGATGTTCGGCGACATGGGTCACGGCCTGCTGATGACCTGTGCTGCCCTCTACCTGGTCCTCCGGGAGAGTCGCCTCGTGGCCCAGAAGAGCGACAACGAGGTGCAGTGTGACACATAAGTGACCTCCCGGTTTACAAATTTAAAAACCAGGCAACATGTGACGTAAGGTGTTGTGTCTCCCCGCAGATGTTCAACATGGTGTTTGCTGGTCGCTACATCATATTGCTGATGGGGATCTTCTCCATGTACACAGGCGTCATTTACAACGACTGCTTCTCCAAGTCGCTCAACATGTTCGGTTCTGGGTGGAGCGTCAGGCCCATGTTCGGCCCCAAAGGAGCCAACTGGACGTGAGTCAACAACTCCTCAACGTTCTGTGTCTGATGTTTCTGGATCATTGGCTGCATCTTTTTGGTTTATAAAAAAGACCGAACTTGCATTCCTTCCTAAAACCAGCAGGGGGCAACTGCACTGACTACAAAAAAAAACCAGAAGAAGAAGATAAACTTTGTTAATCCTGTCAGTCTTACACTCTGTTATTGAACATGCTGCTCAAATACACAAACAGGATCCTATGGACATGCACCGATGGAGAGATGTCCAGTGCCTTGCATAAAGGTGCCTTGGTAGTGCTCCTACCAGACCAATTTCACAGATTTGGTCCACACCAGGACTTGAACCTTGAAACTCTCTGGTTTGAACCCAACACTGGCTGAGCTAGTGCCACAACAGGTCCAATCATATAAAGTCTGTGAGCACATGTGCCTGTCATCCTGGAGAGAGGTGCTGCAAAGTGTTTAAAGTGTGTAAAAAAAATGCTTTCTTGTCATGTACTCATTCCCTGTTTCTCTGCCCCAGGTTCGACACACTTGATGGAAATGCAGTTCTTCAGTTAGACCCAGCTGTCCCCGGTGTGTTCAACGGGCCTTACCCGCTCGGAATAGATCCGGTAAAAGCTCTTCACTTACCAAACAAACCATAAAAAAAAAAACCAAATAAAAAGCTCCAGTTGCAAACTTGACCTTTAGCGTGTAAACTTAAGAACCATGCAGAGTATAAGAGGAAAGGAAAAGACCCAAACTGCAGCTTTTCTTTTTATATCACATTTTCTTCCTGTTTCATATTGCTCCATTGTTGTTCAAAAACGATTAAAATCCCATCAGCGAGTCACATTGTTCGTGGGGTTACACATTCGTTCATTACACTGACAGATTGGAGTGTCGTTGCAGTTTTTACTTCATCCCACCGACACCATCAACATGATACTCATGATAGATAGATAGATTTATTTTGGATCAGAACCATAAAAACAGCCAATCCAAAGGATTACATGCAGAAGTACAATACTTATTTCCAGCATGGTCCTTGGATGTTGCACACACTCAGAAACAGACAAACCAAAAAAAAGAACAGAAAACATCACAACATATAACACAAACACATGGGCTATCATAATTAATCAATTAGTACTATCTACCTTAAATTAGAACACCACGTGAAAAATGCACGTCCATAGATAGATCGAATAGCACTCCCCTGTTTGTTTTATTTCATTCTATAGTTAAGCTCTTACTGTGAAATTTATTATATTATAATAATTATAATTATACTAATATTTTCAAGCTGTTTTAAATGTTTATCCTCATTAGTGAAATGACTGAATAAAACAATACCCATTAAGGAGTTTATGCTGTTAAGTTTACCACATTTTCTTTTGTAATGGTGCAACTTAAAGGAGATCTATTGTGCCGATCCATATTTAAATACATACACATAAGATTACGATGTTGGACGTCTATATTAAAACTCAGCAACGTTTTTTAAACACAACGTATGACAGTTGTTGGTGAATTCCCCGTACGTGGATTGCTGCTGCTCAGAATGAGACGTTAGGTGAACTTTGTGAGACTTGTACTGAATCTGACGTCGTGTTCTGCCGATTGAGTAGAGCAAAGTTGTAGGACACGCCCACCTCTTTTAAAGACACGCCATCTGAAGGCTCGCTCACACAGAGCTGGCCAATTGGAGAAAAGTTGGCGCACATGGAGGCCTTAAAGAGACAGCAGCTAAAATTAACCTTTTTTTTGCTCCACATCCGACCACACTACTGAATATTTGTCCCCGACGGACATCTTTCACGGTGACAGTCAGTGTATTGGATCTCCTTTAAACAAAGAAGAAAAATAAAGTTGTAAATGTCGGTTTTTAAGTGTGTGTGTGTTTTCTCTGCAGATCTGGAACGTTGCCACAAACAAGCTGACCTTCCTGAACTCCTTCAAGATGAAGATGTCTGTGATCCTGGGAGTCATCCACATGATCTTTGGAGTGTCTCTCAGTCTTTTCAACCACCTGTAAGTAGTCACAAAGTACTCTTTCACTTGAAGACAATCCAGTGGCGGTACCTTTTAACTAAGCTTGTCATTTATTGTATTGTTTTTATAAAAAGTTAGCCAAAGTCCTCCTGGCAGACCCTTAGTATCTTTGCAGTAGAAAGTGTGTGTGGTGCTGATGGGAGAATGCGGCAGGTTATAATCAGGAGGATACACCAGCAGGACGAGGTGTTGACGTTTATTCCCTGACTGTCTGCATGCGACAGTCGTGATCGCTGCGCACATCGTTTAAGAGCTGCATTAAGTTTTCTGTTTTCCGGTATGTTCCTCTCTGCTATTTGTTCATTCCAACTGCTGGCGTACGCCCCGTGTACGGAGGTTGCGGTCCTCAAGGCGGGCGGCCCAGATTCAGATCCCCCTCCCTGATTCTGACTCTATCCACTTTGCTATCACTATATAATAAAGAATAAAAATAGAAAGCTTGGCTGATCGATATTCGGGAGATATTGATGCATTAATAGTATCCACAGCTATGACATTAATGTTGTTCCTTATCCTGTATCAATAATGTTTCTCTTTATTGTCGAGCCGTTGAGTGTTTGGATTCCAGTCAACAGCATGTCAAACACGTCCTTTTGTCCAACTTCAGCACACAAGCTCTGGAGGTCTTCCAGTTTACAGGGGGAAACTGAAATTCACAAAGCAAAGAAGTAAATATTTCATGGATGAAGTGAGGAAAGCATCATGAAATGTCATTCCTACTTCGAGCTCACTCCTCTTCCTGTTATCTGCTGGTTGATAACATTTTACCTGCAGGCCTTCACTCCCCACACAGTTCAGTTCAGTTGTTGACTGATGACGTCGCCCCGCAGGTACTTCAAGAAGCCGCTGAACATCTTCCTGGGCTTCATCCCAGAGATCGTCTTCATGTCCAGCCTGTTCGGTTACCTCATTCTCCTGGTCTTCTACAAGTGGACGGCCTATGACGTCTTCACCTCCAAGGACGCTCCCAGTCTGCTCATCCACTTCATCAACATGTGTCTCTTTAACTACAATGACCCCACTAACAAGCCCCTCTACGCAGGACAGGTGCTCCCCCCCACCCTCACTCCTCCTCCCTGCTGCCTCTTCTTCCTTCTTAGCCCCTTCCTCTTAACACGCGCATGGTTGAACCCACGGTTAAGAGTTTCACAGCTTGTAGCTAATTATTGTATATTTCTATTTGGGAGGAGTTCAGTCTCAGGTATGGAGTTAACAGGGAGTAAGTGATGATCCTGCAAGAGTTATTCTTGCAGATATGAAGCTTGAACACGGGTCAGTAAGTCACAGGTCATGCTGACGCTGTAGCATCCTTAACTCTGACAAATAGTGCACTAGCAAATCATTGATTAATACATTAATACATCATCCATGTGGTTCTCCTGAGACAAGCTATTAAAAGAAACCACCAAAATGCTTTGCATAGCTGAGGCATTGGGACATTAAACATGCAGTCAGAAAGAGCACATATCTTAATAACAAATTGTTATTCTAAAAATACCAAATCCAACTGAAAGCAGGAAGACATTTTGCTAATTTTGAAGGCTGAACTTTACTATTCCCTTCCACGTCGTCTCTAAATGTTGACGGTTTCAATGTTTTTCTGGTTTATTTGCTGTCAGCTCAATTTAAACTCATCCCTGCTGTATGTCAAGCTTTCAGTAGCTAAACAAAAGCATGTGAGGTTCACAGCTGACTCAACCAGCCCTACCCGGAATATTTTTAGAGGTGGGCTGACTTCTGGATTTCAGTGGGGGATAGCTTTTCCTCTCTTTTACTTTGTGCTGTTGGTACATTATAAAGTATTAATCCTATCAGGGTTTCATTCTATTGTTTTCATCGCCCAGATCTCATCAGTAAAAAGACGTACTGAACATAGGGGAAAGTAAAAGTCAGCCAAAGGAAGGAGCAGCATTTTCTGTACTCTGTATTTTTTTCAAGCTGTTGCCAGGTGGAGTTAAAGGTCACATATTGTGCATAATACACAGACCCTGTTTTTATAACACTAATATGTGTCCCTGGTTTGTCGACAAACCCTCAAATTATTAGAAGAGTTCATCCTCTCTGGCTGTTTGGAGATTTTCCCTTTATGACATCACAAAGGGCAGTAACTCCTCCCACAGGTCGGTGACACTCCCACAGCTAGGTGGGTTTGTTCTGACCTCTGAGGCTGTATTCTTATCGTAAAAAAGAAAAGAAAAAAAGAAAATTGGGCATGGAGTTAAAAAGCTAGCGCCACCCAAGCCCTTCCAGAGAGGGGCGTGGTCAAACCCAGCTCCTTTGTATTTAAAGATACAGACACAGAAACAGCCTGTTCTGATCAGGGTTGAAATAGAGGGGTTTACAGACATGATCCAATACAGGATCAGAGTGGATATTTTGGAAGAAACTTCTAGGACATGTTTTGAAGAGCTCTGAGACTTATATAAACTGGTTGAAAAGGAGGAGAATATGTAACCTTTAACGATTGAAGCCACAAAAGACACTCTTACAGAAAAGTGTGCACTCAATTACCATAGTATCATGAAACGCAAAGATGAAGAGAATCATGTGTGTTTTTGTGTTCTCGCAGTGAGTTGTCGTACTCAGTATCTTCTGCCCACTGCTGCACATCACCAACTCTGTGTTAACCTCTCTCTGTTTGAATCTGTAGATGGGGATCCAGGTTTTGTTGGTGCTGATTGCCCTTGCATGTGTACCCTGTATGCTGATTGTGAAAACTATGGTGCTTCGGCGTCAGCATCTGTGGAAAAAGCACCTGGTATGTGATTCTGACCCCACCTTTGACCTTACTTCTACATCTGTTGAATAACAATTATAACCTTTTTTTTTCTCACTCCTACTCTGCCATTCATTTCAATGCACATTGTATTGTGTAATGTGGTTGGTTGTGCTGCCATGTAAAATGCTTAAAGCTCGCCTTGGAAACGCTCACCATTTGATATATATTACATATTCAAACTGAGGGCACCCTTAACAGCCTCGTAATCCGCCGGTTCCCTTCCGAAACATGTCAATCATGCTGATAGGAAATATCTTGAAATGCCTGATGAAACAGCGTGCAGCTCTCAGTGCTTGAACTCTTTTCTTAAATGTAAAAAAAAACAAACGCCAATCAGAAGAATAAAATGAGAAGATTCAATAAGATTCATTCACTGTTGTAGTTTTCCTGCACAGTCTCACGCCCAATTATTAAAAAGGGTTAGGTTAGTTTTTTCCATGGCCTTAGGCTTAAATGATCCAGTGAACCCCATCAACATTTGTTTGAAGAAAATAAGTGATATTAAAATATACAACTTTCATTTAGACTCTGAAAATAAGGCCATCAGGTGAGCCATAATACCTGTGTCACAAAGTGGCTCAAAGTCACTGACAAATAAGAGGATCACACATGCAACAAGGCTTAAAACAGTTCAAAGAGTCATAGTCATGTAAGTCTGATAAATCAGACTTAATACTGTGGATGAATGGATGAGTGTAGTGTGGTGCAAACAACCAAACCAAACCAGCTGGTGGAGTCCTGAGAGGGGGTGAGGAGAGAGAGATGATGAAATAAGATGAAGCCTGATTAACTCGGGTGTTCACACTTTCCTCATGTCCTTCTCGACTCTGCCCGTTGGCTGCTGAGCTAAGAAGTTAAACCAAACCATCCACATACGAGCAGAGAGGGCAGAATGTCACACTTTACATTCTTCAGGTCCACGTAGACAAACTTACACGTCTTACACGTCAGCTCAGATTTGTTGCTACCTATTAATTTATTTTATTTAAATTCTGCGTTTTTAATTTTTTTTTATCTCTTTGTTTGACAAGTGACGATGTTGATCATTTTTTGAAATGACAGCCGTCCCTTTCTGTGCTGGGTGCCCTGTGTTACGTAACAAATCAAAGTCAATGAAGAAGAAAGCGTTCAATCCAAGGCTTGCTTTAAGCTAGACACAGCTCTTGTGGCTTTTGTATCTAGTCCCAGAAGAGGGAAGAAACCCCTGCAGAGAATCTAGAGCAGTCTTTAGAGAAAACAGGCGTGTCCTCATCATCCACTGGACTCACCCAACAGGGCACGCAGAAGTTCGGAGGGGTGCGGGTGGGCAATGGGCCCACGGAGGACGAGGCTGGCATCATGGACCACGACCAGCTCTCGCAGCACTCAGAGGAGGGAGATGAGGTGAGCAGAGTTTTTTAATAAGATCCTGACAGTAAATGTGCTTTAAACATTACATTACAACAGTACTTAGATTTTCTTCTTGTTACCTGTTTGATCCAGGTGAACTGAGATGGTAAAAGATTTTGACTTAATGTTCTAAAAATAAACTAAACAACGGTTAAAGTCTGTGTGAAGAAAAAATAAAGGTGTTTACATTGATGTGCTATTAACCACCAGGCTGACTTTAAGGAATAAATTAAATCACTAAGTGTTCAAAATTAATTTTTAATATCACAAAACTTGGGCTCTGAAATGCTGTGGATGCATCCCTTGAACACACCAAACTACAGAAAGAGTAGTTACTAACACAGAAGCTACGTTTATGTTCACGTTGTCAGACTATGCAGAGTTACGGCAGAGTGTCTGCAGAATGATCTTTTATTGATAATCAAACACAGTAATTGTCTAAATGTGAGCAAATCAATGGATGGCAATTGTTTAAATTTACCGTAAAACTTCTAGTAATAGCCCAGGCTTTTATTTAGGAAAAACTGGAGAGACTATAAAACTGTAACTTTACACCAGAAAGAATCTTTCATGTCAGAATTCAATGAACTAATTAAATTACAAATTTGATCTACTTTATGAGTCAGTCCATCAGTACCAACCTGTTGCCCTGTCTCGTAGAGAGGGAGACACAGTGTGAATATATTTATTCAACCCTAACCACGGGGCCTCTTATCTTTATTTTTCAAAGTGTGCAGCAGCGCCAGGCGAGTTAAAGAGGCAGGCTCTTAGATTGGGATGGGCTATTATATGAAGTTTGACGATACTTTAGGAAAACATTCACAGTTTTAAGAACACTCCTTTATGTCCCGAAAAATCGGAGTAAAAGTAAAGTTAGCTTCAGGATTTAAAATTGAACCCGTTTTATAAAGTTTCAAATTTGAAACGTGTCATCTGTATCCGATACTTTTGAACTATGATCTTGTGTATTCGGGCTTCGTGTAGTTCAAGCAACAGAAACAATTAATCCCATTTGGGACTTTCTGACTCGGCTCATTCACCTGTATAGTGTTGTCTCCTGTGTAGTAATAAGAGATGAGGGTGATGAGGGCACAACAGAGTGCAGAGAGAAAGAGCGAGAGCAGGGATGGAGAGGAGCAGATAAGAGCTGGATTTTCCATTTCAGAAACATAAACAGCGAGGTGGTTTTCATGGGAAACAGCGAGTGGAATTTATGAAAAAAAAACACACACCCCTTTTTTTTTTTTCTGTGACTCATAGTTTTGGTGTCTCCCAGGTTTCCCGCATAATAAATCTCTCAGTGTTTATACTTTGATAACAAATTGCATAACTGTAACAAGACTGCCTTATTTCAACATTATTCCAAGCATATGATAGGCAACACAGACCGAACTTATCAGCGAGGATATGCAGTGTGATATTGTGTAACTTATCCAAGTATCAGGTGTAAAGCGTCGTATATGCAGGTTATTAAAGAATTGAAAGAAGTGGCGCTGTGGTCAAAGTTTGATTTCTGGTTCTTGATCTGAGACCTGAACCTGACGTTATCCCGCTGTAACCTTAAAACGACCAGTGAGGATTATTTCAAGTTTATCAAACTATAAAAGTAGGTCACAGATGGCCTAGCGGACATGTGGTCCGGAGGCTGGAGGGTAGTCCGGGTTCAAGTCAGACCTGCCATTCGCCACTCGGCCTGGTTTCCTCCCTGTCCTATCAAAATAAAAGCAAAAAGCCCAAACATTTATGTAAGGAAACATTTGAGCAATTATCAAATGACACGAGTTCTCGTCCAATTTATGCCCAAGGCTTCCAAAACGCACATTAAACAGGGAACATTTATCAGAAGAACCCAGAAAGATTTGTGCCTGTTAAAGCAGATACAGAAAGCGTCATCTGGATGAATGCAGTTCTTTAAATTCAGCCACTAACCTTTGACCTTTGTCTACTCTAAAGCACTCAGAGGAAGAGCCGGTAAGAACCCGTGTCTGGTATCATCCTACTGTAGCATGTGTGGATGCTGTCTTGTCTTTTCTGTTGGTGCATTTTGTTTTTTTGAACCTCGTGTACTCCCAAACTGTGTTCCCTCCAGTCCGAGGCATGTTTATGTGTGGCATTTTAAACCTGTATGTGTGTTTGTCTTTTTGAAAAAGAATTTGAAAGCCTCATTTATTTACAATGTCTTTTCAAAAATGTGGAAAAATGTATGATAATGAAAATGTGTTTTTCTTTTTTAAATGCTTGAGTTTTGAATGCCGTGTTAATTTTGACATGAAACAAGTGAAACTTTATTATCGTCCTGGCAGATGTCAGATTCACATGTACTATATGACACACAGATTTCTGTTATGTTTTCTTAAAGGGCACCACTTTCTCATAGTGTGCCGAATCTGTCTAATCTGTCGATCATGAGAAAAGTCCATCGTCTTCGTCTTTTGCCTGCTTGTTCGGCCCTCTCACGGCACGATCACACTGGCAATCCGTACTGTGCCGAGTCCAGGTCTGCACAGCGGAGAACAACACAAAGAGCATGACAGCTACTGTAATGACGCTGAGTCACTGTAATCAGATACTGCTATAAATTAACGAAAAAAACTAAAGTTCCTCGTGGTCATGTTGCCGTCCGCACATCGGAGAACGTGACAGTTACTTTGGGATTTACAGAAACAGACAGAACACAAAGGCCATGGCCAAAGAAGTGTACAATGCTGAAGCAGGTACGGAGCGACCCCACTGGTCAAACTGGACTTTAGCGCTAAAGCGTACTTTGGCACTGTAAGGATTGCCAGTTTAATCGCGCCCTCAAACCGCCTTTTTGAACAATTGAGCAAGAAAACCAGAGCCATGTCGATGTGACCTTTAAAGCTTCTTTACTGTTGTAAAATAATGCAAACGTAATTATTTAAAACATATTTTAAAGTATGAAACATTTTGACAACCCTACCTGGAGTACCTGGCACACGACATTTCTAACCACAGCCTCTTGTCTCTGTTTATTTAAGCCAGTACAGCATGTTAGCTGCTGTTGTTTTCATTAGCCACTCTGTCAGAGACCCTTTGAATTGAAACAATAAGTGCTACTTCCACGAACTCTGTTTCATGGGTCCAAGGACAAAAGACGAGCATGGAAAGAGGAAACCAGACCTGTGCCAAGCCAAACCATACAAGAAGTCCTCGGAACGATGTGCTCCCATGTTCCCCCCCCCCTCCCAGCCCATTACATACAGGAAAGGCTAGTCTTGCTCCAGGAAGGAGAGTATGGAGGAACAGTGTCGGCTTTACAATACACAAACATGTTTCTGCTCCATGATCCTGCAGAGGGAAAATCAGAAACAGACTCAGACAATCCAAACTCTTTGTGCCTGATCGGAGCTTCAGTAAGGGCTGTGGCAGGGAGTCAAAGCAGTCACTTATTAAGACGATGGAAACTCTTACTTCTGTTCGTTTTAACACTATAATGGTTAGTCGTAATCATTTGAAATCGCAGGGTTGTGTGATAATCTTCTCATCCTGGTGTTAAATAAAACTGTTTTTTTTTTTGTTTTTTTTTTTACATTTTTCAGTTGACAAGCTACAATGATAAATGTTCAATGTAAACATAACAAACTGAAAGTGTTGTTGTGGCTAACACTCTTCTCTGGCTATTATTCCCTTTGTATTCTTCCTAGCATCCTCAGAAGCACCTAAAGGGGATGTCTTTAAATGTTTGCACTAACACCACCTGGACTCAATGATTCATGTGCACTCAAAATGTATTTGGTTCTTTGATTACTTCGACCTACCTTCTTTCTTGTGGAGTGTAGGTTAACTTAAGTTGTGATGATTCCTGTTTCAGCCGTTTGTCAGTGTGAAACAGGACACTGAAGACCTGATTGTAAAAAAAAAAAGAGGCTGTTTCAATAAACGTGCTGTGTGCGCTCACCATCATGTCTCTCCACGACAGTTTGACTTTGGGGACGTCGCTGTCCACCAGGCCATCCACACCATAGAGTACTGTCTGGGATGCATCTCAAACACAGCTTCCTACCTGCGTCTCTGGGCCCTCAGCTTGGCTCATGCGCGTGAGTTAAAACATGCATACGCTTCTTATCGGTTTTTTTTACATGACGTTTTAGGGTGTAAACCCTGTTGTCATTGTTTTTCTTTCCGTTTGTGTACAGAGCTGTCAGAAGTGCTCTGGACCATGGTGATGCACCTGGGTCTCTCGTCAAGGAGTGGGGGCGGGTTCTTCGGCCTGTCCATCATCTTCTCGGCCTTTGCCACTCTCACGGTTGCCATCCTGCTCGTCATGGAGGGGCTGTCGGCCTTCCTGCATGCCCTGCGTCTGCACTGGTAAGACTCACACACACACACACACACACACACACACACACACACACACACACACACACACACACACACACACACACACACACACACACACACACACAGATTAAAGACGTACCAACACATTCAGCCTCCATGTATTCCGCTAAACGTGGTGCATACACTCTCTCGATTTACCTGCACAGTGCACATGGAGAAAGTGAATGTTCCAATATGTCAACACAGGGAATTCCTCACTGATAGTAAACACGCACACACACACGCACACACACACACACACACACACACACACACACACACACACACACACACAATCATCATCGAAAAGTCATTCCTCAGCCAAAACTGCAGCTGCACATGAGGAATGCTAGCACATGAAGCATTATGGACACGGAGTGTTTGACGGAGTGTACAGGACTCCAGATAACCTCACACTCTTCAGCTCCATCGCCTCCTAGCACCGCCTCCACCCTGCTGATCCATCCCGCACACATGTAAACTACACTGGCATGCGGGGAAGTCAATCGTTACGCAATTCAAACATCATCATCAGTTTTAGAAAAGACGCGAATCATCAGAAGCACACTGGGGAGATTACCATTGTGAGAGACAGGCATGTGGTAATTACTCTGTGAGTAACGTTTAAATCGTTAGACGATCATGAAGCCTATTAATGCATCCTGGGCGTTGTTATCTCAGTGACAGTGTGTTGAGAGGTGGATTCAGAAAGAAAGAAGGTTGATGTTAAAAGTAATGATGATGAATTAAGAATAAGATAAACTAAGAATCCCCGCTCAGCACAATGTAGATATTAGCATGTATGTTGTGGTTTATAAAATCACATAAGAACTAATGTTTAAACACACCGGGCTTCTTTGTCTCCTTTTTTTAGTAATTTAATGGTCCTGAGTTTTTTGTTTTGTTTTTTTGGTTTGACTAAAGTTACAAGGATGAATCCCTGACAATCTATAAAACTCATCAAAATAAAAATATTCTATTAAAAAAACATTTTTCACTGTGTTACAAAGGCCGGAATTACACTTGTACACAAACTTGCATTAGTGGAGAGGTGTCAGAGTGGGGCTGCTCCACAGGGAGTGCGCCAGAGCTTTTGGTGGGTTTGATGCCTTGCTCAAGAGCACACCGGCTGTCCTCTGGAAAGTATGTTATGGTGCCGCTGAAAAGGCCCGGGGTTCAAGCTCAGCTCCTGCAGCCACGTGTCCTATTTGTCTCCTTGGTGAAGACACTTCGTCAGAGCAGCGCTGATGTGTATGAATGAGGTTAGTTACTTCTAAAAGAGGCTTTACACAGCAGCCTCTGCCATCACTGTGTGAATGTGGAAGTGTGACATGTGACGCTTGGAGTAGACAGCAGACTAAAGAAAGTGTCAAACCAAACCCAATCCAAGGCTGACTAAATATTAGAAGCATTACATTTAAGGCCTGTTCTGTGGATAGGATGTGATTGATCGGCCTGGTCTGATAACTGCTTAGATGCTTTCTTTTTTCTACATCATCGAGCTGTTAGAACATTTTTTAATCAGCACCTACTCTTATTATCTTCATTCCCTCCGAACATGTTCCTGCTGCTAACACAGAGCCTTACATAATGGCTATGATGGATAAAGTGAGAGAGAGACCTCGTGTTTGTGTTGGACAGCGGAGGGTTCATAAGTGCTGCTCTCAGATTGTTGTCCGTCCGTCCGTCCTCAGCCTCTCTGTTTCTCCTGTAAACTCGTGAAAAGCAATCCGACCACCTTTTAAATATCAGCCCGTCTTCAAAGCAGTACTTCGTCCCACCTGTCTGCAGTACATATGGGCTGGCTCTAAGCTCCAGGCTTCAAGTCATATTGTACCAAGATGGGCGAAGACCAGACGATTATGAAAGAAGCTGTAATCCGACACGTAAGACCTGAACTAACTGAAGATAGACTCTGCAGATCAGCAGCTGAAGAAGATTTATTTATGAAAAGTTCATTCATGTTTTCATTTAGACAGGAAGAGGCATCAAGAAGAGCTATATTGGTTCAAAAAAAATTAAAAGTTGTCCAGAAGGTTGGGGGTTCGATCCCCAGCTCCTGCAGCAACATGTTTGATGTGTCCTCAGGTGAGACGCTGCTGCTGGGTCAGCGGCGTGTAAATGTGCATGAATGGATTATTTGATACTGATGGTTACTTCACAGTATGTGAGAGTGTGTCGGTGTGAGATGTAGTCGGAAAGTGCTTTGAGAAGTCCGAAGACTAGAAAATAACTATACAAGTATATGTAAGTTCATTTCCAGAGTCCAGTCCATCTGACAGATGTGACATTCATAGCAGAATACCACCTGGAAAAAAAAAGGTCACTTTCTGTGACAATGTTCTCACCAAATGTCTCACGAGCCGTACACAGTCCAGTTTGTACATGTACATGTCATACATGGTGTTTTCTTTAGCAGCGAATCATCATTTCAAAAGTACGCTGCAGACAGGCTGAGTGGGTTCTGGAGACTGACAAGAAGAATGTAACATATCACTACCTTACTAACATGGCAGCCCACGTGCAGCACTTCAGTCTCCGTACATGAGGTGCGACTTAACCACTCGGCCATCAGCACCCACTTAAGTTGTTTTCCACATTAATATCTGACAATATTCATTTCCAACCAGAGAATACACCCGCCCTGATGCTTTTATCTTAGGAGTGAGATCCAGACCCGTGTCTCTGCTGTCGATGACCTTTAAACCCATTTCAAAGGGCAGCTTCAGGGATTTGAATACCGAGTCAATGTGGATACTATTTGATAATATTTCAGATGTCTCATTTTTATTCCATTTTGTCCTGATTTAAAGAACTTCAGCAATGTGAAGGTCTGTCTTTGTCTTCTTTTTCTAAAATGTGCATAAAGGCAGAGCAGATGCAGGATAAAAGCATCAACTTAACCCGTAAGGTACCAGACCTGAGAAGACTTCTAGTAGGAGCCAAACGACCTGGAACAGGAAGAAAACAAGATTAAAGCAGCCAGGAAGCCAAAAAAAAAAAATGATAATCAGCTTCATAAATAAGTATTTGATAGGCTGAGTTTCTTAAGTAAAAACAGCTCCGGCTCTGTTGTGGCTCTTGGTCCATACAGCAGCAGCATGTCGGCTCAGCACGTCTCCACTAAGGTTAAAAAGAGTCTTTTTTACAGCGTTGTGTGAATGGAAACGTTCAAAGTAAACAGTCGTCAATCTTGACCCTCTGCTCTCCCGTCCACTCTTCACACACACATGCTGATGAGTTGTCCGCACACACGGTCCATCACACACACAAACACCAGAGTTAGTGGAGAGTACCGTGTACTAGGTACCAGTGCTTTTCCCCCCCACCTCCACAGCTGTGTGGAGAAACAGATGAGAGGATTTCTCTCCTCTCTTTACATGTTGCCCTCTCGCAGCTCGGCAGCCACAAATATTTGCCACGGCTGGGAGACATTCCTGGGCACTCCCCGTGCTCGATGAGGCCAGGAACCAGCAGGAACTGAAAGTCTGCTCCTATTGTTTTCCTCCTAAATGAAGTCATCAGAGGTTGTCACGTTGGAAGAATTACAATAAGCTCACTATGGGAGCAAATACAGATGGGATAATTAGAGGGAAACAGCAGATCATGGATTAGATACAGTGCAGTGCTTGGATAGAAAGGCCTTTAATGTTGTCTCCTTCTGAACCTGGTTTCTATTACTTTGAGCAGCTGCTTTAACTCATATTGCACTAAATGATCTTTTAGAAGGAAAGTAAAGCTGCATTTTTGTATCTCACAATCTTATGCTGACAAAACCTTTACGTGTGACGATGTGATCGTTCACGTCAGATTCTTGGGAATGAAGCGCTGGTTTAGCTCAGCTGGTAGAGCACAGAGGCTTCACTCCTCTTTGCACTGGTGCAGGGGCGTGTCTGGGGTGGCCAACCTGAGGCGCTGACTTAAGTTTGTTCACACATTTTATATATTTACCTTTTCTTTCCCTGTTTAATCCTCTGCACAAAGTCACAATTAAAATATGACATATGATCTGATCTCTGCTGGACATGCGGAGGTGACCTGACCGAGTTTGAAATGTTTTAACTTCCATGCAGCGCACACAAAGTTAAACGTGCTCAGCCCTCGCCGTGACATCCCCTGAGTGTCTGATTGAAATGAATTGGGTAACTGTCCGGTCTCAAAGTAGACTCAGTCTTGAGTTTGTTGCTGTTAAATCGACACATAAACTATCCCTTCTGTTGGTGTTCCTGTACTTTTCTCAATTTGATTGATTTGTTTACACGCCGGATCTATTGCAAGTAAAAATTGTACCGTCTGCGTTTCCGTCATCGACTGATGGTCACTGAGCTCATCGAGCATCGAGAGATACTATGACATACTAATGCTTGCAGAAGTTTCCTAGGTATGTATTGAAAGTGCATCAAGACGCTATTTTGGCTGAATTTGGAGCGGAAGCGGTTTGATGCAAATTGAGGCGTAAATACATTTATAAATACCTAAATACATTTCCAGCTATCGCTTCTTTTAGAGGACAGTTAGTGTGTGCTTAGCCTATGTCAGGTCCTCTGTGACCCACCAGACATCCCAAAGAACATGATCTTTGAAAAAGGTCATCATCAGTATTCATTGAACATCATTCTTCCTGAATGAGCAGACGGCACACAGTATTGGTGGAGATATTGGGGGGGGGGGGGGTCAGATACAGGCTGCTCTGGCTCTTAGTGGCCATATTTGGTCACGTAGCACTCTGAGCTGGAGCAGACCATCAGACTTTACTCTTCTTAAATGTCCCATCCACTGACTCTCACGCTTCTTCTCTGTGTACTGAGGTCACCAAACACTTTTCTAATAAAAACACTGAATACATAACACATAAGAACTCTTTGTTTACTTATTCTCTGTGGGCGTGATATGGTGGCTTCGTTGTTTGGTCTTAGTCGGGTTAGACCCTTTGTAAAACAATCAGCTGTTATATATTATTCCGTCTTCATGATGGGGCAGCATCGTATTATTTGCATAAAAAGCTTGTACGGAGGCTGTAGTTCCTGCATGTTATTACCTACACTCAATATTTATTCATTTAAAAAGTGCATAGAAAGTGTTAAATGTTAGACGTTCATCCTTCAAAAGAAACATGTAAGACACTCTCACAAACAGCAGAATACAGGAAGTAAAGGGTCTGACACTCACAGTTTCCAAAAGGTCAAACTGTTCTGATCTGTCACTGAGTCTCTCAGAGAGCTCGGCTGTTGTGTGGGAGGAACTTTGACTTTCTTTAAAGGAATGTGCCCTGCCTTAAAAACAATACAGCGTAAAGATTTGATCAACCCGGGTGATTTGGAGTCCTCACAAGAACTCGATTCACATCCACAGATGTGTCACAGTTTTTACACCGTACGTTCAAAGTCAAAGTGAACATCGGGGTTTCTATTGTAATCATCACCAGGTTAATGAAAATGTTCAATTCTTTGGTTGATAACAAAAACCTGCAGATCTAACCATATTCCCATCATTAACATCAGTTTTCTTTTGAAGGGCCATTTGGGGATTTTTAATCAGATAAATACAGGGAGTTGTTGCACGTCTTTTTTTTTTTTACTCTAACACATGTTTCATAAGGATTAAATCAAATTGATTGATAGTTTTGAAAAGTACAGAAGCTTTAAAAACAACAACAACATTCCTCAATTTACAGTGTCATTCTAGGCCAAAGCTGCTGTGAAAGAGAGAGAGAGAGAGAGGGAGCAGGGGTGGAGCATTCAAAGTCACAGATTGGCTAATACGGATGTTTCTCGAGTCCTTTTGGTATCTCTTTCGTTCGAATCATTGACAATGATGTGCAGGAGTTTGCTTGTAATACTTTGCTAATTAAGAACAAATGACCCAACATTGGGTGCAATGGACTTCCATTTGTGTATCAAAACAGATATTGTTTTCACTGACATCTCGTTTTCTCTCCATCCTCATAGTTCTGATAAATAACAACAACACTGATGGTATTTTTAACGTGTGATCTGTTTGTACTCATGTCTCCCTGCTTGTCGTCCTTCTTCAGGGTGGAGTTCCAGAACAAGTTCTACTGCGGTCAGGGATTCAAGTTCGTCCCCTTCTCGTTTGAGAGCATCCTGGAAGGAAGATTTGACGAGTGATCAGCCCCCCCCCCCCAATCTCCCCTCATCTCCTCTTGTGTTTGTGTGTGCATGAGTCCAAGTGCAGCCCTCTGACACCCTCTAGTGGTCATTTGTGAAACTATTATTGTGTGTGAGTGAAACTGTGGTCAGTGTAAAGGTTTTTTTTTTTTTTTCCAGTGTTCATGTGCCAAGCTGTACTCATACTGGAGCTTCTATTGCTGTGGCACAGTAGCATCTCTGTACGGTGAATACTGCTTTAGTAACATCTCGTCTGCCTGCTTTCCCCTCCAACAAATCCATCACTAAATACGACTGGCGAGGTCTGTGTTTATAGAGATGGATCAGGGTGGAAGGCAGACCCTAATGCGTCGGCATCTCGAAAGTACAAACCCCGACACACTGTACTGCAGTTTATATCACTGACTGCATTTTAATATGAGCATGTATTCATGTTTGAATAAAGAGTCAAGTTATTGTGTGAAACACATCGTAAATATCTTCCACCTATGAATTAGACATCTGATACAATACTGGATTTTTTTAATTTCGATACAATACTTGTACAAATCAAGTAATAACGAGACCTGTTTTAATTCCACAACATGAAATGCTCATACTTACTGATAAAATACGAGTAGAAATGATAACATGCGATACACACACAAAATAAGAAACAAGCTGGTTCAGATGCAAACACTTCTCAGCTCTTTCAGGAGAAACCCTCTGAGGCCCTTACACTCAATGGGTACAGTTGTTTAGGATCGGGGGGGCTCTGAAGTCGGTTTTGTTAGGCTGATGGTCAGATATACTAACTGTGTCCTGTGAAGTGATCCTGTTCATCTGTGCAGCTTGGTGCCGTGTGGTCGGGAAGAAAAAACCTTTAAAAATTCATCAGGCTTGTGATTTCAAAACTGTCAGAGCAGCTTTTCACCCCTCCTGTGAAATCAGAGTCAACTGACAAATCCCCTCGTTCACTCCGAGCTTTTGGTGTTTCTCCATTTTATGCTGAGTGGTAATATGTTGTTGTAGGCTCATGATTTCACCTCTGACGATGCCTAAGAGTGACGCACAGAAGTAATCTGGAGAATGCAGATGCTGACATGTTTTCCTCTGTGCTGTGACCTTTGACCCCTCTGTGCTCATTCGGTGTGAATCGTTGTTGTGAACCACTTGAAGAGCTGATAACTGATCGGTGTGATGTGATGTGTGAATCACCTCCAGCTGCTTCGGAAATGTGAGAGGAGTTGTTGAAAGGTGCTGTGTTTCTGATAAACACACAGTAATCATTCGACTTATCTGATGATGACTCATTCTGAAATAAAATGCAATTTTTGTTCCGCCACCTCTCATCCAAATGTAACAAAGGTGTTTATTCATTTGTTCTGAAACTGTTGTTTGATTTGAACAAAGGTGCAGAAACGGAAGTTCTTGATATCGTTCTTGAAGTGTTGTGACAACACGTGCAGCTGATGTCAGTCAGCGACTGTTAATGTGGAAGATGATGTGTCTGTGATCAATAAAAAACAGAAACCAAAGGAACATGCTCCTGTCATTTATGTATTTATTCAGTCATACTTCACGCCTTTTTTGTGACCAAATTTTCATTCGTTTGTATTTCTTTTTGGCAAATGTTGCAGGTGTACATTATTTTGTAAGTTTAAGTCAGTATTAATAAATCTACATCACTGTCAATGAATTAATCAGTCTATATTTTTATAGCACCATACAAAACAAATGAAATGTTCTCAAAACACTTAACAAAAGACAAAAATACTTTACTCTTATGTATTTTCTTTTTTAATAGTGTTTTTTGTTTTTGTGTTGTTGTTTTACAGTTAGGGCTCAGTCTGTAGTGAATTCACTTCCTGAGCACAGCAAAGGTGTCTTTGAGCAGTCTTTGTGTATTTCAAAATAAGAAAAGACACCAAAAGCACTTTCGTTATGAAGTCTGCTAGTGTTTGCTGGGCGTTAGAGCTTTGTTCAGTGTTCCTGACAAAAAGAACTACAGGACTGGATAAAACGGTGGCTGAAAGCTGACGAGAATGACCTTAAACAACACCGGAAGTATATGTCTTACAATTAAAGTACGACAGTTTAGAATCCTTTCCATGTGTTTGATGAAATAGCATGTACAACACCTAAAGCCAGGATGTATCAAACCTATGAAATGAGGAGGAAATATCTTACCTTAATCACATAATTTTCTTTAAGATGCTCAATACCAATTCATCCAATTGTATGTATTTGTGATTAATGAATGCATGGGAAATGGCTATAAAAGTTTTAGTTTTAGGGCTCTTAAATATACACTATTAATGTAATCAAACACTTTAAAATATATATAAATCGGTTGAAAAACAGAATAGGATTAGGGAAAAATGTAGCAAAAGGATGAACGATAGCAACAATGTGTTTTCCATTATACACCTTTAAAAAAAGCCCAAATTTAGAGACGAAAAAGTCGGAGAGTTGAGATTAAAGTCTATATTTAAATCGAGAATAAAGTGAGAATATTGGGAGTTATATTCCGTAGTCGTCTGTATCATGCCTTTATTTTGAAGGCTATGACCGGAAACGTAATGATAACAGATTCAGCTTGACAACACTACCGAAAGTGTTTTGCGGGATATTTATTTGAGGAATTAGTTGAAGCAGTCGGCCGAGGTGGTAGTGAAAGTTAACTTTTTTTTAAAGTTTATGTTTTTAAAACTCCCGAAACTCCCACGTATATCGATAATTGGCTCAGACGGCGGGAGAAAGAACGAAGAAGACGAGTCACGTCGGAACAAAAAGCCAGTTTGGTCACCGGTGGCTTTAAAGGTTAGCTGAAGTTAATTCAACATCGTCGATAGTTTGTTCTATTTCGATAAACGTGTTGCCGTGGAAACTTCATGTTTCCATAGGTTTCCTGAGTGACTTCAGAGACGTAAAGTTTGGAGGAAAGACGTCACATGTGTCCTTTTAAAAGTTGATGGTAAGTTTCATGAAGCGACCTTTCTTTTTCTTTCTTTCGTCCGTCCGTCGAGATTTAAACTCCCCAAACCAAACTCCACCTGGAAAATCTTTAATTTAAGAGTTACTGTTGATTCACACTTTGACTTCATCGTATCATAAAACTAGATACAAGAAAATACTTTTCTTGTATTGGACTATTTTTTAACCGAACTCTACTTTAGTGCTGCACATCTTTAAACAGTTACCACATGTAAACATGGATAAAAGCACAATAGAAAATGTTTGGTAAATTACACGTTAGCCGAATTAAACATAGGTCCTCATAGCCCCCAGAAATAAGCTGGTTATTTAATGTAAAGTAACTTTATATATTAATAAATGGATGCAAGTTATTTTTTGACCAAACAGTGGTTTGGTACCAGAGCAATCAGGTCTGTTTTGTCTGCTCACTAACTCCTTGTCTGATTTAATTTAACCTGTACGGATCTTACTCTTAGAGGTCTTTGTGTTTAATCCTTCATAAAGTTTTATTCGTAATGTATGTAAAGATACAAAGGGGGCATTATTTTTGAACAAATGAAAAAAATATAAAATGGGCAATTAACATTTGGATCTTAAATTCATCAATTTATAAGAACATAAGTCCATTTGATTAATTTATTTTGGAAAGCAGTGCTCGTTTGCTTAAAATGTTTGGTATTGAATGCGATCAATTCATACAATCGCGATACTTTTATTGTGAAATTTTATATGACGCAGCTATAAGAAGAAAAAAATTAAATGGTTAAAGATAAAATCGTAACTCAAGTTAAAGCAGCAGAAATAATGCACTTGTGTAAAGCAGACTGGCGCTTATTGAGTGACAGTCCTGACTTGATTTCAAAGTACCTCGAAGAATGTCGTTCCTGTGCCTTTATTGTGAAGAAGCAATCAAAGAGCAGTAAATGAAGCATGAAACTCCCTGTTGTCTCTGGTGACTGTTTGACCCCCAGCAGGGAGATTCATGCCATATGGCCTTTTCTAACAACCAGAACTTCTCTCTCCGCCTTGCAGAAAGGCCTGCGATGCAGCTCGTGTCTGCACTCTGTTTTGCTGAGTTGAATTCATGGAAATCTTCCACTGTCTTCTTGCAGGACTTCTCGTGATGGTGTGACGATGAGACAGGGTGGTGCTGGCGGCGGCTGCTGCAGCCCTGGAGGCTGATGAAGCCGCTCCATCGGCTGGTCAGGATGCACATAGCCTCAGTGGGTGTCAGCAAGTTCTGCTTCCTGCTCTCCCTTGCTTTCTGCGGCCTCCTGCTCCTTCTCATCCCCGCCCTCCAACCCCCCGCACGCCAGGTGGACCTGCCTCTGCCCCGACCTCAAGTCAGACCTGCACCGGTGGGCCGAGCAGGGTCTTACCATGAAGAGGAAACGTACTCTACATCAGGGCTCAAAAGGAGCTCAGCAGGGCGGGGGGAATCCACAGAGACTGACGTTGTCAGGAAGGGTCCCAAAACGGGCGCTCTTCTCGTAAGAAAGCCTAATTTACTTTCAGGGTCAAGGACTCAGGACCTTTTGCAGTTAAAAGACATTTTTATCGCAGTGAAAACTACCAAAAAGTACCACAAGTCCAGACTGGGGCTGCTGACTCAGACCTGGGTTTCCCAAGCTCAAGAACAGGTGAGTAGGTTTCTTCAGTTTAAAAAAACGTGTGTGATTGTTTGACTTGTTTTAAAGTTTAACAGCTGAAATAATCATCTGAAATCATTAGATGAGTAAGTGTGTAACTCCCTCCTGATGCAGCTCTTAAATTTGTGTAGTGCAACAACAACATGGCAGAGTACTTAACTGCTCCTCCCAGGTCTTTCTCTCCCCCCCGTGCTGCGTGGCAATGTGATTTGTACAACAAAACAACTCGTGACTTTGCGTTACCTCATATATTCATGATGTAATGTTAAACACGCTCAGACACATTCATCCAAACTGACCCGCGTGTAGAGACAGTCCAGGACATAACCCAAGCGGCAAACTTGGGCGTTGGGAAAAATGACGCCAATATGGAAGTGCAGAATCCTGCAGTTCATCAAGGGTCCGCTCGAGCCGGCACCAAGACCCCCGGAAGTCACTTCGACACCACGTTCAAGAACGCCAAATACACGTTGACAGCCTGCGACTAAAAACAATCCCCTGCACGATCTCGCCATTTAATACTCACACGCTCTGTGGAAAAGATCCCTCCAACCAGGCAGCACTGTATTGAACGCTCACAGACCAATAAATCATTTCAAATGATCCGACAGTTAGGAAATGCATGCAGCTCCAACCCTTAGTTACCCAAGACCCAAACCACCCAATCCGTCTGCCATGGGGTGTGGTGCAAGAGCCCCCCCCCCCCCCCATAAATTCTCAACTTGTGGTCAGCGATGTTATCATCCGGATACTGACAGCCACCCCGTCTCTTCCAGAAACACATTCCTGCTGCATGTCCTCGCTGACACTCAGTGGAACCGCAGGACGTTTATAAGAAAATAAATCTCGACTTCGCCCCTTATCTGCTCCGACAGAATCCCCGCCATCATACCGAGTGCTTTACTGAGCTCGTTTAGGGGGATGATTGAACAGACGCAGGCTGCTCCGGCTCCAAGAGTTAAAATTCAGTTTTTACGTGTAAAGCCCAAAAAGCCCTTTTCTTTGTTTGAATCCTGACGGCATGTCGACAAAGGACGCTGATAGAGCAGACAGGTTCCTGTTGTTTATCATGGAGACAGGCAGCATTAATACTGAGCAATGAAAAGACATTTTCACATGCACTCATCATTTGAGGACTGCTCCAGAGATTCTCCTGACCGAGCTCACAGCAGGAGGCCATCCTGCTCAGAGAGGGGGGGGCGGGGGGGGGGGCTCCTGAGGTAAGATGTGATGTAGACAAAACACAGAAGTAGCCGATGAAGTCCACTATAAGAGTCTGTAATGATGCCTGTGTATGAATGCTACGTGTAGTTTAATGACATTACAACAACAAAAGAGTGGAGAACAACAGAAAGTCTAATGCAGCAGTTTGATTACTCTCACAGATATCAGAGCGGCCGTGTGCAGACACGTTATATTATTCTAATGTCGTGCAGCTGTGAGGTAACCTTTGCGATATGTTGAACAGAAGTTTTTACACAGCAGGAGAAATATCCGCTCCTCTCACTTCAGACCATGAAGAGCCTGGAATAGAGTGTCTGATGTTTGCAATGTTTAAAAAAAAATCTGAGAAATCAGGTCAATCCTCTGAACGTCTCCGAGTCCTGACAGTCTACAGTGAGTGAGAAGTGTGAGTCCAGCCGGCTGTGTTGTTGTTGTTAGAGCCGTGTTTACACGGGCGGGGCGGCTTTGAGTGTGAAGCCGTTTTAGTCCGTGAAAAAAAGAACAAAGTCACTGCTGATTTGGACGTCACAGAAGTGTGTTTAGATCAGTCATTCCCTTTCAGTTTGCGTGCGATGTGACAACTGCAGCTCGAGCAACTTTAGTCCGCCGCTTGTGCTCAATGCTGCTTCATGGAGGTGCGTTCTGATTGCCGCCTGCTTGGTGTGGACGCGGTGACAGAGGGGTTAGATGTCTCCGGATCGGTGAGGTGTCACCAGATTAGTTTTGGGTTTCATGCTGGTGCTCTGAAGGGCGACGTCCGCTGGATCTGAAAGTCTCACATTCTTCCTTTAAATGAAAAAGGGATTATTGACATGGAAATCAAATCATTTGAAACTAGTGAAAGGCTACTAACCTAAAGACAAAATGACTGCGTTTGTAAGGGCTCATAAAAAGACTTTTCATAGCCTGTTTTAACACTGCGGGTTTTTAAGGAGTCTATAAAGTCTTAAGTGTCCGACACACACAGCACTGTGAGCGGCTCTGTGTTGAGAGCCATTTAAGCAATTAGTAAATCCTTCTGTGGGACAAAAAGCCCCTCAGTGTGAAGAGAACGAGGTCGCCCCACTTCACTCCCAAATGTCCCAGTGACAGAGGACGGAGGAGCTCCAGTTCTCCCAGTATGAGCAGCTGGGCTCGGAGTCCAGGTCAGCACTTTAACACCTGGAGCCGTTTGAGGTCAGACGTGTAAAATAAAAAAGTAAGTACAGCAGTGCTCAGTGTGAGTGAGCGGGTGGAGCTCGTCCCCTGCAGCAGTCAAAGGTGTCCTCACATGAAGAGACACACGGCTGTTAGAGTTAAAGATACTCTTTGACTGCTTCATTATACGCTGTGTCTGTGCAGGCTGAAGAGCGTCTGGAGGTCACCGACTCAAACTGTCTGTCAATCACTCGACTTTTTTCAGCAGATGACATCACTACACTTGGGTTTACAGTACAATATGATTTTGTAAATATCCCATTTTATATATTTCATTTTCACCTTTCAGGTTGTCAGTCTGTGAAACCGGTTGTTTGTTGGAGCTGCTGAGACGTGGAAAAAAATATTAATGTAAAAATCAGGATTCTTATCTTCTAAGATTTGAAATCAATTGATAACTTCCAATTTTTTTTATTTTTTTTTGGGAGGGGGGGCGGTAGAAAGTAGTTTCCTGCTAAGTGCTAATGCTCGCTCTTTGACTCATTAGAATGCCAAATGGAGCAGCAAGAAATTCAGTCAGTAGATCTTGAAGGACTAATTCATAAACAGATCCAGAATCAACTTTGAATTGAAAATCGATTGAGTCGAATCAGGAATCGAACTCGAATCCAAGCGAGAGACTCTCGGATTTTTCCAGCCGTGATGCTGCCGTCTCAGTGTCTGCTGCTGCCTGCTCACTGTGACAACAGGTCACAGGTCTGGTCTTCAGTCATCACTGTAGTACAGCTGAGGTCATGTGTTTATCAGTGGGAGTTTTCAATGCTCTCTTGAAAAACGTTTTTATAGTTGAGCAGGTGGAAAATAGAAAACAAGAAATTCAGATTTTAGATTTAGCAAGAAAAGGTGCAGATCAGGGGTGCCGGATGGCCTAGCGGTGATGGCTCACACCCCATGAACAGAGGCTGAAGCAGCGGCCGTGGGTCCATTTACTGCTTCTCACTCTCTCCTCCCATCGTGTCCTGTCTCTCTACAGCTGTCCTCTTCAATAGACTGGTTTAGTGATGATGTATTTTTGTAGGCCAACCTGAAAAGATGGCGCTGGTGGTTCCTACGAAAGTTCACCTATGGGATTTTTGCAGAAAATAAGCTCTGTGTCAAACACACGCTTCTGATGCGTAGCTGTTTTGTTCAGCGGGATAATATTTACAGATGAACATCATTTAGACGACGTTTGAAGAGTTAATGCAGCCCAGAGAAGTAAAAAGCTAACATTATGCTACAAGCTAACTACACCGCGGTTTGTTTATTATGACGTCGCAACCGTTATGCTTCATCGATCTAATCAGCGGACCAGCTAGCTAAAAGTTAGCTTAATAAGTTGTTTATTAACATATTTGCAAGAGCACTGAAAGACATGACTAGAGTCTGTAATGAGGATTAGGGAGAGAGTTCCCGGCGTGATGACGTGTAATGTCTGCAACAACCACTGTAGTTTCAGTTAGCTACTCGTTAGCAACCGCCGTTAAAAGTCGGGGTCTTAGCTAAGTCTTAGCTTAGTTTATCTCGTCAAACAAAACATCAACATCTCTTCAGCTTGTGTTAACCACAGACCTTATTTCAGGCGTCTAACTACAAACCCATTCAAAATCCACATTGACTTTTAGAGTTAGGAACCCATGGCGCTAAAATGCTAACTCACTTCCTGGTTTTAAGACTCAAAACTACACCAGTCTATAAAGATAAAGTCCCTTACAGACCTCTATTCTGTCTACTCAGTTTGACTCCACAGCAGAGTCTAAAGAGAAATATCCCATCGATCTCTCACAGTACACACACGTGGAAACAGTGGAGCCCTTCATGCTGCCTCGTGTGTGTGTGTGTGTGTGTGTGTGTGTGCTGAACAGTGTGTGTTTGTGTTGTTTCAGACCTTCATATTCACTGACGGGGAGGACAGAGAGCTGCAGAAGAGAACGGGTAAGGAGCCATTCTTCGACTGTTTCCTCCTCTTGTTTTGTCTTCAGTGACGTCACGGGTTGGAACGCCTTCTCCGTTATACTGCTCATATACTCTCACAGTGTGTGTGAGGTCACCTGCATCATATCAATGTGCTGGCACGGTGATCGTTTCATCAGTCTGCTCAGTTTGCCTCCTGCAGCCGAGCCGAGGATTCAGGTTGGATTGAACTTGATCTATCACGGACACATTTGGGCATTTTGCTTTCGGGAAGCCTGTATTCAAAACGCTAACACAACCCCGACCTTCAGTCCGTCCAATAACAGGCAGACAGTGAAGTTTAGGCTACAACACGGCTGCCTGGTTTATCATCTCAGTCTGCACTCCCCGTACAGAATGAAGCGAAAAAGCCGATTTATTTCTGCTTTAAGAATGAATATTTAATAAAGACATTCATGAAGACTTCACTGAAGGAACTGAAGCTGACTCATTTCACTGTGCCAGCAAACAAGGAGAGTTTAAAGAGAGGGAGAATCTCTCATCTCCTGGTGTACAGGCAGATTATTTCAGTCAGCTGTGCCAATCTGGAAACTGAATATTTGCAGAGTTTTTGTGTTCACAGCAGCATTGAGCTAAACTCTGCTTCTTTCTCTCCTCTCCAGGAGCGAACATCATCAACACCAACTGCTCAGCGGCTCACACCCGACAGGCTCTGTGCTGCAAGATGTCTGTGGAGTACGACAAGTTCATCGAGTCCCAGAAGAAGTGAGCGAGCGAACGCAGATCTGAGCGGGACCATCGGCTCAGCTCAGCGACTGATCTGTGTGCGTTTGTCCCACAGGTGGTTCTGTCACGTCGACGACGATAACTACGTGGTCCTGCCCAGCCTGCTGCGCCTGCTCTCCTCCTACCACCACAGCCAGGACGTGTACCTGGGCCGGCCCAGTCTGGATCATCCTATCGAGGCTGCAGAGAGGGTCAAGAGTGACGGATCGGTCAGTCAACGTCGGCTGTCAAATAAACCAAATGCATTTCTTATTTTTTTTATTGAATACACTCCTCACATCTGGCTCATCTTTTCTTTTCGTCGGGTCTCGTCTCAGGTGTCTGTCAAGTTCTGGTTCGCCACAGGTGGAGCAGGTTTCTGCATCAGCCGAGGTCTGGCACTGAAAATGAGCCCGTGGGCCAGGTAGGTCACAGACTCCCCTGCTGTTGTACCCTCTGAGGCCAGGCTGCTCGCCCTGTATGTGATCAGAGGACGTGCCTGGACTTGTCAGCAAATATGACGCAAATCATCCAAGCAATGAGAACACGTGTCGTCCTTTGCGTTTGTTTTTGAGCTGTCAGAGAAATGCCCCCCTGACCCTCTCTCCTATTCCTTAAACGTTAAAACGTTATGTGAGCTCGTTGATATAATGAGCACACTGATGATGGATGACCTGAAATACACAAAGCAAAGTTCTGTGATTTGATATTAATTTCTGTTTTTAATATTTGTCCATTACTGAAGTAAAGCACTTTAAAACCCTCAGTAGGTTTGCTTCAGACAGTTGTGTTTGAAAAAAAAAAGTCTAAAAAGTGCAGGTTATTTATTTTCGTGGAGCAGGTGAGGTTAGAGCTGCTTTGGCTGAAAGTGCGCCCTCTGGTTTCAGTTTGGGGAATTTCATCAGCACGGCGGAGAAGATTCGGCTGCCGGACGACTGCACCATCGGCTACATCATCGAGGCGCTGCTGGAGGTGACGCTGACGCACACACACCTGTTCCACTCTCACCTGGAGAACCTACAGAAGCTACCAACAGACACCGTGCTGGACCAGGTGTGTGTGTGTGTGTGTGTGTGGACAAAAGAGGAGAAAGCAGGAGACATTTTCAGAGCCACGCGGCAGTGGATGCAGCTCTTTTGTTGATACTTCGCTCCTCTCAGACTGTGTGTGTGTGTGTGTGTGTGTGTGTGTGTGTGCGTCATCTCTGGTGTTGAAATGTGCGTGTTCTGTGTTTGTGTTCAACAGGTGACGCTGAGCTACGGAGGTTTCGAGAACAGGAGGAATGTGGTCAGCGTAGTTGGAGGTTTTACGCTTTACGAGGACCCCACAAGGTAACCTGTTCAACCTCTTATTGTGTATTACATGTGGGGGACTTAAAGCCGAGGTTAGAAGGAGGCAGTCAGGTAACCAATGGAGTCCAGTGTACCAGGGCAGAGTCCTTAAGGTAGCCTAGGGAACATTTCACTTCCCCCTCTCCCTCCGCACTGGGCCTGTAGCTCTTCAGCTTATTGGTGTTCAATAACTAACTGCAGCTTACACTTCATGGATCTAAGATGAGGCACCATGGAAACAAAGGTAGAATCCATGGTGATCTGATTGTGTGTGATTGAACACGTCTGTACGGGGCCTTCAGAGTCCCCTCACATGCTCGTCTTTTATTCTTATGTTTGATCTCAGGCTTGTTGATGGTTATTATCCAACTTTTGAGTTCGACAGGGGAATTGTTCTCCTCCTACAAACGTCTAAAAAAAAAATCATATTTCTGTTTGCTCCACGATATGACGATGTTTAATCACTCCTGTCTTTTATCAGACTACAAACACTAAGTCACATCATTTTAAACATTATTTTTTTATTTTATTTTTTTGTCAAAAAAATTTTCAGGAACTTTTTTTCTCCTAACAGATGTTTGTGAAGGTTTACACTCTCAGTGCTTGAATGAGATCTGAAAGTGTCTCCCTCTCCTGCAGGTTTAAAACTGTCCACTGCCTCCTGTATGCAGATACTGACTGGTGTCCGAAGCTCAAAGTGCGCCACAAACACTGAACGCCTCGGCGTTCTCACCCTGCAGCCCTGGTACTTCCAAACCTCTCACGGACGATCTGAGTCAGCATCACCACCTGCGACGCAGAACTCCTCCTGTCAATAATCCTTCGAGCCAAAGAAAGATGGCAGAACGCTGTCGAGCTGTTTCTGCTGAGAGTTGATCATTTACATGAAGGGTCACAGAGAAAACAGTCTCTGTGTGGTCACAGACTCTGTGATGATATGAAGTGTTATTACGTTCAGTTTCTCTCCACAGTGAGCTTCAGTGGGACAAAGTGCTCATGTCAGCCTTGTTGTTTGTTTTTTTTGCTTAAGGGTTGATTTTTTTTTTTTTTTGTAGTTCAACATGTGCAGCAAGAGTCCTTAAGCTGTTCTGGGTCAAGATATGAAAACTTAGATAAGATTCAAGTAACAATCAAAAAACATCAATGCCTGTTTTAATAATAGGGCAACAGCATGAGAAGTCCTGGGCACCCAGTGTTTGGTCATTTCTGGTTGAAAATGCAGGAAAGCTCCTGCCAGTGTCTAAATTGCACAAACATGTTGGCAATGTTTTTTTGGTTTTTTTTGTTGTGCAGTTTCTGACAGTGCTCTCTTTGTCTTTTCACCCTTGGCCGAGTGTTTTACAACAAGAGTTCTGGACGTTTTAGACGTGACTATTTGAGCGTGCACGCATAATGTAGCGGAAGAGTTATTCACTAATCAGAAACAGGAATCTCAAGCTTCTTAAAAAGGAACCCTCCACAGGAGCTAAACGGACTCGCCTGCTGTCACAGGCAGGAGATGTAACGGCCCCCGAAATCTGAAGCTGAAACAGAGACCCTGTCTTTGAATTCACAAACTTGTGACCCGGGCAGTATTACTTAAACACACTCTGATAAAGAGAGAGAGGCAGGATGTCTTGATGTCTCAGCCTTAAACCTACGACTCTCCTTGAAAGGGGATTTTACTGCTTAGTAGTTCAGTTATTTTCCCCTAATGAAATAAAAGGAGAACTATTTAAAGGATGTTTTCTTAAGTGTTTTAGCCACAGGAGATGGAGATAATCTCACCATGTAGAAAACCCGACCCTACGTCAGTGTTCAGGTTCAGTGTGAGTTGCTTCGTCTCCCCAGGCGCTGCACTGATCAGCTGTTTTGGGTCGGCAGCTTAGACAAAGGAAACGAGTTGTCAGAGCACGTGGCCCATGTGCAGAGGCTGGACTCCTCCAAGGTCGGCAGCCCCGGGTTCAAGTCCGACCTCTGGTTCCTTTCCTGCATGTCAGCCCTGTCTCTCTCTCTCTCTTCCTGATATCTGACTCTAATCTTTATCCACTATCCAGTCTCTTTGAAAAAGGCCGAAAAAAAATCCCAAATATAAATCTAATGGAAAAGAGAGACAACAAATACGACCAAGCTAAAATAAAGAAGTGGTTTAAGAGTGCTGTGAAATGAAGAGTACTGTTGTGTGTAGCCAAGATACCAAGCCGGGACTTCATTGGTTACCTCAATCCCCTGTGAGTAAAACACTTACTGTGTCTTATCCAACCCAAGAAAAACAGAACTATCCTTTAAAAAACAAGTTGAGATGAATTTATCACAAAATGACAGAAGAGATTTAAAGAAATCTTCTGTTAACACTTTAGTTCAGTGTGTTGTCATTTTTCAGATGCTTTCACATTCTGAGCTGAATACCTTCTCCATGTGTTACCCTGTTATTTTTGTAATTTTTTTAAACAGGCTCATCTGTGCTGTTTTGCACTACTTTGATCGATTTCTGTTTGTTACTGTGCTGGTGTAAATATGAGTGAAGGTCAGCAGCTCTTCTTTCTCTCTGTGGGCCGTGGTGATGACTTCACTGGAGCCAAATGCATCAAAACATTTGTATTCCGTTTTGTTTGGATCTTCATGTCCTCAGAGGATGGTTTGTAATCTTTTTACTGACCTGGGAACTTAAATGTACCACCACCGCTCTCTTTTGCTTGCCTGCAAGAGTTTAGAGTTCATGAGCTAGGACTTAAAATTGAAGGTTTTTTTTTTAATGTTCCTGTACTTTCCTATACTATGTTTGTGCTGTTTTAAAACGCATGGTATGAAAAAAGTACTGACATATCAAACATTTTGACAAGCTTAAGTAAATGGTACTCACCAAACAAATGGACGACACATCATGGACTATATATTAATGGATGAAGCCTGAGTGACGTCATCTGTTACAGCAGGAGGCTCATTTACGGCCGCTGCCAGGCTGGAAATATCGTCTCACATTTAATTTTAGACAGACAAACCGCAGGCCGAGAGCTGGAGCTGAGGTTACATCTTCCCCCTGTGTTTGTCTTTTCGGGCTCTTGGAGCCAGCCCCAAGTGGACACCGGAAGAACTGCAGTTTTATGCACTTCACGCATTTGTTTCATTTTTTTCAAAACTAGAGGTTGCACTGACTTTATGAGACCGATTCAAAACACAGGCGTCACAGCCAACACTGCTGTTTCAGGCCTATTTTTTCATCTTCTCTATAATAATACATGTCACGATGAAAAGTTAAACACTCTTTAAAATGCTATTGTTTAATTAAGAGGAGAGTTTTTATTTTGGCTCAATGAAACTTCTTTTTTCTGTTTCCTTCAGCATCAGTATTTCTGCCTGTAAAGTATTTGTCTTAAACTTCTGTCTCTGTCTCACACCAGTCGAGGATCCAAACGCCCGAGTCTGTCCTACTGCAGGTCAGTGGACCAGACTGAGTGACATGTTTTTGAAAATCATTGACCCCTGATGTATTATTCTGTTGTTTTATAAGAATAAACTTTTTCTGCATTCTTGAACATTTGTCTGTTTCTATTGTTGACATGTTTCACACGGTGTGTGTGTGTGTATATATATATATATATATATATATATATATATATATATATATATGGTTTTGTCCCAAGAAAACTGAAACCCACTAAAAATGGCTCCTTGGTCCACTTTGGGTCCCGACCCAACAGCAAGAAAAAAACAATGTGTGATTTATTTGTATTATCTTGTTGCACATCAGTATGCTGATAAAGCATTTCATTCAAATTAGGCTAAATTAGTCTAATAATACTTGAAAGAAAAAAGTTCTATTGAGTTGTACAATCGATGTTGGTAACATTATTCATAAAAACAAAGTTATTCATAAAAAGTGCTCATTGAGACTTAAGTGTGTTTGTTCAATGATTTAAAAATTTTTTTTTTTTTACAATAGTCGCTGATGTCTGATCAGTTTTACGAGTCCTCGTCTCCACTTTGTTGTATTTCTTGTGCTTTTAAATTAATTGACCGTGTAAGACAAAGTCCACGGTGACTGTGCAGACTAGCCTGGAACAAAAAACAGCTTCTTTTTTTTTCACGTCAGTGGAAGTTTAACTTTTGCCTTGAGCAGAACTTTGTGTTCCGCTTCCTGCAGCCTGCAGCCCGGACCGAGCAGCCGACAGAGCGCCCTGCCTGCAGCACAGCCGGTAAATCACAGTACACACAATAAACATTTACATTATAAAGGTTTGCTTTTGACAGTTTAAGAGAGAAGATCCACACGACAAACGTGAAGTAGTCACGTGACTTTTCCATGTGATTTATCTTTTGATCGCTTCCTGTAGTTGATATGTCGTCCACTTTTTCTTCTTCGATTATTGATCATTTCTCTCCAGCTGACTTTGGACCTGACAGAACATGGAGATTTCTTTTGCAGGCAAACGAGCTCTGGTCACAGGAGCCGGAAAAGGTAAAGACGTCACTGAACATAACACAAAAGAAAATTCAAACTGCAACATGCAAGCAAGAACAGACACGTCAGCCAGTGTCGTGCATAACATGTAAATGTATATGAACAATAAAGGAGTTAAATTGCATGTAGTTCACAACTCCCCCACACTGCACACGGCTGCACCGTGTGTCCTGCATGAATGACTCAAGAGGTGGAGATGTGTTTGCAGCCTGTTGGTGTCAGCTTCAGCCAAACTAGATTTCTCCTCTTGTAAATTTTGCCATAATTCCACTTCAACCAACATGATGGGTTTTTTTGTTTGTTTGTTTTTTTTTAGCTTGCATGGTTATGTTTTTAAATTCCCTTCTGCAACACAGATTACCCAATTGGAGTCTATTCTCTTGTTAAATTAAATTGTTGCCAAAACTAATCCCACACTAATCCTACATCTCTCTCATCTTTATTCCATAATTAATTTTTCCACATTGAATTTATTCATATGATGAGATCTTGACCATTTCATCAGTCCATTCCTCCACAGCGGGACAGCTGGGGTCCTTCCAGTTTTGCTGTTAAAATCTTGCGGCTGTGATAAATCCAACCTGTTAAATGCTAGATTTGTGTTTTCTTATGTTAGCTCGGCCTACTAATGTCTTGTTGCTAAGGAGGCAAAGTCATGGATGCACTGGTAGAGTGGCACCAATCCACTCCCTCAGCATCTCCAAATGATTACACCAGAATGGATGCACCATAGCACAATATCTCTCCCAAATCTATAACTCTATCCACTGTCCTCTCAAATAGAGGCATAAGACCTCCTAGAATAAAAGTTTTTTTTCCCACATCACTAAGAATAGGGCCCGGCCTCCTAGAACTCCCATTAAAATTATTACAATTCAAAACTAAATGTGAGTGAGGCTTGTGAAAACACTGAATGTGACTAATGAAACGTTGCACGCTCCCTCAGAGAGAGAGAGAGAGAGAGAGTGGCGATTAAAGAGCTCCGTTGTTGATGTGGTGCAGGGTATGTCAGAGTCTCAGACGTGTGGAATGTGTGTGTGTGTGTGTGTGTGTGTGTCAGCTCTGGTGTCACAGCGGCACCTCGCTCTCTAATGAGTCTTTGTGTTTATGGATGTTTGGCGTCTCAGGGATCGGCAGGGCCACGGCTCTGGCTCTGGCACGCTGCGGGGCAAAGGTCACGGCGGTCACACGCACGCAGGCTGACCTGAGCAGTCTGGTGCAGGAGGTAAGAATGCCCCCCCACAAACACACAAACACACACACACACTGTTCAACTTTGACCTCTCCATACTCGCTTCTGTTTTATCTTTTCAATTGTTCCACCACTCCATCTCTCAACTCATCGTGTGACGTGTCCACTTAACCCTCCACTCTGCTCTGTTCTTCCTCTATCTCCTCTTCAGCTTCATCGCTGCATGTGGAGATGAAGAGCAGACTGGTTTTATATTTTTTTTCACATGAAATAAAAACAAATGTTCATGTTTGGTCATGATAGACCATTCAGGAGCAGAATCTTAACTTAGAAGGAGGACATACTGGCGTGGTTCCTTAATGTCTGATGAACTAGTAAGGACATTTTATTATTCAATCTAGTATAACATATGCCTCCTTGAAATATAAAAAAGTTTGTACTACTGAAGCCCTGAGAGGAAAGTGAGAGAAGGGAACTGTTGATTCTTTTTCCAACTTATTTTTTCATGGTTTTTGTTGATGACTTAATAACTAGAAAATCATTGTCTTCACAGTTGTTCTCTGTTATCTGCACCAACGTGTGTGTTGTTGGCTCTTCCTCTCACAGTGTTCTTCTATAACCCCGGTGTGTGTGGACCTGGCAGACTGGGGGGCCACGGAGGCGGCCCTGCAGGACGTCGGCCCCATCGATCTGCTGGTGAACAACGCTGCCTATGCCACCTTACAGCCATTTCTGGAAGTCACACCTGACCAGTTTGACCAGTAAGAAATATGACAGGATACTAAAGACCAGACATCAAGAGAAGCAAATAAAATGTGTTTTGACCTATACTATGTATTCCTATCCAGGTCATTTAATGTGAATGTGAAGGCTGTGCTGCAGGTCTCACAGGTAAAATCCTCTGTCACTGCTCAAACATTTTATAATTGATCTTTTTAGTGTTTGTTGGCTAAATTATAAATGTTTGAATACTTCCAGCAACTGATGAAATCTGACAGAATTCAGCAGAAATTCAACCTAAAACTCCAAATTTGTCAGGGCTTTGCGTTGCGCATGGACCCTACCCTGCCCACCCTCATTTAACCCCGCCCGCCCTCATTTAATCCCGCCCGCCCCCATTTAACCCCGCCCATAAAAAACTTCAACCTAAAAGTGTTAAAAAGAAAAAAGTCAGCCTAAATCCATGAAGTTCCGACTCTTTTCGCATGTTCACATCAACTTCCTTTCTACCATATGTTGATTGTTTGGAGACCTAGTTTCTGATTTAGCCTGACGTAGACTTTAACCATTAAGTCTATTTATGTGTTTATGTGAAAAACAGATAGTAGCTCGTGGTATGAAGGCCAGAGGATCTGGAGGCTCCATCGTCAACGTGTCCAGTCAGGCCTCACAGTGCGCACTCAGAGACCACTCTGTCTACTGTGAGTTAACACAAGCTGCTTTCTGACAAGGGTAAAGGAAAGGCAAGGTTCCACTTTTGTTCACTGATGAGGCGTTCACTTGGCTGAGTACGGTTTGTAAACAGGAAGTGCTTCTGTTCTGTACTGACTGGGATCCTGTTCTTGTTCAGGTGCCACTAAAGGAGCCCTGGACACGTTGACTAAAGTGATGGCTCTGGAGCTCGGACCCTATCAGGTACACTGTCACAGCGTGTGGACATGAAGATCACAATTTGGACCAATCTTTGATAAGATTTGTGTACATCGGGGAGATTATATTGGAGTGATTACAATATTAAGAGTATAAATTACTGCAAGTCAAAAGATAAGGAAAAAAGGATGTTTGATTTCTTAGAAGATATTTTACATAAAGAGTGATGTCATTGCCGACATCTCTGAAGCTTTCCCTGCTCTCTTTACTGCTCTGCTCTAAGAGCCATTCTCGTTCTTACAATACAATTACATGTCATCATGTGAAGAAGATAAATGATGACAAAATCCAAAGAGTGTGTCTCGTTTGTTTAGGAACACTTAGGTGTGTAATCACACAGGATGGATGTTAATGTTGCTGATGTTGTGATCAGATCCGTGTGAACGCCGTGAACCCCACCGTGGTGTTGACAGAGATGGGTCGTCTGGGCTGGAGTGACCCTGAAAAGTCCAAGACCATGATGTCCCGCATCCCCCTGGGCCGCTTTGCAGGTCAGACACTTTTTTTCACCGATTGAAAGACACATTGACTGAAAGGATATATTTAAGATTAATTTTTTTAATCTGATGCAAGGCTACCGATTTCCTCTTTTATCCGGGAAATCAGAACCTTGAGATCTGCTTTCTGAGTCTGAAATAAAATGTCTTTGTCTGTCTCTCCTGTATTTATAACGCCACGACAGGTGGAAAATAGTGTTGTGAAAATGTTTGACACTTCAATACTTTCCGATACAGACTACAGATCCTTAGTCGCATTTTGAACCCAAAGCTGCTGCTGGAGAACGAGCACTGTGTAAATACACTACCAAAGTATTTGTGCACTTTAGTACCAAATGTACAATTTCAGTATCAAAAAGCTGCCAACATATTCGTGCAATTGAGACAATAAGCAGGAGTTTGCTGCTGTATCTGTTGTTGAGTTTAATATATTTTAAAAGTGGGCATTGCAAATTAGCTTAGCTTAGCTTAGCTCAAATACTGGATCAGAGTTGATCCGTTACAATAAACTTCACAGGCGTGTTTTGGGGAGCTCAGAGACGTCTTTAAACTTGGAGACAAGGAGGATAATATGTGACAGTTAATCATTATTGTTGCTTTACATCCACATGATTCTCAACGAGCTTTCACTTTTAAAATCTGACTTAATGTTGGATATTCATCATTTTTTGCTTTCTTAATGGAGGAGCTCCGAGATTCTTCCTCTTGTGAATGACTAGATAAAGCTGCCATGGATGCTGATGTGGGAAACACACCATGATGCACTTACATCGTGTTTCAATGGATTCTTTTTTTTTTTGAAGTGAAGGTCGCCCTCCTCTTCACATGACAAATGGAGAAAGTCCTCAAACTGCCGTGCCTCCTCAGAGAGTTCATGCGGGGTTGCTGACAGGGAGACGGATGGTTTATTGAGATTCAGGAATGTTGATTCATAGTTGTGAAACAATGGAGCGCCTCTTCCCCCACGCCTGTGTTCTGTGGAGGGATTAACATGTCCTCTTATATCTGGTGGGAGAGCTGTGTTCTGGGTGGGCAAACAATAGGGCTTAGTCATCACTTGTGTTGATTGTTTACGTTATTACCAGTTATAATTCAAGCTGCAGCTAATCAAATTAAAAATCTGTTTGACTTCCAGCATGGCCATCATCCATAGACGGTGTTTCTTTCTCGAAGTGAAACCAGAAAATTTAGAAAGCCCCGTATATTTATACAAATAATGAAATCAGATGTATAGAGTGCAAGAGGAGGCAAAACAAAAACAAAGCCAGGAACAATAATGAACGCTAACACTCCAGTCACCAAATGATCCAAAACTGTGACTGTCTGCTCCAAATCAAGACGAGAATCTGTTCTGTGAACTCTCTATCCGCCTGCGGGATGTTTAATCTGTAAGTTCAGTGTGTGTTTTCTTTAGTAGAAGTGGCTTAATCAGCTGATCTCAGCCGCACAGACTCCAGCTTTAAATGAGCAACATGTCCGAAGCTGTCTCGAGGGTATTTTGGTTTCATTGTTGAACAACAGAAGGAGGTGGACAGTGCTGCAGTGCATGAACGCACCTACACATTTATTTATATGTTAATGTCTATTGTGTGTGTGTGTGTGTGTGTGTGTGTGTGTGTGTGTGTGTGTGTGTGTGTGTGTGTGTGTGTGTGTGTGTGTGTGTGTGCGTGTGCGTGTGCGTGTGTGTGTGTGCGCGTGTGTGCAGAGGTGGAGGACGTGGTGAACAGCATTTTATTCCTGCTGAGTGATAAAAGCAACATGACCAATGGAGTCACTCTGCCGGTGGACGGAGGATTCCTCTCCTGCTGACCCGCCTGCCCTGTCGCATCCAATCTATGTACACATACAAAGTCATTAAACTTGACTTAAATAGAAATCATTATTGTTGTTTGTTCTCATCAGTGTGAAATATTGGACTTCTTATTCCTTCTTTGCTATTAATAAATAAAACAAACATGCTTGTACATGTTCATGTTTTATAGGCTCATAAATAACATAACATTTGTCATGAAGGTTGTTTTTGATGTTGGACTACTTAAAAAATGTGCACATTAACTGAGGTCTGCAAACTGTAAGTATGTCTACTGGGTGACTTTACTATATGATCAGACGTGAAAAAAAAAACATGTTATGTTGAAGTTCTGGCTTCTCTGTCAACAACGCAGCAGCCAGTATGTCCTCCTCCTGAGTTTTGATTCCAGTCCTGAATGGTCTGTTAGTGTTTTGACCAGAGGATGGAGGCGGTTTGAAGGCACGCCCACATTCGACTCTGCTATCCAGGCAAACTGTAAACCAGCAGGCGTTTCAGCGATGGAAGGAGGTAAACTGGATCAGATACACTGATTCTACCTGAAAACCGGCCGGCATGTTTCTTATAATCTCTTTGAAAGTAAATGTGGTAAAACTAGGGTAAATATTGGGGATGATTTTGAAAAATGGAGAGAGGTTACAGCACAGACGGGTTAAAAAGAAACTGACGCAGAAGTGGCTCTTGTCAACGTTTTGAGTATGATTTTAAATGCTACCAAGGACGAAGGGGGACCAATGAAAAAGTTTGTTCATCTGCAACTTTTTTGATGCAGAAAAAAAGCAATCAAGAACTTTTTTTGCTCCCTGCACCCCCGCAATCCGTACCTTGCCCAGGTAGGCCGAGGGAACTTTTCCCTTGGGATCAATAAAGTATCTATCTATCTGATCCCCAAAGTCCAGTTTGCCTAGTGTGAGTGCGTCTGAATATAGAGTTTCAATGCTCAGCAAAACATCACATTCTATTTTTATTGACATTCGACACAGAGTCCCCACTCTGAAGGAATCAGGGTTGTACGTGTAGACTTTAGACTTTATTGTCCCGGTGGGGAAATCCTTTTTCACAGCCTTGTTTCTGTCCAATAGACAATTCCCACCAGAGACCAGTCCATACACATAACACAGTGGATAAAACGAGCAATGTGAAACAGAAATCAAAAGTTCCCACTGTGGCCTGTTCAGTGAGGCCTTTTATTTAAGGCAGCTATAACAGCAGGGATCGGGCTTTTCCCAAGGCGAGCCCTTCTGCACCCCTGAAACACTTACAAACACTTACCATAGAATACATACAGGAGTTAACGATCATTTCGTCATCATTTTCTCATTTATTGTATCGTATTCACCTGCTGCCACTGATGCACTTTGATTCCTTCATGTTTACAAAGAGGTTGTTGTGTAAGTAAGAAAAGAAGAGAGAGAGAGAGAGAAGTGTAAGTGAGGAACAAACCACAGCAGAGCGCAGACTTCCTTACATATACATTTGTATTTAGTATACAAAAAATTGAAATATTTCACCACACAGACATGTGAAGTAATAAAAAATAAGACAAACAGTTGGAACAAGTATACAAGTCATCTTACATTACATACATACATGGCCAATGCATTTCATCATACAGCCTCTCCTAAGAATTACAGTGGGTCAAATAACCAGAGAACTTCCATGCAATAGTAGATTAGAATTTTTCGCTGCGTTTCTCAGCTACATTTGGACACCTCAGCTAGTAGGCAGGACCACAACACACGAGTCGACCACACACTTTGCTATGCCAACCAAAGACAGCGTGACGGAGTGGACTGCAGTGCTGCGTCTCGCCACAGGGGGGAGACAGACACACTGCAGGCCTGCAACCATACAGAAATGCATTTCATAAAGGTGCAATCTGCACTGTTTGCCCTGCGACAAACTCCACAAAGATTGGCCCCTTTATTGTACACTGTTAGCAACACTTCTAACTTCAACATGAGCGACTATAATCCCTTTAGTTTGAATTGTTTTTAGTTTTAAAAGCTAAATATTCAGGTACATGTAGATAGATATTCATAACGCATTCCTTTTCTAAGGATTATTCTGTACATCACTAGATGTCATTAATATCCATTTTTTCTTTCTGTGTGTCCACAGATTATTGAAAAGGCTTGTGTATTACTACATTACAATATGAAATTGTACCAAAAACTGGACACTAAAAAACTTGGCTTAAAACAATACTGTCATTATGCACCACCCCCAAACTGTCGAACGGAGCCGTCTCACTGATACTGACATGTGCTCATCCACACACACACACACACACACACACACACACACCAGTGTTTGTAAATACGCCTGTGACACACGCACACACACACACACACTCATACACACATACACACACACACACATCCACACACACACAAACACACAGGAACAGAGACAAGATCTAAACAATGGGATAAATTAAGACAGAATATTTTAAGACCCATGCAAGCTCCTCCACCCACACGAGGCAGAACTCAGGCAGCAAGGTTGTACAAGCCCCCACGTTTGGCATGCTCGTCCGTCACATGTTCACAGTTAGATGAAGTTACCCAAAGACACTTGACTGAGATCAGATGTTTGACTTTTTTTTTTGGTGTGAAAACCTTATTAGAGGAATCAGCGGGGCTGCAGAGGGTCACAGCAGTGACAAGTATCATGTTAAATCATTCTGAATTCCCGGTTCAATCTGGAAACCTCGACCACATCTCACGGCCCACTGACAGTTTTTATCACGTTATTGTATTTGTCGATTTATAATGGAGCAGTTTTCAGATGCACACTGAGCAGACTCCTCTAAAGGTCAGACTAAAGGCTCTGGTATGATAAGATCCATCTTCACATTTTAAGAATGATCACACTTATACTGAAGGTCATTTAAGGAGCAAGGATTCACGCTAAAAGAGAGGTTAAAATCCTCCACTCATACTCTATCCTCAGTTTCTTACATAAAATCCCTTTAAGAGGAATTTGTTTATAGTCAATCAATAACATTGGACTCATTGAAGTAACTGCCTGAACGTCTAAACCAATGGAACACAACTGTAAATACACTGAATCCTTTTTTTCTGGGGTCACATTTAATTGAACAAAATATCAAGTAAGAAGTAGATTTTGATCATAGACTGCAAAAAGAAGTGGACATATGTCTGGTTCTGAAAAGAGGAGAAAAGTGTGTCTTCTCTTTAATGGCCACTAGGGGGCAATTTGACTGGAATCGCTTTCTGTTCTTAGGAATGTAAACCTTCTTCTTAGTTAATTAATCACCTGATTAAATATTTTCCATGTTTATGTTCTTAGTGTTTAGTTTCTCATCTTTCTGAAACAAAAAGATGACTTATGTTGTATTTTTCTTTTGGACTAAAAAAGATCATAAAACACGGCGTGCTTTGAGATTCTCAGGTTTTTCTTTTTTTTAACTTAACGAGCTCAGTTCATCAGTCGGAGTGTTTCTTTACGCTGTTTTTAATTTACTACACAAATAATCATCCCAATTAATTTCAGTTATGTCGATAAAAAAAAATGCTAGCATTAGCTTCTAAATTAGCATTCTCTAGTGTGTTAGACTTCACATGCCTCATGATTCCTGGCCGCTCATGGCTCCGAATAACCAGGATGAACGCAGCAGAAATACTCGAATTTACCTGACAACGACAGAAAGGTGTTCAGTCGCTGTCTTGTCAGTACAGAGGTGTTTCGAACCTTTCATCAAAATGTGGAGACTTTTGACTTCAAGGAAGAAAAAGAGGGCGACGACCACGGTGTCAAATTCAAGCCTTAAAATCTGGAGTCCATGAACCAGTCGGTGACGTCAGGGGGAAATGTCCAGTTCTCAGTTACAGTCTATGACTTTGACAGCAAAGAAGGCTTGCTGTGACTCACCAGGTGTTAAAAAAAATACAGAACGAAACGAGGACGAGAAGGAGAAAAAACTGTCTTATTTATTCAAACCTGTCATATTATGTCTTCTGTAGCTGGTATAATCTTTTGTTCGAGAGCTGAATTATTCCCGTTTAAGACTGCGTTCTCTCTTTTTGTGAAATGTTTAAAGTCGTGGTACCTTTTTCTGTCCGTTATGCCAAATCCCTGTGTACATGCCACAAGTTTGTGTTAACATGCTGATCACAGAACGGGAGCTGAGGGTAACTTCAGACCTGAAGGCCATTTTCACAGTTCACTTTCTACTTAGTCAACACTGCATTAAATCAAGCAAGCATGGCTGAGAAAGAAGAGATGTGGTATGAACACAAGTAATAGAAACCTTTGTCAGCCCTCATGGCAACTTGTAGTTCTATGAGTACAAAGTAGGTGGACAGTAAATGTCTTTCACAGAGAACCTTTGAACCTATTCGGTAATGGTAAAAAAATCCAATTAAGTATTGGTTCTGGTCACCAATATCGCTTTGAAAAAACATCAATATAAAGAAAGCAATCTCAGCAGTGCACACTCACGCTAGTTTTCTTTCTCATCCTCTCAGAGAAGTAGTGGTTGTTGTTCATGGTGATGTTGTGAAGTGTTTAAGCAGTGTTTCCTCCTCAGAACATGGTGCACCTTTTTCCCCTCTTCTTCACTGGTGGAGGGCAGAGCACGGCTCGGATGGCCTCGTCGAATACCGTCTTCAGGCCTCGCTGGGTCAGCGCGGAGCACTCCAGGTACTTCACTGCCCCTGTAGAAGGAAGAGTGCATGATGGGACGACGCTTTACACGTGGCTTCTAACGGGTAGGAACACAGGGCCTGATTCACAAAAGAATTGCAAGATACCAAGTTCTCATTCCCAAGGACTTTAAATGTGCTTCAAACTGCGCCGCAGCGCAAAAAGCTGAACTTTTATTAAAGGGATACTTCACCCATTTACATGAAGCTGTGTATCATTAGAAACATGGTAGTAGTGTTGAATGGTTGTGAATCCAGCCCTCATTTTGCCCTGAGACGAGAAAAATGTGTTTTTCTTTGCTTGAAAGTTTTCTTCATGTGATGCAAAAAGCGTCATGTTGCATCACATGAAGAAAACTTCCAGGCAAAGAAAAACACATTTTTCTCGTCTCAGGGCAAAATGAGGGCTGGATTCACGACCATTCAACACTACTTCCATGTTTGTAATGATACACAGCTTCATGTAAATGGGTGAAGTAGCCCTTTAAATGATCCACTATGCAGCACTTTTTTTTATCGGGACGGGAACAGGCTCCTTTCTATGCAAATTCACTTCACTGCAAAAAAAAAAAAAAAAAGTCGAATTCAAAAAGGACAGCCTTGGGGCGCATTGATTAGTGCACATGTATGTAAGCTGTACTCCTCCAAGCGGGCGACCCAGGTTCGAAACCAACCTGTCGCTCCTACTACTGAATGTCAATCCACTCTCTCCCTCTGATTTTCTGACTCTCTCCACTGTAATATCTCTACAACAAAAAAAGGGACGACAGCACCAACATACACGGACAGTCAGGGTGAAATAATCACTATCTGTTGGTGGTTACAGTATCATAGCCTATGAAGAGACATCATGCCAGACATCAGCCCCTCAGTATAACTTCAACATGAGTTATCTGTTAAAAGGTCACTTTAAGTCTGTGCACTTATGGGCGGTGGGATGTGAGCGTTTTTATATGCATGAGGAGGCAGCACTGTGCAGGAGCAGCTCCTTAATTAACAAGGAATGCTATGCTGAATATCTGTATGAAACTCCTCAGATTGACAGCAACATGACAAGCACAAAGGAGATGTCTTGTTGCACAAGTCAACAACACTTTTGTTTTCGGGAGATTTTGTTCGGAAACCTTCAAATTAGTTTTGTTGACCGGGAATTTTTGAATTAAGGAATAAAAAAAATCAAAAGGCGACTATGTTAGTTTAAGGGAAAAAGTTGTTGACACCATAAAAGTTTTCACTTTTAGAGGACAATGTTTGTCCCATGTGCATCAGAAAACCCTTTACTGTGATGTGTTTTTAGAAAGTCCCACGCCTAATGCTCAAGCATAGCAAGGATCAATTAGAGATGTCTAAAAGCAGTCTCAGGCCCTGTTGGATCCTTTTTTTACTATGTGAAACACCATCCTGATATTGGATATTCACACAATCGTGCACAGCCTCACCAATCTCTCTGGCCATGGCCAGGCCTTGCGGGTAGGTGATGGGGGAGAGCTTCTTGTCCCTCAGTCGTTCGATGGTGTCCTTGTCATCTCGCAGGTCCAGCTTGGTGCCCACCAGGATGATGGGTGTGTTGGGGCAGTGGTGTCTCACCTCAGGGTACCACTGGGGCACCGCGCACACAAACATACATGCGAACGTGTGCGTGAAACGAAGGACGATCAGTGAGAGAGGAGAGGGAGAGCAGTTAGCGCCTCGACATGACGACATTCAACAAACTCTGAGCAGCGGAACGAGAGAGAGTAGATTTGAATAGATCAGTGTGAATAGATGCACAGTGGTATGGAACCAAAACATCCTCAGGCAGAGAAACCCCCGATCACATGAGATGATGAGAGAATCCCGTCAGACCCTTCAGCATTCAGACTCTGCAGAGCGAGGTCAGACCTTCAAAAAAGTGCGATTTCATCTGTGAGCGTCTCATGATGCTCAGCAGACCAAACCGCCGCCGTCGTCCCGCCCCCCCACCTCCCTCTGCAGAGTGTTTGACTCGTTCAGACCTCGCCTCACAACGCGTCTCTGTACCGACGCCCCACAGGGTGTCAGTCCAAATCCGGGACCGTTCTAAGTCGAGGTCAGAAAGGTTTAGGTCAGCGCTGTGAGAAGCCAGGTGGAGCAAAAGATGTGCCTCCTTGTGGTCAGACTCGGCATGGAAGGGGGGGGGAGGTGGTCAGTCAGCGTACTGACCTTAGCTCGGACGTTCTCAAAGGAGGCCGGACTGACCAGGGAGAAGCATATCAAGAACACATCCTGGGAGAGAATCAGAGAGACGGCTAGTTGAGATCCAGCTCTACGTGTGTGTGTGTGTGTGTGTGTGTGCGTTTGTGTGTGTGTGTGTGTGCGTTTGTGTGTTATCCCTGAAAGATACAAACACTTCTTTAAGGGACTGTAGATCTTACGTGTATTGAATAATTAGTTAAATACACTGCTGAGGGATGACAGCTTACAGGATTTTTTAAATGTTATGTCCTTTGATTTCCTATCTATGATCAAATTATCTTTGTGAGTTTCTTAAATATTCCTGACATATACGATAGCTTCATTTCATCGTTAAATACGTGTGTTCACCTTAACATTCTAAACATTAATAATACATTTATTTTGTATTATTAATGTTTATAATGTTAAGGTGAACATTGTGATTTCTATTTCTTATTGAACAAACATCCATCCATTTTATTTTACTCTGCTTGTCTACGATAAGAAGTATATTTTGTTGTATTCTCAAGGCCTCGGCTTCTTGATCTCATCATCCCGGGGTAACAACGGCAGTTTTTTGTGTTGTGACTACGAGATGAGGTCTTTAGAATAGTGTTTAAATAAGTCCTGTTGAAAGTGTTGTTTGCACAGTTGTTTGTTTTATTTTGAGCTGCAGATCTTCAGTGGTCATCGTAAACACACGTGTTTCACTTTAACACATGCGTTGGCGGCGCCCGACGCTAATACGAGATATTTTGACTTTACTATTGAACTCACTGTACTCTCTGATTGTTCATACATTTGTTTTCATATTGAACGTTTTTGTGCTTTTCACTGAAATATCTTATTTTTTCTACAGACCCCTTTTTATACAAAATATGGACATATTCATATTTTTAATTTGTTGAGCGTCTTGAGCCAGAACTCTGTTGTGTACTGGTCTGGTCTAGTGTCTGAATGACAAAGGTCTTGGCTACTTTTTTACAAGTGACTTATTTAAGTCAGTGTGCTCAGTCTTTGAGATAAATCGCAGCAGCAGCTACAGGTTCAGAGTTTTTTTTATGTAGTGCTTTTGTGTGTGTGTGTGTGTGTGTGTGTGTGTGTGTGTGTGTGTGTGTGTGTGTGTGTTCTGGGGGGAAAGGGTTTGAATACCGTCTGTGGGTAAGACAGTGGTCTGAGCCTATCGTAGTCCTCCTGTCCTGCTGTATCCCAAAGGCCCAGATTCACTGGTTTCCCATCCACCATCACATTGGCAGAGTAGTTGTCAAAGCTGCAGGAAGGCGGATATCAAACTGAGTGAAACAATTTTAGGCAAGAGAGTATGCAAATACCTGCACAGGATCTGGACCCACTACGGCACACTGTACTGATGCAACACAAGGACAAGTTGATGAAACAGTTTTACATTTCGAGAGATGACTGAAAAGTCAACATTGAATGGAAAATGTTTTTTTTTTGCTTCCACACTTAAAAGCAGGGTTGGTAATTCAGTAAAGCTTACAAGGTTTGAAAAGAAATATTTACATGTAAAACAAGCAGCAACCTTCGAAGAAGAAGAAGAAGAAGATGTGGAAGTGCAAAAAGTGCCGCCTTGAAGCGGCCACCGAAAAGACCCAAAGTCCCATTCACTCATATTTAAAGGTATGTTTTAACAGCAGGAAATAACATGTTTACAGCCTGGTACAAGAGAAACAACTGACTGACTGCAAGCAGCTGCTTGAGGAGGCTTAAAACCTGCCTCAGCTCCAGCTCGTTGCATGTTGAGGTCAAAACTAAAGGCTGAAAGATCAACTTTATTTACAAATCAGATCAACGCGTTTCCACTTGTGGCCTTCATCAGGGTCATCCGTGGACCGCCTTCAGAAACCAATGAGTGACGTCACTCAGGCTTGAGCCATTATTATTCACAGTCTATGGTTATAACTCCTCCCCTTCCTTCTGGGCGCCTTCAAAGGCCACGCCCCCCCCCCCCGACACAAATGCACGAGCGACGCTGAACCAATTCAACTGATTCGCAACGCGTAAGAGAAAAGGACGTCAGCACATCGCTCTCAGCGTGATTCAACATGCTGCTTCATGTCTCATTCAGCCGTTTGAAAACACAGAAGACTATTATACTGGATGTCATAAAACAAACATGGCAACAGAAAATCGGCAGCACTGTGTCACTTCTCAGACCCTTCACCTCCCTCAGTTGTTGCGAAAAAGCTGGATGAATATTTCCTCGGGTGTCCTGATGAACTCTTTCTTACCACAGCCTTCTCTGTTTTTTTCCCTTTCTATTTCGTACACTGTTTAGCACGGTGAGATTTATAAGTAATCCTGGCGGTGGACATTTGAGGTGAGCTTTCTCTGTCCTTCTCCGGTAGATGTGGAATACCTCCAGGGGTGGTGAAGCGTTTTGAAAGCAGGCCGATGCATGGCAAGGGTAGGAAATGCAAAGGGAGGCCATGGAGGCATTTGATTGGTTCTTCCCATCCGGACCTCACGTCAGTGATAGGTCAGAGTTTTTACAGGATTACAGAAGCGATCGATTACGGCTTTGTCAGCGCAAATGATTGAATGGTTTCTGTAGGGCTGTGAAGACCATTTCAATAATTGAAAACAAATAGTGTGGTACTGGATAAAACTACCAACCCAACCTTTAAGAATACATTCTTCAGCAAACATGAATGACAAGACTTTTTCAGCAAATTAAATACCTGAAAAACCAAAGCTGGATTCAAAACATTTCACAAAATTCTCATTTTTCAGCAGCTCCTGTAACTGTGATGCAATCAAGTTTACTTTGTTTTACTTCAGTGATAACACGTTAAGACTCAAAGTCTGATGATTTATGTTTTTAATGACCAATTTGTAATGGCCCTTTAAGATGAAACCATGTTTATATCTGTTTGAGCATGTGCAGTGTGTGGTGCTACTCACACGGTGGGGATGTATTCACCGGGGAAGGCATTGGTGGTGTAGCTAATCAGCAGACAGGTCTTACCAACAGCCCTGAGGAAGAGGAGGAGGAGGAGGAGGAGGAGGGACAGCAGATTATACAGAATTTATAATACAGTTCAACAAAGTATTTGCGTACAGTATGAGTGCAACTATGTGTATTCATGAATGTTTGCGAGAGTTCAAAAGCAGGCTGCGAGCCCCTCTCACTGTTTCACTGTGCCACACAGACACTGGCCTACATTCATGTTGCCTGAGGGACATAGTATCCCCTCTATGATACCCCCACCCTCCCCCACACACACTCACACTGACACACTCACACACTCACATGCTCAGGCCGGACCTACCACTCCTACCCACATAAAGTACTCATAACACCCCCCCCACACTCCTCCTGTACTGCTGCAGAGCACTGACAAAAGCTGCAGGGAGCCGCACAGATAGGTGGTGGCATGGATGGGTATTGGCTGCGCGCTCATGCATGAGGTAATGAGCAGTTTTGTGTGTGCGTTTCCATGGATACCACCATTGGTGGTTACACACACACGGTGTCAATATGTGTGAGGGACCCATTAGACAGATTTGAGGTCAGTGAGGGAGTTTTACTGGTTGGGATGAAGCACATGACTGAGAGCAATAAAAGACCAGAGGGAAGGCCATGAATGAATGTGGGCACAACACATTACAATGGTGTTTTCCTTTTTAAGTAAAAAAGCCATAAGCTATTACATTCAAATTGAAGGCATGCTTTTGTGATTTGGCATGACACTTCCATAAAACTATTGGACTAAAAAGACATGTTAAAGGAAAAATGGATATAATAAATGCAGAAGGTGAAATAATTAGTGCTAAAAGCCTGCAGAAGAGGAAGTGCAGGATTCAGATGGGGAATTGGAACGGGGAAGCAGTAGCAGTAGCTCAGTCCGTAGGGACTTGGGTTGGGAACCAGAGGGTCACTGGCTCACATCCCGATGCAAAATTCCACAAGTCAGAAGTTAGTCTGGTGGCTGGAGAGGCACTGCCCTCGGCACCCCTGAGCAAGGCACCCAACCCCTCCTCCCGTTTGTTATAAATCTTGAGTAAAATTGCAGTAAAATACAAAATCTTTCCACAAGAATAGAAACATTTATCCAGCCTGTCCTCCAAATACATTCACTTGTGGCTCCAAAAAAGAAAAGGGGCCAATCAAAATGCAGAACTTCAGTCTTTTAATCGGGCGCTAACTATTTGGTAAAATGATGATGTCATCTCCTACTTCTTATAAACAGTGTATGCCTGTGAGAACTTTGGACCGGAACACTACACCAAAAATGCTCAATTCCTCAAAAACGGAACCAGAGTCCATAACTCTAGTTCGCATGTTGTAATGAAGTGTCGTACCTTACAATGAACATCATATCAGTGATATGTATCATGCAGCACATGACAGCAAAAGGATAATTTGGTTAGCAGCGATTTGATAATTGTATCACATGAGTCAGGATGAGGATCTATTGCTATGAGAGGAGCACTTTTCAACACTGAATTGTCCTTCTTTAGCAGCCTTCCCAAGATTCAACACGGAGAGTTTCTCGTCCTGAACTTCGCTCTCTGGGAACTACCCTGGACGCTAATATTTCCCAAGCAACATAAATGGAAACAATTATACAAAGCTAACTGTTTTATCAGAGCCTAACGATTCGAATGGTCTTTAAAATACATGTTGAACATTGCCAGCTAGCAGCTGCTCATATGTGTGGATAGGATCCCTTTGACTTTTAATATTTGTATTTGTAATAATAGGAAACCATGAGTGATACTTATAACACCAGAAGAACCCACTAAATCATTCCAGCGTGCCTATAAATCAGTATGACCAGCATCAGGACCCTGAAGGTGAAGCAGCTGAAGGGAATTCAGCGATCATTTATCTTAGTGTCTGCATCTGTGCTTTTCACAATGCAACAGTCAAAATGTCTGCTGTGAGAGAAGGCCCAATGTTGGCTGATGGGAGAATAACAATGCCAGATACAGTCAGGCAGCGACGGGGGCTTACAGCAACAATAAGTAACTTTTCCTCCTCAAAGTACGAGTTTCAAATGCCAATTTAGGAGCACAATTCAAACGGGATGAATGGTATCTATCATGTCCACAGCACGGCTCGATCGCCTGTTTACTGATGTGTGACTTCAGTAAGAGGCCGAGGTCGTCTGGGGAGAAGTGCGTACAGCTTTACGCCACGAGTCCACACACAAACCTTCATGTATTAAAAAAGTAGGCCAGTTAAGTAGGTGTATGGTTTGATACAATAGCTGAGGCTAAGAGGAAGAGCAGAGTGATGGATGAAGCAAAGGACATTAAAAAAAAGAGCAAGAAGCAGAGAGTACATCTCTGCAGACGTTATTCATTACAGATTTCATTTGCATTTGCATTCCTCGTTGATCTTTAAGTTAAATTCTTTTACATGTTTGGAACCTTAAAAATCTACCACAACTAGTGTAAGAAATGACCCTCTCCAAATGAAGCCATTTAACCACAGCCTATAGACGTCATGGTAACTGTTGAAAACACATTCACATTCTCCACATGCAAATAGTTAGCAAAGAACGGGCTGTGATGGTCAAGCTAAATGTGGCTAGCTGTTAGCTGAGAAATCCATCGCGGGAAACATTTTGGTCCAACTCCGCTCCAGAATTTATGACATCTATTTAACTTTATGCTTCGTGTTTGCTGTCGTCGCCATGGTTATGGCTGTAATGCTTCCTGCTTCAGTCAGCTTGCTTCCTTATTGGCTATTCCGTTCCACATGAACATTTACAGAGTCCGTGCTCTGCTTTCCTCAGTGTTCTCCACACACAACAGCATTTCTGATTCTGAATAATGAAACCAAGGCAACGACTGTCAAAAGACTGCTGTTCCTTACATGGCCACTCGAGGCTGACTCTAAAAGTAAGCCAATCTCCATAGAGCCAAATGATAACCAGACAAAATGAATGACTATTAAAAAAATATATTTTTTTTCTACGGACTGGTATGGAAACACACTTTTGGTCTCTTTTGGTAAATTCCTTTTTAATGAATGTGTCAAGAGTTAAATTGTATTATTATTAGATCTGTATAGATAAGATAGATGTCACTCCCTACTCTCTTTGACCCTTATTTCAAAACTCTATCCACTGTCTTATCGCTACATAAAGGCACTCAAAACTCAGTTTTTCAGTTGTGTTCTGAGTCAATTTTATTTTTCAATGACAAAAAAGGCAATCTGTATCAGTATCATAGTTTTAATGAATTTATGGTGGCAGCTCATAACTTAGTGTTCGCACACCCCTCTCTTTCTCCTGAAACTCCACCACCAACTCTAAATTAGGTCACCTTTGGCTCCAAAACAACAAGATGGCTACAACTAAAATGCCCATTTTAAGGCTTAGATTTCCTGTAGTAACCTCTGGAGTCTGTAGCATGTATTTTACAACAATCAACACAATTTTAAAACTCACTTCTGGACCTTGTACCTCTTAAAAACACAACTCTTTTAGACTCCAAACCCCCAGTTTGCAGGCTTTTGTGTTCCCAAGCCTGATGACATCACTGAGGTTGTTTTTCAGACCTCAGAAAGCTCCCTCCAGAGCAGGACTCAACATTACTAACTAAAGAACTAATTGCACGATATGAATTCAATTTTGTGCACATTTTTGACCACAACATTGATTTCCTTTTTTATATCAATCTACTTCACTGCTAGAAGTATTAAAGTTTCAAAGTTTTTAGAGTTCCTACATTAATTAAAATGAACATAAGTCAAATTAATCTATTAAAAAATAGCAGCATAGTAGCATCTAACTAGCAGTAAGAATAGTATGGCATTTCAATTAAAACAGAATAGGCTATGACCCTTTTCTAAAGCCTGTTTTTATATAAATATATATATCTAAGCACTGGAAAAAAATGGGAGGGATTTAATCTACAGCGAGCGATGATATCATTATTAGGTAACAGAATAGGGAACACCCTGCAACATATAATAGCCCATAAAGAGGTTTGGATGCAGTAAGAATTGCACAGTGTGAGCAGAACTAGGCAGCGGGGCCTGTTTGCCACTGACAGGGCCACAAATTCCTCAGCGTGCATCAGCACTTCAGCCTGCCTCCAGTGGCCTACGAGGCGTGTAGGTGTTCCCGGATAGCATCCCGAAGCGCATCGCTCATGCGGTCTCAACGAACCGGAGAGATGCCACGGTGTGATCAATGCAATCCCACTGAGGAAATATAACCGTCTGCAAAGGGGGGAACAGAGGACTGAAAAGCAGGGCGAGCGACAGATCGCTGAGCCCCAGCCCATTTTCCTACATAGCATCCTCCCATCATCCATCCATCCGTGGACTCTCCACTGAATCCCCGTGAAAAAACGGGTTGCTGCAGCCGTGTGTGTGTCTGTGTGTTTGTGTGTGTGTGTTCTTACCCGTCGCCCACCACCACACATTTGATCGCCTGCATTTGGACTGCAGCTGGACGCTTTCAGGGAGCCGGTGCTGGTGCTTCAGTAGATCCGACAGTGTGCACTGAGGTCTCGGATGAGAGCAGCGGGGCCAGTCCGCTCGGCGATGGAGCCGCAGTGAAAGGGGTCTAGGACGAGCAACGCCGAGCGATGACGGAAACTAACGAAAAAATTTAAAGGGACAGAGTCCGAGCAGAGCCAGAGATGACTCGCTGCTTGAGCTTCCGGCGTCTACGCTTAATTTCTTATACAATATTAGACCTATTCTGGGGTTTACACTGACATTTTGAAAGAATAGAAGGAGAAATAGAATAGAAATCTCTCTCTCTCTCTCTTTTTTTTTTTAGAATAAAAAAAATGTTATTGACAAATAGCTACTTTTCTTAGCAGGACATAACACTTCCACAAACACTACGTTCATTTTTAATATACCCCATCCAAAAGTGAACATGAAAACATTATGGCTAATAAAGCTACAAATAAATAGAGGAACGCACATATTAACACAACTGAAAGGCATTTCTTCAGTGTTTTTGACACATTTAGATCAGAGATTCTCAACTGGTCTCGTCTCATCGCCCACCAACAACTCCTCATAAAAAATCGAATCAAACCAAATTTCTGATATTTTTCAACCGATCTGATCATATATTTATCTCTGAATGTACAAAACGTAACAGAAAAAAAAGGAAAGGAATAAACCGTACATTTAAAACGAGCTTTCAAGAGTTTTTGACATATTTGTTTTCTAGGAACAAATTTGTGAAATACAGAAAAAAAGCTTCCTATGTCTAAAGTCACTATTTTAAATAAAAACCGAAATGGTCTACATTGAAATGCAAAGGAAGCTATACCAGCAGTTGTAAGAGAGCCAAAATGGTTGAGATGAACACAAGCCTCTGAATAAAGCAAACGGGCCTAGTTCAAGATTCTGTGGTAATAATGAGACTTGGAGAGTGGCCCTGAACACCCCTGGATACACTCCAGGTAATAAAGTGCATGACGATTAACGACAGATAATGTTTCACAGGTTTTGAATTTCATTGAACTCTCTTGACAGTAGATGATCTTTGGCTGTATTGTGAACATCCAGTGACCTCATACATCCCCACCCAACCCCCGCACTGAACACTCTGAATATACTGAAAATGGTATATTAAAAACGTTAATCCAGATCAACCAAAATCAACAACACATTAAGAAGTATAATTTATGTCACTATAATAAACAAATTCAAGTAAATGAATCATCAGCAAAATATGAAAAGTAAAAAAATAAAATAAAAACCTGCATTTCTGACAATGTCAAGATCACACTGTCCTAGTCCACTGTCTCATTAGATGGCTGTCCATCACGACCTAAATTTCGTTCTCTCTCTCTCTCTCTCTCTCTCTCACACACACACACACACACACACACACACACACACACACACACACCTTCGCCTGCATTTGTGATCTTCCTATGTCTGTTCTGTTCCTCATATAGGATGGAGCTCAGCAGCCTGCCTTTCTTGAATTTATTCTGAGTTGCTTCTCCAGCCTGCTGCATGGTTTGTCCAGGAGCGCCTCTCTGTGGTCACTGCGGAGTACTGCAGGACAGCAAGTCACAGTCAAAGGGATGTAATGATATGCAGAAGTACAAAATGTTATTGCAGAATTAAAAAATGAGGCATTTCTGAAATGTAATGTCTGACTTTTAAAATGGTACATTTTAAATCAAAGTTTATGTTTTATTACAAAACTCGTGTTTTAATGAGGCCACTGATTGAGGTTTAACTGTGTGGGTATTGTGATGGCAATTTTCAAATGTTGTTACTCCTTTCCAATGATTGCCATTAACAGGCAGGCAGGGATAAAGTTTTACGCAGATGAAATCATGATAATCTGGTCTCAACTGTTGTTCACTTGATGACTGAAAATGAGAACAAAACATACCATTGCAGTGGTTTTTCTGAGTGGGTCGTAACATGAATACTGGTCTGGCGAGAACTGTTTGTGCTCACCCTATACCTCCCCTTCCCGTCACATATGCTCATGCCTTGGAAAATAATATACAAGAAATATCCAAACAGAATAACATGCCAAACAATAAACACAAAATGGCTCGTACAGGTGCATTAAAAAAGACCTTAGGTTCAGCAAACATGGACACAAACATGATCAACAGTGCTGCTGCTGCGGCCACGGCGAGCTGGTGACGTCATGTCAGTAGTAAAACTCAAAATCTTCATGAATGAAGACGCCTATCGCCGGGTGCGGTGGCGCGCGCCTGTAATCCAAGTTACCGGGAGGCTGAGGCTGGTGGATCGTTTGAGCTCAGGAGCTCTGAGCTGCAGCGGACTATGTCGATCGGGTGTCCGCACTAAGTTCGGTATCGATATGGTGCTCCTGGGGGAGCCCGGGACCACCAGGTCGCCTAATGAGGGGTGCACCGGCCCAGGTCGGAAACGGAGCAGGTCAAAGCCCCCGTGCCGCTCAGTAGTGGGATCGCGCCTGAGAATAGACGTTGGAGTGCAGCCTGAGCAATACAGCGGGACCCAGTCTTTTAACACTCTGCATACTGACAAACAAACACACGACCAACAACAACAGTGTCTACGTGTTACAATAGCATCAGCAACACTGCTTCTTACTTCTTGTTTCCATCTAACCCTGCACAAAGCTTCTGTGTTTGTTTGTCCCACAGCGCCTCCGCTTGGTGAAGAGGAGCAATGACAATCAAGGAAATACATCCTCTCCAAAAAGGCTTTTTTGGGGGCAATTTTTACATCTATTTAGATTGTAACTTTGACCATATAATTTGTATTCCTTGAAAAACTAAACTGAGACAATGTACTGTATAAGTTGTCACGTCTTGTTTAGCTTAAAAGTCGATGTAATTAGTGCAGACAGAAGGGTTAAATAAATGCTACTCAGTCATGTTTGGGCACATAAACTTCAGTTAAACATGTTGATTTTGAACTTCACCTGAGCCTGCATTAATGACCTACCTGTTCTGACTGTTAGATAGAAATAGATGATGGGACTATAATGACACCATGTGCAGGGAGGTGTACAGTAGAGGGGGATGTTGTCTTTAACATTCTGAGTTTTTTTGTTCAGAATGGTTAAGAAAATATTGTGAACCATCCAAAGCAAATGATGCCCATCACAGCCACTTCCAAAAACCTATAAAATGTGTGATCTGGTGGTCTGACTCTTTGATCTAGAGGCAGCTCTGTCACATGTTTGTCAAAGTTAGAGGCCACACAACTGAGCCGAGGCCTCTGCCACCCTGAAATCTGAAGTGTACACGTTGCACTTCTTCACAACTGGTCTCAACAGAATTCACAGAAACAGGCTGTCCCAATCATTTCAATACATTATAATCTGTTCATTGATTATCCTCAAGACCTGCTGCTATAGGCATGCATCATGGATTGACCAGAGCGTCTTTCTGAGGTCACTGCAGAGTCACTGCAGGATAGCAACTCAGTCAAAGGGACTGAATGATACAGCCTATAGTTTATAATGGTGTTAGAGACTTCAAAACGGAGGCACTAATAAAGTCTACTTTGTCTGACCTGGTTAAATGATATAAATTAAACCAACATGTCATTCTTTCATCACAAAAGTTCCCAGTGTTTCAATGAAGCCATGATTTAACTTTGTGGGTGCATTAAAAAAGTCTTGAGGTTCAGTCAACATGGACACAAACATGATCAACAGTGCTGCTGCTGCTGCAGTCAGAGCGAGCTCGCTGGGGACGTCATGTCAGTAGTAAAACTCAAAATCTTCATGAATGAAGACGCCTATCGCCGGGTGCGGTGGCGCGCGCCTGTAATCCAAGTTACCGGGAGGCTGAGGCTGGTGGATCGTTTGAGCTCAGGAGCTCTGAGCTGCAGCGGACTATGTCGATCGGGTGTCCGCACTAAGTTCGGTATCGATATGGTGCTCCTGGGGGAGCCCGGGACCACCAGGTCGCCTAATGAGGGGTGCACCGGCCCAGGTCGGAAACGGAGCAGGTCAAAGCCCCCGTGCCGCTCAGTAGTGGGATCGCGCCTGAGAATAGACGTTGGAGTGCAGCCTGAGCAATACAGCGGGACCCAGTCTTTTAACACTCTGCATACTGACAAACAAACACACGACCAACAACAACAACAACAACAACAGTGTCTACATGTTACAACAGCATCAGCAACACTGCTTCTTACTTCTTGTTTCCATCTAAACCTGCACAAAGCTGCTGTGTTTGTTTGTCCCACAGCGCCTCCGCCTGGTGAAGAGGAGCAATGACAATCAAGGAAATACATCCTCTCCAAAAAGGCTTTTTTGGGGCAATTTTTACATCTATCTAGATTGTAACTTTGGACATATAATTTGTTTTCCTTGAAAAACCAAACTTAGAAAATGTACTGTATAACTTGTCACGTCTTGTTTAGCTTCAAAGTCGATGTATTTAGTGCAGACAGAAGGGTTAAATAAATGCTACTCAGTCATGTTTGTGCACATAAACTTCAGTTGAACATGTTGATTTTGAAATTCACCTGAGCCTGCATTAATGACCTACCTGTTCTGACTGTTAGATAGAAATAGATGATGGGACTATAATGACACCATGTGCAGAGAGGTGTACAGTAGAGGGGGATGTTGTCTTTAACATTCTGAGTTTTTTTGTTCAGAATGGTTAAGAAAATATTGTGGACCATCCAAAGCAAATGATGCCCATCACAGCCACTTCCAAAAACCTATAAAATGTGTGATCTGGTGGTCTGACTCTTTGATCTAGAGGCAGCTCTGTCACATGTTTGTCAAAGTTAGAGGCCACAAAACTGAGCCGAGGCCTCTGCCACCCTGAAATCTGAAGTGTACAAGTTGCACTTCTTCACATCTGCTCTCAACAGAATTCACAGAAACAGGCTGTCTCAATCATTTCATTGATTATCCTCAAGACCTGCTGCTATAGGCATGCATCATGGATTGACCAGAGTGTCTTTCTGAGGTCACTGCAGAGTCACTGCAGGATAGCAACTCAGTCAAAGGGACTGAATGATACAGCCTACAGTTTATAATGGTGTTAGAGACTTCAAAACAGATGCACTAATAAAGTCTACTTTGTCTGACCTGGTTAAATGATATAAGTTAAACCAACGTGTGTTTTTATCCAAAAAGTTCCCAGTGTTTCAATGAAGCCACTGATTGAACTTTGACTTTGTGGGTGCATTAAAAAGACCTTGGGTTCAGTCAACATGGACACAAACATGATCAACAGTGCTGCTGCTGAGGTCAGAGAGAGCTCACTGGGGACGTCATGTCAGTAGTAAAACTCAAAATCTTCATGAATGAAGACGCCTATCGCCGTGTGCGGTGGCGCGCGCCTGTAATCCAAGTTACCGGGAGGCTGAGGCTGGTGGATCGTTTGAGCTCAGGAGCTCTGAGCTGCAGCGGACTATGTCGATCGGGTGTCCGCACTAAGTTCGGTATCGATATGGTGCTCCTGGGGGAGCCCGGGACCACCAGGTCGCCTAATGAGGGGTGCACCGGCCCAGGTCGGAAACGGAGCAGGTCAAAGCCCCCGTGCCGCTCAGTAGAGGGATCGCGCCTGAGAATAGACGTTGGAGTGCAGCCTGAGCAATACAGCGGGACCCAGTCTTTTAACACTCTGCATACTGACAAACAAACACACGACCAACAACAACAGTGTCTACGTGTTACAATAGCATCAGCAACACTGCTTCTTACTTCTTGTTTCCATCTAACCCTGCACAAAGCTTCTGTGTTTGTTTGTCCCACAGCGCCTCCGCCTGGTGAAGAGGAGCAATGACAATCAAGGAAATACATCCTCTCCAAAAAGGCTTTTTTGGGGGCAATTTTTACATCTATTTAGATTGTAACTTTGACCATATAATTTGTATTCCTTGAAAAACTAAACTGAGACAATGTACTGTATAAGTTGTCACGTCTTGTTTAGCTTAAAAGTCGATGTAATTAGTGCAGACAGAAGGGTTAAATAAATGCTACTCAGTCATGTTTGGGCACATAAACTTCAGTTAAACATGTTGATTTTGAACTTCACCTGAGCCTGCATTAATGACCTACCTGTTATGACTGTTAGATAGAAATAGATGATAGGACTATAATGACACCATGTGCAGAGAGGTGTACAGTAGAGGGGGATGTTGTCTTTAACATTCTGAGTTTTTTTGTTCAGAATGGTTAAGAAAATATTGTGAACCATCCAAAGCAAATGATGCCCATCACAGCCACTTCCAAAAACCTATAAAATGTGTGATCTGGTGGTCTGACTCTTTGATCTAGAGGCAGCTCTGTCACATGTTCGTCAAAGTTAGAGGCCACAAAACTGAGCCGAGGCCTCTGCCACCCTGAAATCTGAAGTGTACACGTTGCACTTCTTCACAACTGGTCTCAACAGAATTCACAGAAACAGGCTGTCCCAATCATTTCAATACATTATAATCTGTTCATTGATTATCCTCAAGACCTGCTGCTATAGGCATGCATCATGGATTGACCAGAGCGTCTTTCTGAGGTCACTGCAGAGTCACTGCATGATAGCAACTCAGTCAAAGGGACTGAATGATACAGCCTATAGTTTATAATGGTGTTAGAGACTTCAAAACGGAGGCACTAATAAAGTCTACTTTGTCTGACCTGGTTAAATGATATAAATTAAACCAACATGTCATTCTTTCATCACAAAAGTTCCCAGTGTTTCAATGAAGCCATGATTTAACTTTGAGGGTGCATTAAAAAAGTCTTGAGGTTCAGTCAACATGGACACAAACATGATCAACAGTGCTGCTGCTGAGGTCAGAGAGAGCTCACTGGTGACGTCATGTCAGTAGTAAAACTCAAAGTCTTTATCAATGAAGACACCTGTCGCCGGGTGCGGTGGCGCGCGCCTGTAATCCAAGTTACCGGGAGGCTGAGGCTGGTGGATCGTTCGAGCTCAGGAGCTCTGAGCTGCAGCGGACTATGTCGATCGGGTGTCCGCACTAAGTTCGGTATTGATATGGTGCTCCTGGGGGAGCCCGGGACCACCAGGTCGCCTAATGAGGGGTGCACCGGCCCAGGTCGGAAACGGAGCAGGTCAAAGCCCCCGTGCCGCTCAGTAGTGGGATCGCGCCTGAGAATAGACGTTGGAGTGCAGCCTGAGCAATACAGCGGGACCCAGTCTTTTAACACTCTGCATACTGACAAACAAACACACGACCAACAACAACAGTGTCTACGTGTTACAACAGCATCAGCAACACTGCTTCTTACTTCTTGTTTCCATCTAACCCTGCACAAAGCTTCTGTGTTTGTTTGTCCCACAGCGCCTCCGCCTGGTGAAGAGGAGCAATGACAATCAAGGAAATACATCCTCTACAAAAAGGCTTTTTTGGGGGCAATTTTTACATCTATTTAGATTGTAACTTTGACCATATAATTTGTATTCCTTGAAAAACTAAACTGAGACAATGTACTGTATAAGTTGTCACGTCTTGTTTAGCTTAAAAGTCGATGTAATTAGTGCAGACAGAAGGGTTAAATAAATGCTACTCAGTCATGTTTGTGCACATAAACTTCAGTTGAACATGTTGATTTTGAACTTCACCTGAGCCTGCATTAATGACCTACCTGTTCTGACTGTTAGATAGAAATAGATGATGGGACTATAATGACACCATGTGCAGGGAGGTGTACAGTAGAGGGAGATGTTGTCTTTAACATTCTGAGTTTTTTTGTTCAGAATGGTTAAGAAAATATTGTGAACCATCCAAAGCAAATGATGCCCATCACAGCCACTTCCAAAAACCTATAAAATGTGTGATCTGGTGGTCTGACTCTTTGATCTAGAGGCAGCTCTGTCACATGTTCGTCAAAGTTAGAGGCCACAAAACTGAGCCGAGGCCTCTGCCACCCTGAAATCTGAAGTGTACACGTTGCACTTCTTCACAACTGGTCTCAACAGAATTCACAGAAACAGGCTGTCCCAATCATTTCATTGATTATCCTCAAGACCTGCTGCTATAGGCATGCATCATGGATTGACCAGAGCGTCTTTCTGAGGTCACTGCAGAGTCACTGCAGGATAGCAACTCAGTCAAAGGGACTGAATGATACAGCCTACAGTTTATAATGGTGTTAGAGACTTCAAAACGGAGGCACTAATAAAGTCTACTTTGTCTGACCTGGTTAAATGATATAAATTAAACCAACATGTCATTCTTTCATTACAAAAGTTCCCAGTGTTTCAATGAAGCCATGATTTAACTTTGTGGGTGCATTAAAAAAGTCTTGAGGTTCAGTCAACATGGACACAAACATGATCAACAGTGCTGCTGCTGAGGTCAGAGCGAGCTCGCTGGGGACGTCATGTCAGTAGTAAAACTCAAAATCTTCATGAATGAAGACGCCTATCGCCGGGTGCGGTGGCGCGCGCCTGTAATCCAAGTTACCGGGAGGCTGAGGCTGGTGGATCGTTTGAGCTCAGGAGCTCTGAGCTGCAGCGGACTATGTCGATCGGGTGTCCGCACTAAGTTCGGTATCGATATGGTGCTCCTGGGGGAGCCCGGGACCACCAGGTCGCCTAATGAGGGGTGCACCGGCCCAGGTCGGAAACGGAGCAGGTCAAAGCCCCCGTGCCGCTCAGTAGTGGGATCGCGCCTGAGAATAGACGTTGGAGTGCAGCCTGAGCAATACAGCGGGACCCAGTCTTTTAACACTCTGCATACTGACAAACAAACACACGACCAACAACAACAACAACAACAACAGTGTCTACATGTTACAACAGCATCAGCAACACTGCTTCTTACTTCTTGTTTCCATCTAAACCTGCACAAAGCTTCTGTGTTTGTTTGTCCCACAGCGCCTCCGCCTGGTGAAGAGGAGCAATGACAATCAAGGAAATACATCCTCTCCAAAAAGGCTTTTTTGGGGCAATTTTTACATCTATTTAGATTGTAACTTTGGACATATAATTTGTTTTCCTTGAAAAACTAAACTGAGACGATGTACTGTATAACTTGTCACGTCTTGTTTAGCTTAAAAGTCGATGTAATTAGTGCAGACAGAAGGGTTAAATAAATGCTACTCAGTCATGTTTGTGCACATAAACTTCAGTTGAACATGTTGATTTTGAAATTCACCTGAGCCTGCATTAATGACCTACCTGTTCTGACTGTTAGATAGAAATAGATGATGGGACTATAATGACACCATGTGCAGGGAGGTGTACAGTAGAGGGGGATGTTGTCTTTAACATTCTGAGTTTTTTTGGTCAGAATGGTTAAGAAAATATTGTGGACCATCCAAAGCAAATGATGCCCACCACAGCCACTTCCAAAAACCTATAGAATGTGTGATCTGGTGGTCTGACTCTTTGATCTAGAGGCAGCTCTGTCACATGTTCGTCAAAGTTAGAGGCCACAAAACTGAGCCGAGGCCTCTGCCACCCTGAAATCTGAAGTGTACAAGTTGCACTTCTTCGCATCTGCTCTCAACAGAATTCACAGAAACAGGCTGTCTCAATCATTTCATTGATTATCCTCAAGACCTGCTGCTATAGGCATGCATCATGGATTGACCAGAGCGTCTTTCTGAGGTCACTGCAGAGTCACTGCAGGATAGCAATTCAGTCAAAGGGACTGAATGATTCAGCCTACAGTTTATAATGGTATTAGAGACTTCAAAACAGAGGCACTTATAAAGTCTACTTTGTCTGACCTGGTTAAATGATATAAGTTAAACCAACGTGTGTTTTTATCCAAAAAGTTCCCAGTGTTTCAATGAAGCCACTGATTGAACTTTGACTTTGTGGGTGCATTAAAAAGACCTTGGGTTCAGTCAACATGGACACAAACATGATCAACAGTGCTGCTGCTGAGGTCAGAGAGAGCTCACTGGGGACGTCATGCCAGTAGTAAAACTCAAAATCTTCATGAATGAAGACGCCTATCGCCGTGTGCGGTGGCGCGCGCCTGTAATCCAAGTTACCGGGAGGCTGAGGCTGGTGGATCGTTTGAGCTCAGGAGCTCTGAGCTGCAGCGGACTATGTCGATCGGGTGTCCGCACTAAGTTCGGTATCGATATGGTGCTCCTGGGGGAGCCCGGGACCACCAGGTCGCCTAATGAGGGGTGCACCGGCCCAGGTCGGAAACGGAGCAGGTCAAAGCCCCCGTGCCGCTCAGTAGAGGGATCGCGCCTGAGAATAGACGTTGGAGTGCAGCCTGAGCAATACAGCGGGACCCAGTCTTTTAACACTCTGCATACTGACAAACAAACACACGACCAACAACAACAGTGTCTACGTGTTACAACAGCATCAGCAACACTGCTTCTTACTTCTTGTTTCCATCTAACCCTGCACAAAGCTTCTGTGTTTGTTTGTCCCACAGCGCCTCCGCCTGGTGAAGAGGAGCAATGACAATCAAGGAAATACATCCTCTACAAAAAGGCTTTTTTGGGGGCAATTTTTACATCTATTTAGATTGTAACTTTGACCATATAATTTGTATTCCTTGAAAAACTAAACTGAGACAATGTACTGTATAAGTTGTCACGTCTTGTTTAGCTTAAAAGTCGATGTAATTAGTGCAGACAGAAGGGTTAAATAAATGCTACTCAGTCATGTTTGTGCACATAAACTTCAGTTGAACATGTTGATTTTGAACTTCACCTGAGCCTGCATTAATGACCTACCTGTTCTGACTGTTAGATAGAAATAGATGATGGGACTATAATGACACCATGTGCAGGGAGGTGTACAGTAGAGGGGGATGTTGTCTTTAACATTCTGAGTTTTTTTGTTCAGAATGGTTAAGAAAATATTGTGAACCATCCAAAGCAAATGATGCCCATCACAGCCACTTCCAAAAACCTATAGAATGTGTGATCTGGTGGTCTGACTCTTTGATCTAGAGGCAGCTCTGTCACATGTTCGTCAAAGTTAGAGGCCACAAAACTGAGCCGAGGCCTCTGCCACCCTGAAATCTGAAGTGTACACGTTGCACTTCTTCACAACTGGTCTCAACAGAATTCACAGAAACAGGCTGTCCCAATCATTTCATTGATTATCCTCAAGACCTGCTGCTATAGGCATGCATCATGGATTGACCAGAGCGTCTTTCTGAGGTCACTGCAGAGTCACTGCAGGATAGCAATTCAGTCAAAGGGACTGAATGATTCAGCCTACAGTTTATAATGGTATTAGAGACTTCAAAACAGAGGCACTTATAAAGTCTACTTTGTCTGACCTGGTTAAATGATATAAGTTAAACCAACGTGTGTTTTTATCCAAAAAGTTCCCAGTGTTTCAATGAAGCCACTGATTGAACTTTGACTTTGTGGGTGCATTAAAAAGACCTTGGGTTCAGTCAACATGGACACAAACATGATCAACAGTGCTGCTGCTGCGGCCACGGCGAGCTGGTGACGTCATGTCAGTAGTAAAACTCAAAATCTTCATGAATGAAGACGCCTATCGCCGGGTGCGGTGGCGCGCGCCTGTAATCCAAGTTACCGGGAGGCTGAGGCTGGTGGATCGTTTGAGCTCAGGAGCTCTGAGCTGCAGCGGACTATGTCGATCGGGTGTCCGCACTAAGTTCGGTATCGATATGGTGCTCCTGGGGGAGCCCGGGACCACCAGGTCGCCTAATGAGGGGTGCACCGGCCCAGGTCGGAAACGGAGCAGGTCAAAGCCCCCGTGCCGCTCAGTAGTGGGATCGTGCCTGAGAATAGACGTTGGAGTGCAGCCTGAGCAATACAGCGGGACCCAGTCTTTTAACACTCTGCATACTGACAAACAAACACACGACCAACAACAACAGTGTCTACGTGTTACAACAGCATCAGCAACACTGCTTCTTACTTCTTGTTTCCATCTAAACCTGCACAAAGCTGCTGTGTTTGTTTGTCCTACAGCGCCTCCACCTGGTGAAGAGGAGCAATGACAGTCAAGGAAATACATCCTCTAAAATAACATTGTTTTTACATTAAAAAAAGAAGACTATGGAAAGGTAAAAATCTACTTCGAATGAACATTACTGAAAGTTATCCGGTTGTTTTTGGACAAAGTCTACACTATCAAGTCAGTTGAAATTGAAAAACTCTCAGATTATTTTGTCAATTATATTGACATGACTGTTCTGTCTATGGAATCTGGTGACTTTGAAGAGAGGAACAAAAAACAAAGGCTGTAATGGAGCTAAAATAAATCCTCTTCTTTAATGAAAATGTGTCTCTCTGTAGGAATCCTTCGTGTCAGGTTATCAGACACAATCTGAGCCTGAGTGGCAATCACTGTTGAAATGTTTCGTGAACAAACTCTGATCAGACACATTTTCTGACAGTATACTGTTGTGGTTTTGGCTGAACTGATCTTCTCGACAGATATAACAACTTTACTTGTTCTATCACTCCAGCTCCTCCTTCAGCTTTAGCCAAGCAGTTGGCACTGCTGGGGCGTGGTCAGGAGGGGGGAGGGGGAAGGTGTCGCATGGGCCCCCTTTAAAATCTTTTTGGCCACCCCAAAAATTCCCAGGAGTTTGTCCAGGAGCGTCTCTCTGTGGTCACTGCGGAGAACTGCAGGATAGGTACTCACAGTCAAAGGCAGTAGAACAAAATGTGATTAGAGATTTCAAAAATGAGGCATTTCTAAAGTCTACTTTGTCTGACACGGTTAATTGATACATTGTAAACCAACGTATGTTTAAAAGTTTCCAGTGTTTCAATGAGGCCACTGATTGACCTTTAAATTTGTGGGTGCATTAAAAAAGACCTTGGGTTCAGTCAACATGTACACAAACATGATCAACAGTGCTGCTGCTGAGGTCAGAGCGAGCTCGCTGGGGACGTCATGTCAGTAGTAAAACTCAAAATCTTCATGAATGAAGACGCCTATCGCCGGGTGCGGTGGCGCGCGCCTGTAATCCAAGTTACCGGGAGGCTGAGGCTGGTGGATCGTTTGAGCTCAGGAGCTCTGAGCTGCAGCGGACTATGTCGATCGGGTGTCCGCACTAAGTTCGGTATCGATATGGTGCTCCTGGGGGAGCCCGGGACCACCAGGTCGCCTAATGAGGGGTGCACCGGCCCAGGTCGGAAACGGAGCAGGTCAAAGCCCCCGTGCCGCTCAGTAGTGGGATCGCGCCTGAGAATAGACGTTGGAGTGCAGCCTGAGCAATACAGCGGGACCCAGTCTTTTAACACTCTGCATACTGACAAACAAACACACGACCAACAACAACAGTGTCTACGTGTTACAACAGCATCAGCAACACTGCTTCTTACTTCTTGTTTCCATCTAAACCTGCACAAAGCTGCTGTGTTTGTTTGTCCTACAGCGCCTCCGCCTGGTGAAGAGGAGCAATGACAATCAAGGAAATACATCCTCTCCAAAAAGGCTTTGTTTGGGGCAATTTTACATCTATCTAGATTGTAACTTTGACCATATAATTTGTTTTTCTTGAAAAACCAAACTTAGAAAATGTACTGTATAACTTGTCACGTCTTGTTTAGCTTAAAAGTCGATGTAATTAGTGCAGACAGAAGGGTTAAATAAATGCTACTCAGTCATGTTTGTGCACATAAACTTCAGTTGAACATGTTTATTTTGAAATTCACCTGAGCCTGCATTAATGACCTACCTGTTATGACTGTTAGATAGAAATAGATGATTGGACGATAATGACACCATGTGCTGGGAGGTGTACAGTAGAGGGGGATGTTGTCTTTAACATTCTGAGTTTTTTTGTTCAGAAATGTTAAGAAAATGTTGTGAACCATCCAAAGCAAATGATGCCCATCACAGCCACTTCCAAAAACCTATAAAATGTGTGATCTGGTGGTCTGACTCTTTGATCTAGAGGCAGCTCTGTCACATGTTTGTCAAAGTTAGAGGCCACAAAACTGAGCCGAGGCCTCTGCCACCCTGAAATCTGAAGTGTACACGTTGCACTTCTTCACAACTGGTCTCAACAGAATTCACAGAAACAGGCTGTCCCAATCATTTCAATACATTATAATCTGTTCATTGATTATCCTCAAGACCTGCTGCTATAGGCATGCATCATGGATTGACCAGAGCGTCTTTCTGAGGTCACTGCAGAGTCACTGCAGGATAGCAACTCAGTCAAAGGGACTGAATGATACAGCCTATAGTTTATAATGGTGTTAGAGACTTTAAAACGGAGGCACTAATAAAGTCTACTTTGTCTGACCTGGTTAAATGATATAAATTAAACCAACATGTCATTCTTTCATCACAAAAGTTCCCAGTGTTTCAATGAAGCCATGATTTAACTTTGTGGGTGCATTAAAAAAGTCTTGAGGTTCAGTCAACATGGACACAAACATGATCAACAGTGCTGCTGCTGAGGTCAGAGAGAGCTCCCTGGTGACGTCATGTCAGTAGTAAAACTCAAAGTCTTTATCAATGAAGACACCTGTCGCCGGGTGCGGTGGCGCGCGCCTGTAATCCAAGTTACCGGGAGGCTGAGGCTGGTGGATCGTTTGAGCTCAGGAGCTCTGAGCTGCAGCGGACTATGTCGATCGGGTGTCCGCACTAAGTTCGGTATCGATATGGTGCTCCTGGGGGAGCCCGGGACCACCAGGTCGCCTAATGAGGGGTGCACCGGCCCAGGTCGGAAACGGAGCAGGTCAAAGCCCCCGTGCCGCTCAGTAGTGGGATCGCGCCTGAGAATAGACGTTGGAGTGCAGCCTGAGCAATACAGCGGGACCCAGTCTTTTAACACTCTGCATACTGACAAACAAACACACGACCAACAACAACAACAACAACAACAACAACAACAGTGTCTACATGTTACAACAGCATCAGCAACACTGCTTCTTACTTCTTGTTTCCATCTAAACCTGCACAAAGCTGCTGTGTTTGTTTGTCCCACAGCGCCTCCGCCTGGTGAAGAGGAGCAATGACAATCAAGGAAATACATCCTCTCCAAAAAGGCTTTTTTGGGGCAATTTTTACATCTATCTAGATTGTAACTTTGGACATATAATTTGTTTTCCTTGAAAAACCAAACTTAGAAAATGTACTGTATAACTTGTCACGTCTTGTTTAGCTTAAAAGTCGATGTAATTAGTGCAGACAGAAGGGTTAAATAAATGCTACTCAGTCATGTTTGTGCACATAAACTTCAGTTGAACATGTTGATTTTGAAATTCACCTGAGCCTGCATTAATGACCTACCTGTTCTGACTGTTAGATAGAAATAGATGATGGGACTATAATGACACCATGTGCAGGGAGGTGTACAGTAGAGGGGGATGTTGTCTTTAACATTCTGAGTTTGTTTGTTCAGAATGGTTAAGAAAATATTGTGAACCATCCAAAGCAAATGATGCCCATCACAGCCACTTCCAAAAACCTATAGAATGTGTGATCTGGTGGTCTGACTCTTTGATCTAGAGGCAGCTCTGTCACATGTTCGTCAAAGTTAGAGGCCACAAAACTGAGCCGAGGCCTCTGCCACCCTGAAATCTGAAGTGTACGAGTTGCACTTCTTCACATCTGCTCTCAACAGAATTCACAGAAACAGGCTGTCTCAATCATTTCATTGATTATCCTCAAGACCTGCTGCTATAGGCATGCATCATGGATTGACCAGAGCGTCTTTCTGAGGTCACTGCAGAGTCACTGCAGGATAGCAATTCAGTCAAAGGGACTGAATGATTCAGCCTACAGTTTATAATGGTATTAGAGACTTCAAAACAGAGGCACTTATAAAGTCTACTTTGTCTGACCTGGTTAAATGATATAAGTTAAACCAACGTGTGTTTTTATCCAAAAAGTTCCCAGTGTTTCAATGAAGCCACTGATTGAACTTTGACTTTGTGGGTGCATTAAAAAGACCTTGGGTTCAGTCAACATGGACACAAACATGATCAACAGTGCTGCTGCTGAGGTCAGAGAGAGCTCACTGGGGACGTCATGCCAGTAGTAAAACTCAAAATCTTCATGAATGAAGACGCCTATCGCCGTGTGCGGTGGCGCGCGCCTGTAATCCAAGTTACCGGGAGGCTGAGGCTGGTGGATCGTTTGAGCTCAGGAGCTCTGAGCTGCAGCGGACTATGTCGATCGGGTGTCCGCACTAAGTTCGGTATCGATATGGTGCTCCTGGGGGAGCCCGGGACCACCAGGTCGCCTAATGAGGGGTGCACCGGCCCAGGTCGGAAACGGAGCAGGTCAAAGCCCCCGTGCCGCTCAGTAGAGGGATCGCGCCTGAGAATAGACGTTGGAGTGCAGCCTGAGCAATACAGCGGGACCCAGTCTTTTAACACTCTGCATACTGACAAACAAACACACGACCAACAACAACAGTGTCTACGTGTTACAACAGCATCAGCAACACTGCTTCTTACTTCTTGTTTCCATCTAACCCTGCACAAAGCTTCTGTGTTTGTTTGTCCCACAGCGCCTCCGCCTGGTGAAGAGGAGCAATGACAATCAAGGAAATACATCCTCTACAAAAAGGCTTTTTTGGGGGCAATTTTTACATCTATTTAGATTGTAACTTTGACCATATAATTTGTATTCCTTGAAAAACTAAACTGAGACAATGTACTGTATAAGTTGTCACGTCTTGTTTAGCTTAAAAGTCGATGTAATTAGTGCAGACAGAAGGGTTAAATAAATGCTACTCAGTCATGTTTGTGCACATAAACTTCAGTTGAACATGTTGATTTTGAACTTCACCTGAGCCTGCATTAATGACCTACCTGTTCTGACTGTTAGATAGAAATAGATGATGGGACTATAATGACACCATGTGCAGGGAGGTGTACAGTAGAGGGGGATGTTGTCTTTAACATTCTGAGTTTTTTTGTTCAGAATGGTTAAGAAAATATTGTGAACCATCCAAAGCAAATGATGCCCATCACAGCCACTTCCAAAAACCTATAGAATGTGTGATCTGGTGGTCTGACTCTTTGATCTAGAGGCAGCTCTGTCACATGTTCGTCAAAGTTAGAGGCCACAAAACTGAGCCGAGGCCTCTGCCACCCTGAAATCTGAAGTGTACACGTTGCACTTCTTCACAACTGGTCTCAACAGAATTCACAGAAACAGGCTGTCCCAATCATTTCATTGATTATCCTCAAGACCTGCTGCTATAGGCATGCATCATGGATTGACCAGAGCGTCTTTCTGAGGTCACTGCAGAGTCACTGCAGGATAGCAATTCAGTCAAAGGGACTGAATGATTCAGCCTATAGTTTATAATGGTGTTAGAGACTTCAAAACAGAGGCACTTATAAAGTCTACTTTGTCTGACCTGGTTAAATGATATAAGTTAAACCAACGTGTGTTTTTATCCAAAAAGTTCCCAGTGTTTCAATGAAGCCACTGATTGAACTTTGACTTTGTGGGTGCATTAAAAAGACCTTGGGTTCAGTCAACATGGACACAAACATGATCAACAGTGCTGCTGCTGCGGCCACGGCGAGCTGGTGACGTCATGTCAGTAGTAAAACTCAAAATCTTCATGAATGAAGACGCCTATCGCCGGGTGCGGTGGCGCGCGCCTGTAATCCAAGTTACCGGGAGGCTGAGGCTGGTGGATCGTTTGAGCTCAGGAGCTCTGAGCTGCAGCGGACTATGTCGATCGGGTGTCCGCACTAAGTTCGGTATCGATATGGTGCTCCTGGGGGAGCCCGGGACCACCAGGTCGCCTAATGAGGGGTGCACCGGCCCAGGTCGGAAACGGAGCAGGTCAAAGCCCCCGTGCCGCTCAGTAGTGGGATCGTGCCTGAGAATAGACGTTGGAGTGCAGCCTGAGCAATACAGCGGGACCCAGTCTTTTAACACTCTGCATACTGACAAACAAACACACGACCAACAACAACAGTGTCTACGTGTTACAACAGCATCAGCAACACTGCTTCTTACTTCTTGTTTCCATCTAAACCTGCACAAAGCTGCTGTGTTTGTTTGTCCTACAGCGCCTCCACCTGGTGAAGAGGAGCAATGACAGTCAAGGAAATACATCCTCTAAAATAACATTGTTTTTACATTAAAAAAAGAAGACTATGGAAAGGTAAAAATCTACTTCGAATGAACATTACTGAAAGTTATCCGGTTGTTTTTGGACAAAGTCTACACTATCAAGTCAGTTGAAATTGAAAAACTCTCAGATTATTTTGTCAATTATATTGACATGACTGTTCTGTCTATGGAATCTGGTGACTTTGAAGAGAGGAACAAAAAACAAAGGCTGTAATGGAGCTAAAATAAATCCTCTTCTTTAATGAAAATGTGTCTCTCTGTAGGAATCCTTCGTGTCAGGTTATCAGACACAATCTGAGCCTGAGTGGCAATCACTGTTGAAATGTTTCGTGAACAAACTCTGATCAGACACATTTTCTGACAGTATACTGTTGTGGTTTTGGCTGAACTGATCTTCTCGACAGATATAACAACTTTACTTGTTCTATCACTCCAGCTCCTCCTTCAGCTTTAGCCAAGCAGTTGGCACTGCTGGGGCGTGGTCAGGAGGGGGGAGGGGGAAGGTGTCGCATGGGCCCCCTTTAAAATCTTTTTGGCCACCCCAAAAATTCCCAGGAGTTTGTCCAGGAGCGTCTCTCTGTGGTCACTGCGGAGAACTGCAGGATAGGTACTCACAGTCAAAGGCAGTAGAACAAAATGTGATTAGAGATTTCAAAAATGAGGCATTTCTAAAGTCTACTTTGTCTGACACGGTTAATTGATACATTGTAAACCAACGTATGTTTAAAAGTTTCCAGTGTTTCAATGAGGCCACTGATTGACCTTTAAATTTGTGGGTGCATTAAAAAAGACCTTGGGTTCAGTCAACATGTACACAAACATGATCAACAGTGCTGCTGCTGAGGTCAGAGCGAGCTCGCTGGGGACGTCATGTCAGTAGTAAAACTCAAAATCTTCATGAATGAAGACGCCTATCGCCGGGTGCGGTGGCGCGCGCCTGTAATCCAAGTTACCGGGAGGCTGAGGCTGGTGGATCGTTTGAGCTCAGGAGCTCTGAGCTGCAGCGGACTATGTCGATCGGGTGTCCGCACTAAGTTCGGTATCGATATGGTGCTCCTGGGGGAGCCCGGGACCACCAGGTCGCCTAATGAGGGGTGCACCGGCCCAGGTCGGAAACGGAGCAGGTCAAAGCCCCCGTGCCGCTCAGTAGTGGGATCGCGCCTGAGAATAGACGTTGGAGTGCAGCCTGAGCAATACAGCGGGACCCAGTCTTTTAACACTCTGCATACTGACAAACAAACACACGACCAACAACAACAGTGTCTACGTGTTACAACAGCATCAGCAACACTGCTTCTTACTTCTTGTTTCCATCTAAACCTGCACAAAGCTGCTGTGTTTGTTTGTCCTACAGCGCCTCCGCCTGGTGAAGAGGAGCAATGACAATCAAGGAAATACATCCTCTCCAAAAAGGCTTTGTTTGGGGCAATTTTACATCTATCTAGATTGTAACTTTGACCATATAATTTGTTTTTCTTGAAAAACCAAACTTAGAAAATGTACTGTATAACTTGTCACGTCTTGTTTAGCTTAAAAGTCGATGTAATTAGTGCAGACAGAAGGGTTAAATAAATGCTACTCAGTCATGTTTGTGCACATTAACTTCAGTTGAACATGTTTATTTTGAAATTCACCTGAGCCTGCATTAATGACCTACCTGTTATGACTGTTAGATAGAAATAGATGATTGGACGATAATGACACCATGTGCTGGGAGGTGTACAGTAGAGGGGGATGTTGTCTTTAACATTCTGAGTTTTTTTGTTCAGAAATGTTAAGAAAATGTTGTGAACCATCCAAAGCAAATGATGCCCATCACAGCCACTTCCAAAAACCTATAAAATGTGTGATCTGGTGGTCTGACTCTTTGATCTAGAGGCAGCTCTGTCACATGTTTGTCAAAGTTAGAGGCCACAAAACTGAGCCGAGGCCTCTGCCACCCTGAAATCTGAAGTGTACACGTTGCACTTCTTCACAACTGGTCTCAACAGAATTCACAGAAACAGGCTGTCCCAATCATTTCAATACATTATAATCTGTTCATTGATTATCCTCAAGACCTGCTGCTATAGGCATGCATCATGGATTGACCAGAGCGTCTTTCTGAGGTCACTGCAGAGTCACTGCAGGATAGCAACTCAGTCAAAGGGACTGAATGATACAGCCTATAGTTTATAATGGTGTTAGAGACTTTAAAACGGAGGCACTAATAAAGTCTACTTTGTCTGACCTGGTTAAATGATATAAATTAAACCAACATGTCATTCTTTCATCACAAAAGTTCCCAGTGTTTCAATGAAGCCATGATTTAACTTTGTGGGTGCATTAAAAAAGTCTTGAGGTTCAGTCAACATGGACACAAACATGATCAACAGTGCTGCTGCTGAGGTCAGAGAGAGCTCCCTGGTGACGTCATGTCAGTAGTAAAACTCAAAGTCTTTATCAATGAAGACACCTGTCGCCGGGTGCGGTGGCGCGCGCCTGTAATCCAAGTTACCGGGAGGCTGAGGCTGGTGGATCGTTTGAGCTCAGGAGCTCTGAGCTGCAGCGGACTATGTCGATCGGGTGTCCGCACTAAGTTCGGTATCGATATGGTGCTCCTGGGGGAGCCCGGGACCACCAGGTCGCCTAATGAGGGGTGCACCGGCCCAGGTCGGAAACGGAGCAGGTCAAAGCCCCCGTGCCGCTCAGTAGTGGGATCGCGCCTGAGAATAGACGTTGGAGTGCAGCCTGAGCAATACAGCGGGACCCAGTCTTTTAACACTCTGCATACTGACAAACAAACACACGACCAACAACAACAACAACAACAACAACAACAACAGTGTCTACATGTTACAACAGCATCAGCAACACTGCTTCTTACTTCTTGTTTCCATCTAAACCTGCACAAAGCTGCTGTGTTTGTTTGTCCCACAGCGCCTCCGCCTGGTGAAGAGGAGCAATGACAATCAAGGAAATACATCCTCTCCAAAAAGGCTTTTTTGGGGCAATTTTTACATCTATCTAGATTGTAACTTTGGACATATAATTTGTTTTCCTTGAAAAACCAAACTTAGAAAATGTACTGTATAACTTGTCACGTCTTGTTTAGCTTAAAAGTCGATGTAATTAGTGCAGACAGAAGGGTTAAATAAATGCTACTCAGTCATGTTTGTGCACATAAACTTCAGTTGAACATGTTGATTTTGAAATTCACCTGAGCCTGCATTAATGACCTACCTGTTCTGACTGTTAGATAGAAATAGATGATGGGACTATAATGACACCATGTGCAGGGAGGTGTACAGTAGAGGGGGATGTTGTCTTTAACATTCTGAGTTTGTTTGTTCAGAATGGTTAAGAAAATATTGTGAACCATCCAAAGCAAATGATGCCCATCACAGCCACTTCCAAAAACCTATAGAATGTGTGATCTGGTGGTCTGACTCTTTGATCTAGAGGCAGCTCTGTCACATGTTCGTCAAAGTTAGAGGCCACAAAACTGAGCCGAGGCCTCTGCCACCCTGAAATCTGAAGTGTACGAGTTGCACTTCTTCACATCTGCTCTCAACAGAATTCACAGAAACAGGCTGTCTCAATCATTTCATTGATTATCCTCAAGACCTGCTGCTATAGGCATGCATCATGGATTGACCAGAGCGTCTTTCTGAGGTCACTGCAGAGTCACTGCAGGATAGCAATTCAGTCAAAGGGACTGAATGATTCAGCCTACAGTTTATAATGGTATTAGAGACTTCAAAACAGAGGCACTTATAAAGTCTACTTTGTCTGACCTGGTTAAATGATATAAGTTAAACCAACGTGTGTTTTTATCAAAAACGTTCCCAGTGTTTCAATGAAGCCACTGATTGAACTTTGACTTTGTGGGTGCATTAAAAAGACCTTGGGTTCAGTCAACATGGACACAAACATGATCAACAGTGCTGCTGCTGAGGTCAGAGAGAGCTCCCTGGTGACGTCATGTCAGTAGTAAAACTCAAAAGTCTTTATCAATGAAGACACCTGTCGCCGGGTGCGGTGGCGCGCGCCTGTAATCCAAGTTACCGGGAGGCTGAGGCTGGTGGATCGTTTGAGCTCAGGAGCTCTGAGCTGCAGCGGACTATGTCGATCGGGTGTCCGCACTAAGTTCGGTATCGATATGGTGCTCCTGGGGGAGCCCGGGACCACCAGGTCGCCTAATGAGGGGTGCACCGGCCCAGGTCGGAAACGGAGCAGGTCAAAGCCCCCGTGCCGCTCAGTAGTGGGATCGCGCCTGAGAATAGACGTTGGAGTGCAGCCTGAGCAATACAGCGGGACCCAGTCTTTTAACACTCTGCATACTGACAAACAAACACACGACCAACAACAACAGTGTCTACGTGTTACAACAGCATCAGCAACACTGCTTCTTACTTCTTGTTTCCATCTAAACCTGCACAAAGCTGCTGTGTTTGTTTGTCCCACAGCGCCTCCGTCTGGTGAAGAGGAGCAATGACAATCAAGGAAATACATCCTCTCCAAAAAGGCTTTTTTGGGGCAATTTTTACATCTATCTAGATTGTAACTTTGGACATATAATTTGTTTTCCTTGAAAAACCAAACTTAGAAAATGTACTGTATAACTTGTCACGTCTTGTTTAGCTTAAAAGTCGATGTAATTAGTGCAGACAGAAGGGTTAAATAAATGCTACTCAGTCATGTTTGTGCACATAAACTTCAGTTGAACATGTTGATTTTGAAATTCACCTGAGCCTGCATTAATGACCTACCTGTTCTGACTGTTAGATAGAAATAGATGATGGGACTATAATGACACCATGTGCAGAGAGGTGTACAGTAGAGGGGGATGTTGTCTTTAACATTCTGAGTTTGTTTGTTCAGAATGGTTAAGAAAATATTGTGGACCATCCAAAGCAAATGATGCCCATCACAGCCACTTCCAAAAACCTATAAAATGTGTGATCTGGTGGTCTGACTCTTTGATCTAGAGGCAGCTCTGTCACATGTTCGTCAAAGTTAGAGGCCACAAAACTGAGCCGAGGCCTCTGCCACCTTGAAATCTGAAGTGTACGAGTTGCACTTCTTCACATCTGCTCTCAACAGAATTCACAGAAACAGGCTGTCTCAATCATTTCATTGATTATCCTCAAGACCTGCTGCTATAGGCATGCATCATGGATTGACCAGAGCGTCTTTCTGAGGTCACTGCAGAGTCACTGCAGGATAGCAATTCAGTCAAAGGGACTGAATGATTCAGCCTACAGTTTATAATGGTATTAGAGACTTCAAAACAGAGGCACTTATAAAGTCTACTTTGTCTGACCTGGTTAAATGATATAAGTTAAACCAACGTGTGTTTTTATCCAAAAACGTTCCCAGTGTTTCAATGAAGCCACTGATTGAACTTTGACTTTGTGGGTGCATTAAAAAGACCTTGGGTTCAGTCAACATGTACACAAACATGATCAACAGTGCTGCTGCTGAGGTCAGAGAGAGCTCACTGGTGACGTCATGTCAGTAGTAAAACTCAAAGTCTTTATCAATGAAGACACCTGTCGCCGGGTGCGGTGGCGCGCGCCTGTAATCCAAGTTACCGGGAGGCTGAGGCTGGTGGATCGTTTGAGCTCAGGAGCTCTGAGCTGCAGCGGACTATGTCGATCGGGTGTCCGCACTAAGTTCGGTATCGATATGGTGCTCCTGGGGGAGCCCGGGACCACCAGGTCGCCCAATGAGGGGTGCACCGGCCCAGGTCGGAAACGGAGCAGGTCAAAGCCCCCGTGCCGCTCAGTAGTGGGATCGCGCCTGAGAATAGACGTTGGAGTGCAGCCTGAGCAATACAGCGGGACCCAGTCTTTTAACACTCTGCATACTGACAAACAAACACACGACCAACAACAACAGTGTCTACGTGTTACAACAGCATCAGCAACACTGCTTCTTACTTCTTGTTTCCATCTAAACCTGCACAAAGCTGCTGTGTTTGTTTGTCCTACAGCGCCTCCGCCTGGTGAAGAGGAGCAATGACAATCAAGGAAATACATCCTCTCCAAAAAGGCTTTGTTTGGGGCAATTTTACATCTATCTAGATTGTAACTTTGACCATATAATTTGTTTTTCTTGAAAAACCAAACTTAGAAAATGTACTGTATAACTTGTCACGTCTTGTTTAGCTTAAAAGTCGATGTAATTAGTGCAGACAGAAGGGTTAAATAAATGCTACTCAGTCATGTTTGTGCACATTAACTTCAGTTGAACATGTTTATTTTGAAATTCACCTGAGCCTGCATTAATGACCTACCTGTTATGACTGTTAGATAGAAATAGATGATTGGACGATAATGACACCATGTGCTGGGAGGTGTACAGTAGAGGGGGATGTTGTCTTTAACATTCTGAGTTTTTTTGTTCAGAAATGTTAAGAAAATGTTGTGAACCATCCAAAGCAAATGATGCCCATCACAGCCACTTCCAAAAACCTATAAAATGTGTGATCTGGTGGTCTGACTCTTTGATCTAGAGGCAGCTCTGTCACATGTTTGTCAAAGTTAGAGGCCACAAAACTGAGCCGAGGCCTCTGCCACCCTGAAATCTGAAGTGTACACGTTGCACTTCTTCACAACTGGTCTCAACAGAATTCACAGAAACAGGCTGTCCCAATCATTTCAATACATTATAATCTGTTCATTGATTATCCTCAAGACCTGCTGCTATAGGCATGCATCATGGATTGACCAGAGCGTCTTTCTGAGGTCACTGCAGAGTCACTGCAGGATAGCAACTCAGTCAAAGGGACTGAATGATACAGCCTATAGTTTATAATGGTGTTAGAGACTTTAAAACGGAGGCACTAATAAAGTCTACTTTGTCTGACCTGGTTAAATGATATAAATTAAACCAACATGTCATTCTTTCATCACAAAAGTTCCCAGTGTTTCAATGAAGCCATGATTTAACTTTGTGGGTGCATTAAAAAAGTCTTGAGGTTCAGTCAACATGGACACAAACATGATCAACAGTGCTGCTGCTGAGGTCAGAGAGAGCTCCCTGGTGACGTCATGTCAGTAGTAAAACTCAAAGTCTTTATCAATGAAGACACCTGTCGCCGGGTGCGGTGGCGCGCGCCTGTAATCCAAGTTACCGGGAGGCTGAGGCTGGTGGATCGTTTGAGCTCAGGAGCTCTGAGCTGCAGCGGACTATGTCGATCGGGTGTCCGCACTAAGTTCGGTATCGATATGGTGCTCCTGGGGGAGCCCGGGACCACCAGGTCGCCTAATGAGGGGTGCACCGGCCCAGGTCGGAAACGGAGCAGGTCAAAGCCCCCGTGCCGCTCAGTAGTGGGATCGCGCCTGAGAATAGACGTTGGAGTGCAGCCTGAGCAATACAGCGGGACCCAGTCTTTTAACACTCTGCATACTGACAAACAAACACACGACCAACAACAACAACAACAACAACAACAGTGTCTACATGTTACAACAGCATCAGCAACACTGCTTCTTACTTCTTGTTTCCATCTAAACCTGCACAAAGCTGCTGTGTTTGTTTGTCCCACAGCGCCTCCGCCTGGTGAAGAGGAGCAATGACAATCAAGGAAATACATCCTCTCCAAAAAGGCTTTTTTGGGGCAATTTTTACATCTATCTAGATTGTAACTTTGGACATATAATTTGTTTTCCTTGAAAAACCAAACTTAGAAAATGTACTGTATAACTTGTCACGTCTTGTTTAGCTTAAAAGTCGATGTAATTAGTGCAGACAGAAGGGTTAAATAAATGCTACTCAGTCATGTTTGTGCACATAAACTTCAGTTGAACATGTTGATTTTGAAATTCACCTGAGCCTGCATTAATGACCTACCTGTTCTGACTGTTAGATAGAAATAGATGATGGGACTATAATGACACCATGTGCAGGGAGGTGTACAGTAGAGGGGGATGTTGTCTTTAACATTCTGAGTTTGTTTGTTCAGAATGGTTAAGAAAATATTGTGAACCATCCAAAGCAAATGATGCCCATCACAGCCACTTCCAAAAACCTATAGAATGTGTGATCTGGTGGTCTGACTCTTTGATCTAGAGGCAGCTCTGTCACATGTTCGTCAAAGTTAGAGGCCACAAAACTGAGCCGAGGCCTCTGCCACCCTGAAATCTGAAGTGTACGAGTTGCACTTCTTCACATCTGCTCTCAACAGAATTCACAGAAACAGGCTGTCTCAATCATTTCATTGATTATCCTCAAGACCTGCTGCTATAGGCATGCATCATGGATTGACCAGAGCGTCTTTCTGAGGTCACTGCAGAGTCACTGCAGGATAGCAATTCAGTCAAAGGGACTGAATGATTCAGCCTACAGTTTATAATGGTATTAGAGACTTCAAAACAGAGGCACTTATAAAGTCTACTTTGTCTGACCTGGTTAAATGATATAAGTTAAACCAACGTGTGTTTTTATCAAAAACGTTCCCAGTGTTTCAATGAAGCCACTGATTGAACTTTGACTTTGTGGGTGCATTAAAAAGACCTTGGGTTCAGTCAACATGGACACAAACATGATCAACAGTGCTGCTGCTGAGGTCAGAGAGAGCTCCCTGGTGACGTCATGTCAGTAGTAAAACTCAAAAGTCTTTATCAATGAAGACACCTGTCGCCGGGTGCGGTGGCGCGCGCCTGTAATCCAAGTTACCGGGAGGCTGAGGCTGGTGGATCGTTTGAGCTCAGGAGCTCTGAGCTGCAGCGGACTATGTCGATCGGGTGTCCGCACTAAGTTCGGTATCGATATGGTGCTCCTGGGGGAGCCCGGGACCACCAGGTCGCCTAATGAGGGGTGCACCGGCCCAGGTCGGAAACGGAGCAGGTCAAAGCCCCCGTGCCGCTCAGTAGTGGGATCGCGCCTGAGAATAGACGTTGGAGTGCAGCCTGAGCAATACAGCGGGACCCAGTCTTTTAACACTCTGCATACTGACAAACAAACACACGACCAACAACAACAGTGTCTACGTGTTACAACAGCATCAGCAACACTGCTTCTTACTTCTTGTTTCCATCTAAACCTGCACAAAGCTGCTGTGTTTGTTTGTCCCACAGCGCCTCCGCCTGGTGAAGAGGAGCAATGACAATCAAGGAAATACATCCTCTCCAAAAAGGCTTTTTTGGGGCAATTTTTACATCTATCTAGATTGTAACTTTGGACATATAATTTGTTTTCCTTGAAAAACCAAACTTAGAAAATGTACTGTATAACTTGTCACGTCTTGTTTAGCTTAAAAGTCGATGTAATTAGTGCAGACAGAAGGGTTAAATAAATGCTACTCAGTCATGTTTGTGCACATAAACTTCAGTTGAACATGTTGATTTTGAAATTCACCTGAGCCTGCATTAATGACCTACCTGTTCTGACTGTTAGATAGAAATAGATGATGGGACTATAATGACACCATGTGCAGAGAGGTGTACAGTAGAGGGGGATGTTGTCTTTAACATTCTGAGTTTGTTTGTTCAGAATGGTTAAGAAAATATTGTGGACCATCCAAAGCAAATGATGCCCATCACAGCCACTTCCAAAAACCTATAAAATGTGTGATCTGGTGGTCTGACTCTTTGATCTAGAGGCAGCTCTGTCACATGTTCGTCAAAGTTAGAGGCCACAAAACTGAGCCGAGGCCTCTGCCACCTTGAAATCTGAAGTGTACGAGTTGCACTTCTTCACATCTGCTCTCAACAGAATTCACAGAAACAGGCTGTCTCAATCATTTCATTGATTATCCTCAAGACCTGCTGCTATAGGCATGCATCATGGATTGACCAGAGTGTCTTTCTGAGGTCACTGCAGAGTCACTGCAGGATAGCAATTCAGTCAAAGGGACTGAATGATTCAGCCTACAGTTTATAATGGTATTAGAGACTTCAAAACAGAGGCACTTATAAAGTCTACTTTGTCTGACCTGGTTAAATGATATAAGTTAAACCAACGTGTGTTTTTATCCAAAAAGTTCCCAGTGTTTCAATGAAGCCACTGATTGAACTTTGACTTTGTGGGTGCATTAAAAAGACCTTGGGTTCAGTCAACATGGACACAAACATGATCAACAGTGCTGCTGCTGCGGCCACGGCGAGCTGGTGACGTCATGTCAGTAGTAAAACTCAAAATCTTCATGAATGAAGACGCCTATCGCCGGGTGCGGTGGCGCGCGCCTGTAATCCAAGTTACCGGGAGGCTGAGGCTGGTGGATCGTTTGAGCTCAGGAGCTCTGAGCTGCAGCGGACTATGTCGATCGGGTGTCCGCACTAAGTTCGGTATCGATATGGTGCTCCTGGGGGAGCCCGGGACCACCAGGTCGCCTAATGAGGGGTGCACCGGCCCAGGTCGGAAACGGAGCAGGTCAAAGCCCCCGTGCCGCTCAGTAGTGGGATCGTGCCTGAGAATAGACGTTGGAGTGCAGCCTGAGCAATACAGCGGGACCCAGTCTTTTAACACTCTGCATACTGACAAACAAACACACGACCAACAACAACAGTGTCTACGTGTTACAACAGCATCAGCAACACTGCTTCTTACTTCTTGTTTCCATCTAAACCTGCACAAAGCTGCTGTGTTTGTTTGTCCTACAGCGCCTCCACCTGGTGAAGAGGAGCAATGACAGTCAAGGAAATACATCCTCTAAAATAACATTGTTTTTACATTAAAAAAAGAAGACTATGGAAAGGTAAAAATCTACTTCGAATGAACATTACTGAAAGTTATCCGGTTGTTTTTGGACAAAGTCTACACTATCAAGTCAGTTGAAATTGAAAAACTCTCAGATTATTTTGTCAATTATATTGACATGACTGTTCTGTCTATGGAATCTGGTGACTTTGAAGAGAGGAACAAAAAACAAAGGCTGTAATGGAGCTAAAATAAATCCTCTTCTTTAATGAAAATGTGTCTCTCTGTAGGAATCCTTCGTGTCAGGTTATCAGACACAATCTGAGCCTGAGTGGCAATCACTGTTGAAATGTTTCGTGAACAAACTCTGATCAGACACATTTTCTGACAGTATACTGTTGTGGTTTTGGCTGAACTGATCTTCTCGACAGATATAACAACTTTACTTGTTCTATCACTCCAGCTCCTCCTTCAGCTTTAGCCAAGCAGTTGGCACTGCTGGGGCGTGGTCAGGAGGGGGGAGGGGGAAGGTGTCGCATGGGCCCCCTTTAAAATCTTTTTGGCCACCCCAAAAATTCCCAGGAGTTTGTCCAGGAGCGTCTCTCTGTGGTCACTGCGGAGAACTGCAGGATAGGTACTCACAGTCAAAGGCAGTAGAACAAAATGTGATTAGAGATTTCAAAAATGAGGCATTTCTAAAGTCTACTTTGTCTGACACGGTTAATTGATACATTGTAAACCAACGTATGTTTAAAAGTTTCCAGTGTTTCAATGAGGCCACTGATTGACCTTTAAATTTGTGGGTGCATTAAAAAAGACCTTGGGTTCAGTCAACATGTACACAAACATGATCAACAGTGCTGCTGCTGAGGTCAGAGCGAGCTCGCTGGGGACGTCATGTCAGTAGTAAAACTCAAAATCTTCATGAATGAAGACGCCTATCGCCGGGTGCGGTGGCGCGCGCCTGTAATCCAAGTTACCGGGAGGCTGAGGCTGGTGGATCGTTTGAGCTCAGGAGCTCTGAGCTGCAGCGGACTATGTCGATCGGGTGTCCGCACTAAGTTCGGTATCGATATGGTGCTCCTGGGGGAGCCCGGGACCACCAGGTCGCCTAATGAGGGGTGCACCGGCCCAGGTCGGAAACGGAGCAGGTCAAAGCCCCCGTGCCGCTCAGTAGTGGGATCGCGCCTGAGAATAGACGTTGGAGTGCAGCCTGAGCAATACAGCGGGACCCAGTCTTTTAACACTCTGCATACTGACAAACAAACACACGACCAACAACAACAGTGTCTACGTGTTACAACAGCATCAGCAACACTGCTTCTTACTTCTTGTTTCCATCTAAACCTGCACAAAGCTGCTGTGTTTGTTTGTCCTACAGCGCCTCCGCCTGGTGAAGAGGAGCAATGACAATCAAGGAAATACATCCTCTACAAAAAGGCTTTTTTGGGGGCAATTTTTACATCTATTTAGATTGTAACTTTGACCATATAATTTGTATTCCTTGAAAAACTAAACTGAGACAATGTACTGTATAAGTTGTCACGTCTTGTTTAGCTTAAAAGTCGATGTAATTAGTGCAGACAGAAGGGTTAAATAAATGCTACTCAGTCATGTTTGTGCACATAAACTTCAGTTGAACATGTTGATTTTGAACTTCACCTGAGCCTGCATTAATGACCTACCTGTTCTGACTGTTAGATAGAAATAGATGATGGGACTATAATGACACCATGTGCAGAGAGGTGTACAGTAGAGGGGGATGTTGTCTTTAACATTCTGAGTTTTTTTGTTCAGAATGGTTAAGAAAATATTGTGAACCATCCAAAGCAAATGATGCCCATCACAGCCACTTCCAAAAACCTATAGAATGTGTGATCTGGTGGTCTGACTCTTTGATCTAGAGGCAGCTCTGTCACATGTTCGTCAAAGTTAGAGGCCACAAAACTGAGCCGAGGCCTCTGCCACCCTGAAATCTGAAGTGTACACGTTGCACTTCTTCACAACTGGTCTCAACAGAATTCACAGAAACAGGCTGTCCCAATCATTTCATTGATTATCCTCAAGACCTGCTGCTATAGGCATGCATCATGGATTGACCAGAGCGTCTTTCTGAGGTCACTGCAGAGTCACTGCAGGATAGCAATTCAGTCAAAGGGACTGAATGATTCAGCCTACAGTTTATAATGGTATTAGAGACTTCAAAACAGAGGCACTTATAAAGTCTACTTTGTCTGACCTGGTTAAATGATATAAGTTAAACCAACGTGTGTTTTTATCCAAAAAGTTCCCAGTGTTTCAATGAAGCCACTGATTGAACTTTGACTTTGTGGGTGCATTAAAAAGACCTTGGGTTCAGTCAACATGGACACAAACATGATCAACAGTGCTGCTGCTGAGGTCAGAGAGAGCTCGCTGGGGACGTCATGTCAGTAGTAAAACTCAAAGTCTTTATCAATGAAGACACCTGTCGCCGGGTGCGGTGGCGCGCGCCTGTAATCCAAGTTACCGGGAGGCTGAGGCTGGTGGATCGTTTGAGCTCAGGAGCTCTGAGCTGCAGCGGACTATGTCGATCGGGTGTCCGCACTAAGTTCGGTATCGATATGGTGCTCCTGGGGGAGCCCGGGACCACCAGGTCGCCTAATGAGGGGTGCACCGGCCCAGGTCGGAAACGGAGCAGGTCAAAGCCCCCGTGCCGCTCAGTAGTGGGATCGTGCCTGAGAATAGACGTTGGAGTGCAGCCTGAGCAATACAGCGGGACCCAGTCTTTTAACACTCTGCATACTGACAAACAAACACACGACCAACAACAACAGTGTCTACGTGTTACAACAGCATCAGCAACACTGCTTCTTACTTCTTGTTTCCATCTAAACCTGCACAAAGCTGCTGTGTTTGTTTGTCCTACAGCGCCTCCACCTGGTGAAGAGGAGCAATGACAGTCAAGGAAATACATCCTCTAAAATAACATTGTTTTTACATTAAAAAAAGAAGACTATGGAAAGGTAAAAATCTACTTCGAATGAACATTACTGAAAGTTATCCGGTTGTTTTTGGACAAAGTCTACACTATCAAGTCAGTTGAAATTGAAAAACTCTCAGATTATTTTGTCAATTATATTGACATGACTGTTCTGTCTATGGAATCTGGTGACTTTGAAGAGAGGAACAAAAAACAAAGGCTGTAATGGAGCTAAAATAAATCCTCTTCTTTAATGAAAATGTGTCTCTCTGTAGGAATCCTTCGTGTCAGGTTATCAGACACAATCTGAGCCTGAGTGGCAATCACTGTTGAAATGTTTCGTGAACAAACTCTGATCAGACACATTTTCTGACAGTATACTGTTGTGGTTTTGGCTGAACTGATCTTCTCGACAGATATAACAACTTTACTTGTTCTATCACTCCAGCTCCTCCTTCAGCTTTAGCCAAGCAGTTGGCACTGCTGGGGCGTGGTCAGGAGGGGGGAGGGGGAAGGTGTCGCATGGGCCCCCTTTAAAATCTTTTTGGCCACCCCAAAAATTCCCAGGAGTTTGTCCAGGAGCGTCTCTCTGTGGTCACTGCGGAGAACTGCAGGATAGGTACTCACAGTCAAAGGCAGTAGAACAAAATGTGATTAGAGATTTCAAAAATGAGGCATTTCTAAAGTCTACTTTGTCTGACACGGTTAATTGATACATTGTAAACCAACGTATGTTTAAAAGTTTCCAGTGTTTCAATGAGGCCACTGATTGACCTTTAAATTTGTGGGTGCATTAAAAAAGACCTTGGGTTCAGTCAACATGTACACAAACATGATCAACAGTGCTGCTGCTGAGGTCAGAGCGAGCTCGCTGGGGACGTCATGTCAGTAGTAAAACTCAAAATCTTCATGAATGAAGACGCCTATCGCCGGGTGCGGTGGCGCGCGCCTGTAATCCAAGTTACCGGGAGGCTGAGGCTGGTGGATCGTTTGAGCTCAGGAGCTCTGAGCTGCAGCGGACTATGTCGATCGGGTGTCCGCACTAAGTTCGGTATCGATATGGTGCTCCTGGGGGAGCCCGGGACCACCAGGTCGCCTAATGAGGGGTGCACCGGCCCAGGTCGGAAACGGAGCAGGTCAAAGCCCCCGTGCCGCTCAGTAGTGGGATCGCGCCTGAGAATAGACGTTGGAGTGCAGCCTGAGCAATACAGCGGGACCCAGTCTTTTAACACTCTGCATACTGACAAACAAACACACGACCAACAACAACAGTGTCTACGTGTTACAACAGCATCAGCAACACTGCTTCTTACTTCTTGTTTCCATCTAAACCTGCACAAAGCTGCTGTGTTTGTTTGTCCTACAGCGCCTCCGCCTGGTGAAGAGGAGCAATGACAATCAAGGAAATACATCCTCTCCAAAAAGGCTTTGTTTGGGGCAATTTTACATCTATCTAGATTGTAACTTTGACCATATAATTTGTTTTTCTTGAAAAACCAAACTTAGAAAATGTACTGTATAACTTGTCACGTCTTGTTTAGCTTAAAAGTCGATGTAATTAGTGCAGACAGAAGGGTTAAATAAATGCTACTCAGTCATGTTTGTGCACATTAACTTCAGTTGAACATGTTTATTTTGAAATTCACCTGAGCCTGCATTAATGACCTACCTGTTATGACTGTTAGATAGAAATAGATGATTGGACGATAATGACACCATGTGCTGGGAGGTGTACAGTAGAGGGGGATGTTGTCTTTAACATTCTGAGTTTTTTTGTTCAGAAATGTTAAGAAAATGTTGTGAACCATCCAAAGCAAATGATGCCCATCACAGCCACTTCCAAAAACCTATAAAATGTGTGATCTGGTGGTCTGACTCTTTGATCTAGAGGCAGCTCTGTCACATGTTCGTCAAAGTTAGAGGCCACAAAACTGAGCCGAGGCCTCTGCCACCCTGAAATCTGAAGTGTACACGTTGCACTTCTTCACAACTGGTCTCAACAGAATTCACAAAAACAGGCTGTCCCAATCATTTCAATACATTATAATCTGTTCATTGATTATCCTCAAGACCTGCTGCTATAGGCATGCATCATGGATTGACCAGAGCGTCTTTCTGAGGTCACTGCAGAGTCACTGCAGGATAGCAACTCAGTCAAAGGGACTGAATGATACAGCCTATAGTTTATAATGGTATTAGAGACTTCAAAACGGAGGCACTAATAAAGTCTACTTTGTCTGACCTGGTTAAATGATATAAATTAAACCAACATGTCATTCTTTCATCACAAAAGTTCCCAGTGTTTCAATGAAGCCATGATTTAACTTTGTGGGTGCATTAAAAAAGTCTTGAGGTTCAGTCAACATGGACACAAACATGATCAACAGTGCTGCTGCTGAGGTCAGAGAGAGCTCCCTGGTGACGTCATGTCAGTAGTAAAACTCAAAGTCTTTATCAATGAAGACACCTGTCGCCGGGTGCGGTGGCGCGCGCCTGTAATCCAAGTTACCGGGAGGCTGAGGCTGGTGGATCGTTTGAGCTCAGGAGCTCTGAGCTGCAGCGGACTATGTCGATCGGGTGTCCGCACTAAGTTCGGTATCGATATGGTGCTCCTGGGGGAGCCCGGGACCACCAGGTCGCCTAATGAGGGGTGCACCGGCCCAGGTCGGAAACGGAGCAGGTCAAAGCCCCCGTGCCGCTCAGTAGTGGGATCGCGCCTGAGAATAGACGTTGGAGTGCAGCCTGAGCAATACAGCGGGACCCAGTCTTTTAACACTCTGCATACTGACAAACAAACACACGACCAACAACAACAACAACAACAACAACAGTGTCTACATGTTACAACAGCATCAGCAACACTGCTTCTTACTTCTTGTTTCCATCTAAACCTGCACAAAGCTGCTGTGTTTGTTTGTCCCACAGCGCCTCCGCCTGGTGAAGAGGAGCAATGACAATCAAGGAAATACATCCTCTCCAAAAAGGCTTTTTTGGGGCAATTTTTACATCTATCTAGATTGTAACTTTGGACATATAATTTGTTTTCCTTGAAAAACCAAACTTAGAAAATGTACTGTATAACTTGTCACGTCTTGTTTAGCTTAAAAGTCGATGTAATTAGTGCAGACAGAAGGGTTAAATAAATGCTACTCAGTCATGTTTGTGCACATAAACTTCAGTTGAACATGTTGATTTTGAAATTCACCTGAGCCTGCATTAATGACCTACCTGTTCTGACTGTTAGATAGAAATAGATGATGGGACTATAATGACACCATGTGCAGGGAGGTGTACAGTAGAGGGGGATGTTGTCTTTAACATTCTGAGTTTGTTTGTTCAGAATGGTTAAGAAAATATTGTGAACCATCCAAAGCAAATGATGCCCATCACAGCCACTTCCAAAAACCTATAGAATGTGTGATCTGGTGGTCTGACTCTTTGATCTAGAGGCAGCTCTGTCACATGTTCGTCAAAGTTAGAGGCCACAAAACTGAGCCGAGGCCTCTGCCACCCTGAAATCTGAAGTGTACGAGTTGCACTTCTTCACAACTGGTCTCAACAGAATTCACAGAAACAGGCTGTCTCAATCATTTCATTGATTATCCTCAAGACCTGCTGCTATAGGCATGCATCATGGATTGACCAGAGCGTCTTTCTGAGGTCACTGCAGAGTCACTGCAGGATAGCAATTCAGTCAAAGGGACTGAATGATTCAGCCTACAGTTTATAATGGTATTAGAGACTTCAAAACAGAGGCACTTATAAAGTCTACTTTGTCTGACCTGGTTAAATGATATAAGTTAAACCAACGTGTGTTTTTATCAAAAACGTTCCCAGTGTTTCAATGAAGCCACTGATTGAACTTTGACTTTGTGGGTGCATTAAAAAGACCTTGGGTTCAGTCAACATGGACACAAACATGATCAACAGTGCTGCTGCTGAGGTCAGAGAGAGCTCCCTGGTGACGTCATGTCAGTAGTAAAACTCAAAGTCTTTATCAATGAAGACGCCTATCGCCGTGTGCGGTGGCGCGCGCCTGTAATCCAAGTTACCGGGAGGCTGAGGCTGGTGGATCGTTTGAGCTCAGGAGCTCTGAGCTGCAGCGGACTATGTCGATCGGGTGTCCGCACTAAGTTCGGTATCGATATGGTGCTCCTGGGGGAGCCCGGGACCACCAGGTCGCCTAATGAGGGGTGCACCGGCCCAGGTCGGAAACGGAGCAGGTCAAAGCCCCCGTGCCGCTCAGTAGTGGGATCGCGCCTGAGAATAGACGTTGGAGTGCAGCCTGAGCAATACAGCGGGACCCAGTCTTTTAACACTCTGCATACTGACAAACAAACACACGACCAACAACAACAGTGTCTACGTGTTACAACAGCATCAGCAACACTGCTTCTTACTTCTTGTTTCCATCTAAACCTGCACAAAGCTGCTGTGTTTGTTTGTCCCACAGCGCCTCCGTCTGGTGAAGAGGAGCAATGACAATCAAGGAAATACATCCTCTCCAAAAAGGCTTTTTTGGGGCAATTTTTACATCTATCTAGATTGTAACTTTGGACATATAATTTGTTTTCCTTGAAAAACCAAACTTAGAAAATGTACTGTATAACTTGTCACGTCTTGTTTAGCTTAAAAGTCGATGTAATTAGTGCAGACAGAAGGGTTAAATAAATGCTACTCAGTCATGTTTGTGCACATAAACTTCAGTTGAACATGTTGATTTTGAAATTCACCTGAGCCTGCATTAATGACCTACCTGTTCTGACTGTTAGATAGAAATAGATGATGGGACTATAATGACACCATGTGCAGAGAGGTGTACAGTAGAGGGGGATGTTGTCTTTAACATTCTGAGTTTGTTTGTTCAGAATGGTTAAGAAAATATTGTGGACCATCCAAAGCAAATGATGCCCATCACAGCCACTTCCAAAAACCTATAAAATGTGTGATCTGGTGGTCTGACTCTTTGATCTAGAGGCAGCTCTGTCACATGTTCGTCAAAGTTAGAGGCCACAAAACTGAGCCGAGGCCTCTGCCACCTTGAAATCTGAAGTGTACGAGTTGCACTTCTTCACATCTGCTCTCAACAGAATTCACAGAAACAGGCTGTCTCAATCATTTCATTGATTATCCTCAAGACCTGCTGCTATAGGCATGCATCATGGATTGACCAGAGCGTCTTTCTGAGGTCACTGCAGAGTCACTGCAGGATAGCAATTCAGTCAAAGGGACTGAATGATTCAGCCTACAGTTTATAATGGTATTAGAGACTTCAAAACAGAGGCACTTATAAAGTCTACTTTGTCTGACCTGGTTAAATGATATAAGTTAAACCAACGTGTGTTTTTATCCAAAAACGTTCCCAGTGTTTCAATGAAGCCACTGATTGAACTTTGACTTTGTGGGTGCATTAAAAAGACCTTGGGTTCAGTCAACATGTACACAAACATGATCAACAGTGCTGCTGCTGAGGTCAGAGAGAGCTCACTGGTGACGTCATGTCAGTAGTAAAACTCAAAGTCTTTATCAATGAAGACACCTGTCGCCGGGTGCGGTGGCGCGCGCCTGTAATCCAAGTTACCGGGAGGCTGAGGCTGGTGGATCGTTTGAGCTCAGGAGCTCTGAGCTGCAGCGGACTATGTCGATCGGGTGTCCGCACTAAGTTCGGTATCGATATGGTGCTCCTGGGGGAGCCCGGGACCACCAGGTCGCCCAATGAGGGGTGCACCGGCCCAGGTCGGAAACGGAGCAGGTCAAAGCCCCCGTGCCGCTCAGTAGTGGGATCGCGCCTGAGAATAGACGTTGGAGTGCAGCCTGAGCAATACAGCGGGACCCAGTCTTTTAACACTCTGCATACTGACAAACAAACACACGACCAACAACAACAACAACAACAACAACAACAACAGTGTCTACATGTTACAACAGCATCAGCAACACTGCTTCTTACTTCTTGTTTCCATCTAAACCTGCACAAAGCTGCTGTGTTTGTTTGTCCCACAGCGCCTCCGTCTGGTGAAGAGGAGCAATGACAATCAAGGAAATTCATCCTCTCCAAAAAGGCTTTTTTGGGGCAATTTTTACATCTATTTAGATTGTAACTTTGGACATATAATTTGTTTCACTTGAAAAACCAAACTGAGACAATGTACTGTATAACTTGTCACGTCTTGTTTAGCTTAAAAGTCGATGTATTTAGTGCAGACAGAAGGGTTAAATAAATGCTACTCAGTCATGTTTGTGCACATAAACTTCAGTTGAACATGTTGATTTTGAAATTCACCTGAGCCTGCATTAATGACCTACCTGTTCTGACTGTTAGATAGAAATAGATGATGGGACTATAATGACACCATGTGCAGAGAGGTGTACAGTAGAGGGGGATGTTGTCTTTAACATTCTGAGTTTGTTTGTTCAGAATGGTTAAGAAAATATTGTGAACCATCCAAAGCAAATGATGCCCATCACAGCCACTTCCAAAAACCTATAAAATGTGTGATCTGGTGGTCTGACTCTTTGATCTAGAGGCAGCTCTGTCACATGTTTGTCAAAGTTAGAGGCCACAAAACTGAGCCGAGGCCTCTGCCACCCTGAAATCTGAAGTGTACACGTTGCACTTCTTCACAACTGGTCTCAACAGAATTCACAGAAACAGGCTGTCCCAATCATTTCAATACATTATAATCTGTTCATTGATTATCCTCAAGACTTGCTGCTATAGGCATGCATCATGGATTGACCAGAGCGTCTTTCTGAGGTCACTGCAGAGTCACTGCAGGATAGCAACTCAGTCAAAGGGACTGAATGATACAGCCTACAGTTTATAATGGTGTTAGAGACTTCAAAACAGAGGCACTAATAAAGTCTACTTTGTCTGACCTGGTTAAATGATATAAATTAAACCAACATGTCATTCTTTCATCACAAAAGTTCCCAGTGTTTCAATGAAGCCACTGATTGAACTTTGACTTTGTGGGTGCATTAAAAAAGTCTTGAGGTTCAGTCAACATGGACACAAACATGATCAACAGTGCTGCTGCTGAGGTCAGAGAGAGCTCCCTGGTGACGTCATGTCAGTAGTAAAACTCAAAGTCTTTATCAATGAAGACACCTGTCGCCGGGTGCGGTGGCGCGCGCCTGTAATCCAAGTTACCGGGAGGCTGAGGCTGGTGGATCGTTTGAGCTCAGGAGCTCTGAGCTGCAGCGGACTATGTCGATCGGGTGTCCGCACTAAGTTCGGTATCGATATGGTGCTCCTGGGGGAGCCCGGGACCACCAGGTCGCCTAATGAGGGGTGCACCGGCCCAGGTCGGAAACGGAGCAGGTCAAAGCCCCCGTGCCGCTCAGTAGTGGGATCGCGCCTGAGAATAGACGTTGGAGTGCAGCCTGAGCAATACAGCGGGACCCAGTCTTTTAACACTCTGCATACTGACAAACAAACACACGACCAACAACAACAACAACAACAACAGTGTCTACATGTTACAACAGCATCAGCAACACTGCTTCTTACTTCTTGTTTCCATCTAAACCTGCACAAAGCTGCTGTGTTTGTTTGTCCCACAGCGCCTCCGTCTGGTGAAGAGGAGCAATGACAATCAAGGAAATACATCCTCTCCAAAAAGGCTTTTTTGGGGCAATTTTTACATCTATCTAGATTGTAACTTTGGACATATAATTTGTTTTCCTTGAAAAACCAAACTTAGAAAATGTACTGTATAACTTGTCACGTCTTGTTTAGCTTCAAAGTCGATGTATTTAGTGCAGACAGAAGGGTTAAATAAATGCTACTCAGTCATGTTTGTGCACATAAACTTCAGTTGAACATGTTGATTTTGAAATTCACCTGAGCCTGCATTAATGACCTACCTGTTCTGACTGTTAGATAGAAATAGATGATGGGACTATAATGACACCATGTGCAGGGAGGTGTACAGTAGAGGGGGATGTTGTCTTTAACATTCTGAGTTTTTTTGTTCAGAATGGTTAAGAAAATATTGTGGACCATCCAAAGCAAATGATGCCCATCACAGCCACTTCCAAAAACCTATAGAATGTGTGATCTGGTGGTCTGACTCTTTGATCTAGAGGCAGCTCTGTCACATGTTCGTCAAAGTTAGAGGCCACAAAACTGAGCCGAGGCCTCTGCCACCCTGAAATCTGAAGTGTACAAGTTGCACTTCTTCACATCTGCTCTCAACAGAATTCACAGAAACAGGCTGTCTCAATCATTTCATTGATTATCCTCAAGACCTGCTGCTATAGGCATGCATCATGGATTGACCAGAGCGTCTTTCTGAGGTCACTGCAGAGTCACTGCAGGATAGCAATTCAGTCAAAGGGACTGAATGATTCAACCTACAGTTTATAATGGTATTAGAGACTTCAAAACAGAGGCACTTATAAAGTCTACTTTGTCTGACCTGGTTAAATGATATAAGTTAAACCAACGTGTGTTTTTATCCAAAAAGTTCCCAGTGTTTCAATGAAGCCACTGATTGAACTTTGACTTTGTGGGTGCATTAAAAAGACCTTGGGTTCAGTCAACATGGACACAAACATGATCAACAGTGCTGCTGCTGAGGTCAGAGAGAGCTCACTGGTGACGTCATGTCAGTAGTAAAACTCAAAGTCTTTATCAATGAAGACACCTGTCGCCGGGTGCGGTGGCACGCGCCTGTAATCCAAGTTACCGGGAGGCTGAGGCTGGTGGATCGTTCGAGCTCAGGAGCTCTGAGCTGCAGCGGACTATGTCGATCGGGTGTCCGCACTAAGTTCGGTATCGATATGGTGCTCCTGGGGGAGCCCGGGACCACCAGGTCGCCTAATGAGGGGTGCACCGGCCCAGGTCGGAAACGGAGCAGGTCAAAGCCCCCGTGCCGCTCAGTAGTGGGATCGCGCCTGAGAATAGACGTTGGAGTGCAGCCTGAGCAATACAGCGGGACCCAGTCTTTTAACACTCTGCATACTGACAAACAAACACACGACCAACAACAACAGTGTCTACGTGTTACAACAGCATCAGCAACACTGCTTCTTACTTCTTGTTTCCATCTAAACCTGCACAAAGCTGCTGTGTTTGTTTGTCCCACAGCGCCTCCGTCTGGTGAAGAGGAGCAATGACAATCAAGGAAATACATCCTCTCCAAAAAGGCTTTTTTGGGGCAATTTTTACATCTATCTAGATTGTAACTTTGGACATATAATTTGTTTTCCTTGAAAAACCAAACTTAGAAAATGTACTGTATAACTTGTCACGTCTTGTTTAGCTTAAAAGTCGATGTAATTAGTGCAGACAGAAGGGTTAAATAAATGCTACTCAGTCATGTTTGTGCACATAAACTTCAGTTGAACATGTTGATTTTGAAATTCACCTGAGCCTGCATTAATGACCTACCTGTTCTGACTGTTAGATAGAAATAGATGATGGGACTATAATGACACCATGTGCAGAGAGGTGTACAGTAGAGGGGGATGTTGTCTTTAACATTCTGAGTTTTTTTGTTCAGAATGGTTAAGAAAATATTGTGGACCATCCAAAGCAAATGATGCCCATCACAGCCACTTCCAAAAACCTATAGAATGTGTGATCTGGTGGTCTGACTCTTTGATCTAGAGGCAGCTCTGTCACATGTTCGTCAAAGTTAGAGGCCACAAAACTGAGCCGAGGCCTCTGCCACCTTGAAATCTGAAGTGTACGAGTTGCACTTCTTCACATCTGCTCTCAACAGAATTCACAGAAACAGGCTGTCTCAATCATTTCATTGATTATCCTCAAGACCTGCTGCTATAGGCATGCATCATGGATTGACCAGAGCGTCTTTCTGAGGTCACTGCAGAGTCACTGCAGGATAGCAATTCAGTCAAAGGGACTGAATGATTCAGCCTACAGTTTATAATGGTATTAGAGACTTCAAAACAGAGGCACTTATAAAGTCTACTTTGTCTGACCTGGTTAAATGATATAAGTTAAACCAACGTGTGTTTTTATCCAAAAACGTTCCCAGTGTTTCAATGAAGCCACTGATTGAACTTTGACTTTGTGGGTGCATTAAAAAGACCTTGGGTTCAGTCAACATGTACACAAACATGATCAACAGTGCTGCTGCTGAGGTCAGAGAGAGCTCACTGGTGACGTCATGTCAGTAGTAAAACTCAAAGTCTTTATCAATGAAGACACCTGTCGCCGGGTGCGGTGGCGCGCGCCTGTAATCCAAGTTACCGGGAGGCTGAGGCTGGTGGATCGTTTGAGCTCAGGAGCTCTGAGCTGCAGCGGACTATGTCGATCGGGTGTCCGCACTAAGTTCGGTATCGATATGGTGCTCCTGGGGGAGCCCGGGACCACCAGGTCGCCCAATGAGGGGTGCACCGGCCCAGGTCGGAAACGGAGCAGGTCAAAGCCCCCGTGCCGCTCAGTAGTGGGATCGCGCCTGAGAATAGACGTTGGAGTGCAGCCTGAGCAATACAGCGGGACCCAGTCTTTTAACACTCTGCATACTGACAAACAAACACACGACCAACAACAACAACAACAACAACAACAACAGTGTCTACATGTTACAACAGCATCAGCAACACTGCTTCTTACTTCTTGTTTCCATCTAAACCTGCACAAAGCTGCTGTGTTTGTTTGTCCCACAGCGCCTCCGTCTGGTGAAGAGGAGCAATGACAATCAAGGAAATTCATCCTCTCCAAAAAGGCTTTTTTGGGGCAATTTTTACATCTATCTAGATTGTAACTTTGGACATATAATTTGTTTTCCTTGAAAAACCAAACTGAGACAATGTACTGTATAACTTGTCACGTCTTGTTTAGCTTAAAAGTCGATGTATTTAGTGCAGACAGAAGGGTTAAATAAATGCTACTCAGTCATGTTTGTGCACATAAACTTCAGTTGAACATGTTGATTTTGAAATTCACCTGAGCCTGCATTAATGACCTACCTGTTCTGACTGTTAGATAGAAATAGATGATTGGACGATAATGACACCATGTGCTGGGAGGTGTACAGTAGAGGGGGATGTTGTCTTTAACATTCTGAGTTTGTTTGTTCAGAATGGTTAAGAAAATATTGTGAACCATCCAAAGCAAATGATGCCCATCACAGCCACTTCCAAAAACCTATAAAATGTGTGATCTGGTGGTCTGACTCTTTGATCTAGAGGCAGCTCTGTCACATGTTTGTCAAAGTTAGAGGCCACAAAACTGAGCCGAGGCCTCTGCCACCCTGAAATCTGAAGTGTACACGTTGCACTTCTTCACAACTGGTCTCAACAGAATTCACAGAAACAGGCTGTCCCAATCATTTCAATACATTATAATCTGTTCATTGATTATCCTCAAGACTTGCTGCTATAGGCATGCATCATGGATTGACCAGAGCGTCTTTCTGAGGTCACTGCAGAGTCACTGCAGGATAGCAACTCAGTCAAAGGGACTGAATGATACAGCCTACAGTTTATAATGGTGTTAGAGACTTCAAAACAGAGGCACTAATAAAGTCTACTTTGTCTGACCTGGTTAAATGATATAAATTAAACCAACATGTCATTCTTTCATCACAAAAGTTCCCAGTGTTTCAATGAAGCCATGATTTAACTTTGTGGGTGCATTAAAAAAGTCTTGAGGTTCAGTCAACATGGACACAAACATGATCAACAGTGCTGCTGCTGAGGTCAGAGAGAGCTCACTGGTGACGTCATGTCAGTAGTAAAACTCAAAGTCTTTATCAATGAAGACACCTGTCGCCGGGTGCGGTGGCGCGCGCCTGTAATCCAAGTTACCGGGAGGCTGAGGCTGGTGGATCGTTTGAGCTCAGGAGCTCTGAGCTGCAGCGGACTATGTCGATCGGGTGTCCGCACTAAGTTCGGTATCGATATGGTGCTCCTGGGGGAGCCCGGGACCACCAGGTCGCCTAATGAGGGGTGCACCGGCCCAGGTCGGAAACGGAGCAGGTCAAAGCCCCCGTGCCGCTCAGTAGTGGGATCGCGCCTGAGAATAGACGTTGGAGTGCAGCCTGAGCAATACAGCGGGACCCAGTCTTTTAACACTCTGCATACTGACAAACAAACACACGACCCACAACAACAACAACAACAACAACAACAACAACAACAACAGTGTCTACATGTTACAACAGCATCAGCAACACTGCTTCTTACTTCTTGTTTCCATCTAAACCTTCACAAAGCTGCTGTGTTTGTTTGTCCCACAGCGCCTCCGCCTGGTGAAGAGGAGCAATGACAATCAAGGAAATACATCCTCTCCAAAAAGGCTTTTTTGGGGCAATTTTTACATCTATCTAGATTGTAACTTTGGACATATAATTTGTTTTCCTTGAAAAACCAAACTTAGAAAATGTACTGTATAACTTGTCACGTCTTGTTTAGCTTCAAAGTCGATGTATTTAGTGCAGACAGAAGGGTTAAATAAATGCTACTCAGTCATGTTTGTGCACATAAACTTCAGTTGAACATGTTGATTTTGAAATTCACCTGAGCCTGCATTAATGACCTACCTGTTCTGACTGTTAGATAGAAATAGATGATGGGACTATAATGACACCATGTGCAGGGAGGTGTACAGTAGAGGGGGATGTTGTCTTTAACATTCTGAGTTTTTTTGTTCAGAATGGTTAAGAAAATATTGTGGACCATCCAAAGCAAATGATGCCCATCACAGCCACTTCCAAAAACCTATAGAATGTGTGATCTGGTGGTCTGACTCTTTGATCTAGAGGCAGCTCTGTCACATGTTCGTCAAAGTTAGAGGCCACAAAACTGAGCCGAGGCCTCTGCCACCCTGAAATCTGAAGTGTACAAGTTGCACTTCTTCACATCTGCTCTCAACAGAATTCACAGAAACAGGCTGTCTCAATCATTTCATTGATTATCCTCAAGACCTGCTGCTATAGGCATGCATCATGGATTGACCAGAGCGTCTTTCTGAGGTCACTGCAGAGTCACTGCAGGATAGCAATTCAGTCAAAGGGACTGAATGATTCAACCTACAGTTTATAATGGTATTAGAGACTTCAAAACAGAGGCACTTATAAAGTCTACTTTGTCTGACCTGGTTAAATGATATAAGTTAAACCAACGTGTGTTTTTATCCAAAAAGTTCCCAGTGTTTCAATGAAGCCACTGATTGAACTTTGACTTTGTGGGTGCATTAAAAAGACCTTGGGTTCAGTCAACATGGACACAAACATGATCAACAGTGCTGCTGCTGAGGTCAGAGAGAGCTCACTGGTGACGTCATGTCAGTAGTAAAACTCAAAGTCTTTATCAATGAAGACACCTGTCGCCGGGTGCGGTGGCACGTGCCTGTAATCCAAGTTACCGGGAGGCTGAGGCTGGTGGATCGTTCGAGCTCAGGAGCTCTGAGCTGCAGCGGACTATGTCGATCGGGTGTCCGCACTAAGTTCGGTATCGATATGGTGCTCCTGGGGGAGCCCGGGACCACCAGGTCGCCTAATGAGGGGTGCACCGGCCCAGGTCGGAAACGGAGCAGGTCAAAGCCCCCGTGCCGCTCAGTAGTGGGATCGCGCCTGAGAATAGACGTTGGAGTGCAGCCTGAGCAATACAGCGGGACCCAGTCTTTTAACACTCTGCATACTGACAAACAAACACACGACCAACAACAACAACAACAACAACAACAACAACAACAACAGTGTCTACATGTTACAACAGCATCAGCAACACTGCTTCTTACTTCTTGTTTCCATCTAAACCTGCACAAAGCTGCTGTGTTTGTTTGTCCCACAGCGCCTCCGCCTGGTGAAGAGGAGCAATGACAATCAAGGAAATACATCCTCTCCAAAAAGGCTTTTTTGGGGCAATTTTTACATCTATCTAGATTGTAACTTTGGACATATAATTTGTTTTCCTTGAAAAACCAAACTTAGAAAATGTACTGTATAACTTGTCACGTCTTGTTTAGCTTCAAAGTCGATGTATTTAGTGCAGACAGAAGGGTTAAATAAATGCTACTCAGTCATGTTTGTGCACATAAACTTCAGTTGAACATGTTGATTTTGAAATTCACCTGAGCCTGCATTAATGACCTACCTGTTCTGACTGTTAGATAGAAATAGATGATGGGACTATAATGACACCATGTGCAGGGAGGTGTACAGTAGAGGGGGATGTTGTCTTTAACATTCTGAGTTTTTTTGTTCAGAATGGTTAAGAAAATATTGTGGACCATCCAAAGCAAATGATGCCCATCACAGCCACTTCCAAAAACCTATAGAATGTGTGATCTGGTGGTCTGACTCTTTGATCTAGAGGCAGCTCTGTCACATGTTCGTCAAAGTTAGAGGCCACAAAACTGAGCCGAGGCCTCTGCCACCCTGAAATCTGAAGTGTACAAGTTGCACTTCTTCACATCTGCTCTCAACAGAATTCACAGAAACAGGCTGTCTCAATCATTTCATTGATTATCCTCAAGACCTGCTGCTATAGGCATGCATCATGGATTGACCAGAGCGTCTTTCTGAGGTCACTGCAGAGTCACTGCAGGATAGCAATTCAGTCAAAGGGACTGAATGATTCAACCTACAGTTTATAATGGTATTAGAGACTTCAAAACAGAGGCACTTATAAAGTCTACTTTGTCTGACCTGGTTAAATGATATAAGTTAAACCAACGTGTGTTTTTATCCAAAAAGTTCCCAGTGTTTCAATGAAGCCACTGATTGAACTTTGACTTTGTGGGTGCATTAAAAAGACCTTGGGTTCAGTCAACATGGACACAAACATGATCAACAGTGCTGCTGCTGAGGTCAGAGAGAGCTCACTGGTGACGTCATGTCAGTAGTAAAACTCAAAGTCTTTATCAATGAAGACACCTGTCGCCGGGTGCGGTGGCACGCGCCTGTAATCCAAGTTACCGGGAGGCTGAGGCTGGTGGATCGTTCGAGCTCAGGAGCTCTGAGCTGCAGCGGACTATGTCGATCGGGTGTCCGCACTAAGTTCGGTATCGATATGGTGCTCCTGGGGGAGCCCGGGACCACCAGGTCGCCTAATGAGGGGTGCACCGGCCCAGGTCGGAAACGGAGCAGGTCAAAGCCCCCGTGCCGCTCAGTAGTGGGATCGCGCCTGAGAATAGACGTTGGAGTGCAGCCTGAGCAATACAGCGGGACCCAGTCTTTTAACACTCTGCATACTGACAAACAAACACACGACCAACAACAACAGTGTCTGCGTGTTACAACAGCATCAGCAACACTGCTTCTTACTTCTTGTTTCCATCTAAACCTGCACAAAGCTGCTGTGTTTGTTTGTCCCACAGCGCCTCCGTCTGGTGAAGAGGAGCAATGACAATCAAGGAAATACATCCTCTCCAAAAAGGCTTTTTTGGGGCAATTTTTACATCTATCTAGATTGTAACTTTGGACATATAATTTGTTTTCCTTGAAAAACCAAACTTAGAAAATGTACTGTATAACTTGTCACGTCTTGTTTAGCTTAAAAGTCGATGTAATTAGTGCAGACAGAAGGGTTAAATAAATGCTACTCAGTCATGTTTGTGCACATAAACTTCAGTTGAACATGTTGATTTTGAAATTCACCTGAGCCTGCATTAATGACCTACCTGTTCTGACTGTTAGATAGAAATAGATGATGGGACTATAATGACACCATGTGCAGAGAGGTGTACAGTAGAGGGGGATGTTGTCTTTAACATTCTGAGTTTTTTTGTTCAGAATGGTTAAGAAAATATTGTGGACCATCCAAAGCAAATGATGCCCATCACAGCCACTTCCAAAAACCTATAGAATGTGTGATCTGGTGGTCTGACTCTTTGATCTAGAGGCAGCTCTGTCACATGTTCGTCAAAGTTAGAGGCCACAAAACTGAGCCGAGGCCTCTGCCACCCTGAAATCTGAAGTGTACGAGTTGCACTTCTTCACATCTGCTCTCAACAGAATTCACAGAAACAGGCTGTCTCAATCATTTCATTGATTATCCTCAAGACCTGCTGCTATAGGCATGCATCATGGATTGACCAGAGCGTCTTTCTGAGGTCACTGCAGAGTCACTGCAGGATAGCAATTCAGTCAAAGGGACTGAATGATTCAGCCTACAGTTTATAATGGTATTAGAGACTTCAAAACAGAGGCACTTATAAAGTCTACTTTGTCTGACCTGGTTAAATGATATAAGTTAAACCAACGTGTGTTTTTATCCAAAAACGTTCCCAGTGTTTCAATGAAGCCACTGATTGAACTTTGACTTTGTGGGTGCATTAAAAAGACCTTGGGTTCAGTCAACATGTACACAAACATGATCAACAGTGCTGCTGCTGAGGTCAGAGAGAGCTCACTGGTGACGTCATGTCAGTAGTAAAACTCAAAGTCTTTATCAATGAAGACACCTGTCGCCGGGTGCGGTGGCGCGCGCCTGTAATCCAAGTTACCGGGAGGCTGAGGCTGGTGGATCGTTTGAGCTCAGGAGCTCTGAGCTGCAGCGGACTATGTCGATCGGGTGTCCGCACTAAGTTCGGTATCGATATGGTTCTCCTGGGGGAGCCCGGGACCACCAGGTCGCCCAATGAGGGGTGCACCGGCCCAGGTCGGAAACGGAGCAGGTCAAAGCCCCCGTGCCGCTCAGTAGTGGGATCGCGCCTGAGAATAGACGTTGGAGTGCAGCCTGAGCAATACAGCGGGACCCAGTCTTTTAACACTCTGCATACTGACAAACAAACACACGACCAACAACAACAACAACAACAACAACAACAACAACAGTGTCTACATGTTACAACAGCATCAGCAACACTGCTTCTTACTTCTTGTTTCCATCTAAACCTGCACAAAGCTGCTGTGTTTGTTTGTCCCACAGCGCCTCCGTCTGGTGAAGAGGAGCAATGACAATCAAGGAAATTCATCCTCTCCAAAAAGGCTTTTTTGGGGCAATTTTTACATCTATCTAGATTGTAACTTTGGACATATAATTTGTTTTCCTTGAAAAACCAAACTGAGACAATGTACTGTATAACTTGTCACGTCTTGTTTAGCTTAAAAGTCGATGTATTTAGTGCAGACAGAAGGGTTAAATAAATGCTACTCAGTCATGTTTGTGCACATAAACTTCAGTTGAACATGTTGATTTTGAAATTCACCTGAGCCTGCATTAATGACCTACCTGTTATGACTGTTAGATAGAAATAGATGATGGGACTATATTGACAACATGTGCAGGGAGGTGTACAGTAGAGGGGGATGTTGTCTTTAACATTCTGAGTTTGTTTGTTCAGAATGGTTAAGAAAATATTGTGAACCATCCAAAGCAAATGATGCCCATCACAGCCACTTCCAAAAACCTATAAAATGTGTGATCTGGTGGTCTGACTCTTTGATCTAGAGGCAGCTCTGTCACATGTTTGTCAAAGTTAGAGGCCACAAAACTGAGCCGAGGCCTCTGCCACCCTGAAATCTGAAGTGTACACGTTGCACTTCTTCACAACTGGTCTCAACAGAATTCACAGAAACAGGCTGTCCCAATCATTTCAATACATTATAATCTGTTCATTGATTATCCTCAAGACTTGCTGCTATAGGCATGCATCATGGATTGACCAGAGCGTCTTTCTGAGGTCACTGCAGAGTCACTGCAGGATAGCAACTCAGTCAAAGGGACTGAATGATACAGCCTACAGTTTATAATGGTGTTAGAGACTTCAAAACAGAGGCACTAATAAAGTCTACTTTGTCTGACCTGGTTAAATGATATAAATTAAACCAACATGTCATTCTTTCATCACAAAAGTTCCCAGTGTTTCAATGAAGCCATGATTTAACTTTGTGGGTGCATTAAAAAAGTCTTGAGGTTCAGTCAACATGGACACAAACATGATCAACAGTGCTGCTGCTGCTGCAGTCAGAGCGAGCTCGCTGGGGACGTCATGTCAGTAGTAAAACTCAAAATCTTCATGAATGAAGACGCCTATCGCCGGGTGCGGTGGCGCGCGCCTGTAATCCAAGTTACCGGGAGGCTGAGGCTGGTGGATCGTTTGAGCTCAGGAGCTCTGAGCTGCAGCGGACTATGTCGATCGGGTGTCCGCACTAAGTTCGGTATCGATATGGTGCTCCTGGGGGAGCCCGGGACCACCAGGTCGCCCAATGAGGGGTGCACCGGCCCAGGTCGGAAACGGAGCAGGTCAAAGCCCCCGTGCCGCTCAGTAGTGGGATCGCGCCTGAGAATAGACGTTGGAGTGCAGCCTGAGCAATACAGCGGGACCCAGTCTTTTAACACTCTGCATACTGACAAACAAACACACGACCAACAACAACAGTGTCTACATGTTACAACAGCATCAGCAACACTGCTTCTTACTTCTTGTTTCCATCTAAACCTGCACAAAGCTGCTGTGTTTGTTTGTCCCACAGCGCCTCCCCCTGGTGAAGAGGAGCAATGACAATCAAGGAAATACATCCTCTAAAATAATTTTTTTTTTACAATCAATAAAAGACAATGGAAAGGGCTTTGAAATCTTCTTAGCACCCACTGAAATTCCCAAAGTTTTTTGCAACTTTTAGAAAGATTTTAAATTATAACTTTGGACATATAGTTTGTATTCCTTGAAAAACGAAACTTAGACAATGTACTGTGTATGTTGTTATATTGTGTTTTACTTATAAGTCGATTAATTAGTGCAGACAGAAGGGTTAAATAAATGCTACTCAATCATGTTTGTGCACACAAACCCTGCTCAAGTCAGTGCCCTAGTTGGGGTCGGGCTCTATTGAAAACATGACCTGAACAAGTAAAATTAACAATCATTTATTCAGCAGTTTTCCAACTAAAGATTAACATCAGACTTCAGAGCAACACATAGTCATCATTTGGTTCTTTATATAAAAGAAGCACAAGTTGGATAAAAGTCCAGTCTTGAAACAAGTGATGTACATGTATTAATTTACTTCATAGAAAACACCATATTTATTCCTTCTCGGGCTATCCTTGTCATTTACCAAAAGAGCCTTCTCATGTATGAGTCCGGTTAAACATTGGAATAAGATCTGATCTTTAAACCAATGTGTAACACTGAATGGATCCTCTTGAGACATTATATGAAATACTGGTTGCAAGAGCATTGGCAGTGTTGACAGTAGCTGGTTTTGAAATCGAAAACGTGAACTTTTATTTTTCTCTTTGCAGAAGGACTCAACTCCTTTTCATTTTTGTTGAGTGCATAAAAAAACCCAGCTAGATATTTTCATTTATTTATTCATAGTTTTAGGTTTTCTCGATAAAAACATGAAATGTTGACATCACAGAAGTCGTCAACATTATTTTACGCCTTGTCATGGTGATGTTTTATCACGTGAAGTTCCACTTGGTAAACATCAATGACTTCAGTCCCTTCCTGTGTGGGAGTGGGAGTTCTTCACATTATGGTGTATCCAAAAAATACAAAAATCATGACAATAGATCCACACGTGCAGTTCCTGCTGTGGCAGTATAGAATACTTGTTAGTGCATGTGTGTGTATTTCAGTCTGTGTGTGTGCAGCACTGTTCAACAACGCAGCGTAAAATGGAATTTGCCACCTGCAGGATTGATAAAGCAAATCTTCTTCTATATAGATTTTCAGAAGCTTTGGAGATAGTCTTATTCTTTCCTTGCGCATAGTTAGATGAGACGTTTCATCAACGCTTTTCAGATTATTCTCAACAGACAGAACAACAGTAAAGGATGTCACTTGAGAATGACATTCGACATGTGGCTCCACAAAGCTAAAAGGGCCCATGGATATTTAATGAGCAGCCTCTGAATCCAGACAGGAGGTAGAATAACGGCCAGTGTTGGAATTACACGTTTGTCTTTTGCATCTCTTGACCCAACCATTAGTAGTAAGTATCTTGTAGGCAGTTTATTGATGCTTGCTGTGATGAATCCTCTTTGCATAGATCTGTTCAGTGAAAGGTCTGTGAAGGAAGCAGAACAGAACAAATAGTTTCCCAAATAAATCATAATAGAACACTAAAAGGGATTTTTATTTCCTGAAACACAAAGTTGAGCCTTTTCACAATCCACAGGTTTATGGTTGGACCCAGTGTGAGATGAAAGTAGTAGAGGATTTATATTATCATATTTTATATCAGATAGTGCCTTAGAGACCAAAATTCAAAAAAAGTAGTATTGTTTGAAGTGTGAATAGAAGCATTGATCTGTTGTAATTTCCACTTTTTAACAGAAAAAAAATAACATCTCAATCTCTTCCTATATTGCTCAGCCCTAATCTGCACTACATTGCACTATGCACACACACATCTTGAACTGTTTTCACACATGCACTTCTGAAAATATCCACATCATTTCAGGAGGACTGCTCTGGATAATTCTCTGCTCTCATATTCTCCTTACAGAGCAAGACTTTCCCTGTTAGACGTCAAATCTGGCTGTTTGCGGTCACATATTCAGTACCACCTCCTTCTGGAAACATCGGAAGTTTTTCAGGAGATTTCTGCAAATGTGAAAGTTCCCACAGCACTAAGAAAAACTCACCCCTCAAATCTTATAGCAACACTGTAGACCACGGCGACTAAGGCAGTCAGTACAAGACCGACAGGACTGGCACCACTGAAAAAGAGACAGGGAAAAGATTTCTGACTCTATCCACTCTCTACATAAAGGCCCTAAGTCAAGCTTAAAAATACACACACCCACACTTACATGAGTGCTAGGCCCAGGTAGTTGGCAGTGCTTCCCCAGTACATCGGGTTCTCTGTGACGTTGAAGGGAAAGCCTGTCACCTTCTCATCCATTAGGATTCCAAAGTAATCGCCTGCAAAACAAATCAAACACACACACGGTGGTTATAGCTATGTTAACCTAGTGTTTCTATGTTTGACTGGATATCTAAGAATTAAAATCTGTTTGCCTTAAAAGAAGGGGGGGGGGGCTTAAGCTCGAGTTAGTTGCGAATGACAACTGAACTCACATCAAAGGTTACATATTCTAATGTCACAGGATTGATGGTGTGACATTAGAATATTAAACCTGATTAAACTGATTAAAGGCTGAGCAGACTGCCTCTGTTTTTTTGTTTTGTTTTTTGGAAAGGACGTCCAGCTGCTTTATTCTTGAGGTCAGGTCGCTCTATCAAAGCAGCCTTTTCTTCTGAGCTGAGATATAGGATATGAGACACCCTTAAAGACAAGCCTTACCCTGTAACTGTTTCCCATAGGAACAAAAACTGTTTTATTAAAAGCCACATGATTTTTCCATTGATCATTAATATATTCAGTTCACAAGAGAACACTTAGTGAGGCGTCTCCTTGACTGGAAATGCCAAATCCTGGTGGACGGTAGTAGTCGACTCTGACCTCACCTTGCTCCTTGACTGCAGCAAGCATTCGCTGTTTGTCTCGACAGTTGTAAAGCTTAATAACCGCTCGGCAGGGTCGGTCGGGTTTATGCAGACCGTTGGTCAGTTTGAATGAATTGTTACTTTCTGTTCAGGCTTTCATGGGATGAGGATGAACTGATACCTACCAAGGAATGTTCCAGTGAATCCCAGCGCCAGGAAGCTGCTTACCACCAGCACGATGCCCAGCAGTATGAGAGCTACACCAGCATAGAAAACTTCAGTCCTCTCCAACACCTCCCACCTGGCCTGGGACTTCATCACCACTGTCATACTGCAGAACAAACAAAGACTGTGAACCAGAGAAGTACCAGTGTACATTTTCACTGATCATACACTAGTGATTAAAACTGTAATATAGATGATGTTTTGCTATGGACAAAATACAAATGATTTAAAACGATGCAGTAGCCTCTCTGATAGTAAAACTGCACCCAATGCAAATACTGTGAGCTCGTAAGTTACATCTCAAAATGGGCATTATTTTGTGAATTTGGCCAGTTGACTGGTAACTGGTCTGTCAGAAAAGATTTACTTTGTACATTGTACTCACATTGAACTCTACTTCTCTTTCCGTCTTTCTTGTCCTGCATTACATATGAACCAAACAGATCACCATAAATGAACACAGGCCATGTATTTGTAGACTTTCTGTCTACGATGCTGCCCATATCTGAGTCCGGCCCTACTTCCTGTTTGATGCTAAGTTGCTTTTACTGGTAAATAGGTAAATTCATAAAAAATGATCATAGTATGTGTTCAGATTGAACATACTGTACACAGGCTTAGAGTTGCAAAATTCTGGAAATTTTCAAAGTTGGAAACCTTCAATAGGAATTAATGGGAATAAATGGGAATTTACAATTGGATGTTCGCCTTTAACAGGGAACATAAATATAGTTGGGGAAAATACATTTTAACATAATGTTGACTAAAACCTGATTTCATGCATGTAGACTTCAACATCTATGCTATTCCTCAATCACATGCTCACTGCTTACTGCAAGGCTATTGAGGCTACGCCCCCTACATGCACCTGGACTACATAAAGGGAAGTTCTGATGATATTAAGGGGTAATACATTTTAAAAATGTGACGTAAATCTGTTGAAATGTTTTTAATCAATTTATTTTGCATGGATGTCTGCTTAGGACAAAACATTTTTTAAATATTTATACTAGGATATGACACAAAAATTAAAAAAATAAATTATTAAATTACCCTCAATTAATTTCCATAAATTCCCATAAATCAATTCCAGAGATTTCAGGAAATGTTCAACCCCTTTGCAAAACCTACACAGGCTTCATGAGTCTTAAAATTAATAAATAAGACCATGCACTCATTCTGCCACTTTCATGTTATCCAAAATAATCAAACACTGATTTGAGTGATCGTTTAATGATGTTTTGAGGCTAAAACTGATGCTTAACCAAAAGATAATAATCAATCAAAGTTAATCAAATTGCTTGGAATAGGGTTAGTATGCGTTTCACCTGTGGCTGCGATATACGTTGAGCAATATGATGACAAAACCCAGACAGTAACAAGCCAGGTAGGCACTCCCAAAGAGCCTGGAGAGTCGACGTGTTCGATGTTCCCATCGTGCCACCTGATAAAGACAAAGAAAGCTGCAGACGTGAGATCATGATAGATGTTTTAAATATCAAACTACACAGATAAAGTCCTATCATACAATACCTGGTTAATCCAATTCTGGCAGACAAAAAGTTTAAGTACATGGTTCATCTCTATTGCAAATAACAACATGTATCAGTCGACTATTGGCAAAGTCTGACCAATCAGATTCGACTATGTTAATCCATATTCAGGGGAGATCTCTAGTTAGAAATGATAACATTTGGTCATATATATATATATATATATATATATATTAGAAGGAAGTGGATATTATTTGCATCAGGACTGAGCTTCAAAATAAAGTGTTTTGGCTAAAGGAAGTTAACAAATATTAGTATTGTAGTATTACATCTACAAGATTGTTATAAAGGTACAATTTCTACTGTGTGATCTTCAACGCCTCGTACCACATTCCAGAAGAGAGGGTTGAAAAGGATGGCAATCACAGCCATACAAAAGCTGCAATCACGAAGATTTATGCATCTAATAAGCGCTTCCATGATCGTCAAGTCCACCTAAAAGAAAGAATAATGAGGTTAGTAAGGGGAAGAAAAAAAAACACAAATCATAAAAAGACTGCTTTATGAATCGTCTTATTTTGAAAAGACAAGGTGTTTAACATTGTCAGATATCTAAATTTCTCTGTAGATTTGAGTTTGATGTTCAGTAAATGCACTTAGCGTGGTTTATTATACGGCTTTTGTTTAATGCTAGTTCTAAACCTGAAAGTAACACACGTTTACTTCATGTGTAAAATCCTTTAAAGTACAAGTATTTATGGAGGAGAGGTCAAGGTAGAGACTGACAGCCCACCAATCAGAGAGCTCGAACAGGCAGCTGGATGTGACACGTGTATAAACACGTCTGATTGAATACTGTTCGGATAATGCAAGTTATGTCTTTCTATTTTATGTCTTATTACTGAAGCTAACAGCTCGTCTGAGTACAAATAAGCTGCATTAACCAGCAGTCTTATTTTGATAACCGGATGAGTTGCTCTCATCAATGACGAAACCATGGATGTAGTATGGACGAAACCAAGTAGTCTGATAAAACGGGAGAATCACTATGTTAATTCACACCGAGAGGACTTCTATATTCATCCTTTTTATTCATACCTTTGAATAATCGACGTTGTTGAGTCCCCCGCAGCAGTCCAGCAGTGCAGGATGTTTATTCTCTGCAGGCTTGTTGTCGTTGTCGAGGTCGCTCATTAACACGGAGTTCACTCAGCTCTCATGTATGAGCCGTGGAGATAACGACTGTTGCACAATTTTAAGATAAAGTTCAATGTTTTCACTGACAGACGTGTGTTTCGGCTGTTTGCATTGCAAATACCTGCTAAATCAACCTATGACCCGCCTCGATGCATGCTGGGAAATGTGGTTGACAGTTGACGTGTACTGGAGGAAGTGGAAGTGTTTCTGACCTCACACAGGAAGTCCCTATTATTTATTAAAAAATTAACTAAAATATACTGTTTTCACTATATCTTAACACACTATATCTTAACATGTTAACAGACAGGCCTTTTCATTTTATTTCTTTTGTTTCCGTTTTAGCAGCATTAGGCAGTTTTGGCATGATGGCTGTTCAACATGAGACTGGTGCACAAAATTCCTGCCTGTGAAGTTTTTGTTTTCCACTGTAACTTAACTAAATGTTGCTTAGTGCTCTTGATGGAGTAACATAAAGTCTTTTTACCTGATTTTTGTAAAGAGCGATAATATTTGTTATGAATTGGTGAACCAGTGAATTTTCAGGACTTTATAAAGAACTCTAAATTCAATCTGAACGCTGGTTAAGAGCTTAAATGTAATTTAATAGACACATTATAGAAAAAAATTATCTTTCTGTAAATTAACAAACATTTCCACTATACGGCTTATATTTAATAATTATATTAATATGAAGTTGAGCTATGTATAAAAATGTGTTTACAAAAACATTGTTGCATTCAGCAGCAGTGAAGGGAACATAAACCGTTTTTTATTGTCCATATGTTACATGTGTGTTTATGTAGAAGTATGTAAATTATAAATAAATTCATTGTAACGAAGGAAATGTGATTTTGGTGAGAAAGAACATTAGTTACATCACAACAATGTTAGAAACACTGAAAATGTCATGATAATATACCCAGACAAACCTGCTCAGATTGATAGAATTTCACTGATAACACACTCTCTCTTTTACATATCAAGCGGCAACTTCCGGTCTTAAAAAATGAAGCCAACACAGAAGTGCAAAATCCTGCAATTTGACTAACGTCCGCTTGAGGCTCCAGGAACACTGGAAATCACATGAACACCACAGGCAAAAAGGCAATTTTTACAGCATAAATAAACATGTTTACAGCCTGCTACACAAAGGGGCCTGATTAGTTTTTGTCATTTCTGGCCCTCACTGTACGGGGTGATTTTTTTTAAATTTTTTTTGAAAATGTTGTTGTCCATAGTTGCTGTCGTGATTGACAGGTGGGCGCAATATAATGGTTCGTCAAGAGGCTTAAAACCCGCCTCAGCTTCCGCTCTAAGCCTGAAGTTAGGTTGACTGAAGGTTTTGGGTTGAGACAGGATTTCCGGAACTGGCTGCCTTGCTGTAACAGATGGGTGACGTCACTCAGGCATTTGTCCATTCATATTTACAGTCTATGGCACACACACATAATTACCCCCCCCCCCCCCCACACACACACACACACACACACACACAGCACATGCACAAGTCTACGAGTGGCAGCAGCCAGCAGTCCTCATTTCTTTATCGACGTACTCCTGCAGTTGGAAATTAGGCTCATCAGGCTCCTTCATGGTTCTGTGCTTCAGTTCTCTGTAAAGTACAGCGGCAGGGGAATGCAAAACAAACATGTAGTTTGCAACAATTTCACAAAGCTTGAGACAAATTCACATCTCGACTTATCTAAAAGGCCAGGGATTCTTGTTCTGTTTATACTCACTTGGCCACTGCAGTGAAGGCCAGCTCCACATTTAGTCCAGATCGAGCACTAGTCTCCATGAATGGCACGCCAAACTCCTGCACAGGGAGACATTTTAAATCTCTTTTAAAGGGTATGTGTTTGTAATAGTTGTGTGAACAGGAAAATACAGTTTACGTTAAACACGATGCATGGTGAGTTTAAACATATAATCATTGTCAGCTTACATGTGCAAATGATCAAACTCACTTTTGCCAGTTTCTCTCCCTCCTCTCGCTTCACCACCCGATTATGTGTTGAGTCAGCCTAGAAAACATCAGAAACAAAATATCAAGTCAGACACTATGGCCCAAATCCACACAGTACCTGTAGAGAGGGTACAGCTAAAGTGAGGATTCACTGAACTTTGTGCTCCATTCTTCTGCCATTTATTTTGTGTGATTTCTGGCTGCTTCGACATTCTTTCTAACTTTTGGTTTCCATGTTCATAATCAACTCTTATACAAACAAAACATTTAATGATAGAAGTATCGATTTTGTGCAAAAATGTTGAAAAGGAATTAAAAAAGATGCTTTGTTGTCGGAAAAAATCCATAACAAATAGAGCCCGACCAATTAATCAGTCAGCCATTAATGTCAGCTGATATTAGCACATTGGAATCAACTGATATTATAAGTGCTGTATTTACATTCATGTGCCAATATTATGAGATTTACTCACCAGTCAAAAACCTTTTTCATTTGTTCCCTTTACCAGCAGAGTTTGCTATGTGGATTACAACAAGCATCATCACTTGCCAGTATGTCAAGCACAGTTACGCTCTAGATGAGTGACCATCTTGTCTTCCTTATAAATGATATCATCCTTGTATCATTCCTCATATAGTTTTTACAAATGTTTGATAACTGCATTCGAGAGATAACCGCAAAACGTGTATATCTAAATCTACAGATCGAACACAGATACCGGTCAATATACCGGTGTCAGATTTTTTTCTCCCCATTATTGGCCCTAACATATATTATACTATATTGGTCATGATGATAAGTGTCAATCAAAGCAAATGCTTTCTGTTAAATGAATAAGTTACTACTCAGAAGATGATGAGTGTCACATGTACATATGGTATATTTCTTCTCTGGCTCCCACCTCACCACCCTCTATGACTTTCATTCTCTCACTCTGAGTCCATCTGTCCATCCATCTCCTCGTGTTGGCAATAAGCTCTCACCTTGTTGCCCAGCAGCATGACGACAACATCCTGCTGAGTAAACTCATGGATCTCGGTCAACCATGCCTGGAGATGCCAAAAAGCAGAAAGACGGAGTGGTGAAAAAAAACAAAACAAAACTGTGGCAGTGAAATTACAGTTCATGTTGTCCTTCCCTCCTCTTATTATTCTCCTCTTGTCTCCCTCCACCAATCTTTTCCCGTTACAGCTCGGATGTCAAATTGGTTTTTGCTACCTGACCCAGTTCTAAAGAACTCTGTGTCTCTGGGTTCATTGATACCATGAAACTCTATGCACTTGTTCTTATTTGGACAACTTGTCTCTGTAGACAAACAACAAAGCTGAAGCTGGTGTTTCAAAACATTTTTCAGAAAATTTTGTAGCAACAGTCAATGTATGGCAATGTTACTTAGCAACATATTGGTATTCACAAAATAATGTGGCTAAGATATAGTGAGATGGGTTCACAGTCCTACCAGAGCTTATGAGTATATCACAGGATGTCCTTGGATGTCAAATCATATCTAAAATTAACCTGTGAGAATGACAGACGAGCAGAATGAAATCTGTGAAGCAGAAAGTGGTAAATTATGACATTATAGTAGGACTGTACCGATGAATCAGTTCAACATCCGCCACATAATGTGACATGTAATGATGATGACGATGATAATGTGGGAAAAAAAGTTGTGTTTAACTGTCTAAATACGTTTGTATGAACAAATACAGTCTTTCTTATTACTATTCTTACATCAAGCTATTGTGAAAACAGTTTCTCATCAAGCCTGGTGGCTTTTGTGTGTACATGTGTTTGTGAGCACTAATCTAAGGCTGGGCAAATGTTACAATGTTTTTTGTTTTTTCCAGGCATTAGTTTCAGGAAGCTGTGGTTAAATGGGTGGGTTGCCGGTTGGGGACACGCACAGATGGGGATATTAAGAAAGACAGTGACAGAAAGAGATTAGTCCAGACTGGTTGGGAGTGAGAGATCAACACAGTACAGCAGGTAAACAATACTTTATATTTTACAATCTCCTCTTGGACTGAAAAGTTTTCACTGTAAACATCTCAGTGACATTTTTTGGTTTAAAGGATTTTAGTTTTCTTAAGTTTTCAATATTTAATTTAAAGTTTTATTATCTGTTCTTTCAAACCAACTTGCTTATTATATAATCAGTGTTAGACTCAAATGCCACAATCCTACAAATGAAAAGCTACATTTACATTTTTTGTAGTGCAATTGAATGCACTTTCTAAAGCCTTACTCACTTAGCAAATGTTAGCTAAGGCTGCTAGACAGGCAGCTGAATGTATGTCTTCGTGTGACTGTGATAATTGGACAGAACTATGCTAACTTCTGTTTGGCTGTTATTCGTCTTCTCTGCCATGAAAATCAAAACAGGTATTTTTTCTAAATCTTTATTGAAACCCTTTCAAAATGTCCCACGGTTGATGGGTGCAACTGAAGCAGCGTGTAGTCTCAATAGGATGAAGACACTGTTTGTGAAACATGTTCTCTGAGAAGTGCAGTTGGGCGTCTTCTGTTCCTCTTTTACGTTTCCTGACCTGCCTTGAACCCAACCTTTAACTTTCCACATTTCATTTGACTTCTCCTTTTTATGTTCAACAGATCCAACCAATACTTGAGGCTCTACTATTCAGGCACAATGAAAAAAGGTTCCACTGTTTCCCAAACACACGCCAATTCTGGCTATGACAACTGTTTCCAGATAAGACCAAAGGAGATTTGTGCTGATCCTGCAAACCTCACAAAACATAACCATAGGAACAAGCAAAAACCTGCTTATGTCATAACAAACACTCAGGAGCCCAAAGTGCATGCTTTCTCAAAAGGACCCACCTCCGGTATAACCCTGCGCTCCCATCAGAGGAGGTGCTCAGCAGACTTCTGCAAGAGTTCTCAGATTGTTGTTGTGGAGAAGACAAGGAAGGAACCGCAGCCGCCTCAGCGCGGAGTGTCTCTCCTCAGACCTCATACCACATCTCACTCTTCATCCAAACGTTACTCTTGCCCTGCCTTTGGGGGCTTAAGATCCCAGACTCACTCGTCCTCCTCCTCCTCCTCCTCCTCCTCCTCCTCCTCCTCCTCCACGACTCCTGTCCCGACTTCTGTCATCACCGGTCGTGATCCTCTAGGCTGGAAGTTGCGTCCAAAGTCCAGTTCCTCCTCTCGTAGTGCTCACACTAAGAGGCTTTCTCTGCAGTTTCCCCTCCCTGTAATCTATCCTTCCCCTGGATCAAATCCAGCTCCCTCTCCTAAAACCCAATCTCCACTCAGACTAAAACCATTCCATCACTCTGATTCCTCAGCCTTGCCCTCCTTTCTGACCCCTGGGCCTGTGGTGACGATTGAGGATCTCAGGGGTTTGAATCTCCAACCGGTCTCCAATTCTAATGAATCTGATGATGTTTTCAGTGAAGGCCACGGTGAACAAGAACTGAAGATGGCCAATCAACCGTGTAAAATACCACCACCTGTTCCAGACAAAACCTCCACGGCAAGACAAGTCGCACAGCTGATTGCCCATTCGCGCCGACGGTGTAGGGTTTGTTCAGTATAAGTCTGCTTTTGTCGTCAGCAGATGACAAAAGCAGTGAGGGTAGAGTAAACATATTGTAAGAAAAAGATGTGAACAAAGACTGGTCACAAATAGGATTTGAAGCTAAGATTACACACAACATTGTCTTGCAAAAATGGAAGATGCCTAGGGGTCTTTAACCCTGACTGGCTTTTTATTGATCTCAACCATTGTGCGATGTGAGGAGAGGAGTGACTTAACAGTGACAGTCAATGATAACAACATTTTCTCTGCGTCAGCAAGGCGCCGTCTGGATACCACCTGCAGCAAGCAGAGGTCAATTATGTGCTTCCCTGGCTGATGAGCGAGGAGAATGGATCAACCTGCAACACCAATAACCAAGAGGAAGGATTTTAATGGTTACATCACACGTCATGCATGTCCTCAGTATGAAACCTGAAAGACACTTATCCCTAAGTTGCTCCCGCTGTTAAGTCGGTGGCGTTTAAATGTGTGTGCATGGGATGAGTTACTTCTGAAGGTCATGTTATGTAGCAGCTTCCACCATCAGTGTGTGAATGTGTAGGAGTGACATGAGGCGCAAAAGAGCTTTGAGTTCTCAGAAGACTAGAAAAGTGTGACACAAGCTCAAGTCCATTTGTCGTTTAATAAAACGAATAATTCACAGTTTTGATGTCAAGTGTGTCTGCAGTTCTGTTGAGAGTAGGTAACTTATGATAGCAGATATTCTTGGTAAAGAATAAAGCGATATATCTCTTTTTTTTAAAAGTTTGATACCCTGGTCAAATGTTTTTTTGCCAGTGATAACCAGTAAATTTCACATAAGAGTTTTGTCATTACAAATACATGAGTGTGTGTGGCAGATAATTTATTTACTAACTGTATGTTCGTGCAAGAAACCAGTACATACTGTACGTATAGGTAACTTGTTGATCATTATGTATCTATACAGTACACATAAAATGTATACATAAAAACTATCAAATGTTTACTATTTTTCATCCAAAGTAATCAATACATTTCAATGGTTAATCATGAATAACATTTTTGTTTGGACATTAGAAATTGTTATTTTGCATTTTAGAAAAAAACAAAAAAACATTGTTCGACTTTTATTTTGAATTTAAAGCTGTTGTTGCCTGCTGTTTGAATTCAACATTGCATTTCTTTTTAAATAAAGTATGAAATTGAAACCAAATAAAAACATCTAAAAGTGAAAAAGTGAAATGTTTGATGTATTAAGGTGGATATGACTTTGGACTTTGGAGTTTAAAATAAATAAATAAATAAAATGAGACGTTCAGAGATGCAGCAGTGTTGTTCTTTTACATCACTGTGACTACAGAGAAACACTGCAGACACTTATCAACAGAGTGCATAAAGGACAAAATGTATTCATTTCTAAATGTCAAACCCTTCGCAATTAACTTTATATATTCATATATAGAACATGAAAACATGGAATAGTAACTGTATATATCAAATGAATGTTTGAATATATTGAACGAAATTCTGTAAAAATTGAATTAATGTTGCATAAGCTTACACTTGAAAAACACAAGATGGCGCCAGTGATCTGATTCCCATAATGTCTCGTGCTGGACCAATTGCAAAATCTGTTTATGTTGTTAATAGTTTACGCACCAGAACAGGGTGCTTATTGTTTGTGTTGTCACTAATTACTAGGCTGTTTGTTATGTTTCAACCCTACAGCTGTCCTTTCTCACTAAGTATATTCTTAGACATTTCGACATTAAAGTAGACGCATACAAGAAAGCTGACAAGAAAAATATCAGCTTAATGATTTTCATGTATATTGAAGAAAGACCTCACTGATCTGGTTAATGATTAAGACATAATTAAATTATCTTTATAGTGATTTTTTTGTTTTTTTGCTTCTTGGTGGAGGAACTCTTAAGAGGCACCTGCATTACTCAGAGGCCCATACTTCGTCAAGAGCTTTTTCTACAGAAAAGGAAATGTGTAAGTGTCGGCAAAATGATGAATAAAATGTGAAGTCAACAGAGAAACTTGGTTAGCTTCAGTTTTCAAATCTGGGTTTGGTCCGCTGAGAGGAGCGTAGAGAACTGCAGTGTTGGCCCGAAGCATCGCTGCAGGCTGCTACTTCAGAGACTTCATCATCCAGATTAAAATACATAGAAAGACCCCACATCCATGTACTTATTCGCAGATTTGAGCACTCACAGAGAGGGTGTAAAAGTCTGCATCTGAGCCATTACATATACCTCAAGACTGAGTCTGTATATGTGTAGATTGTGGCTTAGTTGGATTGCTGGGAGAGAACAGATGTCAACAAGGTGATGGTATAAGGGAAAAAAATATTGGCAGAAACAGGAAGTTAGAGAACTAGATGGGGATGAAGGAAAAGAGAATCACAACGAGGGTCACAGAGAAAGTATTACGGGGTCATGGCCACAGGTATGGACCTATAGGAAGAGAAGCGAATATAGAAAAAGAAGCCTTATGGACAAAATAAGAGAGTGGGTGATGGAAAGTGCATGACATGCGTCTTTATAATTCACATGCTCTCCAGCATTCACCCGAAGGCCCTGCAGCTAATGGATTCTCTCTATGAGGAAATGTGTTTTGTGGTGATACAACAGCCTTGGCTGCACATGCATTTGCTGAGATCTGTTTACCACACACATTCATCCTTCTTTGAGCTCGAAGCTTTCTCATTTGACTCAATGCCTTTGCTTCATTCATTCACATTGGAAGCTAAAGCATGGCCGGATTCAAAGCGTGACTAACATTTAAACTCTGACTGAGATATAGTTGCATCTTGATCTGTGAAGGTTAAAGACTACACAACAATCAGTGAATTAAAGTCTTTACTTAATTTGAGTACTGTTTGGATAGCTCCTTTTAGCAGCTAGTTTTAACTTTAAATTAAAATATCAACAAATTGTGTAGAAAACTGCAAAAAAATAAAAATAAAAAAATCAAGTGTAATTGAATACTTAAATTGAATTTATTTTCAAACATTACTGTACAAGTCAAACGTTACACTAAGTACACCAAAAGGTCTCGTAGAGCAGACCACAGATTTTCAAATTATTAGATTTTTGTAAAGGAAATAGTTATTACTTAAGCTTCAGAGGTGGACACAGGCATTCAGATTAGTGTTAACAGCAACGGTGAATGGTGAAAGGACTCGCTTCTTTTCTGAATAATCATAGGCTGCATATGACATTCAGCCATTGACACCAAATTCACGCCCTGATAGGAAGCGGCTGCTCTGTGAAATGCCAACCTGCCACATACACTCTCACCCTGCCAGCTGTGCACCTGTAGCATTTTGGGGTTTAGTGTCTTGCCCAAGGACACTTAGATGTGTGGCTGCAGAAGGTTGGGAATCAAACCCCAACCTTTGGTAGAGAGACAACCGACTTTACCTGAGGCTCAATGTATTGCCAACATATGTTTCTCCTGGTTTTGTTTTGGCTAAATAGCTATTGGAAGCAGCTACATCATATATAAATGTGATATTGTGACGATGTGTTTTTGTCCTTCTGTGTTTATGTTCTCGCAGGTCGCTGGTGGGCGTTGTTCTGCTCCTTAATTGCATCATGTTTCGTTGTGTTCTGCCTATGTTAGTTTAGTTTTACACCATACAACATGCTGCACCCACCTCACACTCAAACAACAGCCAGCACAAACACATCGTCCTCTTTGTAAATGGATATTATTTTGGGCATTTTGTAATAAAGGTTACACCGTTTAGTTTTTCAGGCTGGGTCGAGACAAATTGGGGGCTTGTTTGAGATCTATTCTAGATAATGTTCAGAGTACTAATACATTAAAAAGAATATTCTCAAAAACATCTAAAAACACATCACTTCAGCTGTGGAAGAACCAATTTACTAGTGTACAGTTTCACCTTTGTAAATGTCATACAATGACATTATTTATTCCAAAAATGTGAGTGGGCCGATATATTAACAAGTCCAAATTGTTTTCGTGGGTGGGTGTGTGTTTGTGTGTGTTTGTGCTGCAGGTTGTAGCTAAGCACTTTGCTGAAAAGGTATACTCTCTCTCCCCCACGAAAAAAAAACAAAAAAAACATACAGCCCATGCTGATTACTCATCCCACTCACAGAAAACACTATCAGAGTGTTGACCAGCCCCCCACTGAGTCTACATCTGCTCAGGTAGCATAACAGCTCTTTTATGTGTATGCTGAAAAGCATTACCTGAATACATACAGATAAAGAATCGGTCTATTGCCACATTAGACAATAACATCATAACTATCAAAAGAAATGTGTTTTTTGTCATATTTTTAAGAACAGTATGTCATAAGAGGAGCGGCAAGTTTGACATATCTATAGTTCACATTGTATGCAACACACCTAAGAACACATTTTTGTTTTATACATTTCGGGGACTCGTCATGTATAAATGTTGATTTAAAGAGGAAAAGTAATTTAATATGACCTTAAAGATTGTATTTGTTGTCATAGCTGAATTTTTGTAGTTTACATGAGATTCAGGGACGTGCCCAAACTTTTTTGGCTGCGATGCAACGACTTGGTGCTGACACATTACCAGTTAATTCAAGAAGGATAGAGACATCTCTCGAGTTATTTGTCAACAGACAACTCTGTAAGTCTGTCGTTGTGAGGCCTGTTCTTTCGTGGCTGACGCAATAACAGAGCTGCCATGTCAGACACGGCATGTTTATTATTGTTGCCATGGAAACAAAGGATGCTATGTCAAAGAATGCTGCATAAGGATGATAACTGCTACTGAGAGCTGCCGTACTGTTGCTGTATGTGCTGCTGTGATAAAAACGTCATGTAAATTATACGTGGACACGTTAGCTCGCCTGTAAACATATTCTCTTCCTCAGCTATGATACGCCCATTTGGGGGGTGGAGTAGCAGAGACAATCCGTCCCATGATACCCCGCCAGAACTGGACGTCATCCTTTATTAACGTTTTGATTGAGAGCCCCCTAGTGGTGGAATGTACATACTGTGCATTAAAAAAATGTATTACTCCTTGACAGCCAACTTAGCTAACTTTCAAAGTGCTCTTGCCCAGGTGCAAAAAATGATGGTAACCATGCTGTTTAGAGAAGTACACACACACGCGCAAATGCACGCGCACACACACACCTACACACACACTATATGTGCTATGCAAGGCTAAGGGCCATCCAGTAATTCTTTTGTTTGATGACACATTTTCCTAATGGCCACACTCAGCCCTGCCCTGCGATAATCAAAGGTGAGTAATGACACTGCAGAGTGGCACCTAACAGAAGAGGAGATGGTTGAAAATCACAGTGGAAGTTGAGAGCGGAAGAGAGACATGCTGTGTGACTACAAACAGATGGGTCCATTTGAGGAAAATAGCCATAATCTGCCCTCCTCTGCTCGTCACACATCCCTTCATGTGTTACCACTGTCATATTCCTGCTTAATGTCCAGTCTGTTCTTTAAACAGTCCCTGCGTTTGTGTGTCAAAAAAGAAATACTGTGTAAATCCTTGAGGAGATGTTCTGGTTCACACTCGGTTATTGAGAGACATGCTGCTCACACACACACACAAAATACACAAACCTGTGGACATGCATTGATGGAAAGATGTCAGAGTCGGGTTGCTTCACGGGGAGCACTCCTGAGCTGTTGGAGGTCTGGTGCCTTGCTCAAGGGCACATCAACAGTGCAGATACTTTAACCTGCACATGTTCAGCAGAAATGACATCCCACTCCAAAGGGACATCTTACTGCATCTCTCAGGGACAGAGAGATGTTCCTTAATCAATTAAAACATTAAATACCTCTGGAAGGTTCAGGGTCTCCTCCTGCACCATCACAGGAGCTATCATAATCACACATCATGAACCCTCATTTGACACTGTAGGGAGAATTAAGTTAATCTCCCTGCATGTCTGAGCTTCTTATCAAATTCACAAAGGGAGAGGCAAGCCAGCCATCAGCGGAAATTCACATCTGTCTCTTTTATGCACACATTAATTCATTTAGTCAGGCTTATGACTATTGAAGGTTTAAACGTTAAATCAACCTTCAGTGTGAGCTTTGCATTCGGGCTCAGCTAGACTCTTTCCCTCAGCTGTTCTGCTCTTTGCCCACATTACCACTGACACTTTGCCAATTTGCCCTTTTCACCATATGCCCCAATTCATTCTCACTCATGCATGAATGACACCTCGATAACTGCACTCATTCACTTGGGACTGCAGCTTACTCCGAACATGGAAGTGTGAAAGCAATATGTCAACTGACAAACTAAATGAAATAAAGTTGATTTTGATTCTTAACTTTTATAACTTTATTTTCCACAAAACTTGTTTAATTGGCTCAAGAAAGAAACGTTTTGTGCAGGAACAGATCAGTGTGGTGGTTCTTACCTGGATGTTGTCGAAGGATGCTTTGTTAGTGACATCATAGAGAAGAAGGAGAGCTGACGAGACAGAGAGAAAAGAAAATTAAAATGCATAACATTGAAACTGCGAGCGCCCCGTGTCTCGGAGTTAACTCATTGCAGAGTCAGGTGTGGCTGATTGACTTTGATGAAGCCCAGGTCTGGGGAGCTTATCTATGTACTCTGGTTCTCCAGTGTTCTGTGCTGACTTACCTTCAGAGGTAGGAGGAGGTTCCAACTGTGTTTTCTCCTAAGTCTGTGTGTGCATAAACACAAACAAACAATTTTCCCTGTTGGGAGTCTAATTTTCTGAATTTTTGCTCTAGAACCATTGGAGGGGGGGGATTCGATGCCTTGCTCAAGGGCACCCCAGCAGTGCTCAGAAAGTGGTCTGGCACCGCTTCAGCTACCAGACATATTTGCAGATGTGGTCCGCACCGGGACTTGAACCGGCAACCCTCCAGTTCCCAGCCCAAGTCCCTACAGACTGAGCTAAAACATTCAATCATTTCACTGTTATTTTTATTTTAAGTCGAGCACAAAGCCAAAAGACACATTCACTCATGTTAAATCATGTTAAATCTGTTTAATGTACACATATTCACTTTTATAATACAATACAGTGATTGGTCGGCCATCATTTCATGCAGTATTAAATAAATGATCCCAAAACAGTTTCTTGCTCATAAATGGGACACTCTTTAGTTTGAATCTGTATTACTTCCACCTGCACAAGGCTGCAATACAATAATATGTGTGTTTTAGCACAACTTGAGGGTGTGCTGTATAAAAACAGTCATTACACCTACGAAGGTAATTGTAGCTCATTATCTCTGCTGGATCAAACTTGACTTGGAAGAATAAGCCTAAGGTAATTATCTCCACAGCACCTCTCCTCCTCCTACTGCATGTAATCCCAGCAGCCACCTTCATCTTACTTACTTCTCATCCACATGCATAATCATTCACTGTCTGAGTACACCACCATTTCCCCCTTCTCTTCAAGGCCAATCAGTCCTTCAGCCATGCCCGCGTTCTTAACCAATCTTCATCCTCTTTTTGTTTATTCAAGCCAGGCGAGTCCATGAAGGATAGTTAATGTGTTGTAATCACCGTGAGCAAGGCCCGACTAATTGCCTCTCGCGCGTGTGAGCCTGTGTTTATCAGCAAACAGAAGGTAAAGAAAAAATCAAGCCGTTGCTTTCCTTCACCCTCACCTAATCCAATTAGCCAAAAGCACAAGACAGTGGATAGAGAGAGCCAGAAAACTTTCTCACAACAGGAGAGACGCAGAGTTAAGAGTCACTGAGTTTCAGTGGTTGCAAAATTGAATAAACAAAAAAACAAAACAAGAAGAGCTAAAGGGAGGAGTAAGACACAGAATCCCTAACAGGAATGTGTTCGATATTGCCAAGTGATCCATTAAGAGCACAACCATCCATCATCTCTCTGCATCGATACTCATCGGCTGGTCTTGGCCGCTCTCCCTTCCTTTGAATTTAAGACACTTGAGTGATGAGCAACAAATGCAAATGGATTTAGTACATCAATGCTCCGATGGGGATTTATCATTGTCCACTAATAAATGTGGATTTTGTTGTGATCCTCAAAACAGAGAGTCCATAAGTACTTTACAAACACACACAGCATTCACACATGAATTTCTTAGATCATATTACCAAACTAAAACCAAAATATATGTTCCTTTTTATTAACCGCCCACATGATTTAAATGTAGGTAGCTCCACAAATACAGCAACTAGCCTGTTTACACAATTACACTAAACTGTAAACAATATGCATCATCTGCTGGAGGTTTTTCCCTCCACACATTGATGCTCTTGCACACCATAAGTTGTCAAACAATGACTAGAAATGCGAGTTTACCCAGCAGAGCCTGCGTGAAGGTGTGTGGGAAATATTTCCTATAAGATCAATGCATTCATCACAGATGGGTGTTTTTTCTAACAAAGGAAAGATGTCCATCAATAAAACAAAATGGAACATATTAGATGGGAGGAGAAGTAATAAGTATTTTCATCAACATAAGGTCATTACACCCTAAGCTGCCATAATATTTCCACCCATCTATGACCACAACACACTACAGCTTCCGATTACGAGCCATAGTGTGCTACTGTTTTGGGTTGTGATATCTGACTGATGAGTGTTTTTGAAAGGCTCACTGCTGCCCTGCAACTGTTGGGAAAAAGGAGAGCGAGCTTCTGAATTTTTCTTCCACCGCTCCCTCTTTTCCATTTTCTCACATTATTCATGGAATAGTTCCAGAGGCAAGTGTCATTTCTACCATTTCTTCCTCGAAACATAGCCATGGGACCCCACTTCAAGGCTTCCTTTTTTGAAACTCTTGGATAAATGACTGCAGGCAATAACTTCATTTAAATGATGGCATCTGTATACCGTCCCTGTGCCTGCATGGGTACTCCGGCTTCCTCCCACAGTCCAAAGACATGCATGCTCGTTCTGTTCATTGGTGACTCTTGATTGCCCTTAGGTGTGAACGTAACTGTTTGTATTTCCGCCCTGTGATTGAATGGCGAACAGTGGAGGGAGTACCCTGACTCTCGCCTGATGACACCTGATAGACACAGCTGTTAAGACATCTGGACTCAGACAGCATCCTCTCTCCTGTTCTCAACAGATTGAATGAGCTTTATTAAAACGTCAGTTACAGACGGACAACACAGAGGACCAGGTCTGAACCTCCCTGGATCATATTGTGAACTGTTGCATTGACAGGTAATTCTAGGTAACTGGACAGTCGTACGCAAAGTCTCTCCTGTGCACACTCCCTGACTCAGAAGACAAGTGTACACACTTACCAAGTAACATAAACCAACTTTAATGAAACTTTTTAGCTGAGCATGTGTTAAGAAGAATGTGTGTGTGTGTGTGTGTGTGTGTGTGTGTGGCTGTGGCTGTTTTCCACAGCACCTGTTCATTTAGGAAGGCCCGAGGCTGCTGTCTACTTGATGTGCTGGCTCGAGATCCAACTTCATCACATGGACACACTCAGGGACGAGCACACACACAAGATTAGCTCATAGCGCTACCATTTCCTCGAGGCAAGCTAATTCTCTTTCTCACACACAGCCACAGACACACAGACACCTGAAAAGCAGCTGCCACGTGAGAGATTTTTCTAAACAGTCTGAGAGTTCTCAGCTGCCCTAACAGTCGTGACAAACTTTGACTTTGGGAAAAAACGGCGAGTTTATGCAACCCATGGAATGAGAGCAGACACATTACATACGTCCACTCTCCGTTCAGAGAACCAAGATATTCTTGAGAGGTCGGTCGATAAACAAATAAAATAATTAGAAGTCATTTCTGCTCTCTGAGTGATCTGTAGATGGTATTTAGCCGGTCAAAGATGTTAGTCTGTAGAGACTGCACACATTTCTTCATTTAAAAACTTTTTTTTTGTGCAATAAAAATCATTAAGTTAAACAGGTCATATGTGGAGGAAATTAAAGTATAAGTTAAATTATTTATAATCGAACAAGCTGAACCTGACAAACAGGTGAATCTTACCGTTAGCATCACGGTAGTAAGCGTGTGTGACACTCCGGAAACGTTCCTGTCCAGCAGTGTCCCAAATCTATAAAGCCAGAAGAAGAGGATATCTTTAACATGATCTGTATTGAAAATAATCAACATGTTGAACATCTCTGTGAGGATTTCTGAAAAGAGCAAGCGTTGTTATGGGTTTACATTTGTTCACACTTTATAAAAAAATCAGATATTGTTGAACTTTTTCATTTTTTTAAAACTGATTATTTTTCTCTGTTTGCTAAAAAAGAAATAAACATCCTGGCTCAGACTGCAGATATTTGGGCCGATTTGAGGTCCGATTCCTCCTTCCCAACAATCGCGGGGACGCTCCCGACTCAATGCTGCTAGGGAGGAAATATCTGCCCAGATTTTCTTGTGTAGTGTGAGTGGCATAAAGATCCAATCTTAACATCCCCGATCTGTGTGTGATGCTGCCTGAATCCAAACGAGTGTGAGCCAGGCTGAAGACATTAAAGCCACATTGGGATCTAATTTATTATGCATTTATAATCTTACAATTCTGAGTCAAAGTTCAAAAGTACACACATGCCTGCAACTTTCAAAAACCATTCAGAAATATTCATACAACGATCCATTAACGAAGCAAAGGATTAAAAACAGCGTTGAGTAATCGAGTTTGAAAACTCATTAGATAGTATCTCTGCTGATTTTCAACGATTCATCCGCGTGGCTGTCTGTCTCTTGCTGATAATTTCCAAGCTTGCTAATCTGATGTAAAGTCTGCTATTCCCAGTAGTGCCTTCACTCAGGCAGAGCAGCAGACTAATTGACTGATAGAGATTAACAAAGGCCTCATTAGTTCATCGCTTGGGCTTCTTTGCTGTTCCATGACAGACAATACAAATTAATGGGAGGTATTTACAACATGGAAAACTATTTCAGTGTTTTTTTTTTCATTTAAAGGAACATACACATTGGCAAAGAAATTAGACTCAACAGGGAAAGTGTAGATTGTTGTTCTTACCTGCAGTTTCACCTTCACCGCATCAATGCCCATTACTTTATTCTGAAAGACAAAAAAAGACATAAGATGAACAAACCCCAAAAAAGAGACTTTCTTCAAGTGAACAACACGCCTTTTAGAAAACACTTCAAAAGTAGAATAAACAATGACACGCACGACTGCAGAGCAGAGATGTTGCTTTCTTAAAGAAATAGGGAAAGTGAGTTCATTGGTCTTTAATTAGACTTGTGTTTCATGACCGGTGTCTTCCATAAAGGTTTGGCCTGGGACTAAAGGTCTGTTTTATCACTGTGATGAGTAAACTGAACGATCTATGGCTCCACGCCTGTGAGGTTTTGGCAGCAGTGACATTTATCAGGGCTTGCCTGTCTTTATGTGTCAGTCCTGTCAGACTGGCGACCTGTCCAGGACGGACCCCGCCTCTTTCCCAATGACAGTTTGGAACTCTTTAGAGGACATGTGTATAAAGGATGAAAAGGGAGACTGAGAAATCAAGTGTGCCATGCAGGGTGGCCTGAGGGATCAGGAAAAAAAAAAAAGAAGAAAAAATCAATTCAAATGATTACATTTCTTTTATGTCAATGACATCATCTTCCTGCTTATTCAACATGCCCACTAAGTGCACAACAGGTTAAAGTTCAGGAAACAAAAACCATTTTATTTATTGTTATCAGCACCTTGTGGGTATTAAACAGCCCAATACAGAAAATTAATCAGAAGTGTATTTTTGTATCATGCATTACTATGCAGTTTGTTTTCTGAAATAAAGAAGCTTTTCCTTTTAGGTTGGCCCACTTGTTACATCCTTAAAAATAAACTTGAGACACTTTAATAAGGACCTGTGAAAATCAATGCGAAAAGGTCTTGTGTCATATTTTCTCTGCTGTTAGCGGATAAGCTTGGCAGCAGAAAAATGGAATATTTTAGAACAGGCACTGACAGGCAATTTTCTTGGTGTGCTGTGCAGTCTAGACACCTGCACTTCACCACACACACGCACATACACACATGCATAGACACTCACAAATACATACACACACACACACACAAACTAGAAAAGAACTCCATATTCTTTGAGAACAGAGAAAAAACATGTGACATGGCTGAGCTATTGACAAACAGCTATTGAGATTCTGCAGCAGGCTTAGGAATCAGACCACGCTATCTGTCAGTCATCCTGCCAGAATGACCCTATGTATGAAGAATCAGGATTATAAGAAGTCCTCGAAATCAAAAACAAGAACAAAACTCTTCTACAGATTGCATGATTGATGGAAACATTTGACTTAAATTACTTGTTGCCATTGTTACATGTAAAACAGACAAAGAATTACAATTAATACATTGGCTGATAATACCAAATATCTGTGGGATCCCCCACCTTCTACCAATAAGAAACTAAATCAGCATTCATTGTGTTCAGCCTCTGTACAATAATATAATGGAAGCAATATTCCAAAAACAGGACAACATCCTTAAAAAAACTTTGTTTTCCATTTTCAGTTAATCAGCTGAAAACTTTATCAATTAAACAAAATATTGATCATCAAGATATCAGAAAAGTTTAAAGTAAATGTTAAATCATACTTTCTTAAAATAAAGCTAAAAAGTGATTTGTGCTACAAAAAAAAAAAAATCATTCACACAATTTGGAAAGATTACAGCACCTGCACTTATTTCGTCTCACATTGATTCCACTCCGAGTGAATAAATCAGACATGCTATCCATGATTGTTTTCTCATTACATTAGTTTCTTTTCAGTGTTGTTGTCTTATTACACAGGTGCTGAGAAGAACAGGAGCTGCATGTCGATGCACTAGTTGATCGAGCATCACAGCATTTGAGGGACGACTTTGCTTGTGTGAGCCTCGAACTAATATTCTTATGAGACGAGTTGCAATTTCCACCCACATGTTTTGTTGTTGAAGAATGACGGTTATTTCGATTGTCATATGCCGTCGTTTAAAACATTTTGAACTGAAAACCAAATCACAGCTTGGAAGAACAACTTGTCTCTGATTTCTTGTGAAGACCATTTGATTTTCAGTTGACCCTTATAGCAACAGCAGACTTTGTTAGTGTGAAGCGTCTAACAAGGGATGGAAACAGGATTTTTCTTTGAATTGACAATATGTCGAATAGAGTTCAAGTAGCATTGGCCTTGAAACAGCTGCAAGCAGAACAAACTCTTTTTTTTCGCAGTATGTTATTGGGTTTGTCAAAGCTTTGAGCTCCCCTTCTCATAGTTTGAATCAATCAAATACTGCTTTGCTCTTGTCCTTGGGTTCCACTCATCAATAACAACGATGAACGTATTTGGTGTGGTTGAAAAGTTAAGGTCTCAGTAAGAACCATATTTACAAGGCCTCTGTGAGGCTGTTACATACACTGTACATTCAAGGTTTTAAATGTGGTTGAGACTTTTTTTTTTTTTAAACAAAACAATCATGGATTTTTTTGCTGTTGGAGAGCGTTGCAGTTATGCTGGAAAACAATTCAATCGTAAGAAAACTTCACAAGGTCAGGTTCATTGTGTTCATAACACCACTCTTATTATTATGAACTATCATTCAAAAGTCTGACCAGATTACCTGATACTTCTGATACCAAAATAAACAATAACCAGCAGTACATGTGATAATTTGATCAGTTGTTATACAATTGTCAGCCAGCCAATTTCTTTTGAATATTATGACATCTTAATATAATAAGCAAAGTAAAATACATTTAATAAATAAATAAATAAAATATGTGATTTAAAAATCACTGTCATACCTGATATTACTATCAACATTCATATATTGGATCAGTGTTAGTTCAGTCTGTGAGGATTTGGATTGGTCACCAGAGGGTCGCTGGCTCATGTCTGGAAATTGGTCCGTCAGCTGGAGAGGTGCCAGTTGAGCACTGCCGAGGTGCCCTTGAGCAAGGCACTAAACCTAAACAGCCCAGGAGCGTTCACTGGGGGCAGCCCCCTCACGCTGACAGCTCTCCATAAGTTCATGTGCATAGGATCCTGTTTGTGCATGTGTGTGTATGTGTGTGTGCGGAACGGTCTCTCGCTGTAACACGGGATGCAAAAGTAAGCAAATAAAGCAGCGGACACTGCAGTACAACACTATGATAAGAATATCTGCCTTTACATCAAGGCTACTTATTTTACAATGACAACACTAAGTGGTACTTGTAACGGAATGAGTAGGTTGTTCTTTATGCTTACGTAACAGAGGGGAGTATGGATTATCTTATACGATGATGAGGACGGGACTAGAACCACAGAGTGGTAACGGAACATGCTTTTTGTATTGATGCAAATAATCAGGCCCTCACAAACAACAAGGATGGGATTCGAACCGATGCGTGCAGAGCACAATGGGTTAGCAGTCCATCGCCTTAATCCCTCGGCCACCTCGCCCAGGATGTCCCATCTTAAAAGATGGTGAAGCCGGCTAATCAGAAGACGATGATCATGTTGAATCTAACCCATGTTGCTGCATGGCCAGGTTTACAGTGGAAATAGCTCAAATGGCTCGCTTAGCATGTGAGAGTGGGATCCATGCCCACAATATCCACAAGACTTTCCTTTAAACATTAAGTTTAGGTCATACAAAGTGAAAATGTTGTGGTTCAAAGATGTTGTTCTCCATGCAAACAAAGTGGAATATGGATTATCTTACAATACGAGGATGGGAGTGGAACCACACTGAGCGGTTCTTGTAACAGAATGAATATGTTGTTCTGTATGCTTGCAGATATTTCCTCCTGGAAAGTGTGAAAAGCTCTTTGTCTTTACCAGTACAAAAAAAAATCCTCTGCCTTTTGTTTTCAGCTCCTGTTAATTGCACTCACCCCCAGGTTCTATCTACCTGCCAGGAGGCAACACACAACTGGCAGTTTACTCTATTAGAAAAGCTCTAACTATAAACAAACACCCACATGTGTTCCCCTTGCATGTCCGAAAAAAGCTCTCTGATGTCATGAGAATTAATCATTTCAGTTTGCTTGTGCGTCAAGTTTTCACAAGAACAACAAAAGGTCAAGACAAGAGTCAAACCTAGAAAGGTGCAACCAGAGATGGGCACAGGAACTACAGAAGGAACTCATTTGACAATGATGAATGTGGTAAAAACAGGCAGCAATAAAACAAGAAAGTTATTTCCTTTCACTGGCCTTGAGTTCAAATAAAGCACAAAGCATGAACATTCATTCTGGAACCTTTTTCAAAGAAAGTGCTCCTGTCAAAGACTGCAGCGGCAGAAATGCACGTGGCTCCGAGTCTGCAAAACGCTGTCATGTGATTACCGGCATCTTTCCGACACTGAGGTCTTTATTTCTCTAAGCAGCTGCCTGCTGCAATTGGAGACAAGACTGATGGCCGCCATTGACTGTAAATGTTAATAAAGGTTAAATTAACACACAGTAATGAAAGTCTGAGAGCTGGAGCTGAGGTGGGGTTTAAACCTCTTCACGAATCCTGACATTGCGCTCAACTGTCAATCATGCCAGCGACGCGTCTAACTCTGAATCACACGTATCATTCATAAAATCAACATTCGCACAGTGTGAGGACAACAACTAATCATAGACAAACTAAAGGACAAACACTTTTGCATCAGCTTCATTTTTCAAGTTGTGTTCATGTTGTCGTTTGATGGTAGAATAGTGTTTGTAGCAGATGGGTAAAGTGTCTGACTGCAGTCAACAACGAGCTTAGACAACACACAGGTGGTACTTTTCTGTTGGTCATGAACAGAGTTTACAATATACAGTCAATTCATCCATGTTCTCATTGGTAGCATATACATTCATGCAACACTGTACTGTAGGACAATCCCATATCTGAACAAGTGAGCTCTCCAACAGAATGCCAAGCTCATCCTCACTGGATGTTTTTGCTTCCAGGCATCATATAAAGCTTTCTGGCTCCGAGCATTAGAATAGACTTAACAGAACCCTGTTTTACAGCAGGCGGACTGTAATGCTCCTACAGTTTATAAACCATTCAAACCTTGCCCAGACTTAATCCTAACAATAGGCTGCAAATCGTATTGAAGCATATCACACTCGTTGAATTAATCCGACTTGGTTAAAACTTTGGCTTAAATCCTTGTGTTATCTTGAGTTTTTAGAGAAAACATTTTGCAGACTCTTGTTTGAGTACAAGCAAGTCGAGCTGTGTGCGATTGGAGTATTTTGTGAAGCCGAGAAGGGCAGACTGCTGGATGAATAGTAGCTGTGTATCTGTCACTGCAGGGGGCTCTGGAGGCCCTTTGGCAGCAGACCCCATGCTGGAAGTCCTGTTTCAGCCTAACGACAGGCTGAGATCTGGAGCTGAGGAGGGTCTCTGGACACACAATTACAATGACTCATTTATCAATCATGCCAGCTGAGTGCCTAACTATGTATAACATATTGTTCATAAAATCAAAACTGATACATTCTAAAAAAGATTCTCCACTCTGTACAGTGTGTGCACATGTGGACAATAACTAAACTAGGCTGTTAATTTATGCTGTAGAAACAGACTTATTTTTGTTTGTATGTGACTTCCACACTCGACAAACTGCAGGATTTCCCATTTCAGCATTGGCTTCATTTTTCAAGGCCGGAGGCTGCTGTTTTCTGGAGACAGAGTGAGAGTAAATTAATTTCATATCTCAGTACGTGCCTCTACTTATTAGAAAATACAGTTTGGATTATTGTGATACCTGAGCACTTACTGATAATGGAATATTGAAAGGGTGCGAAGTGAAGATAAAGATTAAAAACCTGAAGATGTGAGTGTTCGTGTCGATGTGGAAGATGTAAACAATAGAAAGCCAGAAAATGAAAATGGCGTCTTGGGCATCAGAAAATCTTTCTGTATGTGCAGCCATGCGGTTCATTGCTTTCCTGCTTACTGAGTGTGCGCGTGTGCCTGCGTGTGCGTGTAAAGGCATTGCCTCCGCTAGACTCGGCACACGACATTTCCTCCCCACTCTCCAGCTTCAGTGTTGAGAGGCAGTGTTGCTTTGAGATAAGGCTGTAGCCAAACAGCATTACTTAGTCAGTCAACACACATGAACATACACAACTTGCATCACACAGCATGTGCTTGCTGGGATCTGGTGAAGCATTTATTTATTTTTTAAAACGTACCAGGAGTAGACGTAAAATTGGTTTTGAATTGAGCTTTCACGTTTCCAGGCCAGCCATCAGGGTTTTTAAATTCTATTAAATGAGTTCTCTTTTTAGTCAAACGCAACCATGTAAACTTTATTTCAGAGTTTCCTTTGTATTAATCAGGGATGATTGATGACTTTTCTGCTTGTGAGTGCAAATGTAGTTTCACTTAATGCATGTCTGTCTTCCCTGGGAGCTCCTGAGCTCCTCTGGGTTGTTGTTATGTTGCTGCAGGAGAAGGGGATCGAAACCAGCTGAGAGACGACCGACTAACACTGAGCAACAGCTGCCACGCCAATGTATGATGTCATTTTCAAGAAGCCCTACTCTATATACTATATGCATGTGTCAGTGCTGATGTGATTGCACTAGTATGCAAGTGTACAAGTATTTACATACAAAGAAAAATGCCTACTGTATATTATGCGACTACAAAGATGGATGGCAAATGGTGCAACGACAAAAAAACACAATAGATAACATAACCTGATATTGTGTTCATAGTGCCAACTCGTGTAAAATGAAAGACCACGGTAAAGCAATCACACCAAACTACTTTGTTTGTTTAGTCCATAACACATTTCTACTGACTCGGAATCATCACAACAGTGGCTTAGTTTCCATTCAGTGCAGCAGGAAAGCATTCTGCTGACTGAACTTGTTCCTCGACTGCGAGCAGAAATGTTACTTTAGAGACTGAATTCTCCGGTGTGGAATCAGGTAAAATAACCACAATCACTCCTGATTCCATCCAGGGTATAAACACATTATTACATGCGCTGTTCAAACACATAAAAAGGTGCTCCCTATTTGTGCTGGGTTGTCAATTACAAGACAACCTTACACATCCTGGTAAAGTGCAGTATTGAGTTGCATACAGTAGAAGGTAACCTTTATTTTCTTACGACCTTTATTAAGTGACACGATAGGTGAGCTGTCACAAAGTCAAAGTAATGTTCTTGTTCGGCTGAGCAGCAACACAGTTAAAAACTGAGAGCGCTGATGTTGGGTTCTTTATACACAGTTAAAAAGGCAAGCCAATCAATACATTATCTCACCTTACAAACATCCAAACATTTTGTCCATTTTTGGGGTAATTTTCAGGTTACTTGCAGTGTTTCAACACATTGTGACCATCTCTTCTTCATAGACGCCGTAAACAAGAGAATATAGCCAACACAGCAACTTCTAAAACAACGTTATGAGAGGAGAGAGAGGGAAACGACCAACTTTTGTCGGTGCATTATACATGTAGCTTGACCTGGTGCAAAATCAGTGCCAAGTTGAAATAACAAATACATTGGCAACATGTTTGTGCATTTTGTACAGAAGTCTGCATACAATTTTTGGTCATTAAAAAAAGAGAGAAAATTGCCCAAAACTGAACTTGTTGTGGTATTAACAAAGCCACAACAACCAAAGTTTAAAATTAATAACAGTATACATCTTTTTGGCATTTAATTAATTTCACAACTTCTAAATTTTTTTTGCAAATTTTATATTGAGGTGTTAAGAAACACACACAGCTCATTTATTCAGCATGTTTTACCCTTCCATAAACAGGTATGACTAATGTCTAATAAGTCTAACATGTCTAATAAGCAATTCACTGACTTGCAAGATGAGATGCAGGTTAAAGAATTCCTCCATGTACAGTGTAGACTTTCCCCTCAGTGTGGGAATTACTGCACGGTGTTCCATGTCTTGTAATGTAAAGGTGTCATACTGTCACTACAAATAAGTGCTGGTGAGGAATGGAGGTTTAATCGACTTTACGGCCTGTGTTAGTGTTGCCACAGCATGGCTCAGATTCAGGTTGTCAGAGAGCAAAGCTTCAAGAGGCAGACATTAAACAAGGGATGTATGGTGTATCAGGAAGGTTAACTTCAGTGAGTAAGGCATTCATTCGTTCCAGTTTCATCAGAAGAGGAAAAAAACACTTTTTAGGCAAAAAGATTGAGATTAAAGAGGCTCAGTCAACACTGCATGTGTTAAGACTATAATCCTATTGGTCAGTGTCTACAAGCCATATCTAATCCAGGGTTCCAGGGTTGCTTTTTATAGTTCTAACAAATTCTTAACTCTTCAAAATGTGATCCCTTCTTCTTGAGAAGAACAAGCCTTGCACATATACCATTTAGGTACAGTATGTCACAGTGTCAAGCTTCTCAACTGAGCCAAAAAAAAAAAAACAAGCTTTAAGTGACACAACCCGTCAGGAGACTATAGGTCAGGTTTTTTCCTTAATTCATTTATGTTAGTAATTTGCCATTTCCTGTTTCACTTTGTACATACCTTTGTCTGTGTCTTTCAGATCCTGCAGAATTATAATATGACCTTCATGTAAATAGCTGTAAATGTTTTTGCTAATTATATTCCGATAGGTCTAGATAGATTTTTCCACTGGTGTTTGTCAGGTTTTTATATGTATACATGTTGATGTGTATATTTATTGTTCTCTGAGTGCACTACAGATTTCTATTTCTATTTTCTACACAGAGTTATCTTGTTGCAATTATGACTATGAAACGAATGTTTAGTGCCTGATTGGTAAACAATGAATTTCAGCTGTGTGCAGCATTATTTTCATAGTTGAGATTCTGGTTCTAGGTGGATGAATCTGTGAGTGTGTGTTATGCTGATTTGGTTGTTTCTCTGCACTCCACACACTGAACTCAACTGTTAATCTGTCATGATGTGTCGTCATGTTTGGGGTCGCTCACATTTTCAAAATCTTTTAAGATTTAAACAGATCTTTGAGCGTGTGCCAGCCAGGCCTTAAAGATCCTGCTCCACATGTTTTCCTGCCCTGAACTCGCCCGCCTTGATTGCACTCACCTGTGTCTCGTTATCTCCTGATTGTTGGTGTATTTAATCCCCATGTGTTGTCCGTCATGTTTCATATGAGTCTGTCCCTTGTTTTAGCCTTTTTCTTCCAGTGAGCCTTCTAGTGTTTTTTTTTTTTAGCTTGCCTGCGTTCTCTTTTCAGACTTTTGCCCTCTGCTTTTGGATTTGTTAACTCCTCTGATTGCTTACCTGTGCATCTACCTTTTTTGTTTTAAAAGGTTTATTGCAGCTTATAGTCTCTTAAAGTTAGTGCTCTCTTGGGGTCGCCGGTGGCGCAGCGGCAGTGCGTGCGACCCCACGTATTGAGGCTCAGTCCTCACGCGCGGGCGGCCCGGGTTCACGTCCGGCCTGTGGCCCATTTCCCGCATGTCTCTCCCCACTCTCTCCCCCCTTTCCGACTCTATCCACCTTCCTCTCTCTATCATTAAAGGCAAAAAGGCCCAAAAACAAATCTTTAAAAAAGTTAGTGCTCTTGGATTTGGTTTTAGAATTGATTTGACATTGTTATTATTAATAAAATAGTTTGAAACTTGAAGAACTCTGCCAAGAAATGTGCAAGCCCCTAAGACCTAAAACATTCAGCTAGCAAAAGCAATTGCAGCCAGCCAAAAAGGAGAAACTTCCTTTTGTGAACCTCTTCCTATTGAAGTACCCATTGTAAAAAAAAAATTAAATTCATAAATCTGCCACCTTATTCAGCATAGAATGTGAAGATCCAGACCAATTCATCAGACAGCTGATAATATCAGCTCATCCATTACTATCAATATCGGCTAATTCGATCGCAGATATGCACCAACATTACTAAATTTATTCAGCAGTCAGATATCCGTTCATTTCAGTTTAATTGTATCAAACTATCAGTTCTCTTTCACCAACAGAGAGCCCAAGTGCAGTGGAAGAACTTACTGATTGGTTAATTCTGAGTGTGGAAATTACATCTCTCAAAAACGCTGGGCCCAAAAGGATCAAATGTTTTCACCCTTCCTTGAATATATACGAGTGCTTACCCTGAAGTCGATGCCAACCGTAGAGATGAAACTTCCTGCTAGAAAGGCTCCATCTTTGAAGCGAACCAGCAGACAAGTCTTCCCAACACCTGAATCCCCCACCAGCATCACCTGAGAGCCACACAGACAGATGGAGAAGGAGTTAGGCTATATGATGCAATTCAAAGCTTCAGACACAGAAACAGGACACCGAAGTTAAGGCAGCGCAACACGGCACACAAATACAAACAGTGCACAAACATTCATACCTGTGCACAGTGCAAACACAGTGTTACACTCCAGTGAGGAGGAAACAGATTGTGCAGACCAATGGGACAGAGATTTATGTGTAAACCAGAATGTGTTTGTCTCCCACACAGACAACACAAACGTCTGTTAAAATATCTACAATTTGACACATTACAGGATATTTACTCTCCGTTAGCAGTAATAATGTGTGATATGATATATCGATAATCTGGGATGATATTGATTTGTGAAAGTGAACTGTTACAAAAATGTTTAGCATGATGGTTGTTTTTTTTTTTTTTGGGGGGGGGGGGGTTGGAGTCATATCAGTTAACCTTGGATCAAAGTGTACCACCTGCCATCCACACAATGGTTATAAAATGAGCATATGACTGACACAGTTTATCAGTAGCACATTTCAACTTGGTTTAAGGCCTTTGTAATGATACTCCGTGTGCCAGTCAATACATCGATCCAAAGGCCACTGGATCTGGTTAAAGATCTGAAAGCATTTCACCTCCCCTTCAAAAAGCTTCTTGACTTCTCATCCAACAGGTGGATGGAGCTAGAAATGTAAGCCTCTGTGGATCATTAGCATGCTGGTGATCAAGGATGGTCATATGGGAGAAGTTCGCTGAGTCGTTGACCTAGTTTCGCCTGAGTCATTAAAAAACCCCCGTCTTCTGTATGTGCATGTTCTCAAGGTGGGACCTGGGAGCTTCAGTTGTTTTCAGAGATCATTTAAAACAGCATTATAGTGTAGGTTGGTGACAGGTGGCATCTCAGAGGATGACCTGTGTAATGAAATGGTTGTTCAACCTTAACATTACAGTAGATAGCTTCTCTAACATCCTAATTAAACCAACGGCACCATCATCTTCCTTGTCCTTCAGATTTGCACAAAGAGAACAGCAGAATGCTGTCCTGAAGGGCTGCCTCTCCTATAACGTGTTTGTATAGAGATTGTTTCTCCCATATGAAAATCCATGCTAGCTTTGTTGCGCCAGATAGCATAAACAATATTCCGTTGCTAATGCCAGTTTGGTCCAATTGGGTTTGGACAGACATCTGTCTCAAGGTGTTGGATGTTTTGAAGTGGTCCGGGATGTTGCGTCTGTGAAATATTGTCTCGACTTTCTTGGATCGTCCAGGTAACTCAGGAGTTACAACAATGAGATGTTTGTTTTTCTCCTCTTCTTTGTTTGTGCTGTGTTTCTTGGAAGTCTTGACGATGGCCCATTTCTGCTCACCACATGTCTTAAGTGCTCCCTAAGTACTCCTGGATACAACCATAGCCCCATGGTGAAGGGTTCTGGTGACACTCAGCTTATGTTGTAGTAGATGGTGGGACTCAGAAAGTAAATACTGAACAGTGTGGGGAGGTTTCCGGTAAAATTCAATGTTGAGTTATGAGTCTCCTTTAACACACACATCCCAATCCAAGAAGACAAGCTGTTGTCCTGTGGCATCCTCTCTGGTAAACTGGATGCTGTCGTCTACTCTATTGAGGTGTACTGTGAAAACATCACATATTTCTAGAAGAGTTTTGACACATGTATAAACCAGTGGCCTCCACTTAGAGATTGGCCTGGAATCACCAGTGCTAGCGAGGTTTTCAAGCTGAAGTCTAGCATGCTGCAAATGTGACCCGTGAGAGAGTAATCCTGGGGGATTTATTGGGTGGTGTCTTGAAGTAGCTTCTGTCTGATGGTATCAAGATGACGTGCTAGAAAACCAAGGATTCCTCAGGATGTCATTTCAGATCCTTCACCTTGTTGGTAAAGGCTCAGGAGTTTTTTTTTTCTTCCAGTGATTACCAGCGATACAGCAAGGGCCTCCCCCAAAAGGAATCTAATTATAAATGATTTTGTTTACCCTTTGTTTCAGTCAAAGGCACGTGACTTTATGTTCACCTCAACGAACAATCAGGACTGCAGAAAAGATCATCTGTGTCGACCTTCCCCCACATCCAGGACTTATACCGGTCCAGGTAGCATCAGTGCAGACCCCTCACACCCCGGACACACACTGTTCAAGCTCCTCCCCTCCGGCAGGCACTACAGATCAATGTACACCAAAACAGCCCATCATAAGAACAGTTTCTTCCCCCAGGCTGAAACTGTGATGAACGCTAAACAGTCAGTGTGTCAGACCTGTGAATGCACATGTATTATCTCATTTAAATGATCATCGAGGAACACTCTATTATGTCAATACTGTAAAAGATAACTCCCTCATGTTTACTTCATCACATCCTTTTGCTCTTCTCACCACTGCACCGTTATCTTATTTAGTCTAGTACACATTAGTCTTTATATTTTTAGTGGATTGTCATTCATGTTTACAGAGAGAGCACAGCGTATACCAAAGTTAGAGTTACTGTGTGGTAGACATACCTGTCCTGTCCTGTTGTGGGGAAAGGAGTAACTGGATCCAATAAAACCAACAAAAAGATATGTATATAACAAAAGATCAACATGCAAACAAAGTCTTACACTTCTGAGTCCAAAAATGTCCAAATTGAAAAAAAAAAAAAACAACAACATATAAAGGTAAGAACACATGGAGCCACAAATAAACAATACAGAACTCAGGTAGGGAGACATGAACTACCAACAAGAGGGAAGGAACCCTGAGACTAAATACATGTAGGAGTAATCAAACACAGGTGAGATAATGAGGGCAATCAAAAATGGAGGGAAACCAGACAAATGGAGGAAATAAGACCAGACAAGAATGACTATAGGGACAAGAACTATACAATAAAACAAGAAACACTGAAGACACACAGAGAGCTCAATGATATAACAATACACATTAGAATAGAGAAAGACAAGAATAAGAATATTACAAAATAAATCAGGAAACACTAAAGAGTAAACTTGAAATTAAAGCCACACAAAAGGGGAAACAAGCAACAGGAAGACAAAATTAAACATTTCAAACACTGAAATAAACAAAATGCATCAAACACAGGAACAACTCATGACAATCTCATAAATAATAGAAACTTCCCCCACCATATATTCAGTGTTATTGCACAGACCCATGTTCTTGGTTGCCAATATACTGTAAAGTGTAAGACTATAGTCTTATTATTGATTGCGTGACAGTGCCTTTTGGCGTAAAAATATATTAAATGACATTTTCTTTCAAGCCTGCTCGTGGGTTCTTGTTTTCCACTGCTTATCCACACGTTTTACGTTTCACAAACAAACAAGAAGCCATTTTTCTTGAGGCAAGAAAAAAAAGAGATAATGAAAAGATGTGCACTGTGAAACTGGAAATGGACCAGTCAAATTGTAATTGCAAATGAAAGACAACAAACGAAATCATGACTGTGGAAAATCCAGCCAAAAAGGACTCAAACACTGGAGAAAAAACAAGTTCATAAATGAATATTATGAGATGCTCATGCAGATGCTGACTTCCTGAAAAGGAAAATAACAATATTCATGAATAGCCTACTTGGTCCCTACTTTTAAGATGCTTTTCAAAATGTGGACTTGGATTTGGAAATCATACATTTTTCGTAAATGTTCTTACACAACTCCTGGAAAATGTTAAAGAAAAAAAGCAAGTAGACTTTCAACTTAAACAAAAAACATAAAATAAATAAATACAACACCGTTATTATTTAAGGGTTTTAAACTGGCTGCTCTGTCACATAGGAATGGTCAAGCCTAAAATCTCAGCTCACCTTGAACGCGATATCATAAAACTCTCCGCTGTTGCTGAGGGAAGGTCTGCAGGGATAAATCTGTCCGGAGGTCGGGGCTGCAGCGGCGGCAAATCCCTTCGCCTTCCCTTTGCTTTTCTCTGCCTTCTTCCTGGACATGGTTCCTGTAACCTGTTCAACTCGGACTCTAAGTGAAAGAAACGAGGAGTGGTACGAAATAGAGTCTTTTAGTTACTTTTGGGGTTGTTGTGCTCGATGAAAATGAAGTTCACCTGTGCGTCAAATTAAATCTGTGCGTAAAGCGCAAACTGGTTCGTCTATAAATTCATACAGCTGTTCTCGGTGGTGCAGCTTGACGACTATTAACTGAGGTCTGGCTCACGATGTAAACAGCTCTCTCTATCTCCTCCCTCTCCCCTACTGAGATGTGTCGAGCGCATGGAGCATGCTTATTGTCTTGCGATGATACCAAATTCCACCCCAGAAATTGTACATTTTTGTTGGACTTTATCAGTAAAGATAAGCAGCGTGTCTTTTGATAATAGTTACATTTTAATTCAAGACATTTGGAATTCAGTGTAAATAGGCTATATGTATTACATACAGAACTATTGCATTTTAAAATGTAGCCTTCCCATAACTGCGTGTCATAATTACACATTCTGTTAAATTCAATTCAAAACAGTTATTTCAACTGGACAGAGGGTTCAGTCATTTACATTGACATCAAGCTCACAGCATAGAAGAGGAGAGGATTGAAAGTGAGTCCAGCAATAATAAGAAAAGAAGGAACATATCACACAGTACATATCCAGATAATAAAAGCCAGCAACACAGTGAAAAACAGTTCCAAATTGATGAACAACAAGGGTCTGTTACTATATGGCCTTATAAAGGCTGCATGCGAGGGACACATTCCTAATTTTTAAAATTTGTTGGATGACATTCCAGGAATCAGGAGCATCAAATGAAAATGCAGTCTTTCCCAAATCTAACGAATAAAGGAACAATTACACTTTGATTTTTGCATCTTTCTGCAAGAGACACAATGATGAGTATCATATCTATCAGCAGTGATAAATCTGATAGTGATAGAGTCACCATAGTCTAAAACTGATAAACCTACTAACAGTTGGTTCTCTTTCTGTAGAAGTTCATTTTCTGTCTCAACTTGACAGCAGGTTGTCTGCATGATATTTAAATGTTTATTTTTTTCTCCAGCCAAATACCAGGATACTTGTATTTAGTGACTCGCTCAGTGCTAGAGCCACTTCTAGTAAGATATCTTCTGTAATTGTCCCTGGGATAAATGGTCCAGGTGTGTAATGTAAAATAGGAGTTTATGAAATCAGTTTTATGATGTTTTTTTTTTTTTTCAGATTTGCAGCTTTGTTTGCTTTGCATCAGTTTGACAGCTTGTAATGGGAGTCTTGACTTCTGACAGCCTCAAATGTTAGGCTGCATCATACAGTAAGTGCCCATCACTCTCTAACATTCAGAAGGCTTCCTCTGGGTATTGTGTACAAGAACTGTAAAGCTGTTAAACACAAGGCTTTGTGGCTGGCAGGTGCTTGATTCACATGAAGAATTTGGGATTCAATGTGGCTCAAAAATAGGACGAAAATCCAAATCGGTTAGACCTCAGTGGCTGCAGATTACTTGATTGTATGCCAGCAAAAAAATCATGTTCTCTGTGTGATCTAGAGCCCATCTGATTGATCAGACAGCCGATAATATTATCTGACAGTTTCATTTATCGCATATTTGAGGGATCAATGCAGTAAATGTGTATATCTATTTATCTTGACAAATCAATAAATCTAAGAAAGATATCGGCTGATAAGAGATTTTTTTTTTCTCCCTGATATCAGTATTGGCCCCAAATAAGCCATATTGGTCGAGCCCAGTGTGAACCTTCTGTGAAGAGTTGTAATATAGAGTTAGATATCCCACTCTCCTAATGGACTGAGGCACACTGAGAGAAACTAGAAATACAATTATACTCAAATAATTTACAATATATTCCAAACTCTGGACTAGAATACGTCATAGGTGTCCACGTCTGTGTTAAAACATGTTTACTCTCACTCATCTTGATCCCATTAATCCTTACGACAGAGGTCACTCCAGGACGACAATACACCTGATCTATAGGACGCAACAAAGACGGTTTGATGGGTACAGTAAGTGATAAATGGACTGCACTTAAATTGTCTTCCAACAATTCAAAGCACTCTCACCAATGCAGTAATAAACCTATCACACACAGCAGAGGCTCAGGCTGCTTTTCACGACAAAATGGTTTTTTTGCTTTCAACATGTAGAGTGCAGAAAAGAAGAAGACCTACCAAACTCCTGAGTCACATCTTTAAAATCACCATCATCCCCACTGGACACCTATAGGAGCCTTCATAAGACAACTATCTCCATCACCACAGTCTGCTAGCCCCACACTTAAAGACGCTTCAGCCTGCATCGTCAGCGTTTCAGTAAACCTCGACACGGAACATAATGATATAAACAGTCTGTGTTATTAATATAACAAGAGCATGCAGCAGTTTTAGCAAACAAAACACGTAAAGTAAAGCCCGGCACACAACCTTCAAAGTAGCAACAAAAACAGAGCTAAATAAACTAGAAAGAGAATATTAGACCTACAAAATGACAGTTTAGTTGCCTTTAAAGGCCCCAAAAAGCTTTTGTTGCTTTTGATGTCACCTCCGAGCACCAGCATGACACCAGAACAAAATCCTTTTTGGCACCTCTGCTATAGGCTACTAAAACTCAAATCTCTTCCAGCGACACAGCTCCAACTCCCTCCAGTCGCCGTCGCACGAAGAAGTTTAGTGCAATCAACGAGCAAGATTGTCTTTTGCACGAGCTCCAGTTGCCTGTGGCCTACATGGTTGTGTTAGCACACTTTAGCTAGCTTGTAGCTTCACATTGCATTTAAATGGACTCGGCATGGATGAAATAAACAGTGAGTATGTTCTTCTTTTCTCTAGGCCTCCACTAAAACAGATTTTATACACGTGGGAGGAGCCAGCCGTCCACTCAATGTAACCTGATGTTAACACAGCACTAACAACAACTACAGCCAGCGGGACTCACACTTCTCACTCAATGGGGACAGTCATGACTCAGAGACATTAACAGAAGATATACTTGATTTCTGCTGTATTTATATGTAAAGGTACGCACATTCATGCACCTCATTCAATACACTGTGTGAAAATATCAGGACATTTGATATCAGTTACACAAAACTGTGCAAAACCTGATGCCAACTTTGGTCGTTTTTACCACTTTTCATATGGGACACTTGATCTGAATCTGAAATAAATGTTTCCGGTCTCAACCCGTGCGGTCCACTGGTCTCCTCCTGCTTCTTTAGAATAGTCTGAGTTTGGGGCTTTAGTTCCTGTTTGCTGGTATGTGTGGGTGGGGCCAGTCCCTGGACTGAAAGTATCCTCTGAGTCCTTCCAGGTCGACGGGAGGGAAGTAAGCCCCGATGCGTTTTCTTAACCACCACTTCCCCTGCGCTGCGCTCGGACTGCCCGGCTGGCTGAACTTGTATCTGAAATGTTCCCCTCGAACCCACCTGAGGAGGACACAAAAAGGAGGGAGGTCAAAAACGAAAAACAAAAGACTTTATAAAACAAGTTGTGTCTAAATCAGGCCGACTTGATGCACAGCTCTCCTCTCTGTTATAGTTTTGGGACAGTGTAACTGTAGTGACTAGAAGCAGTGACCACTGAGGGCTGAGATGTGGAACTATTTCCGGACGCATGCTCTTGACATTGCAACAAACAACATCTGATACTCTTTTCTATCAGAGTCTTCAACCTGTTTATTTGACTTCCTGATCAGGACTCAGTGATGCACATACATGTCTCCTTACATCCAAAACAGAATAAAACCTCCCCGACACAATTAAAGAACTACGTGCCTCCAGATACACACCTGAGTCCAATTACCTGGAGCCTTGGTCATAAACCAAGACTCCACCAAGTGTTCAGTGTCGGTATTACACTCAAATACAAATTCAAAGATTTCGTCAATATAAACTAACATTTTGGTTCCAAAAGAAGTGAACATGGAATGAAATGTTTGAAGATGTATTTTGGTGCCTTTATTGAAAGGACAGTGGTTAGAGTCTGAAATATGAGTGAGTGAGAGAGAGAGAGAGAGAGAGAGGGGGGGGGGGGGGAGGGAGACAGAGAGAGACAGAGGGGGAGAGAGAGAGAGAGAGACAGAGAGAGAGACAGAGAGAGAGAGAGAGAGAGACAGAGAGAGAGAGAGAGAGAGAGGGAGGGAGACAGAGAGAGAGAGAGAGACAGAGACAGAGGGAGACAGAGACAGAGAGAGAGAGAGAGGGAGGGAGACAGAGAGAGAGAGAGAGACAGAGGGAGACAGAGAGAGAGACTGAGAGAGAGACTGAGAGAGAGAGAGGGGGAGGGAGACAGGAGAGAGAGAGAGAGAGAGAGAGAGAGAGAGAGAGAGAGAGACAGAGAGAGAGAGAGAGAGAGAGAGAGAGAGAGAGAGAGAGAGAGAGAGAAATGACATGGAGGAAAGGAGCCACAGGTTGGATTCAGTGTGGGCCGCCGCCTCCATCCATGTGACGTGCAAAACGATGGTGTAACTGCTGCTTGTGTCTCCTGTAGCTTTGTAAGTCTGTGCGACAAACATCTCCCACTTGGCTAGGACTGAATGTGTTGAAATAAACTCTTGTGTTGGTGTTTCTATTACTTGTAACAGACTGAAGACAAACTGCTGAGTCATTGCATGCTGCTACTAGAAACCCTGAGCGCTCAGGGAAGTGGTGGAGGCTCTTAACACATCAGCGACTCTCTGAAGAGCATTTAGATATGTGGACTGCAGGAGCTGAGATTGTTTCCTTTTTCCCTTGAAAAGTAGAAGATGCAGTTCTCCTCCAAAGGTTAATCATTGTTGGGAATAAAAGTGCTTCATGTTTCACAAAACAGAGGCTGAATAACAAAGTTTTTTTTTTAACTTCAGTGTGAGGAGTTTGATGAGGTCAATGTTGATAGAGGTAGTAGTTCATTCCTCTCTCGCTCATCTGGGGGTTTTTTTTTCTATCCACTGCCCTCTTCTATAAAACAGGCACAAAAGCCGCCCTGAATATCTTAATTAGAAAGACAGTCCTTGTACCGTTAGCTCTGTTTTACCTTGGAGTTTCTCTGCCTTGGAAGGGATTGTGGTCAAGCAGAGAGAGGACCGCGCTGTCATTGGACAGCAGACGTCCTGCTATGTGGATGATCCACTCACTCTGCTCGTAGGTCTGTGTGAGAACAGAGAGACAGTCAAGTGAAGGATTCAGAGGCAGTAGGAGACCATCAAGGATACAAAGCTGGAAATCAAATGAGTTCAGTACACGGCAGCACTGCCCCCTAGTGGGCACACACAGTAAGTGAATACTTTCAGCCCTTTATAACTCTGTATCATTTTGAAGCACAGTTGGGAGTTTTAAACAAGAAGTGTGATGTTGTTCCATTCGATGCCGGGAATAAAAAGCGTAATGCAAAAAGATGGCAACTACTTAATTTAAAAAAAAAAATATATAAAAAAAATTCCTTGTCATGATGTGGTTCTCCTTTAAGTGTCTTTATTAAAATACTGTCTCTGTGTGTGTTTGAGGAACTGTTCCCCCAGTCTGTTGTGTGAGCTGTCGTTCTAATCACCTGGAACGCAGCAAACCACATGAGCCAGTCGAGGCGGTAGTGGTACGGCGAGATGAGGCACGGTCGCCGGTAAACGTCTCCCGGCTTACACAGGAACTGGTACTTCCTCCCACACGGCCTCTGGGTCCTTGGGATCAAGGCTTTGAGTGCCCTGGAAGATCACCTCAGTACGCTCCTTGGTGATGCTGGACAGAGGGGGGGAGAGTTCGAAGGTAGAGTTGGTCTAATGATTTGTTAAACAAGATGAAACAGCTCAAAGCTGATGAGTCGATGTTGGAAGGGACATAGACATCGAGGCTGCAGACATGTACACAACATTACTGAGGCTTTAATCAGAACTTCCTGTTTAATAGGTGTGACAGAGGAAGTCATGTGTAACAACTTACATTTAAATACCACACAGTTTAGGTCTTAAATCTGTAGATTCAACATTTCTACAGTGTCTCAAACATCATTCTTAAACATTTTTACGAAGACATTTAGGCATCATGATCTGAAGATGACCACGTGTCCACCGGCGCCTTGCTTTTTTAAAATTCTTTAAAATTAGCAGAGAGCGTTTGCAGCAGCAGATGTTCTCCTGGAGAAAAAGCACGGCGCCCAGCGTCTTTATTTTATGAGTACCGTAAATTCCGTACTATTGAGCGCACCTGGATATAAGCCGCACCGGCTAAAAATAAGTAAATAAATGTATTTGTACATATATAAGCCGCACTTGATTATAAGCCGCAGGTATCCACGCTATAACAAGAGCTATTTACACAGACGTAGGCTACCGGTAACATCCGCAAATACTGTAGCGTCCGTACGGACGTTAAAGGACGACGAGAGCGTTCAAATAATAACTTTTAATAACCCGATCACTGTCGGCCGTGACCACGCCATTTACAGCAGAGAGCAACACATAACTTGCCGTAACAATCCAACTCTCTCCCCCAGCGTTCTCTCATACAGCCACTCAACACGTTCTCGCTGGTGCATTCACTGACTCTCCACATAATCGGAATTATGAACACATTATCAACTACTGACTTTACAACATGAACCGTTACAATACGAAGCCTTGCCGACGGTGTCTGTAACACGGCTGATGAAAAAGATGACCGTAATATATTTCACAAGAAAAAGTCCATCCATTCACTGCCTCAGAATGACTTCATTACTCACTTCCTCAGTCTCTGTTGTCGCTGTCAGTGTCATCTTAACGTGCAGCAGCTCTGTTAGCTTCTTTGACAGCCAGGTCGATCGCCTTTAACTTGAAAGCTGCATCATATGTATTTCTCCGTGTGTTTTCCATGATGAGGGTGCGTGCATGAAGCGCAAAATGACTGATATTAAGATCCGACGTGACGAAGTCAAATATTTTTGCGGCAGAAGCTCATTGTCCCCCATAAAAAATCCATGCATTAGCCGCACCGGAGTAGAAGCCGCAGTGCTCGAAGTGTGAGAAAAAAGTAGCGGCTTATAGTCCGGAATTTACGGTACTTTGCCTGTTTTGCGCGGCCGCTTTGAGTGAAAAATCGTTCAACTTTTTAGAAAGATGCTGTGACGTTCTAAATGATGCTATTCCCTGTATAAACGAATCCTGCCTTGTACCCACGTACTCTTTGCTCTGTGTCTGCTGGGGTAACAATTATCTCAAACAACGACTGTTGTCTGCAGACCGTTGTCATAGAGACGGGATGGATGTGCAGCACTTTTCTTTTCAGAGCACAAACACTTCTTGCCAGCTCTCTTGAGCTTTTCTTCCAGGTGGACACTGGGCCTTCTGCTTATCTCCATGTCTGTAGCTCTACTTTAGCATCTTAGCGTGAACGATTCAAGTGTCAGAAACCTTTCATGTCTTACCGTTCCCGACTTCAGCCCATTAGTTCATATCTCAGCCCCTGAGTGTTTGACTCACAGGGATGACTTTAAACAAATATTTACCTCGAAGAGCTTCAACTTTAACAGGAACTTGAACATATTGTGCTGAAACCTCATGACAGAAAAAGAAAAGCATCATAGTCTCCTCATCCAGACAACAGTCGGCGTGCCTTACCTTCCAAAGGCGCCATACGTGTTGACGATGCGCAGTGGGTCAAAAGAAGTGTTCATCACCTGTCTGGAACTCAACAAGTTCATCACTACAGGAATACTCAGGAGTCCAATCAGAACGCCCAAAGAGACGTTCACGACCCGACGCATCATCATACCTGTAATCCATGTAATATCCACAAACAGTGAAAGGACTGCAAAAGACAACAACTACACAATATCACAGTCTTTCCTGTTGAAGTCAACAAACGAGCTCCAGATTCAAATGGAACAATGTCGGCCATTGTTTTTATTTTCCTACAGGAAATGGTTCATCGTCCAATCAGATGGCTTGGTCAAACTGGTGTGTTTTCTGAATTATATCACATCAAGTTCCAACAAACCAAATGTAATATTCAACACAAACAAACTCAGGCTACTTCTACACAACACTTTGAACTGCTACGAGTCAAATTATACTGATATGAGTGCAACATTAATTCTGCCTGACTTTAGCAGTTAGGAGCATGGAGCCCTGAGTATAAATGAACATCAGTGTGGCATCAGTTTTATGTATCCTGCTGTGGTTTGGAGCGTTGGTTCTGCACATGGTCAGAAATTGACGCTATGCCTGTGTTTTACGTCGGACTTCTGTGGTGCTCCCTCTAGAGGAATCCTCCAGTAACGCACTTTGTTCAAAGAAAAGTACGTGAACATTAACGTTCACGACACATGTAAGCGTGGTTCAAAATAGAATATTTGAGCTCTCGGCGTGTTTTGTAATCATGTAGAAAAAAATACCTTTGGTGGGTTTTGGGTTTCTTCCAGCTTTATTTTCCTTCTGGATCTCGGACACTGCCTTTCTCGCTCCACCTCCAGAGTGAAACAAGAAGCCCAGCGAAGAGTCGTCAAAACAGGCCAGACTTGGGACAATGGTTAGCCAGTTCAGGAAACTGAGGTTCCCACTCACTATCAGGACCACCTCGAAAGAAAGACACACAAGTATCACAACCTCCTTTATGATGAATTCTTTACTGTGCTGACTGTTTTCAGTCATGTTAGTATAATAAGGTCTTACAGGATTAAAACTAACATGTGGATGTAAGGCCTCCCTTATTTTAAATAGACACACACGAGCTCTGACACTCACTGCTAATTATGCCCAAATTCATACGCTGTTAGTAACATCAGCATGTGAAGAGCTTTATATCAGTGATTGGCTCACCAAGCACGACTCACACACTTACAAAAGGTCTGTATAAATCCTTTGTCTGTTTAGCTCTACTTTGAATGAGTGAATGAAGGATTGTAGAAATATAATCATTCCTCTCAGGATCCATCCGTTTCCCTCATCATCAAGCTCTGGCAGTTAGTGAACCGTGAGACTTACCTGGAAGAGAATCTGGACCGCACCGTTGACCATGCACATTCTCCTTCCCAAAAAGGTGAAGAAGGGAAAAAGGAGCTCGATGAGGTGATTGGACAAGGTCTCGAAACGGTGGAACCACCAAGGGGAGCGATGCATGTAGTACGACATGGGGTTAGGAACTGGTTGAGTCTGAGAAGGAGGAGGAACAAAGAACACAGAGAGTGAACATTCACGCTGCTCCCTGGGAGGAAAAGTCATTTATGCAGCCAAAGCTTCACGGAAACATTTCCTCATCTGACACAACCCCACCTGTACACACAAAACGACAATCATACAGAAAGGTCCAGTGTTTGGTCACACACAGAACATGCAAACAATATCAAGCAAAGTGATCATCACCAAATACTCAGCCAGCCCATAAAATCATCTGATATCAGTATCACACATATGCACCGCTGTTAGCAGATTTATTCACCGGTCAAATCACCATCACATTTCTGTTTCCGACTTTCAACAGCAGATTGTGCTATACAGATAACAACAATCAGTCTATTATCAGTCTGTTAATCTGTGATGTACATGTGCAGATGTGACCATCTCGTCTTTGAATCTCTTCCACGACTCTTTGAGTTCTGCATTAGTGCATATCTACACATGTATATCTATATAATCAAAAACAGAATGAAGAACGATATCAGCCGCTATATCGGGATCAGATTTTTCACACACACACACACACACACACACACACACACACACACACACACACACACACACACACACACACACACACACACACACACACACACACACACACACACACACACACACACACACACACACACACACACACACACACACACACACCTCGTAGTGGTAGTCCATGCATGTCAGGTCTCTCCAGCATTTGTCGCCTCGGATTTTAATGAGACCCTGAAAAAGACAGAAAACATCCAAACGATACTTCAGGACATAGATTTGTACCTGAGTGACATATTTGGAGTGTGTGATGTTATGCTTGATGTTTGCAGCTAACCCTGCTAACATGCAGCAAATGGAAACGTACATGTTTAATGTTGTACACGCTCCCTTTACACATTAAAACTGAATGAAGAAAAAAAGACAGTCAAATAAAAACCTGACTTACAAATAGTTCCAACCGATAGTAGAAGATGAATCAAGTTTATCAGTCCACCATGGTTCTGGTCTCACATGAGGTCTTTTATCTCCTGTATGTTAAAGGTTTGGTGCTGGCCTGATATGGCACCATGTAGTGTCTATCATATGTACACATGTCTTAATATACAGTTCATGGAGTGCAGGTACTTAAGCTCTTTCTTAAATAAGTAGTCTGACGATACATGTGGAGAAATCGTTGTGTTCTTGACCTGAACAAGTGAAGAAGTACTCAGCTGTCAAAGGCTGCTGTCTTTAAGTGGGGACAGATAAAACGCTTGTTTGCATAGCATTGAATTAAAGCGTTCTTCTCACAGAAGGGTTCAAACTCCAAAAGACTCCGAAGTGTCTGAGAGAGAACTTCCAATGAGACATTCAGCTTCAAACACCAACATGTGCCTGAGCTTAGAGAACTATCCAGGACACACCACTGTCAATATTGACACTTTAAAGTTTAAACCAACAAACGGTTGAAACAGATTGTGGAACACGTCAGTCACTAAACAGATTTAGAAAACGAAGGGAATTTCATTTAAATCACAAGCTTGGCTGTCGGCTTCAGCTGGTTGCTGTTTGGCTTTTTGGTTCAACAAACTTCATGACCACAGAGATTCTTTAAACTAAGTTTCAACAGGAGCCTTTGAACACTGTTTCCAACTCCTTAAATTAAACACACACAAAAAAAAGAAGTAAATGGAAACACTGGTGAACACTGGAATCATCACACCAGTCTCTGACCTGAGCTGCACACACTGGGCCATCAGTTTGTGTGTCTTAAAATGACATTTGATCGACTGTTGGGGGGAAAAAAAGCAGTCAAAAGTCTGAGCTTTTAGACGCAGTTGAGCCAATGTGAAGACAAACATGATCAAGGACTACAGAACTACAATGATGTCAACCAGCTGAGTCACCCGTCATAAAAAACACCGTGAAGTCTCCAAGTCATCACTTCAACGCCAATAAATTCATTTTGATCATTTCTGACAGATGAAAGAAATCAAAGATGGAACGTGCAGCGTAACGCTCGCTGCAGTTTGTCATTGCTCATCATTGTCGGATCGCTTGTTTCATCTGTTTTCACTCACAGCTCCCAGCATGATGCGAACGATGAGCCACCTGAAGGTCCAGATGCAGATGAGGGATGGAGGACAGCGGCGGGGGACCTGGGACAGCGTCCACACTGGACATAAGAAAATAGCCAGAAAGCCCGTCTCCAACAGCTGACTCTCCCAACCTGCAGAGATCATTAGAGAGAGGTGAGCCACAGGATCAACAGACCAGATCCTGTTTGGGTAAGGATCCAAAGCTTGACCCAAAATGATCTTCTGATTGGACCAAATGGAACGCCAAACATAAAATACGAATTGGAGATTCATCCTCTGCTCTTTGTTTGAGCATTGTGCTCTTTTAGGTTGTATTTTTCAAAATAAATTTATAAGGCATCCAAACCTGAGTGTGTTAATCTCTAAAAAGTTATATTTAGTGAACCAACTACTGGAAATTGGATAAGGCAAACAATGGCGGCTTTACCACTGGAAAGAATGATGTATATACTGAAAGGGAAAGGAGGACGTCTTTGAGAAGGTCTGGGCTCCATTTGTGAACTTTGTGGAGGGATATACAATATGATGATGAAGAGAATTGTGGACAATAATATCTGTTTGAGAAAATTGACAAATGTAAGCCTCTAACTGAGTGGTTATTTGATTTATGTATGTCTTTTCTTTTTTTATATCTGAGAGGGTGTATGTGCTCATTCAAAGTTGTCATTGTTCCAGTGTTCATACTTTTGTTCAGATGTAAAAATAAATAAAAACATTGTTGGGGAAAAAAAAAAGAGTTGTGTTTAAATTCCTCTTTATGTGAAGGGAAGGGAAAAAGACAGCAGCAGTCCTGGACATTTGGGTGAGGGGGAGGCGACTGATGTGGACCCATCGTGTTCACTTACCAAAGGAGTACCTAGGAGAGAGAAAAAGACATCATCAATACCACTCTTCAAAATCATGTATAAATATGATGACACATATGAAACGTCTTTCTTCTTTTGACCGATTGTTTGGAAAAGGCTGCTGTTGAGGAGCTGGAGCAGGTCGCTTACTACACTACGATATGTGATGAATGTCTTTTTGGGCTTAATAAAACATTGTCTTTCAGGCAGCTTTAAAGAAATCTTTTCCACATGTACAAATTAAAACAGGTCTTAAAGCTAAGTGTCGACTGCTACATGAAAGTGGTGGGTTGATTGTGCATGTATTACCCAGACTCACCACAGCTGTCCCACGTTGACCAGCGAGTGGTAAAGCACCCACAGTGTAGCCATGATCACCATGTTGGCCATTCCCGTCACCAGGACAAACGCTGACAGGGCCATCCCTAACAGAGCAAGGCCGTCCAGGTTAGCATCCATGTCGCTCCAGTCAAGCAGCCAGAGGACGGAGGGTGTGTAGGTGAAGGCTGCCAAGCCTATCTTTCCCCCTACGTAGCGCTTCACGCTGTTGAGGTAGCTCTTGCAGGGCATCAGCCCACGCTCGCCTATCAGCTGCTTGTTCTGGTTGTAAGCAACGCTGAATGCCACAACTACAGAGAAGACAGGAGATAAACATGATCAATGATCACAAATATCCTTCAGTGCTCATTCTCTGCTGATGTAAACATAAAGACAAATCATGATAAGTCGAATTAAAGGTGTCAAGATTCACACATAGGCACTATGAAATGTAAATCTCAATAATATCATGAACTTTAGCAGCTGTAGAGCGAGATTTAGAAATTGAGGATGTCTTTAAAATCAGAGGTGTGGAGGTATTTTTGCTTCAAGAATCTCAAATGACAATCTTTTTCAGTCATCATGCGTCTCATTTAGTAAAATAAATCGTGAGAGGATCATATCGTTAACCCAGTATCTTGACTTGCACCATATCGTGGAAATAATGAATCGTTACATCCCTAATGTGTGTAAATAAAGCCATCATTAAGTAAGGTCTAAAGAACTAAAAAAGTAATTTATTGTTGCTATTCAGGATGTAAACACAGCTGGACTTTATCCCAGCAATGGCTCCTTGTTTTATTCGAACAGAATAACAAGTTTAAGACAGTTTAATGTCAACATGCTTACAGTACATAAAGGCGACAGAGCGCAGCAACACGATACGAGTCAGCCAGTAGGTCCCTTTCTGTAAAGGCTGCGAGACATTTCCTTTCTCTGCGTCCTTGCAGGTGTCTTTTTCATCTTCTTCACTGACGTCCGAAGACTTTGTCTCTGTCTTAGAGCTGCCAGCATGTCTCTTCCTGACAGTGCTGCGTGAACTGTCACTTGTAGAAGCCGCCATGCTTACGGACCTTCAGGGTCACGTGACTAAACACTTCTTCTTCTACTGCTAGTTTTACGGCAAGTCGCGTCAATCATTTTGGTGCGTTACTGCCCCCTTCTGTTGCGGAGTTTTGTCTCTGATACTAGACTTCTTTACTAACTCCAAAATAATAGTAATAATAATATGACAAAAGCACCCCCCCACACACACACACACACACACACACACACACACACTCACTTCATAACAAAAACATTTACCTTCCACTTCCACTGTAATCCCTTTACTATTAACTTCCACCCTAACACCTACTTTACCCATGATATACAATATTTACAGTCCATGATTATATCCTGTTGAAACGTTATTATAAAAAGCTAAATATGTGTATTCGCTTCGTTATCAAGGAAATGTTAACTGTAACAAAAAAAAAGAATGCACCAGATTTTTTGTTTTGTTTATTTAATAAATGATTTCATATTTTTGCATGAACTTTTAAACCACAATAACGGTAATTTAATACAGTGATTTAAATCTCTTCGTTGAAGTTCAAGGGGGACATTTTTCTGTTAGTGATAATTTAATTTAGTAACAAAGGACCTCCATCTCGTGGATAAAGTCACGTTACCTCACTTTTCCTGAAGCGCTGCATTTACACAATAGATGGAGATTTTAACGGGATTCAATAGATCTGCTTGATTTCAACTGAATTGTTTTATCTTCTACCAAACTGAATGATCAAGTATGACATCACTACAAATCAATGCATGAAACATGAAAACATCTGCATCTCTTGTGAGTAAAAATGCTGTGGAATGGATAATTAAATGACTGTTTTAAGTAAATGTGGTTTTAAAAAACAAATTACTTATTATAACTGATGAGAAAAAGGACATGAATAAAAAAATATGCCAATATGTTGTTGTAAACCAGAATGATCATTTTATTAAATGTCAATGATCATTTAGAGGGCGGCTGTGACTCAGTTCGTAGAATCAGCTGTCTCTCAACTGGAAGGTCGGAGGTTCACTCCCCAAGCTCTTGCAGCCATGTGCAATGTGTCCTCAGGCAAGCCACTTAACCACAAATTGCTCCTCCTACTTGGGGTGGGGGTGACGGCGTGTGGATGTGTTTGACTGGGATTAATTACTGCTATTGGGAGGGCTTGTTAAGCCTTTTATTATTTGAGAGACAGAACAGTAGATAGAGTCAGAAATCAGGGAGAGAGATAGAGAGTGGGGAAAGACACGAAACCCAGGCCGCCCACCGAGACAACCACAGAATCCGTAAATGCGGCTTTCTCACCAAACCTAGGCCACCCGCCCCCTGTAAGTGATCAGTTCACTTTAAATAGAAACCTCTGCCTTCACTGTGTGAATGGAAGGGTGTGACCTGCGGGTTAAAAGTGCTTTGAGTAGTCAGAAAAGCACTCGTCAAGGTCAAGTGCATTTACCATTTGATCCTATATAGTCCTAAATACTACACAGGTTTGATCAAATGTATCTAATACTAAGCACAAAGCAAACAATGACACAGGTTTTTAAGTTCATCTGTATTCATGTTAAGTCATGACAAGTTTTTTTATAATGAAACATCACTGCAATATAAGGGTCAACACAACGATGTGCCTTGAAAACAAGATGCAAAATAAAAATCAGCTGTAGAAGTGTTTTACAACTTACAATCCTGTCACATTACAATCCTTTAAAGCAGCAACAACTGTCCACGATGACTCAGTATGTTCAACAGTACAAATAAATAAGAGAACAGCTGTACCGACTGAGGTTTTAAAAAGACCCTGTCCGGATGCAGATCAGCCACCTCCGGCTACATTAACAGCGACGGTGATCACTGAGAGTGGATCTGTTTTATGCATATTTGTTGTTAACAGCACTTTGTAGGTTCAGGTTTAACAGGGTTTCAGTGCCGGAGTGTCAGCGTCCTGAACGAAAAATGTCACTATTCCACACACTCGGAAAGCCAGTCATCCAAACTGTACATTCAATAAATTAACATTGCATTGTCTTGGTCAGCAACCAATGAAATGACTCTAGATTACATACTTACATTAGATTACAGGTAGCAGTTACAGGTAGGTACAGGGGGGAGGCGTTGCGAGAAAAGACATGACAATACTGTAGAGGAGAAAAAGGAAGGATGATAATGTATAGCACAAGGTTGTTTAGGCGCAGTAGTGATGACATCATCTGTCCTTTTGGCCTCTGATCTTTGTTTTGTCGCATGACTGGGCAACAGTCCCGTTTAGTTTTTAAAAACACACAGACAGACGTGAATCCCGATGCGTCGTTGTCTTCTTGATCTTGACTTCATCTCAGTTCATCGCAAGACGCTCCTCCTGTACACTAACCCCACCACCTCCCGCTTCGGTCCGTGGTCACACGTAAGGATCAGCTCGGATCTGATGAGACTGGGCCGGACCAGCTGAGTTGTGGCCTCCTGAAGGCTTCAAGGCTTGTGTTTAAAATGGGCCTCCACTGCATGGACAAGCAGAACGTTTAAGTTCGACAACGAACAGGAACACAGTTACTCTATGAGCATGACTAGTTGCACCGACCACATAGTTTCTGTTAAAGCGTTTTTTAAGGTATGAAGAGTATATGCATGAATATAAAGTGTTTCCCCACGATTAATTTGCCCTCCAATAATTTGACAAACATGACATGTTTAGAGCTCGTACCTTCATCAACAAAGTATTACAGCCACTTTAAACGTACCATATGCAGAATTGTATTACAATGTTTACGTTTAATAATCTGAAGTAATTAAGAATTGACTAAACCTGTGTTGTATTATTTTTTGTTGAGTACTTTAATTACTTCAAAGATTTCCAACACTTAACAAAGCTAGAGCAATCCGTAATTTAAATGCTGTAAAGGGACGTGTCTTGTCATGAGAGAGCCACCACGACAGACACAACGCGTAAATCGTTGCCATGGATACACAGGATGTTACGTGAAAGGCCGCTACATAAGGTAGTTGGAGTTGCTACTGAAAGCGGCTGCACTAGTTGCCTTATGTGCCGCTGTAATAATGTCATGTAAGTTATACTTAGATACATCGCCAGTAAATATATTCTCTTCCTCAGGTTGGTTTTCTCTTTACTTCGGTGAATGTGGAGTTCATTTTTATCGGGGTTGGGGGATTGGAGTAGCAGAGGAAACTCCCATGATTCCCCATCAGCCTCAACGCCATCTTTTCTAGATTAAATTAGTAAATTAATGAGAAAAAAAGTTGTTAATTTTATGGTGTGAAATTCATAAATCAGTTAAAATGATTATTCTGAAAGGTCGTGTCAGAAGAAATGACTCCTGATGAGTCCGTGGTCTCATCAGAGAACAAAGCCTTCTCTTTGCCACTAAAGAGACATCTTCCTCCGAGTCAGTGTGGTTCAGTCTCAGTTTCTTATGATAGTGTGACTCTGATGTCCCAAAAGAACGAGTAGGTTCTTATCTGCATGAGTAAAGCTCACCAACACTGAGACTGTTGTTTTAAAGCAGCTCATTCCACAGAGAGTTCATACTCAGCCTGTGTTACAGACCACACAGGGAAGTATCTCCTTATGTGTGGAACCTTTACTAAAGTATAACTTTTCTAGATGGTCCATGTTCCTCCTTTTCATACAGAGGGCGGCTGCTCCATTTTTACCATTTTAATAAACAACTTTAATCTAAAAATGTATGCATTTATTGTCATAAATTGATGACTTTACTCTCGGAATCTCCTCCCTTAAAGCGGCTGTAATACTCCATGTTTTTTCAAACACATTTTATTAAAGTTATTTTATGAAAAAAATACAAGGTCTCACGTTTGCTGTCTTTGTTTCTTAGAATAGATTTTTTCCCCAATTATCAGATAAGTATTAAAGCTTTTTTTTCATACCTGCATACTCCTGTGGCCTCATTGGGCGATTTATAACTCGCTGAAAGGCTGCAATCCAATCGCGTTGCTCGGCCTCTGTCTCGCAGGCAAACAGGAACTTCCTGTCTGGCGTAACAATGGTGATGCCATGGTTCCAGTGACAGCCCTGTGTAGAGGGGGGCAAGCCAGACTGGACAGTGTAGCTGTTCTCCTTACTGCCGATGAACACCTCGCCACGAGCATAGGCGTCCTGGATACAGAGAAAGCAGGAGGGAGGCAATGAGATCACTCTGAATGAAAAGAAAGGGCCTTAGGGTGCACTTCTCTTCTTACCAGAGGGTCTTTAAAATACATGAGCCTCCTGTCATCCATAGTGAACCACCTCTTCTTGAAGCCCTCTGTGTGCTGTGAAACGGATAAAGAAATGAAAAATGTCACAACAGGTTTGTCTGTTTGTATCAACAAACTGAAGCCTTACCCTTTACACAAATTGAATATAACATTTGAGCATCTTCAAGATCAACATTAACATGCAATTTACATTTGTATACAAAGTTACATTTGCAAAGTAATTACCCTTTTCCCTGAGAAAATCCTTGTCTTCAGCACGGTTAATATTGCTAATATAACCTCCCCCCCCCATTATAAGAAGAGAATTTTTGTCGGCTCCACTTCTCAGAAAATGTGTCCTCAAACAGGCAGTTTGGAGATTTTCCCTTCATGACATCACAAAGGGCAGTAACCCCTCCCCCAGTTGGGTGACACTCCCACAGCTAGGTGTTTGTTCTGCCCTTGCATGGTGAAAGAAGACCAGAGCCACCAAAGCCCTTTAAGAGGGGCGTGGTCAGACACAACTTGTTTGCATTTAGAGCTACAGAAACAGTCTGTTCTGAGCAGGACTGAAATATGATCAGATACAGAATTAGAGTGGATTTAGAACAAGCTTTGGGGAGCTCTCTGACTTATTTAAACTGGTTGAAAAGGAGGACAATATATGACCTTTAATGCTTGACCTCCATACTGTGTTTTTTTTAAAAAGGGGTGGTAGGAGTGAATAAGTATAAATAGAGCACAAACCTTTGGACCTGTTTTTTCCATGAAGCCTTCCTTCATGAAGTTCCGGGTCAGTTTGGGCACCAGCTAGAGCAGAAAGGACGAATGAGAATCACATGAATTAATACACAACAGACAACGATATTTACAAGCTGTGTAAGTGTGTGATGAGGTCAGTCGTCCTCACCTCCTCATCACTCGCTCCAGGGTAGGCTACCTGTAGGTAGTGGAACCTGGCTGCTCTGATAGAATTGAACCAGTCGACCATTTCCTGCAAACAAACAAAAACACACTCTCAAACATCTCCAAAGGAAAATCACACACAGCATCTCTTCATACTCAAGAAGTTTTTGATTCTCTGATATGTAGGGATCTCTTCTCAAAGGGAAGATATAGTGAAAGGCTTCTGTGCTGTGATAGATGCTGCAGTGATGTCGATAACTCTACAACAGAGCAAAAATAAAGGGGACACTGAATGAACCTGATGAACTCTTTCTGTCACACACTTTAGAAACACAACTCAGCCAGCAGAGGGAGCAGTGAATTTTTTTGGCCCAAGGGTCCAATAACTTGACTGAATAGCAATGGTTTCTGAATCACTCCTTGTTGTTTTTGAAAGAAATCTGTCCCTCTCTTTTATTTCAGATAGAAAAATGACAACTCACCAAAATGTGAATGTTTTTCTGTGGTCACATTTTGGCCTTAAAAATTCATTGACAACCAATCCTTTGGAAACATGTATTTGTAGTTAGGGGATCGGCAGAAAAATCTTTTTCAAATCAGGGCTCATAAACTAAATGTGAGTTTATTGTTACCCAAAATTTTTATTCTGGGGTCCAGATTTGGCCTACGGGCAGCAAATTAATGATCACTACTGTAAATGGTATTTAGTAAATGGACAGTACAATCTGTATATTGCACTCTTCTCGTCCTTACACACACAAAGGCAGATGATGCTGTGCAACGTGCCCATCAGTATTATCTGATCCCATTCATACACATTCACACACATACATTTAGGGTTCAGTATCTTTCAGAACAGTTCAAGTTGGGGACTGAAGGAACTGGGGTCGGACTACAAGCTTTTGGATTATGAGACAATTAACTCTACCACTAAGACAAAGCTGCCCCAGCACCTCTGAGGGGCTTACGTTGAGATTTTAGGACACAACAGATTAAATGTTACACAAAACTTAATAATCATTGTGGGGCTCTTTGAGCTGTTAACCCAACATGTAGAACTGCTGCTTTTGATAAATGGATGAGAGAAAGATTCTTTTTGTTTTTGTTTCCACATATGTACTCCAGAAAATGTCTAATTTCAGGAGGACTGCTATTCAGATATTCTCCCGGCCTGGCTGTTCACATATGCTCCTCATAGCGGGAGACTGTCCCTGTCAGACGGAAGGGGGGTGGGGGGGGGTCTCCTGAGGTAAGAAGTGACTGATGCCTAAGAAGCATACGAAACAACAGAATCTGCCATACCATGCTATAATAAAAATGATGCAGCCGTTTAATTACAGGCATGGAGTCGTAGGGGTCGCGACTATATCTCCACGCACCGTGCAGCAGTCACAGGATACTTTAAACGCCTCTCTCATTGGCTCGAGGTAAATTCTTTGGATAATAACCTGCTGTGTTCTCATATCAGCTCACTCGGACTTGCTGCGGAAAAAATACTCGTGGTCTGACTCTGTGTGAAGTCAGAGTGAAAAATGATGTTTGCGTTCACTCATACAGCTCCTCCTGCAAAAAACATCAGGAGTTTTCTGAAAGCCTGTGTATGAGGCGAAATGTATTATTGTTCAAATATTTTCTCCTGAGCTGGAGCTATGAAAGCCAAATAAATGAAGAGAGAAAGCCAGAAAAATTAATTCTTAAGGAGCATTTCAAACTCCAAGCTTGTTACCTTTGTAGACAGCATGCATTTAATACTACTTAGATGAGATTAGTGCCAAATATGACTTTAATCTGGTGAAAAAGCTGAGGCTCAAACTCAGACCGCCTTTCGTGTAAAGCTGTTTTAGTCGAGGACCAGAGAAAAAAGAAGAATAACGCAGCCTACTCACAACTTATTTGGATGTCACATAAGTGTGTTCACACTCACACTCATTCAGTGCCAATGCATGTGCAAATGTGAAGCTATGAGTTAACCAAAGTGTGCTAACATTAGCATGCTAACACAACAAAGCAGACCACTGACAATTCTGTCCATCGCTTGCGCTAAATGGTACTTAATTATGGTGTGTAGCTCCTTCCTGCGAACGAGAGTGGAGAGGAGTTGGAGGTGTGCCGCTGGAGGAACAAAACAGTGGAGTAGTCGCCTCAGTAGTTTGTTTTGGTTTCATGCTGGGGCTCAAGGGCGACATCCAAAAGTCGCACTCGTCCTTTAATGCAAGTTTGAGCGTTTTTTTCCCCCCCTTTATTTTCTTTGTCTGTTGTGTTAAAAATGTTTGACATCAAACCTTAGCATCGCTTTGGTAGACAAAGATGTTCCTTGTGCTGTTGTCTTTCAGGTAGGTGATTTGCAGACCGCAGGGGTTGCCAATCTTGGCTGGTTGGAAAGTGGCATTGAGGGTCTCAATTTTCATCACTGCTTTTGGATCCCTTGCCTTTATGGAAGAGGACATACAAAAAAAACAAAACGAGACCCAGTAATAGGATATAACAGTCTCTTATACCTGAGTGAGGATCTCTATTACCAAAGTGAAATGCCTCTGCAGTACACACCCTTGAAAAAGCTGTAACAAGCTGTACCGTCTCACTTACATCCTGCTTGTTGAAGTATTTTAGTGCCCCCTCTCTCTCAGACAAGATGAACTTTCGGCTGAGAAACTGACCGTTGTCTCTTCCTCGTTTCCATAGAAACCCCTCTCTGTACCCTGCACAGTGGAAAAAAAACCCCAGTGTGGTTAGAGAGTTGGCGTCAAAACCTGGTCGAGCAGATGAGAGATTAAAAACAGTTGGTTATCATAATGGTAATGATGAGATGTTGTAACACGTTGGTGTGAAATTATATTTCAGTCCTTAAATCACTCGATATCACATTTAGAAGAGGAAGGGAGAGAGAGAGCGAGAGCAACACATTACACCATATCAAAAACAAGAGAGGGCAGGAGGAAGCAGGAACTGCAGCATGAGACAGCACTAGGATTGTTTTTAAGTTGATGCACCAAAAGCACCCTTTCCTATCTAATGTGAATTTTAGTTGAAAGCCTGTAATGGTTTGTTTTTGTCTCTTTTAGTACCCTGCCTCCTTACTCTCTTTTGACTTCTACTTCCATCACAAGGGGCAGCTGTGGTTCGAATACAGAGTTGGTCATTTATTAATCAGACGGTTGGGGATTGTCTATGAAAGTGACAGGAGTCAGCCTGGTTAAAGGTCACGTTTTGTGTTTTGTGTATTCTTAGTGGTTTTTGTTATGTGTTGCTTACCCTTGTCTCAGTGTTTCAGATCCTCCTCTCGTCTCCACCTTGTGTGTCTAGCCCCGCCCACCTCTCGTTGCTCCCTGATTGTCTGTGCTACCAAAGCCCTGTGTTTCCTCCCTCATGTTGCCGGTTCGTAGTGTTTTCCCTCGTGTTGCCTACTCCTAGCGTTCCTTGTTCTTGATCTCGTGTATGACTCCTGCCTGCGACCTTTGCCTGCGACCTTTGCCTGCTCCTCCGGTTTTGTTTGCCTATCTGACTACCCGTGTACCGAACCTGCTTACAATGAAAGGCTGATTGTTGAACTCTCCTCCTGGGTCTGCATTTGACTCCATACCTTAAATGGCCCCTTGAGAGAAGGGATGTTTCTTGTTATAGATCCACTCTGATCCTGTATTTGATCATGTCTATTTCAGGCCTGCTCACAACAGGCTGTTTCTGTGTCTGTAGCTTTAAATGCAACATTTGCTGAGTCTGACCACGCCCCTCTCTGGATGGGCTTGGGCTTTCTTGCGCCATGTCCCATTGTTTATTGTGAGAAGGCTGTGGGAGTGTCATCCACCTGGGGGAGGGGTTACTGCCCTTTGTGATGTCACAAAGGGAAAATCTCCAAATGGCCTGTTCGAGCACATTTATTGAAAAGTGGAGCAGGCAAAAGTTGAAGAGGATGGACTTCTCTCATCATTGGAAGGTCTGTAGACAGACTAGGGACATGGATACTTATCTCTAATTCTCCTTTTTTCGTGTTCACTTCTTCCACTACCATCGAGTCCCTTCTATTCTGTATTCTCATTCTCTACCCTCTTGATCATTTTGTATAGTGTGTTTGGTTGTCTTTGTGGCTTGACTTTCTGATATGAAACATTCCCAGACACTGGCATTACCTCATCGATCAATAGCCCTCCTTGTCCCCACCTCCGTCCTTACCTGACACTGTTTCTTCTTCCTCCCATTCTTTGCATACTGGATCAATATTGACATTGGCTGCTATGGAGGCCATTTTACTGCCAATAGTCAATCTCAGCTTCTCAATGACACACACACACACACACACACACACACGCAGCTACGCTGACGTGATGAAGAAGAAGGATAGAGAACACGCACAGAAAGCTATTGACTCCTATTATTACACAGCATGTGTGTGAGCATGTGTGCAATGTTGTACCCTGTGACAATAAGTGGATGAGGTCACCGCCAGCCTATGAGAAAGCTCCATTTCAATCAGACATGTAATGAATAGTAGACACACACACACACACACACACACACACACACACACAGGAGGAGTAAGAAGCAGAGATGATTTACGAATTTTAAAGGTTAACTTTGACTTTATTGTCACAGAGTTGTAACTATGAATGTTGACATGACATTCAAATATTTCCTGGAAAATTGTGTTTGACATGAATAGAAATGAGTTAACGCTTATCTGGCAAATTTGAAGAAAATCAGATCAGATTAGCACAGCCTCAATCTGTGTTTTTCTTAAATGTACTGATTGCAAAATTAAAATCCTTTTCTCTTTTTCAGTACTAATGCTAAGCTAAATAACTGCAACTTGGCTATAACACACAGATTAGTGTTGTCGTCGAGACCACACGAACAGAGAACAAGACATACCCCAGACCAGAGTCATCCAAGACCAAGACCAGAGCAAGACATTTAGGGATCTACACCGAGCCAAGACCAAGACCATAAATATCACTGACAAATCCTCATAATGTGTGCAGGGGGCGTCTCTAATTTAGACCGCGACACCAGAAAGGTTGTGGCTGTAACAGGGCCTAAAACTGAGTTAAAGCTATTTGTTCTTTTAGAAAGTGCTGTGGTCATTCTGCTTACAGTGATAACATGGAACCCAGAGTCCTCCAAGTTTGAGACCGAGACAAAACCAAATGCTTCTGATTCCAAAACAACCTTCGAGGCCTTCGAAAAGTGGTCTATGTCTCAGCATAAAAGAAAACCGGCCATGACAAGGGTCTCTGTGAGAATAGTAGGTCAAGCATTTCAGCAGGCACATACCTGAGGAGTAAGGCTCCTGTTTCTCGATAAACTCAAATTCATTTCTCTCGTACTTGGCTCTGATCCACTGCTCTCTCAGCAGCCTGCAGGCAGAGAAATACACATACAGTTTGCTATCACATCACTCACACAATCACCTACTGGTCTTGATACAGAACAGCAAAAGAAGGAGGGAATGCAATACAATCCCCTGCCCTGTACTGTTGACTGTGACAGTGATTAGGATGGGGGGGGGGGGGGGGGGCAGCTCAGTTTGCCTCCAACATGTATGAATTTAATATATAAGCATGGCCAAAACGTTGTGTTTTTATAGCTGCAGCTCCTAGTACTTACTTGCAGTCTGTGTGTGTTGGTCGGTAGTAGAAAGCAGGGACCTTCTGCTCATATTTGGCCTTGGCTGCTGTGTTTCCGAGAGCAGCCACCAGCTGAAAGAGAGACAGGAAAACGCCACCTGGTCATACTCACATATAATCTTGGAACATCAAACAGCATTTTAAATGGGAGATATTGTAGTGCAAGCAGGGGCGTGTCCAGATGGGTGCACAGGGGTGGCATAGCCCCCACTTTAAAAAAAAGTGATTGGCTACCCTAAGTGTTTAAACCAACTTTTAGGGGTTTTTTGGACAGGCTGCTCTTAATATATTATTGTCAAAGGCCGTTCCTGCATAAGTCAAGGCCCTGGTTGGGCCACCACACTCAAAAAAGTCTGGGCACGCCCCTGAGTGCAAGTAGAATATCTTTATTGTGTCGCTTGGATGTCAAAAATAAAACCATAGCAAGTAAACGTACCAACATCTTCTCCTTTGAGAATGTTATACAAACCTAAAACTAAATGGCATCCACAAACACTATCGGGAAATGCACATGACAGCAGTAAAGGAATTAGAACGAAATAAGACGGACAGAATGGTGAAAACACGACGAAAAATAAACAACATGCTCATCAAAATGAGACAGCAATAAATGATACGCTAAATCTTAACTGTGATAGAAGTGTACAAAAATACTATGGGATTTATGTCTAACTGGTAACTATATGTGTGTTACATTAAAGAATAATCCCTGACTCTAATCCAGCAGGCTGAATCTCTCAACACATCTCTCCTGTCCTCTGCCTGGTTTGGGAAAAAAGTAGCAATATTATTTCTATTTCAAAGGTAATGTAGCAGCAACCACTTCAACCAACTGAACGCCTTTCAAGCAGGTCACAGAAATGAACTTGACATATCATTGAATGTAATGTATGCAACATCTCAGACATGACTCAGCACAATCACAACAAATGCATAAACGCTGACTATTTCAACACTACGGGCTGCAAGCTTTCAGCACGACACAAAGTTACTGCTTAGTTATGCATCAGACTGCAGAACTAATCATTTTGTCCTGCGTCTTTTTACTTACCTAGATGTATATCATCATCTTATTAATAAACATGGTCTAAATCTCCTTACTGAATAATTACCTGTATCTTTTTTCACTTAGCTTTTATGGCAGCTGAGAAAGATATCACATCCAAAAACATACAAGAAAATGGATCCATATCCATAACATGAGTAGCTGTTTAAGTTTGTAACATCTATTTAGAACTGCACAGATTTGTGACTGAATGATATTGTATCAGCCGATACATCGCTATCAGATTTTTTCTCTTTCCAATTTTCAAACATCCCAAACATCCCATACCGGTCTGGCCTAATTTAATATAACTTTTATATAGCAATAACACTCTACATATTAGTTAGACCAATTTGGAACAATATAGGGATCTTTATAAACTGAACTATTACAGCTTTAAGAGAATTAAAGAGAATATTAAAGTGCATTGGAGTGGGGCCACCGCCGCTCCTTAAGTCTCAAGCATAAACCCTGCCATCCAAGAATCAACCCGTAACTCTTCCAAAAAAAAAACCCAAAACGATTACATGAGGGGAGATTAAAAAAAAAACTCTTTTTTTTTCACAGTGCAGAAAAAAATCCCTTCATCCAATTGTACCACTTCCTACCCGCCCATTAAGTCAAATCCCCATTGCACCCCAATTAGTGCCCTCCCACATCTCCTGCTTTTTTCTAATGACTCATCTCAGCTTCACCTCCCACACAGTCCCGTTTGTCACCCAGCGATGGTGTCAGGTACTGACATGATTAATCCGAGGGGCAACGTGAAAGTGGAAGAACACATTTTCAACTCGCCCTCCAAATAACGGTTGCACAAAATATGTTCCAGTGCTGCAGAACTCAAATTTCTTGCTGACATATTTCTGACAGGCACATGTTCTAAAGGCACACACCAGTTTGTAGCTGTGCACGCATATTAAGAAAGTCCAAGTCCAACAAATTCAATGACATGTTATTGATCCCGAGGAGGAAATAAATCTCCTTCCAAGAAGAGGTCAGAGGTCAGGTCAACAAAATTGACTTTTCTTGAACAGATAAGAAGTCATTTTCTATTACAGGTGCCAGCTAAGCGTGAGAAAGAACATCAAATACTGTTCAACTGTCGGATCGAAGCCAGAGATTACCGCTGACATTTCATTTCTGTTCTAGTCCATTGTTCCCCAGTTTCCAATCACTGCGACCTCCCATGTGTACATGCTGAACAGAAGCCAACAGTCGGGGCGAGTGAGAAATGCACCTACAGCATGTCAGCAAACAAAGCTGCTTCCAATTTCAACAATTCATCACATTGCCTTAAAATCAGCATGTTTCCCAACCCTGCTTTGTTTTCAGTAAAATTATCGAGAAAATGTCTCCTGACTGGCTTGTTTCTATAGAAACCAAAATATAATGGGGCAACTCAAGTCTGGGTTTTACCATGAGCTCCATGCTTAACATGTATTGTCCATATTAAATGCCTATTCATACCATTCATGCATAACTAAATGTGAACTGCTGCATATTTGAACACCCTGCGATTTTGCAAGTTTTCCCGCTTAGAAATTATGGAGGGGGTCTGAAATTTACATTGTAGGCACAGTCGCCCTGCGAGAAACAGAATTTCACAACAGAAAATCACATTGTATGATTTTTAAATAATTTATTTGTATGCTATTGCTGCACATAAGTACTTGAACACCTGCCAATCAGCAAGAATTCTGGCTCTCAAAGACCTGTTACTCTGCCTTTAAAAAGTCTAAATTTGTAGCACTGACTGAGCTTGTTAAAGACACCTGTCCACCACTATATCCAAGACCAAAGAGCTGTCAAAAGACACCAGAGACACAATTGTAGGTAAGAAGTGATTTAAAAAAAAAAACGGATGTGGAAGTAGCGGACGAAGCAACAGAGTCCGCTATATAATTCTATATTGAGGATATTTGCTTGAATCGATGCTATGTGTAGTTCAACGGAGTCACGCTATCCTGGTGTTCCTGCAGCCGGCCTCTAGTGGACACTCGATGAACTGCAGAAATGTCTGCATTAGCTTCATTATTGAAGACCGGAGGTTGTTGCTTGATCCGACATCAGATAGTTCCCTCTTCATTTCCTTCACAGTCCAGAGCTGCTCTGATGATTCACCGTTGGCAAGCATGTCCCCAAATACTTTCACACTTTTATGTTTGTGCTCTTGACTTCTCGTTTTCTTTTTACAGTGCACTACAGCAGGTGTGAAATTCTACTTTTTCACCCTTTGCTCATTTTTGAACCTCGACCAAAAAAGGGGAACAAAAAGAGACCACTTTTTTTATGTTGATGACAAAACCTCGCACAATCAACCTCTACCCCAATGATGTTAAAAATAGAGACAGTTCATTTAGATAATTGCTGCAGTATACATGTATTAAGTGTGCTTGCTGTTACTGACCCACCTCCACATCACTTGCATCCCATGATTCCTGGATAGACTTGACCCGGCTGATGTGGGGAATGCTCCGATGGAGGAGTGAGCAGGCCTGGCAAACAAACACACCTAAAGTCAGCGACGCCCAGTCCGGCTCTGCAGAGGGGAGAGGAGGAGACAAAAGAGAATGGGAACAGGAGGCATACAAAGGTGGGTGAGTTAGTCTGGAATGAAACACAAAAAGAAATCGGAGGGCAGAGCAGTGCATCGGGGTAATTAGGAAAAGCTGGATGAGCGAGAGGAAAGAGCATCAACAACAAGAGCATCAGCTCAGTGTTCAGGCTATAATAACTAAAAGTGCTGATGGCGCTGCTGTAAGGGGGTAATAAGAGCAAAGTAAACAAAGCTAACATTTTTGAGGGTGTATCTGCCCACATGAAAGACGGAACAAGACAGCAAATAAGGAGATTTAGGAGAAAAGCTGTAAAGCCAGGAAACAGACGTCCTAACAACCTACGCTAATAACATGTAACACACACTCACGTGTAAATTTGGAAGGGAGAACACATACACACGTCCAAACACATCTTAGGGCTGGAGAAATTAACAACGCTGCCCAGAAAGAACGTGGAGAAAAAAAAGGGAAAGACTGTGACACAGCAGCAGCAGCCGTGGGTGTTCACTGAGTCTCTCAGTCACACATTCACTTTGAGTCTGTTCATGCTGATAGAGTTAGAGAGTGCCATAGACAGTTCAAGGTTTTATTGAGAATTAAGTGTTTCAGGTATGTGTTTGGGGACGCTGTGAGTGCATTATGGGAGCTTTGCACCCACGGCAGAGATAATCGAAATGAAAGTGTCAGAGCACAAACTGTAGCTGACATACAAATAAAATATCAGTGGACTCGGAATGAAAAAAACGTGTTTATGCTTCGGCAGTGTTCATTGTATCATACTAAAAAGAAAGCACATCTCCTCAGGAGGTAATTGTGATACCTCTCCGAGTGTATCAGTATGGTTTTAGATCTTTTTTTTTCGACAGTCACTTAAGAGAACCAGGAATAGATTTGTCTCATTGTTGAGACCACAGCCAAACCGAGTGTTACTGCTTTTCCTTCGAAAGCCTTCATCCACGCATCTCGCTCTGCCAGAAAGTGTCAGTTCAGGACCAAGGACAGCGCAGGCTGCAAGATTCATACAAATTTAAACACCACCACTTCCTTTTGTATGAAAAATATCTGAAGCCTTTTTTCTTACAATAAGAAGGACTGAAATCTAACACTTTAATTTAACTTTTCTTGTCACACTTGAAAAATGAACAATTTCTCTTCACAAGCGTTGCTTGAGTCTCTCCTGGCAGAAGTCCAGGATGATAAATTATTAACCTCAAACAAAAGTTAAGGCCCAGTTTAACATCCCTCCTGCTGGTTTTCCTTTAATGGAAACAGGTCAAATATATAGTTATTAGGTCGAGAACTCGATCGATCAACAGAACTTTTTTCCTCAAGATGAACTGTTGTCACTTTGATTATTCCGCCTGGTTACTTTTTGATTCTTTGGTTTATGAAACAAATCCTGAACGGCTGGTCCTAACTTGTCTCTACTTTGGGTTAAGTGCTCATCAGCAAATGTTTGCTAACATGCACAACTTAGCATTTAAGCATTTATTTAAAACTGTCTGCACTAATCAGATCAAATGGGTAAGTGCGACCTACCGTATGGTGTAAAAGCGCTTGATTGATTTATTTGATAGGATCCCCAATGGCTGTATCAGAGCTCAGCTATTCTTCCTGGGGTTCTAGTTTTCTAGTTTTGAATAAGTCAGACAACTAGAAAAGTGCTATACAAGCTTATAATGGCAAAGTATACATCTTCGAGGACTCAAAAAATATAAAGTAGTACTTAAGTATTTTTGAAATCTTTAAAAAAAGGAAAAAACAAACAATCTGCACACTGAAAACTGTAAGATGCCTGTTGCATCACAGCCTGCAAACTGGGTTTGAACATAAGCCTTTGGTAAGGCCAATCATAGCAAAGGATTTTGGAGTGACAACTTGGGTGGTGAAAAATATTTCAAGAGGGGGCCATTCCACCCCAGCACCCCCCCACACACACACACAGACTCTGGACACGCCCCTGTTAACCAGCTAAAGTCTGATTGGCTGGTTTATTTCTCGCATTGGTCAAAAGAAACTCAACTAATCACATCCTCACCACGTTTTTTTTTCTGTCTCACCCTCTACGAAGCTGCCATTCTAACACAAGGAGGCCCGCAGTGTGGTGAACCACAGCATTGTGAATACACACACATGCTCACACAGTGTGCCATACTAAAGGGTATCATGGGAGAAGCAGTGGAGTTAGAGCAAGGGAGGGGAAGGGCTAAAACACTGTTCTTGAAGTTCCCTGTCCTCTTAAGGCGTGAGGAGGCGTCGATGATGATGCCGCAGAGCAGCAGACGACAGGTTCAGAGATGAGGAGGTGATGGAGGAGAGGAAAGGCAGGGAGAGGTTTTGTTCTTTCTCAGGCGGAGAGATGATGTTCGCTCACAAGATCCCCGGAGGGTATCACTGACATCCATTATAATCTCCTTTTCGATTTACCCCTTTAAACCCATGATAAGTGGGCGATATTTATATAAATGTCAACTCATTGTTTAATCTTTCTGGATCGTGATAAACCACAAAGCACTGGAGATGCTTGTAGTAGTGTGCAGAAATACAACCTCCCAGTTTTTTTTCTGCTGCATGTCCTTTTCCCCTGTAGCATGCATACACACACACACCTACACACACAATGCTGCCCACACAAAAACACAAACAACCAGCCATCCAGCAATGATGTCATCGCTGTCTGAGCCAGGCCTTACAGAAACGCAGACAGCAATCAACCAACCACATACTTACAGAAGCATGAACACACACATGCACGGGGGCTTCCCCCTCTTAATGCACATAGGAGTTCCTCTGCAGAGTTGTCGTGGAAAACGGGTGAGGAGGAGGTTGAAAAATCCTGGGTGTCTCCACGAGGTGCTGAACCTCAGCTCCCTCTCCTCAAGAGAAAAGAAGCAAGTTTTTCAGGATTTACCGGCCTACTTTTTTTCACACGACAATATTGTGGTTTTTTTTTTTTTTTATGATCCAAAAAGGTTAAAGAAAGATGTGCCTGTGGGGCTGCTGCAGGCCAGACTCAGGAAAATGAATGAGAGGAACATTTATACAATGACAGCCTCTGTGCCTGTGAGAATTTGCAGACACTTTTCTGCATCTGCAGATGATTCATCTGTCTGGGCATGTACGCTCCATCAGTGCCTGTGTCATTGCGAGGTCAGTCAGATAGCAGAAGTTGCGTCTCTCTCATGTATCGCTTTGACCCCAAAGGCACCAACACAGACTTTTATGTTTTTGAGCGGCAGTTTAAGACTGCTACATTTTCCATATTGTTTTCCACTGGAATCAGTTGTAGTGTGTCTGTAATTGAATTATGTACTATTAATAATCTATCAATCCATAGTAGGCACAGCACTAAGCTACATTTTTGTAACTATACAATACAGTAGGAAGGAAAAACTGCCTTTTAAGAGGCAGAGAAACCTTGAGCCGAACCAGACTTATGTTGACAGCCATCTACCGAAAGTGTGTTGGAGTTGGAAAGATGGAGAGGGATAACTTACTTATTTATGGACTTGCTATTGAACACAACATGTGGAGCACAAGCAGGCTCTTCTTCAAGTGCTGCACAAAATACAGGTTCAGGTGTAACTTATAAAGGTGGAGTCCCACCATGTGGGTGTGGACTTTAGAGTAGAGCAAATTAGACTGTGAGCATTTAAAAAACCTGGTGTTGCTCCAGGAACCTGGAATTAATCAGAATTAGAGTATTTTCCACAACATCACAATTCGATTTAAATTCTTTCGGACATGTTTCTACATGGATTGGTTTAGAACAGACTCACAAATGTATTTTATCGTCACATTATTCTTAAAAAAAAGAAAGAAAAAAGAATAAAACATAAGAGAATGCAGACGTATGGATGCACCCACAGTGCCCCTGCTGGAGTGGAGTGTCATTACAAGGGAAAGAAAACAATCTCAGGATTTCCCTGAATGGATTGTGAATTGGGAAAAAAAAATTGCAATGCATTGATGTATTGATTTTGTTTTTCAACCAGCACTATACAGGCTCTTCAATAAATGTACGTGGATAGATGTATTTTTTTAAACAAATGTTTTCCTTGTAAACTGTAAAGGTTTTAGAAGCAAGTGCAGACTCTTTAGTGTGTCTGAATCTTCGTCATTTCAGTCGTATCATTCATACAATCTACAAGATTTCAGTGTGCTCACATGGAGCACGGGCGGCTTCATTCAGGCTCATCCTCTAACGGCTGCTAGGCTACAAGCCGGTGGAGGAAAAAAAAAAAAAAGATTAATTATATTCATAGAGTTGTACAACTCAGTTATTATAAGCTACTCTCATCCTCCCGTCTCTCTGTAGAAGAAGGTTGTGTATGATCACAAGATTCCAATTAAAGGAGGGCCACTATCAGGCACATACATCTGTAAGGGACCAGATATGTGGAGTGTGTCGCATGCACAATAAACAATGAACGACCATAATGTTGGATTCTTTTCATTCAACATAATAAAAGCAGCCCCAACATCTACCCCCATGTGCCTTTTTCTCTTTGCTAATCTTCTCCCGTATATGTGCAGGAAGTGTTTCCTATATTAATCCTGCTTCCTTTCAGCAGTCAGATTTCATTGCACATACTGTATGTATTGTGGAAATATATATAAAAAAAGGCTGAATCCTCATAACTCATCTTATCTGACACCCATCCCCTGGCAGCAGTTACACACATTAAACATGGCAGTGAAGAAATAATCAATCTTCTCACCAACCGTCTGGTTTGCTTTTGCAGGTGATAAAAAGGAATCACTCTAAATTGCAGTCTGTTTTATAAAACTGCTCACAGGGGCATTAAAAATCATTAAAGAATAGTCTGGAAGGCAGTGAGGGGAGCTGCCAAGCCATACCACCCCCTCTACGCCCCTCCATGCCTTTGTCGTTTCTGCTATTCAACAGACACCTTCCTCGTATCTCAGAGGACTGCTGAGACTTCTCTCTGGAGGGAATAACTGGCGTGTGCGTCCTTAGCGAAGGGCAGAACCTCGGTGCTGCTGAGCTAAAGAGAAAGCCTGCTGTACAAGCTCCCAGCTCAGCCTCTTGGCGGTCTCAGCTGGGCACACCAGAAGAGAGGAAATAGGGAGATAAAAAAAAAAAAAAAAAAAAAAAAAAAAAGGCAAAGGTAAGGAAGGGCAGAGTAAGAATGACTAAGCGTAAAAAGCCACGAGCAGAGTTGCCTATTTGTGGGGTTTCAGAGCAATTAGAGCAGCTTTCGCTCTGCTGAGTGGATGTTGTATCTGTGATGGAAGATAAGACAGGAGTGAGGGAGGACAGCTAGGTCACTGCTGGTGATGTGATGTCTGTCTTAACTGTGTCAGCCAAGACTTTCACACACAATAGAGAGGGATTTCATGCGGTGTAATGCAGAGGCCATATTGGATGTCCACAGCTATTATACCTATTTTTTTACTTGAAGCTAGATATTTTATCACACATTTGGCTGATTTTATGGAGAACGAACATGCATGTAAACTTGGTCTGGCATTATGCTTGTGTCTTTTTGTAACCACATTTCCCATGGGTTTTTACTGTCTGCATCAAGTACAATAAAAAAAATAAAAAATTTCTGTGTACAATAAACTGGTGAGGAGAGGATGTAACCTCAGTCGAATTCTTTTCAATTAATATATTAAAGAAATTGCAAACCAGTTAGACCAATCCACTTCACCTGGCCTCTCCCTGAATTGAATTTCTTAAAAAAAACAAAAAAAACTATAATAATAATTAACAAACAAACAATAATAATAATAATAATAATAATTCCATTCCAATTCCAATTCAATTCGATGGCAGCAAGATCTGGGGACGAAAATCAAAGCAGGACTTTGACAAATGGGACAAAAACATTTGAATCATTTTGTTTCGATTCTCTTATCTTATGCTCACACCAGGCTCTGTAAGAACCTCTTACAGGTTCAAAAGATCTTCTATCACGCTGCTCTGAGCTGCCAGGACCTGAAGCCAGAGAAGACCCTTCAATCATGTGGTCCAGATTTTTAAGGAACTGCAGCACTAAGATTCAACAGCACATGCACAGAGAGAAGTCCGAGGCTACAGTAGAAGGAGGTCTTTTGTTTCTTTAAGCAGTGCAGTCTCAGTGCTATGGCTGACTCTAAATCCTGACTGGAAATCATTCAAATAATCTCTCGTCACATAAGTGATTAACCAACACTTTCTTCAGGACCTTTGAGATGAAAGGAAGGTTAGATTTAGGTCTACAGTCTGCTAATGTTCTTGGACCATAAGTGTAGGCTTCATAGGAAAAGGTTTACAGCGCCTTTAAATGACTGCAGTATATAGTCAGCTACTTCAACGATCATCTGCACGGAGCTTTGATTTATCAGGGGAACTCTTCTGGCTTTGAGTCAGAAGAGTAGAAAATAACTGTATCAAATTAATTTACCATCATGTGTTTTTACATAAAACACATGTTGTAAAGATAGTTGTTATAGGTTTCTCTATTGCTATATTTGTTATCAATACCGGCGTTAGTTACAGAGTCCTGTTCTGCTTGAGGTTTTTATACGAGGATGCTTTTCTTTGCCGTGGTAACCACTTGCACTATGATGGTGGGGCCGATGGTTTTTAATATGACAACTTCTGTTGTGATCTGATGCTGCGTAAAGAAATCTGCTTCACTTGATGTGACTTTACATGACCTGTTAGCGATACCGCCCTCTCACTAACTTTAGCTTACACACCTACTCCTGTACAGTGTGAATGTGTTTACTCTGTTGTGAGGTGTTTTTAGCTGTAATGGAACAGTGATGCTTTTCTGACAAAGCCGCAGAAATAAGATCCCATTTCCATCTGGGAAGAAGCCACGGATTCTGCATTAATAATTCAGATCTTTACTATTGTAAGTTGTGAATTATGAGCCCGTGAATGCCTGATCTGCGAGTACTAGTCGAGGGAAAGTTGTCATTGTGATTGATGCATAGTTACCCTTACACTTCTCATTGGTTCAACCTGCTCTCTTGACATTTTTTGGAAAAAGCACGACGGTTAAAGGGATTTGACCACACAGCAGCATCACAAGCAGTTGTGTTTTAAATGCCTCGCTTCGGCTTTTTCCTCAGCAGACACTGAGGAAAAGAGAGCATATAGGGTTTACCAGCTGGGAGATTTATCTGATGAATCAATCACCTGCAATTACTGGCCTCTCTGACGGCCCCTCAACGGCTGCACAACACAGAACATTTTTCCCACCCCCACTTCATCGGGGTTAAATTTGACTGTGCAATGATTGCAAAGGTGTAATTGGTATCTGCCAGCAAAACTGGCAAACTATCTCAGCAGGGAAAAATGTAGAGCCAATGTTTTCCATGGGCACTGTGGATTAAGAGCAGCTGTATTTAAAGAGGAAAATGCCATGCAGGTTAATGATCAGTGCGAATTAGCTAAATCAGAATTATTACATTTTGTGGGCTCTATACTTTTGCACTGTTGTGGATACTGATTGCTTATTACAAACTACTGTTGATGCTGGGACTGACAATATAATTGTTTTTTAATCGACAAAAGTATGCAGCAAATAGATTTTTTTGACTGAGAGGTTACATTTAAGGAACAATAAATAGTTCCCTCCATTTTTCAAAATTCTTCCATTCGGGAGCATGACTTTTTTTTAAAAGTTTATTTTGGGTATTTTTGTGCCTTTATTATAGAGGTAGAGGATGGAGACGGAAATTAGGGAGAGAGAATGGGGATCGACATGCGGGAAAGGAGCCACAGGCCGGACGTGAATCTGGGCCGTCCGCGTGAGGACTATAGCCTCGATGACTAACCACTGCTCCACCAGCGCCCCAAAACATAAGAATAAAAAAGGGATCCAAACTGGACTGAGCTGATATAATGTAGGTACCCCCTAAAAGTTGACAAGGCTCCAATTGTAATCCCATTTCCTCAGCTCGATCTCTGGATATTCTTTTTCTGTGCTCTGAGTGACAGAAATGAACCAATAAAAAAAGGTAAATGGTAAAAGGACTTGAGCTTGTAAAGACATTTTTTTTTGTCTTCTGACAACTCAAAGCGCTTTTACACCACAGGTCACAAACATTCGCACACTGACGGTAGAGGCTGCTTTGTGAACTGAACATCAGTATTAGCTCATTTCATTCTGGACATTCATACAGCGCAGCTGAAGCAGCAGAAGCAGCAGGAGCAACTCCAGTTCTTTAATAAACACAAGCCATCAGAAGGAACATTAATCCAAGCTACCGCTAGCTCAGCTCCTGAAATTGTTTTAAATTCACGTTCACTTCAGTGTCCAGGGATCTGAACCGGAAAAAAATCTGTTGAGGTCTACAACAACCTTCATAACAAAAGTGATTATGAATGTGAAAAATAATGAATTAGTCTGATGACTGAAACTGTTTATTGATAAAATGTCAAAGTTGATAAAAAAGGTGAGATGTTGGCTGGTAATGTGTTACGCTGGCTCTTGTGGTATAGTCAGATTACAGGAAGGAAAGGAAAGTAGTGTAAACCCAGGACATATATGCAAGTCAGATCTGTAAAAAAGAAGTCTGATCTTTGTATTGATCAGGCCAAATGCAATTTGAGTTAAAACATTCGAGGCACATCAGTACGAATTCAGAATCGATCTGCACACCAAGGAGCTCTTACTTAAGCCACATACATAATCCCATAACAATCCATTCACTAGGTTGAATCGAAAATAGATTATCATTTGAATTTTGATCCCAAGAATTGAAATCGATTCATGAGACACCGAAAGATTCCCAGCCCTACGATTTGATTTTTCATGTGGTATCTCAGGGATTCTTAAGGATAAACTTGAACCCGGAAAGTGTTGTTGGAAAACAATGAAGTAATTAAGGAAGATATTGTAATTCAACCCCAGAGATCGTTTTACTGTGTTTAATGGCAATCCATTGAGTTGTTTTTGATCTCTATCTCTTTAATATTAGCTAAATTACTTCATGTAAGCTAGTGGCCATGACAAGCAAAGGGACAGATACTGTGCAACTAGTCGGCACCACACATTATTTTTGATTTTTTGATTTCACCCTTTGGTCAAATATGAAATTCTTCTTCAAGTGACTGGTGCTCGGACAAAGCTATCTTATAGTGCGAGATCTCCTCTGGCTCCAAACGCTGCTCTGCTACAGCCAGTCCTCAAAGGAACCGTAACCAGGGCCAAAAAAAAAAAAAAAAAAAAGGCCTCCTGGGCAGGCTGGGCTCCAATCACTGGGCGTACATCCCGTACTGAAGCCTTTGTGGCCACTTACTGGTTTACTGCCATTCCAGTGAGAAGAAAGGAGGGGGAGCAGGAAGAGAGAGGATTAAAGGGGGAAAGCAAAGAGAGAGGATAGAAAAGAAGGATGGAGAAACACTTGAAAGGGATTTAAAGGAGAATAACCCTGCAAGTGAAGACAAAACATGTAAAACAAAAAATAAAAAAAAATACAGACACCAAAATAGACAGAGTCACAAAGCTGTGATGAGGCTGCTGATAGGGAAGAACAGGGTGACCACAGCATAAACACACACTGTAGACACAGTCTTTTTCAGTGAAGCTGTGAAGGTGAGTTGACAGCTTTTTGCACCCTCACACCATGACAGCAAAAAACTGAGTGTTTTATGTGTTTATGGCGCATAGAAGTCCACAGTCCAGTCTATAATGCTGCCTGAAGGCTACCTGCAAAAAGGGTGTTTTCAGGTGTAGCCTATAGATAGCCTATGTGTCCTTTAGTGGCCTCTTTACATAAAATGTGGACCAGATTCTTGGGTCATGATGAAGCACCAGTTGGCTCGTTGAACTACCTTGTGCATATGTTTCAGTCTGCAAGAGCATGCAGCAACTACAATCAGATCGGGTCTGTACAGCGGGTCTGCTTACCTGGATTGCCGCAGTCCGCGCACGTTTCGTTGCCCGGTCTAGTCAGCACGTCCTGCAAGAGCCGGTTGTTCCCCTCCGGTTCCTGCGCCATGGTGAGTCTATCAGTCCAGCCTCACCGCGGTGCGAGTAAGCCTGCCCCAGAACATCCGCTGCTTGAGCCCGACAGACCTACAACAAAGGCAGATCACCTGTCACATCCAACCTGAGGTGGAGAGACAGACAGCGGAGAGTCAGTAGAGGCTGCGCGAGGATGAGCGAGCCGTGCCGAGGTTACAGAAACCCTCCCCTCTCTCTCTCTCTCTCTCCCTCCCTCTATCTCTCTCCCTCTCTATCTCTCTCTGATTGCTCTATTACCGAGTTCCCTGACTGCACAGTAATCAACACTATATGTAACCATCGTCTCCTCCTCTTTCCTCCGCCTGTCTTATGTCTTATGTGAGAGAGACATCCAGTGGTAAACTAGCAGAACACATTTAGGCTATTAAAAGGGAGCAACACGTCATTTATCTTGCATTTATAACTCCAAATTTCCGAGATAGCCTTAAAATACTTATTAAACCAATTGTGACTTTAGCCAATCAGGTTCAGTTAAATAGACTGTGAATGGCAGTCTATAATAAAACAGTATTTTAGAAAATATAAAAACCTGAGACTTGTCCTTCAGAATTAATAAAACTGAATAAAAACATGACATTGAACTAGGTTACAACATAATTTGAGTGTTCAAGGTATTTTTTGGTCTTATCGAAGGCTGTTTTAAATATTTGATGAATAACTACAACAGGTCATGTTATTTTTCGTATCATTTTGGTTACTTCTCAACAGTTTTCTTAGTTTGACAGATTTCAATCATCAGTGAAGGTTGAGAACAATTTACCTGGAGAAAAAGGTGTTTAAAATGTCTCAGGCTTTCACAAAGTTCCTTTAATTCAACGCCACTATCGAGATGCATTCCCACCATGATATTGATATAATGCTACAAACACGTCATCTATCATAATGTCATATTGTGCATTTAATAAGAAATAAAGTTACTTAAAGCTATTCTTTGCATCCTTCTACCTTCCCTTCTGATCGAGTCCTGAATATAAAATGATGGAATGTGCATGAAAGTATTTAGACATTAAAACGAAACACCTTTTAATTGATTTGATTATGTTGAGGATTATTCACTGTCCTTATTTTAAAAAATTATAATAAAAAAACCCATCTGAATCGAATCATCCATCGATGCGTCCATTCGATTACTAATGCCTGGCTGACGTAAACGCTGCGTCATCCCCACGCGACCTCTACTGTTATCGCAGGAAAACACTGGCAGCTTCTTCTACTCGGAGACTTTTTGTTTTCGAAACTTGAAAAGATGTCGACGGCGATGAACTTCGGCTCGAAGAGTTTTAAACCTCGGGCCCCTGACAAAGGAGCTTTCCCTCTGGATCATTTTGGTGAGTTAAGACGAAATGTCCACTGTCACACAACTCAAGGCTGAAAAACTACAGACACATTACTAACAGATGTTATTCAGCAGCAGATATGTGTCCAGAATACTTAAAGTGAGGTTTGACCTCAGTGTTTCTGTATCTATATCAGCTTACATCCACTTTTGTTTCTGTCCAGATACACTTCGATATAACTAATGTCTTGTGTCCTGCCTGTCTGTATATTGCTACTGGATGCCTTGATTTTCCCTCGGGATCAATAAAATATCTATCTATCTATCTATCTATCTATCTATCTATCTATCTATCTATCTATCTATCTATCTATCTATCTATCTATCTATCTATCTATCTATCTATCTATCTATCTATCTATCTATCTATCTATCTATCTATCTATCTATCTATCTATCTATCTATCTATCTATCTATCTATCTAATAAATCATATAAATCGAACATGATGGATCGTATAGATAAATCCCGATAATGATAAGATTAATGACACGATTTATTTGACTAAATGATACTGGAGACAAATGATGACAGAAGAAGATTCCTCTCTGCTAACCTGCTTGTCAGTGTGGTTTGGTGATTGGAGCATCACATTGAGGTGTCGATTAAAACCTGTATCATGTTCCATGTGATATTTGTGTCGTTCCCAAACGACTTCCTCACCTCTGATTTTAAAAGACGGCGGTTCATCCTCAATCTCCAAATCTTTTCTCCACAGCTTATTGAGATTCAGTTTTCAGAGTACCGATGTTTTACAATGAATCCTTATGTTCCTAGATTCAGCTGCTTTGGTCTCATAAATATTATGAATTATCTCCATCTCCACGTTTGGTTATCAGTGTGCCTGTTATTATCCACTGCCGATCAATGCAGTCCAAATCGAAAGCTTCACAATGAAAAAGGTCATTACTTTAAAATGAAACATTGACATTTTTAAGCAGTGAAACATAATTTTGCTTTAAATCCAGTCGTAACATGTTTGACCTCATCTGTCCATCAAAAAAGCTCTTCTCAGAATCAGTAGTCAGGTGAACTAGATTATTCGACCACATGACAAGAACAAATACGTTATCCGATCTTTATGACGAACTTCACTGTCAGAGCTTGAGCCTGTAAGACGGAGCGTCATACTGAGTGTGTCTTGTCATCATTTCAGGGGAGTGTAAAACCTTCAAGGAGACGTTTATGAAGTGCCTGAGAGACAACAATTTCGACAACTCCCTGTGCAGACTGCAGTCCAAGGACTATCTGGAGTGCCGCATGGAGAAGTAAGAAACGCATCTCATCGTCCATATGACTGCTTGTTGGAGTTGATGAAACGTGTGATTTGTCATTGATCCTTTTTGCTTGTCCTCTTGTGTGTTCAGTCAGCTGATGGCCAAGGAGCCTCTGGAGAAACTAGGGTTCAAGGATCTGATGGACCAACCTCCCAGCCAAGCAGACAAAGACACGAAACCTTGAAAACACAAGTCGTCAAACGCCAACACGAGGCGAAGGCTGCTGGGAGACTGAGGCCTTTCAAAATGAGCAAAAACACAAGGGGGCGTTCGGGTCACAATGTGGGGTTACAGACTACTCAATGATCTTTAACGATCCTTCAATGTATATAAGAAACAAATGTTAGATATATATATATGAAGATGCCACTTTGGCACGTCAATAAATATTTTGTATTTAAACTAAACAGTGTCTTAACATGTTTCTGTTCGCTGCTGATGTGGATTTTTTTTCAAATGTATGTTACAGTGGCCTCTGCTGGTCAATTACTGATACTACATTCAAGTTTCTGTGAACAAGGAGAAACGTCTACTTGAGTTTTTAAATTGAAGTCATTATTGTACAAAGATAATCTTCCCTCTCTAATCTTAGTGTACAGACTACCAATCTAAAATAGATTCAAATAGGGCCATTGCTCAGATGGGACCGTTTTCAAATGAACCTTAAAGGACCTCTGATTTTAAACTCACAGTTGTATGTTGCTGTCTTTTTTATTAACATTGACTGTTTCATAGTGTTTCTTTGTCTTGTGTCTGGAGGTTTTTTTTTTAATGCTGCTTCTATTGAGAATGTCGCACTGAACTTCAGAAAGATAGAAAAACACGTTCTCTGTTCAAACAGTGACGTTTAATATGAGACTACATCCACAGCTGGAAATACAAAACATGATTTATGTGAAAGGGGGGGGGGGACATAAACAAGTCCGTACACTCAGAGACACTAAATAAAGCCAGTAGCATCAGCACAGCTTTATACAACGCTATTACAACTGAAGGCAGGGTGACTCACAGATCAAGAAGGAAAAGGAAATCGCTGATGGACCATGAAGTCTTTAACTTTAGGACATCTTCGTACGAGGGCTGCCATTAAAAACTTCAAACTAATGTCGAATATGACACGCAACACTTTCTCCTCCAGGTTTGAATGATTGCTCGACAGCCCTTCTTTTTACTGACCATGTATTAATGACCTGAATAAATAACTTCCTGTGGTGTTCTGTAAAACGAGAAGCGTCAGTACCAAAAGAACTGAACTGGAAGGGTTTAAATCACAATAAAGACCAGTAGCTCCATGCAAAGTCTGTTATTCATCAATAGATTGATTCAACTGATTTAATAAAACTTGTTTTGAACGTGCTGTTCGGCACAGAGAACAGACACTTTGTGTTTTCCCAGTAGGTGGTTTACTCCATGCTGACAATATTTGAATTAAAGACTATAAATGACTTTACATTTCCTTACCTTGCTAAAGAAATGATCTCTAAAAGGCATTCACAAAACTCATCTGCTCATTTGTTGAAAACTTTGCAAATAAACCGTTAAAGAATGAGTCCAGAGTTCAATCGAAGACTTCTGCTGGAGTACAGTCACAACGAAATGAGCTGCAGTTTTGAAGCTGTTTTCTCACATGTGCACTCCTAAAAATATCGAGATCATTTCAGGAGGCTTGCTCCGGATGTTCTCCTCACCTGCTCGTACAAATATGCACCTCACAGCAGGAGGAGGACGGAGGGGGTCTCCTGAGGCAAGACGTGATGTATAAAGAACGACGCAGAAGTAGAGGACGAAGAACAGAGTGCGCTGTAAGACGATATAATGAGAACGTTTGCCTTTATAAATCGATGTAGTTCAACAGAATCACAGTAACAACAAAAGATTGGAGAAGAACTTCACAGTAGTCACAGTATATAAACGTCACTCCACCTCCTATTGGCTCGAGGTGAATGCTCCAGAGAACATCCTGCTGTGTTCTCACATCAGCTCACTCGGACTTGAGTCCAAGCGTCACATGTGGCTGTTTGCATTTACACATACAGCTCCTCCCGGAAGTATCCAGAGTTTTCTAAGATACAGATGAACAGATCCATCCTTAACAAATGAGTGGACCAATAGTAGTGCAGAAGCAAACCTGGGGACGTAACAGAGCATGATTCATAGAATAGATGCGGTGAACAACAGGACATTTAGCCTCAGCCTGGTTAGACGCCTCACATTAATGCAGTGTTCCTTCATATTTTTCTGGGATCTGAAATCGTTTTCGGTTCTGTTTCTGAAAGTCGCAGGGTTCCTTGTTTCCGAGGAACTCCACTCACTTCCAGTGGTGCAGTGGTCTGATGTGTAAGAAACGCAGAGTAAAGAAGCAGTCGGGGAATCGTCATAGAAATAGTTTGGCACAAGCTGACAAGATGTGCTGTAGATTTATACAAACAGTCAATTTTTAAAAAGTTTCAAATCAGCTGCCTCCTTCATAAAACTACTAAAAATAACCATGTTTTTAAAAGCTGCACAGTATGTAACGGAGCTTGACTAATTATTCGACCGACCGATGACGGCATTTACAGTGACTACCAATATGGGCTACTTTTAAATCGCAGATATGTGCCGCTATTACTGCGTTTATTCACCTTTAATTTAATTTCAGTCTTGTTGTGTTGAACTTGCAGTTCTCTTTGACCAGCTGAGTTTGCTATGTAGACTACAACGAGCGTGATCTCTCTGCAGTGTGAAGTGGTGACTCGCGTACACGCAGTTACTGTCCAGTTAAGTCACCATCTTGTTTTCATTATCTATCTTTCTTTCTTTCTATCGTTTTATAACTGCATTGAAGGGACCAACACAACAAATGTGTAATTCTGTAACTATCTCTACAAACCACAGATGGATCTAAGATATAGGCCAATATATCAGTATTACATTTTTCTCCCTTACCAATAATCGACCAGAACAGAACATACACACACATATATATATATCGGTCGAATCTGAGTTTGTAAATTCAGCCACTAGGGGGCTCTTAATCAAAACAATGACAAAAGTGTGTGCTGAGGCTGGTGGGGAATCATGGGAGTGATTCTCTCTGCCCCTCCCCCCCGAGATGAAAACAAACTGTGTTGACCGTAGATGAACGGGTTAAACCGACCTGAGGAAGAGAAATGTTTACAGTCGATGTATCCGAGTTTAATTGACGTGACGTTTTCATCACAGCAGCACATACAGCGAGAGTGCAGCAGCTCCCTTATGTAGCGTTCTTTGACGTCACATCTGGTAAGTCTCCTTACAACTATAAAATTATGGAGTTAATAAGTGCTTTTATAATATAGGTTCATTATTAATTTAGTGTAACAATTCTACATACAACACATTTAAAAGGTCCCATATTATGCCATTTTAGGGTTCATATATCTAATGTATGTGTCGACTTAAATACGTTCACAGTCGTTTGTGTTAAAAAAAATTAAGTGTCTGTCTCTCATCTGCCTCATCTGATTGGTCGGATGTTCCGTTCTGCCGTCATTGGTCAGTCGCTCAGCACAGAGGTCACACGGGCGTGCAGCACGAGCTTGGTGTTGCTACAACGAGCCAATGGTCTTGGATCAGTGACGTCACACTGGCAAATCTCATTCAGGGGGCCTCGAGACCGAGCGCTCTGAAGCTACTGCTACAGCTAACATGAGGACATGAGGACGATGAGTTTCTGTGGACTTTGAATTTGTTCCTCTTCATGGACAAAACATCTTGAAAACACACTGAAGAGCATAAAACCAGAAAAAGCTGAATATGGGACCTCTGTTGAATGGTCGTCTTTTAGCATTATCAAGTTCATCATTCAAGGTCAGATTGTTTCAAAAACTGTTTTCTCTTTCATATTTGATTGTTGATAGAAATAAATAACACAGCAACGGATCAGTCAGAGAGGAGGAGAAGGGCTTTCCTTTTCACTAGCGGGAGGAGTTAGAACTGGAGCGAGACCGATGACGGCGACGGCCCGGCGATCTGGACCTGCGACGCACCGGAGAGCGTCGCCGTGGTGACCGAGACCTTGAGGAGAAAGAAACGCAGTCAGAAAACTAGCAGACCAGGATCAATGTAAAAAAATAAAAAAAGAGTATAAAATATAATTGAATTTGCAATTGAATTAATCCTGGTTATTCGTTTCAGGAAGCTTTTACACGACCAGTAGTCAGCACATGCTTGCATACCTTCTCCTCATGCGAGGTGGGGTGCGCCGCCACATTGGTGGGGGCGGAGGCATCCTGCGGGGAGGGGAAAACCTGCGAGGGGGAGGGCGCACTGTGGGAGCGAGCACAGCTGTGACTGTGATCTCCTGTCCGTCAATCTGACCTGAGGGAAATATCCAGGAAACCAGACACTGAAGGTTTGTTATTTGAATTTATAAAAAGGGAACTTTCATTTCAGCGTTCAGGAGGAGAGCCACAAACACAAACACACACACACACGTTCATCCCTACACACTCTTTGAACGTCTCTGCTGCAGTCACTCTTTCATCCAGTTCACGTCGTCGCTCAACAAATCGGAACACTCAACATCCCCGCCCCACACTCACCTCCATCCATGTGTTTCAGGGCTTTCTCGGCCTCCTCGGGCGTCTCGAACTCCACGTAGGCGTAGCCTTTGGACAGGTGAGGGTGGACTCGGTTCATCGGCATGTCAATCATCTTGATCTTGCCGTAGGTGGAGAAGATCTCCTGGATGTGATCCTTTGAAAGTGGGACATTTGCCGTTACATTCAGACCGTTCTTTCTGTATCGAGTTAGTAGAATCAATTCCAATTTTTTTTCATAAAGAGAATTATGTGTAAGAGCTGCTTCAGGTTGTTGTCATGCAAGCGCACAGCCAGTGTTTCTCTGCCCAGTAAACACGACATGGGGCCAAAGATGCATCGATGTCGAGTCTTTATGTAATGTTCTTTTTATTATTAACACTGGTGAGGATTTTAGTGTTCTTGTAAAAGGAGAAAAATGAAATAGTATCTTATATGAACACCTTTCAGTGTCACACATTGTAATATCAGAATCTGTTTTTATTGTTATCTGCTGTGTGACATTCATTAACCGCATTAAAAACAATCAAAATCTGAGTCTCTACTTATTCCTCGACAACAGGTTTACAAAAAAAAAAATACAAAAAAAGAGAAAGAGAAAAAAAGGATAGAAGACAGAGGAAGAAGAGAAAGGAAAAACAAACAAACACATGAGCAGGACTCCAGTATAGAGTGTAAATGTGGAGAGGATGTGTCCTCTCACAACCTGATGTAGAACATGAGGTCAGCACTGAGAGCTCCTTGCTGCGCTTGTGATCAGCAGATCCATTTGAACCTTCACCTTGATAACATTTCTGGTGAGTCTGCCGAGGTAGACCTTGGTGGGTTTTGGTGTTGGGCTCCTTCGTCGTCGGTCCCTGTCGTCCTTCTTCGCTGATTTTGACCTGGAAGGACATTTCAATATCAGTTTTCTTCTGATCATTCATGAGATCGTCTAACCCAAAATTTCAAGTTCGGATTCCTTTTTGCTGACAAAGACTTTTACTTTGACTACAGTGTGAGGATTAAGGTTTGAAAATGTCCTCAGTAAATTTCACACAAAGTCTGATGGAACGGTTTGGCTTTTTAAAAATCAAAAAAACAAACAAACAGGATATCACAAGAGGCACTAATTCACTTTTAGCACAACTAGTAAAAGAATCCGTACTTTGATCGAGACCGCCGCCTGTTGTTGTGGCGCTGGCGGCTTGGGCTGGGTGAGGAGGACGAGGAGGACGAGGAAGACGAGCGGGAGCTGGATGAGCCTGAGGCAGAGGAGCTGGAGCCACTGGAGGAGCCTGAGCTCGAGCCTGAGCTGCTACTTGAACTGGAACTGAAATAACGTGAGACAGATGGAAAAATGTTCAAACTGGTTTGTAAACATCTTGACTCGTATTGACAGAAAGCTTTTGTAGAATCAGACTAATTCCAGACACATTTTCTAGATATAGTATCATTCAAACCTGGCAGCATGTAGTGATATTACATATTAAACATAATTATAATGTATGTATTACACAGCCTCTGACCTGCTGCTCCCACTTGACGCATTGCGCCGTGTGCGGTTCTTCTCTCGACCTCTGCCTTTTTCACCTCCTTCTTTTGCGGTGCCTGACTTCTCTTTACCGCGCTGCTTGCTTTTCTCCTCATCCTTCCTCTTGGTTGGGGAAGGCGCCCTGAGGTCAAAGATGACAAAATGTTGATTATCAGGCAATGGACAACACATTACAAACCATTTAAACATGCCAAACTAGATGTTTAGGTGTTTGTTGTGCAAGCTGTTGGTAAACAACACGATAAACATGCCAACTCAGCACAGATCTGAGAAACAGACGGCTAGGCATGAACGTATGAAAAACAATTCAATGTGCACTTTTTTTTAAAAAGATGTCTGACTGTTTAGAGAAGGGGTTCCCAAACTTTTCAGCCCGCGATCCCCCAATATAATGGTCTTAGAGACCACGGTGTCCGTGGAGGAGCATAAAACATTTGATATTGCCCACTATTAAACCTCTCTACAAAGTGGCATTAGAACACCACACACCATCGTATTTTTGTTTATATCATTTATAAATGACACCTGACCCCGACTTTGGGGACCATTGGTTTAGAGCCGATAAATCACAGAGACTTCTCCTCTTCATTTAAATATTTAGGAGCCTTTATTAGTTTATTTGACTTTATAAACTGTATATCACTGCCTTTCATTTCTACTTTCCGGTGTGTTAATTTATTAACTTCATCTGCTTAATCATTGATTCATAATGTGATACTGTTTTTGTTTACCTGATTGTTTATTTGCATTACTCATCTTTGATAAAGCCAATAATAATAATGATGATAATAGGGTACTAATACTGTGCACGCCTACTGAACATGTAAACAGCATACAACACAGACAGACTATGAAGCCACACTGTAGTTTGTTTGTTTGACTGTCTCATAACTGTTGTTTTATTATGACTGCTCACTTTGTCCTTCGCGATAATAAATTAAAACAGGAGCAATAGAACGAAAGCACATCAGTGAAATGAACCATTAAAATAATCCATGTGAAGGTTACAGTTGCACATTGACTTTTCCTGATTAGTCTCCAGTCCTGTCCAATGGATCAGAAGAAACACACCTGAACAGTCAGCAGGCCAAACACGTTAGCATGAGACAGCTAACACTTCTTTAGAACAAAAATAAAAAAAATAACCTGAACGTGAATCTTTAAAAAACAAAACTCTGCTCTCAATACGACGCCAATCGTATCCTTTTTGTCATTTCCTTTTAAATGCATGCACACTTTCCATGTAAAAGAATATCAACTTCAACAAATACGAGCTTCTACTCACATCTTTCCAACTCGGTCGCACAAAGACGACGTCACATGTCGGCTTAAGGTCAACCAATCAGAAGGCCAGATGTACACACGAGCCGTTAAGCAGAAAAAGGGAAATAGTTGCCCTCAGTTCGGACTGTAACGGCATTTCCTCGTCTTTTTTGCCGGTTATTTAAACCTTGTTGTTTCAGCTCACATGATTATTAGTTAAACACAAACTTTCGCTTGTCGTTCAATGAAAATGTCGCGGTTTTTTCCCCCGTTATTTTGCTCAGGTCAATCCAGGACAACACTGTTGACTACCGGGTGAAGTTGCCTTAGAGTTTAAGTAGAGGCAGCACAGATAACGGGCATAATGTTGTTACCGGCTGAATGACATCGCGTTTGCTTGTGGCCCGGTCAGGCAGATTTGGTATCACACGTGTGTCTTTAACAAGGAGAGTTGTTCATTCACTTAAACTGTTAAAACCAAACTTTTGTCGTTTTTTTGGTGTGTATATTTGCTGTGTGGAGCACAGAGGGAAGGACACTCTCCTCTGTCATAGCAACCCTCCTGATGTCCTCTGCAGGCAACTCGGAGCCAGATGAAACCAGCAAACCATCAGCTGGTGCCAGGACACTTGCCTTGACTGTTTGCTCTGCTGCCATTGGTGGCACCTTCCAGTATGGATACAACATCTCCATTATCAATTCACCCACCAGCTACATCCAGGTTTTCATCAATGACACCTACAGGAAGCGCTGGGGCGTTGGCCTGGAGATGCCCCAGGTAACACTCGTGTGGACTCTGATAGTGTCAGCTTTCTCACTGGGGGGTTTTCTTGGTGCCCTGTTAGCAGGACCTCTGGCGGTCCGCTGCGGAAGGAAGAACTCGCTGCTTCTGAACAACTCCTTCTTGTTCGCTGGTGCTCTGCTCGTGCTGACGTGCAGGGTGGCTGGATCCTTTGAGATGCTCATCTGTGCTCGTTTTCTGGTGGGGATTAACTCAGGGGTCAGCATGAATGTTCAGCCCATGTATTTTGGCGAAAGTGCCCCGACACACCTCCGAGGAGCTGTCGCTTTTTCATCTGCTGTTTTCACTGCCTTTGGGATCTTCTTGGGTCAAGTTGTGGGACTCACCGACGTTCTGGGTGCGGAGCCTCTTTGGCCCTACTTGCTTGCTAGTAATGCTGTGCCTGGGATGATCCAGCTTCTTACCTTACCCTGGTTCCCTGAGAGCCCCAGGTACCTTCTCATTGACCGAGGTGACAGGGAAGCGTGCGTCAAGGCGCTTGAAAGGCTTCGCGGTGGGGAAGTCCCGGTCATGGAGATGGACGAGTTGCTTCAAGAGCAGCAGCTGCAAAAATCTACAGCCTTAAATTGTGGATCTGAAGCTTCCTCAAGGTCGCCCTGGTCCCTGTTTAAAAGTCCTGACCTGCGGTGCCAGCTCAGAACGGTCATGGCAGCCAGTAGTGCCATGATGCTCTGTGGCAATGACTCCATCTATTTCTATGCTTCTTACATCTTCCTCGAAGCAGGGATCCCTCCAGAAAAAGTCCAGTACATCACTATTGGAACAGGGGCGTCAGAGTTTACGTCCTCCATACTGAGTAACCTGCTGATTGAACGTGTCGGCCGCCGGTACCTTCTTGTTGGAGGGTACTGCCTTATGTCCTGCTGGGCTTTGGTCTTCACTTTAGCGCTCACTCTACAGAGCCGCGGGGTAGCTGGCATGCCCTACCTTAGCATGGCATGTGTTTTTGCCTACATCCTCAGCTTTGGCTTGGGCCCGGCAGGGGTGACTGGAATCTTGCCTGCAGAAATATTTGACCAGGCATCTCGACCGGCAGCTTACATGGTTGCCGGCTCGTTTATGTGGATCAGCCTGTTTTTGGTAGGAATGCTGTTTCCCTTTATAGTCAGCTACCTGGGAAACTTCTGCTTTCTGCCATTCTTTGCCGTGTGTGTGGTGTCGTCATTGTTCTTAGGACTTACCTTACCAGAAACTAAGGGTAAGACGCTTTCTGAGATTACTGCAGAGTTTGATCAAAAGAATGGAGTGAAAAGAGAGAGTCAAGACATGCAGCTTGATGACACCATTAGGGACCAGTACAAGTTGGGCAAAGCTTGCTCCTTCAATTCCCTCACACAAGATCCTGACCAAGAACCCGACCGAACCAGTAATGTGTGAAACTTGAGGTCAACCAGCTGTAGGTGTAATTGAACACATAATAGTGCCTTTGTAACAGCTTTATGCACTGTCAATCTATCCAGAGTTTCCTTTTTATGAAAGCTGGTCAACGTATCGTCGTAGTTTGGTCACACATAGGGTTGCAAAATATTGGACATTTTCAAAGTTGAAAACTTTCCATGGGAATTAACAGATTTCATGCAAGTGCACTTGAATATGCTCGTCCTCCATCACATGCACGTGGCACACTGCTTACTGCAGAGCTATTGAGGCCACGCCCCCTACATGCACTGTGCTTTCCCATCACATGCACAGATGAGTTCACGAACCCTTAAAATGTTTTTTTGATTGTAATATTATGCATGGGTGTCTGCTTAAAACAAAACAAAGTGTTTATATTTATGCTTGGATATGATGCAGTTCAATAAAATTGTTCTCAATTTCCAGTGAATTACCATAAATTCCCATAATTCCCATGGAAAGTTTCCAATTTGGAATATTTCCAAAATTCCCAAGTTTAACTTCAATGGAATGTTAACGGAAATTTACCGGAAACTTTCCACCCCTTAGCAACCCTAGTCACACCTTTAATGACCCTGTGTTTAAAGATGAAACATTCTTTTATACATCTACAGCTCCATCCATTTACAATTTCAAACAAAACAAAAACATAATTTCACAGCATTAACCACAGCATAGTCCTAAAAAAATTATCCTGTCCCTAAAGTTGAAAATATTTCATCACATGTATGAACTGGTCCTTGCCCGTCTATTCCTGTGTCACATACTTCAAAAAGGAGGGGGCGTGACACGTGGCAGGAAAATAAACATCAAAGACTGGCAATCCACAGTCAAGTTTATACATCATGATGAAGTCAACAGGCTACATTTGTGTGGAGGTGCATGTCAGCCAGGCCAGAGTGTCGAAGAATAAGTCATGCATGGAAGTGTAATGTATGTTGTAATATATCTTGTGAAGACAATACAAGGAGTAATTACCTTAAATGTAGCTGCATACTGTAACTCCTCGTCTCTCTCCTCAGCTCGTCCTGTGGAAAGATGTTTGCCAGTGGGTTATACTGTATTTAAAATGCATATAAACCAAAGGGTTGCCCACTCTAAACCAAATGTTGCACTATTTATATAACAGGCCTTATGTTTTCTGATTAGAACCAGTGTACTGTGTGTCCATTGATCCATTGCTTGTGTACATCTCCTTTTTAGTGAACAAAGAAGGAAGGCTACCTCTTTAAACTATGGCAGGTTTTTTTGTTTGCATTCTGCCGAGTTTATTTCACCAGCCGCTGTTAATTGTACTTGATTATTTATTTTATAAATGGAAAAATTAGTTTATAAGTTGTACTTCCACTCAAAGTGTTTATTACCAGCCATTTAACCAACTGTAAAACGTCCTCTTCAAGCACTAGATCTGTCAAAGACGCAGCTCTGAAAAACAGCCACAAGGTGTCACTATAGGCTCCCTTTTTGTGTTATAGTATAATATAAAAATATGTCTGCTTGTAAAGTATGTAGCTCGAAAAGATCAGAGCCATGATGGCACACCTTGTCGATTGTAACTGTATTTTTGTACCTGTTTATTTCTTACGTTTTCATTGGATGTTTTTGCTGAAGGATGTTTTTTTAATTTTTTTTATTTCTAAATTATTAATCCATATAGCCTCTATTATTCCTGAAATGTCTATGAAAACTTCATGCTGGATCTCATGCCAAAAATGCTGTGCACTATGTGGAATACGACTGATTAATTGTCACTGTGTGAAGGTGCCATTCAAAAAGCATGTGTCGACAATCCCTGTATCTCGCTGTATGATCCTCAGGCTTTACTTTTCTGTACTGAATTTATATTTTGCACACTGCAGTAATTTAATTAATGACATTTTTAGAACCTATGCTCGTACAAAAATAAAGCTGACCTACACCATCGTGTGTCTTTGGTTTTCCGGTTTGTTGGATTGATTCTGCTTTTCTCGTAACTGCTGTTTTAATTACATTAAGTCACATCACTTAGGCTCACTTGCCTCTGGCACTTTAATCCATTCATTCCTATTAAAACTGTTAGTGTAATGCTGTTTATCTCTGGGAACCTCAGCAGTGTCAGTCAACATCTCCCTGTGAAGTGGGTGTAAGTGTAACTCATTTACATCATTTTGACTTAAAGCTGTTTTATTTCAACTGCAACTAAAAAACAAGTTACAGGATTTTTTTTAAAGAAGAAAACTTGAAATATATAGTGGGGTTTTTTTCTCTTCTTTTTTTTTATTATTAAAAAGACCCCTATACAAGCTCAAGTCCATTGACCATTTACAATTACACAGGGTGATTTGTTTAAAAATGTAATGTCTGCTTATAAAGTATGTAGCTCGAAAAGATCGGAGCCATGATGGCACACCTTGTCGATTGTAACTGTATTTTTGTACCTGTTTATTTGTTACGTTTTCTTTGGATGTTTTTGCTGAAGGATGTTTTATTTCTAAATTATGGATGGATTTGTCCCAGTTTTGGGGATGGCAGTACTGACTTCTGGGGCCTTATGACTTTAAGGGCTATATTACATTTTTGCTTTTTGTTGACAAACCAGTGGAAAGGTGGATGTAGCTGTTCATTTCTTTCTGCTCTGGACCTTACATATATTAAATAGTGCGTTTTGTGTCTTTCTCCTGAACTGACAGAGTGCAGGTTTCCTCAAGCAACCACCAGTAGGGAGTTAGGAGTATTACCTTCAATTACACTTCCTAAAGAGAGGTGAATATGTGCACTTGAGGAATATTAGACAAGGGAATTGAGCTCTAAAATAATTTCATGGGCTGAAAAAAGATATCAGATCTTAAGCACATGGGCAAAAGAAACTAAGGGCTGTATAATAAAGCTGTCTGAGAGCTGTAGCTTGTGAATGAACCTTTGCAACAAAACAGACTGATGACGCTATTAAGAAGCAGACAGCCGGTCACAGTGGAACTGCTGCAGAGCTTTATCACAATTGTTTTTGACGCAGGCTGGTCTGTACCTATGATATGAGTAGACGGCATGAAATAGAGTTTTTGTTACTGTTTTATAACTGGGCGTACAATTTAAGGGTTCTGTTCAGGCGAATATGGTGACAAGTTGATGTAGAATTATTGCCTTGTCTGTCTTCCTCATTCTCTTCCTCAGCGAGAATTCATTTCCTGTAAATGAAGACCATCAGGATTTAAAATGAGGCGCCTGGCAACGCTAACGGAAGATGCGAGCTGTCATCAGCTCAGCATAATAAAAAGTCCATCACCCTAATTGTGAATCAACTGCACTCAAATAGAGCCATATTATTCTCTGGAGCAATAATAGTCTTGTACACATCACATCAGCACAGAATTTCATACGACCAAATATGGCTCTGCCCTTAAGGATGAATTTGCAGTTTGGTATCTTGCCCCAGGGCACATATGCTTTGTTAAGTGCGCGTCTCCCATGAGCAATATGTGTCTTGGTCCAGGACACTTCTGCGGACTACTAGTGACAAAGGACCAACACTTTCACTTAACTCATAAATGTCGAAGCTGCAGTTGATAAAACGTGATGACAGGGCGGCTGTGGCTCAGTGGGTAGAGTCATTGTCTCTCAACCGGAAGGTTGAGGGTTTGATCCCCAGCTCCTGTGAGCAACATGTCCGATGTGTCCTTGGGCAAGACACTTAACCCTGAATTGCTCCCCCTACTCTGTCAGGGTGAATGCAGTTCGCTGCTCCTGTGGTCGAACGCTTGGTGCGCTAATTGCCCCACGGGGATAAATAGAGTTTCAAAAAAAAAAAAAAAAATGATACTGGAAGAGGACGGAGTTCTGTACTTTTAAGAGTAGACTGAAAACATTCCTTTTTGATGAATAATAATAATTCATCAAGAGTGTCTCAAAGTGCTACAGTACAGGTTAAGATGAAGCTTCTAGTTAGGGCAGACACTGTGTGGTACATCTCCTAGTTATGCTGCTATAGGGGTTAGACTGCCGGGGGACCTGGCACCTTGAGCCCTCTCTCTCTCTCTCTCTCTCTCTCATATCCTAGACTGCACATCATTGTCTTGAAATCTTCATGTACCATGTAATTTACCAACCATATACAGTATGTTCCTGGGAGCTCCCGAGTGCCCTTGTCTCGTAGGTTCCTACTGTGTGGTTAACGTAACTCGGCTTCGACCATTCATATTTACAGTCTCTGGCTGCCATCAAGCTTGTTTCCAATTTCAGCAGGCAGCTATTTTTAAATTTTTCTTAATAAAGACCTTAATGTTAGAAAGATACCGGGAAACACATTACACCATTTAGCAGACTCAGGGCCTCTGGAGCCCCCTGCAGTAACAGATGGAGGACGTCATTCAGGCTTCATCCATAAATACCCCCCCCCCACACACACACACACACAGACACAAACACAGACACACACATCCTATTTCTGTGGCTTGAAGAAGAAGTGCCATTGAAAATTGAATCATTATCATTTAGATCACAATCATTTCTCAGTCACCATTTCCATTACAGAAAATGATCCACGATGAGAAACTGATTGGATGGATTCATAATATCTCACAGAAGAGGACTATCAATCCATTTGATCTGTCTACTCAACTATATGTGGATCAGAGGAGCTGCTATTCAGTACGAGAAACAGATGACAGGTAAAGTAGGACTGGGTGTACAGTTACAAAATGTAATACAGCTATTTCAATGATGGTAAATGTACATTACTTGAGGAAATTTGCTGGGCATTTAGTGAATTTATATCAAGACATTACTCAACTCAACTCAACTCAACTTTATTTATAAAGCGCTTTTAAACAGCCATGGCTGTGACAAAGTGCTGTACATCCATGAAGAGCACAAACATAAAACACAAGTAAAACACTAACAGGGTTAAAACAATAAAAACAATAAAACACTAAAACAAGAACAGTCTCATGCTGGGTTAAAAGCCAAAGAATAAAAATGTGTTTTAAGATGAGTTTTAAAAATGTACCTCCAGGAGCAGCTGGTCAGCTGACCTGAGGCACCGGGCAGGAGTGTAGGGATGGAGCAGCTCAGAGAGGTAAGGTAACATTATACATGTTGTAATCATTACACAGCCTAAACTCAAGAGCACAATGGAGTATTCATCAGGTACAACAAAAAAGACTTGCATATGTTCTCATCGTTTATGATGGATGCATGATTAAGTAATTATTTATAACATGTTTGTCAAATTAACTTTTGGGCCATAAGCTATAGGTTTGAAGATACATTTTTTTGGGGGGATGGATGGATGGATAGACTGACTCAGCTCACAGTGCCAGCCTCCACCTACCAGTGGATTATCAACTTCCTGGCTGACAGGAGGCAGCAGGTGAGGCATCACATTCAGCACCTGGACAATCAGCACTGGCGCCCCCCAGGGGTGTTCTCTGTCTCCACTGGTCTTCTCCCTGTGGGCCCTTTTGTCAAACCTCTGAAGTTTTCAGACAAAACACCATCATCGTGCTCATCCAGGATGTTGACGATTCCACTTACAGGAGGATTGTGGAGCAGCTACAGTACCTCTCTGGTGCAGTCCAAAACCATCTGAAGCTGAACCCACTCAAGACTGTAAGGATTGCAATGGACTACACTACTCCCCTTCACTTTACTCAAGCACAATGTCTACTGTTGACACTTTCAGGTTCCAGGCATCTCCACAATCCAGGGACTTTAAGTGGACCTCCCGAATAGCACACCAAAAGGCACAGTCGAGGATGTACTATCTGTGCCAACTGAGGAAGTTCAACCCCTCTCAGGAGCTGCTGATCATGTTTTACACTGCCATAATCCAATGTGTTCTCTGATCCTCCATCACTGTCTGGTTTGGATCTGCAGCCAAACAGGACAGACACAAACGGCAAAGGACAATCAGGAGTGCAGAGAAAACAATTGGTGCCGACCTGCCCTCCATCCAGTCTAGGTAATATCACTGCAGACTCCGCTCAGGAGCTTAGTGCTGCCAGAATGATTCCACCCACTCCACACCTTGTAATTGAGGACAGTCTGGAAAAACACCACATCACAGCTAACCACTAATCATCTATCCATTGAGTAACAGCATGATGGCCACGATAGAGAACTCTGTAAGGGATGAGGAGGACTATATATAGCTGTGTTGTTGTGACAAAGTGAGGGCTGCAGACTGTTTTCTTTACACTTGTTCACGTTTTAAGACACATACCTTGAAATGCTGAAGAAAATCAAAATAGAAATGGCTGCAATTGTTGTGTCCTGCATCCCCAAGCAATCTAGGGAACATGACATTGTACATTGTCTCTTTTCTATTATCTAAAATGGAAATCATGGCTACATTTGGGTTTTCTATGGCGTTTACTCCTGCACATATAAGTAGCTCATAATAGGCCCCTGAAGTTTGTTGTTATAAATCCACATTGATCCTGCATTTGATCAGGTGTTTGAATCCCTCTATTTCAGCCCTGCTCAGAACAGACTGTTTCTGTCATGGTTTGTTTATGTTTCATCTTGTTTTAGTTTTCATTCTGTCCTTAGTGTTCTCTTTGTTTCCTAGTGTTGATTGTTTAGCTTGTGTGTTTTAATTCATAGTTTCATAGTCTTGTGTTTACTTTAGTTGAGTGTGTTTCCCTGTGTCCTCCTATGTTGTCTGTTAGTTTATTTCCTGTTTTAAGTCTAGTCTTTGGTGTTTCCTGTTTTATGTTGTACATCTGGTTTTGGTGGTGTCGGTGTTGGGTTTTACTTTGTACTTGTCCTCCAGTGTTCTGGTCTTGTGTTCTTTGTTCCTTGTGTTTCCCGCCTGTATGATTGTCCTCACCTGTCTGATTAGTCTCACCTGTGTCTGATTACCCCTGTCTGTAAAGTCTCTGTGTGTTCTTACCCTCTTGTCGGATCATTGTCTTTTGTCATGGTATGTGGTTTGTCTCCTTGCTCCTCGTGGTTTTTGGATTTGGGGTTTTTTTCTTTTTTGCTCTCTGGATTTACTTTGTTTTTTGTCACTCGTGTTTCGAGACGTTTTGGATTTAGTTTTTTGAGTAAGTTTTGTTTTGCCTTTTGTTAAATACATTTTGGTTTCTGCACTTGGGTCCTCCTCCCCCTGTTTTTCTGCCTGCATCCGTGGTAGTTTCTGTGTCTGTAACTTTAAATGTAAATGAGCTGTGTCTGACCACGCCCCTCTCTGAAAGGGCTTGGGTGGCTTGTGTTGTCTTGCACCATGCACTATTGTTCACCCTGAGAAAGCAGACTCAGAGAGCAGAACAAACACCTAGCTGTGGGAGTGTCATTCACCCAAGGGAAGGGTTGTTGCCCTTTGTGATGTCACAATGGGAAAAACAGCCCGTTTAAGCACACATTTTCTGAAAAGTGGAGCAGGAAAATACAAAGGGTGTAGACTTTTCTTATCATTTCTGGGTTTGTACACAGGCTAGAGACACATTAGTTTATGAAAAACCGTTAACTGTCACACTGAACCATCAACAAGGAACCCAAATGAACAACTCAACACTCTGAAGCAGGTGGTAAATCCATTTAATCCAAAAACAGGTCGGTGCACAGTAATCCAAAACAGAAAGGCAATGGAATCCAAAAAGGGTCAGGCAAAAGGCAGGTCAAAAAACAGAAACTGGTCAGATCATTTTAACAAGAATACAGCGCTGAAACAAAGGTCAAAGACAATACAAACTGGCACAGAATGAGGGAAACACAGACACTATGTACTGAAGGGGGGGCGTGGAGTTTACAAGACACAGGTGAGACACATCAGGTAATCAGCAGAGCGGGAAACACTGGGGGAAGGGCATGCAGCCAACAGACCTGAAACGAGACACAGGGTAAGTATCAAAGTAAAACACAAACGCGAGACATGAAACATGAGGGTAAACAGAAATAAACGGAACACTTAACCCTGGGATGTGATATTAATGAAAGAAGCAGTATTGGTATAATTGGCTTTTTCAGCAAACAACTGAACACCACAGGCCTCTGTTCTATGTTGTAGTTACAGTAAGTCGGCCTTTAATTATGTTGAAGATCCCCCTCAGGCATCCACAGGGACCCTTATTAGCTTGTGCTGCTCTTTTCATAATAGTACAATCCTCATTGTGCATTCAAAAGCCATATGCTAAGTCATGATAATCTTGCCAAATATTTTTTCAGAGCTTGAAAGAGGATTGGTGGCTTGTTTGGAATCTCATTAAGATCCATTATGATTTTCTAATTTAATCTGTAGTATATGTGCTTCGTGTTACAGTAATGGCAATGGATGAATAAAGCTTGATACAAATAGGACTTTTCATTCAATCTTTTTGCTGCTTGCTTGAAGCGAGTGTGACTCATCAACCGACCCGCAGCCGCTCACTATTTCTTTCCATGATCGGATAATTATCAGTAATGATGAACTGTCACCATTCTCTTTCAGCCTCCCTGATTTATAACGGTTTTATTTGAATAAATGGACCACTCTCAACATTTTTTTTTTTTTCCCGCTTAACAAATCTGCCACAGAACACCCCTTTAACATACACTAACAATAATCCTGAATTAAGACACTTAGTCACTGTGTAGACCCTTTTCCAGTATTACATGCATTGTAACGTATGATGTATATTTAATTGATGTATGTGTGTATAAGTCACAGACTCTACTCTGAGCCACAGCCGCCCAAAGGATGGAAAATGAAGGAACGAGAGCTATTTAACGTACAGCTATCATCATCAGAGTCATCCCCACTCTGCTGGCTTTATTACATATGGTATATAGGATTCCACCCACATAGAGTGTGATTATGTTTCACACCAGTAATGAATTTGATCAGGATTTGGCAGGTGAGCAGTGCTAATGTAAAGCCCTGAATAGACGTGTTGTGACTGACGTTTCCCTGTACGTCGGATGCTCTTGCCAACTAGGACGATTCGTGCTACAGACAGTCAAGGAGAGACATGCTGCAACAGTGGAAAAGATTCCTATTCAGAAACACATGCTGCATATTCAGAATCCAAATTAAAATGAACAAGCAGAGTTCCACAAAAAATGCAAAACTGAAATGTCCAGCTGCTGAACAATATGCTGCAGGACGCCAAATAAAAACCACTACCTTAAACTGCCTGCACATACAAATCCACATCCCCAGAAAAAACTGCCATAGACCCTGGAAAATGCCGCAAATCCAGTCATCGCCATGGGAGACTAAGAGTCGTGCAAAGAGCCCAGGGAGAGGCTAGAGTTAGTGCGCACGCCAGTGTGCGCCTCCTTAAAATTAGGAGGACCAAAATGTGTGGACTTTGCTAGTCCTTGCCCATACACTGGATGAGGTGCTTGTGACTCAGATAATGATGCTTTACCAGCCACTTTACCGAGGCTGTGTGTTCTGTGTGAGTGCCATCGGAAAGCCTAAAGTAGAAATCCAGCCAATTAGTCCCCAGCACACGCAGCAGCATCCAGGCACCACTGGCCTCGCATCACTTTTCTCGCAGGCTGTCTGAACCCTGTGTGTGGTCGGGGATGCGCGCACGATCTATCTTTGTCGCCGTGTGTGCGCGCCTACTGCAGACACACTCGGTCTCAGACACCCACATCCCCTCCTTTTCTGAGTCGTGACCACTTGTGTTCCTAAAATCTAATACACGGGTCATTGTGTGCTTGTGTGTGTTTCAAAGTGTGCGAGTATGGAGAAAGAGACAGATGCACTGATTTGGGATTTTACAGAGACTCTCTTTGTGAGTGTTTGTGTCTGTGTTTGAGTGTTTGTGTGTTTTATTCATTTTTGCTTGAGTCTTATCAACATTCACTGAATCTCATTTCCATGTCCACAAGATAATGCCACGCAGCAATAACTCTTTCATGTGATTGCGGCTGCACAATGACTTCATAATTTCCTTGTGACTCTGACATCCAAAACTGATGACACTTTTGCTGAATTATTATCATCCCTACAAACAGCACTGTGGAAAGAAGACTGACCTTTTAAACAGAGTGAGAGGTAACGATCGCTCAGCGGTGGTCTCTAAAAAAGCCTTTAGAATATCACATCTATAAATGTCATCATCATTGAACTCCGTGGAGCAGCATGCACACATTTCTTCTGTCTATATTTGATGAAGTTAAGGACTGAAACCAGTGTAAAATCTTTTTTTTGTTTTTTTTTATATCTCACATCTCCAGTCCACGATATTAATCAGCGGTGTGTGATCTCAAGCAAACAGCCTCACGAGGTTTGTCGGGGCATAATTATTTCTCAGATAGAATCTTTTCATTTTATTAAAGATGATTTCTCTCTCTTCAGTGTCATGCACTGGTAGTTGTTCATTTCTAGAACACAAACCACACGACCAAATTGTCATTGCCAATCCTTCTATCATTTTGTTTTAAGTCAATGTATAAGTCATTCTCTTTATCCTTAAGTTGGTACAAACTACAAGATAATTGGGCTGACTTTGGGCCTGATTCACCCCAAAATACAACAGCCAACAAGGAAGCAAGCTGACTGAAGCAGGAAGCACAGATAACATCACCATGACGACGAGAGCAAACGCCAAGCATAGAGTTAGATGAACATTATAAATTCAGGACAACTTGTCGGTTTGTGGCAACAACACGAGTGTTTATACGTATCCTGTAAAACAAACTGCAATTCAACTGAACAGGACAGGAGTTGGACCAACACTTTCCAGGCCATCCTTTATTAAAAAACGGGGAGTTGGTTGAATCAATCTGGCAGCACGAAGCTTCTGATCTCTAGATTCAGTAGCTTCTTTTATTGCAAATGTTGATCAATCAAACTATCTAAATCATTCTCTGTTCGTATAGCGTCTATTCATAACAAGAGTTATCTTAAGAGGCTTCACAAAAAGAGCAGGTCTATGAATAATCATGACGGAGTCTAATCGCCAAAGACATTGAATATTTATTTTTCCTAAAATGTTCAATGGATAATTTTAAGTTCTTAGTTTAATTGTCTCTTGCTTGAAATGACAAAATACCTTAAATTCAATCAAGAAGAAAAATCCCACTGCAGCAAATATTTTGTCGAGTTACTTCCGGGAACATCGTCTCTCGTTGATCGTCGTTGTGATACGACCTTAAATCCCCTTTTTCAAATCATTTGAAAGGTGTGCACGATGATAAAGCTGTATGAACAGTGGATCTGGTTTGGATGTTTTTGTCACAGACAAAGATTCCTCGTGGCTACCGACTGCCACTGCTCACCAAGGGATTTCTGTGTTCTTCCACATTTATATGTTGATTAAGTATATTGAAAAGAGAACAAAGATCTGTGGAGAGAGGACTCACTGCTGGGAACCTGAGCTACAAAAACAAAGTTTACAGCTGTGTTTTTTTAGGAAGAAATGCTTTCACAGCAAGATTGCAATTTCCAATTTCTGTTTGTGTCCTACCAGGGAACAAAACATGAATCAATGCCACTTTTACAGAGCATTAACAGTTTAAAGCCGCCATCCAACACTTTGGGGCATTGAATTCTGCCAGTATAATCAATTACTACCCGTAAGCAAAGATGTCATTACGTGGTTATAGGTGGCAATTGGTGGCTGTGGCTAAGGGGTTAGAGTCATCGTGTCTCAACCGGAAGGTCAAAGATTCGATCCCCAGCTCCCGCGAGCAACATGTCCGATGAGTCCTTGGGCAAGACACTTAACCCTGCATTGCTCCCCCTGCTCTGTCAGGGTGTATGCAGTTTGCTGCTCCTGTGGTCGAACTCTTGGTGCGCTAATTGCCCCACGTGGATAAATAAAGTTTCCACAAGCTTCCAGAAGCTGCTGACACTTTTTTATTCTACTGGGGTCAAATGACTTTAACATGCATGGAAAATACAAAAGCCACTTAATGTGTCAGAACACATACACCCTCCTCTGAACACCTTAGGGCCTTCAAGTTTGAGAGTTCAGACAAAATCAAACACAAATGTTCAATTAATACGGAGATTCAGTTTCTTGACTATTTAGTTTTCGAAAGAAAGAAAAAAGTTACTGAATTTTACATTTCTACTTAAGTCAACAGAGTTTATGAAACAGCTTGTGCATTATTCTCAAATATAATAAACGTAACTAATATCTGAAACGCATTGAATGAGTTGATGCTGTTGCCTCACAGCGAGGAGGTTGCTGGAATCACAGATGGACAGGAACTGTTCTGTCGCTGAGCATGCCTGGGGTTACTCCGGCTTCCTCCCCAGTCCACAGATGTGCTCGTTAGGTCATGAGGTGACTCTAAATTGCCTGTAGCTGTGAATGTGAGTGTCGCTGGTTTTCTGTCTCGACTCGTCTGCTGTGATCGGCTCCAGTCTCCTGCAACCCGTGTCGTGGAAATTCTCCTTTGTGAGGTGGAGAGTTGCTAAATCTCAGAAGAACTTCAGACTTCGGCGCTTGAATCAGATCTCTTTAATAACACGCAGCGTGGAGAGGAGGCCGCAGTCTGCAGCGTTCTCTCTCGAACCTTCACATTTCAAATCCTTATATGCAATCCAGAGAGGAGGCTACCTTACAGTGACAAATGGTGATCTTTACATTATAATGATACTTTGAAGTTACTGTATCCTGTCCTTCTGGAGACAGTGACTCTTTGCTGATACTGAAATGACATCTGTATTTACATTTGTATGGTGTCTGAGAAAGAGGATGCTCTCCTGTGGCTCTCTGGCACCTCTGTTCTTACAGACCATTTGGTGGCTCCAGGAAGTCTATGTAATTTCTCACACCCGGAACCTGGAAAGCAGTACAGAAAATAGATGAATCTTGTCAGGGCATATTTGCGTCTTTATTTTTTTTGGTTAGTTGTGAACATAATTAAACAATGTTTATTCTCTGAAGCTCTTCCTGAGTGGTGTCACAGTTCAGGAAAAACAAAGAAGACCCATTACAGAACCAAAAATAAAGTATGTACTTAATCAAAAGGGCAAACAAAAAGTTATGATCAAAAGCCACAAGGAGAAAGTGGTAAAGTGACGTCCGACACAGACCGACAACTAACATTCAACATGTACGACAATGATCGGTCAACAAGACGGAGGCAACACTGAGACTAAAAAGACAAAGTGGTAACAAGACGCAGGTGAAGAAAGTGAGGGCAATCACACTGGAGGGAAAGGCACAGAGGTGGGATTCAACACAAGAAACACTGAGGACAATCATAAAATAAATCCAGAAACACTGAAGACAGAGAACTCGAGAAGCGAGGATAAGAAATTACAAAAAAAAAAAAAAAAAGGACACACTGAAGACGAAACTAGACAGGATAAATAAAAACAAGAACACTTAAACTTTGAAAATGACAAGAAATACAGAACTAATAAATCAGAATCTTGACAAGTGGGCTGAAATTGGTCTGATAGAAAGTTCTCTGAAGAAGCTTTCAAAGAGACCATATTGGCCAGAACACTATATGAAAAAGTCAACAATAATCGCCTGTTAGGAAACCGACCGGCTGCCATTGTTGAAGTAGGTCAAGATTTATGCCTCACAAAGGAAAACTAGCAAATCATTTTAAATGGAGGTATTATGTTCATACAAATGAAAAGTAACAGTAACCCTAACCCTTAAACTCGGAGACAAAGGAAACAGTATGTGAGGAAACTGCTCAGTTTTGGGACCACTTTCAATTGATGCTGTATTGTCATTAGCAAGGCAAATATAAGAGGACATTATGAACGTGACACAGACAGAAGATTTTTACCTTGAAACAATCAGGGCGGCTGAGGCTCAGTTGGTCAGTCGTCTCCCCAGTTTTCAGACTGTTTAAGCCTGGATGATTTACTGGCAAATGAACACTTTCTTACAAACAGCAGCATCTATCTCAATATCCTTCCCCGCATATGGATTTTAAAACATCAGTTCTTCTTCATTTAGCCTTTGTGTCATCATTATCTCTCTCTACATTTTCACAGTGCCTCCTCCTTTAATGTCTAATTGTCTGTTTATGAGCTACACGTCTCGCAGGCTTACTTTGCCTCCTCCTCACTCTCTGAAAGTCTGATCTTCTTTTCCTGACTTTGGGAAAACTTTAAATTGGAATGCTTCACAGCGAGCTTTATCGAACGGATAGTGTGGAGGTGGAGTGAATCCAAGCGTTAAAAATAGAACAACACTGACTTCACAGAACAGTTTGCATTAGTGTAGAAGGGTTAGGCGACGTCAGGAGGTGGGTTCAGGCAAAATTCTGAGAGGTACTTGACAGAGTCTTCTCGCTCACTTCATGCTCAGTGCCATTGTGTTTCTCCTCCTCACACTTGTTAAACCATGGGGGTGTTCTGTGATGCCATCATCCTTTGATTAATGGTTAAAAGAGCTTGTGTAGGTGGTAATGATTTCTTCTGATAAAGCCTACATTTGCATCTTCCGTCCACTTTAAGTGTAGAATATGATTAACCTTCCTTTATCAATTTCTATAATATTAAAATGTTCATAAACATTTCATTCCTCTCTTAGTTTGTATGTTTTGTTGTAATAATTGTAGTAAAGCTTTTTTTTAAGGGTATTGTTAAGCCTTTGTGTGTCATTGTTGGATTGGGTAGCTGAAGAGAGACAGGAAATGTTGGGAGGAGAGAGCACAGGATGTCACAAATAGTCCATTTATAGTCCAGGCGAGCTGATGTGTTATACTGTTCTTTCTGCAAAGCATTGGCGTGTGTGTGTGTGTTTTTTTTTTTTTTAGATTCCATCATCTGCAGCTTTATTTCCAAATATGTGTGTATTGAGTAAAGTCATGGTGCGAACTACGGGGGAGCCAGGGAGGTCTCAGCCCCCCTTAATGGGACATGAGCTCCCGTGGAAATATGATTTGTGGAATTTTGGGGGGTCACTTAAATATTGGCAAAATGCTGTTTTTCCCATGGTTGTCCTTTATTTTATTATTATTATTATTGTTATTATTTTGTATTATCATAATGATGGATCATGTGTAGAATTAGACTATTGTTGATGTATGATTTGCGCATCACTATTTCACTTTAATAAAGATGCCGGCCTGTATGCAGTTCTTGTCCTCACCATTCATGCGTGGGGGCGCTATGCCTTAAACGTCACTTTAAGTCAGACATCGTAAACGGAAAAAAGGCGCGCTGGACCTTTTGTGATTGAGCCGCTGAGTTTCGGAGCTATCTGTTTGACATTTTGACGGCAAAACATGAGCAAAAGAAAACAGGGAAACCTGCTCGCCAATTTCGGCTTCACAAAGAAATCGAAGACAAATGACTCTGAGGAGCAGCAAGAGGCGAGTCCCTCGGCAGATGCGAGGTTCGACACCGCTGCACCTGAAGGGACTGCTGCCGCCGGTGAACGCCCGCCAACAGCCGGGCCCGGGGTGACCATGACAGAGGCTGGAGATGAAGTTAAAGACAGCTCAGAGGTCTGGACCAGCCAGCAGTGGAGAGAATGGAAGTCCCGCAACATCTGGTTGTTTATTAAGGACGGGAACTTGGGATGCACAATTTGCAGAGATACAAAAACTCTGTTGCTTTCTGAAAAGGTAATTGGCAAGCACTTATCAGAAGAGTGGATTAACGGAGATGTAAGCAGCCACACACAAAAAGGGTTGCGCAAAAAAATCTATAAACATAGTGATAGCATAGCACACAAAAGGGCAGTTGAAGTGACAGAAACCAAGCAAAAGGATATTCTGCCAAACTACTATTCTGCCAAGTACTTGAAATCAATTCAAAGTTAATAGAAGAAACGGCAGCTTCGTTCAGATCGGCCTATATGGTAGCCAAGGAAAGGCTGGCTTATAAAAAGCTCCCTCCTTTAATGAAACTACAGCAGCTTAATGGCGCAAAAGTAGGCACTGTTCATAAATCAGATAAGTCATGTGCTGAGATAATAGGCCATATTGCACAGCATATGCGGATGAAGTTAGTCTCAAACGTGAAAGAGATCAATTCAAAAATCAGCATAACCATTGATGAGAGCACGGTGCACGGACGCACATACCTCATTTTATATATGCGATGTGATGTGAGTGGAAATGGAGACGTGGACAATGTATGTTTAGACATTACAGAACTGACCCAAGGCACAGATGCGGAATCCATTTACAACAGCTTGAGACAGAGTTTGCGCCAAGCGGGATTAGATGATGAGTTTTTGAGGAGCAACCTCATCAGCATCGCCACAGATGGTGCTGCAGTTCTCACCGGCAAAACCACTGGACTGATTGCGAAGCTTAAACATGACTTTCCAAACATTCACTCCATACATTGCCTGGCCCACCGCCTCGAATTGGCTGTCCATGACTCTCTCAAAGAGGTTGCAGGATGTAACCACTTAGAGTTTTTCATCTCCAAGCTGTACGCTCTGTATCACCAGTCCACAAAAAACGCACGATTGCTGGAGGAAGCGGCTGCAGATCTCAACATGCACATTTTGAGAATTGGGCAGATTTTCACCATCAGGTGGGTGGCTAGTAGTTTTAAGACTGTAAAAGCAGTCTGGAATAACTACCCTGCCTTAGCACGCCACTTTAAGACAGCAAGCGAGGATACAGCTCGCAACGACACCGAGAGGAAGAAATTCCTGGGGCTGCACAAACATCTCACACACTCCGGGTTTTTAATGGATTTGGCTTGCATGAAAGACATCCTCCGTGAGCTGCAGGGTCTCTCATTGAAACTTCAGCGGAGAGACATGTCACTAGTGGATGCCACTCGCCAGATTCAGCAGACTACTGACGTACTGACGGCCATGAAAGAGAGTGGCGGTAAATCCACACTGAAAGCTGAACAGCGCACATCCATGGGCCTGTTTAAAGGCGTTCAACTTGTTGAGGGAAGGGGAAAAATCTACCAGCGTCAGTTTTATCAGTCTGTGATTGACGGCCTTAAAAGGCGACTGCCGGAATCAGACCTTGTCCACATGTTATAACCCCTGGATAGGCACTTCTGGCCACAGGACCGCAATGCATTGACCCTGTATGGAGAAAATGAAGTACGGACACTTGCTAAAAAACTCAGTGAGTCAGCTAGAGAGCACCAGGCAAAACATTGGAAAAGCTTTGTACAGCAAGCAGAACATATCTCCCCACCTCATCAGAGTGTGAGAGGGGGTTTTCTGCCGTCAATGACACTGACAGCAAAACCTGCAATAGACTGCGCGAAAACAGCCTCTCATCGCTCCTTTTTGTGGATCTTAATGGACCCCCATTAGAGAGGTTCGACCCAACACCCTTCATCAAATCCTGGATTAGATCAGGACATCGCCTGTCCACATCCTGGGCTTCTGGACCAACAGCAAAGGTTGCTGATCCCAGGCCTGTGTGGTCGCTTCTGTTCTAAGGTAAGCGCTAATCTGTTGGCCTATAAACTGTATTATTAATTGTTAGCACTGTGATGTTGGTTATTGCATTAAATGCTGCACATTTTTATAATGATTGCGGACATTATTACATTGGCGGGCGTTACACAGCCTGGCCGATTTAAAAAAAAAGTTTTTAATTATGATGGTCGTGTGTGTTTCGTCATTGATTGGTTTGTTGATTTGTGTTATAGTATTTCAGAGGTGATTTTGCGCATGTTGATGCGGACTTGATCTCTTGTAGACAGGCTGACTTGTTTTGGTTTTGATTTAGATTTGATTAATTGATTATTTGATGCGTGTGTGGAGGTTGGATGTGATATATGCTTACATGTGCTGACATAAGGCAAGCAGATGTATAGGCTTGAAATAATGGATGTTTGGTGAAAGTCCTCACTCTGAGGCACGCGCGGAGCCCGCCCCCGATATAAGTGAGCCCCCCCGGCAGCCGCGGTATAGTTCGCACACTGAGTAAAGTCATTAATCATGCTGTAATGATATCAACGAAATAAACATTCTCATTTATGGAAGGTCTCTCCTTCTTTTCCTTCTGCATGTTCTACCCAGGTACCACCCTCGTTTTCACAGCGCCAGTAGTTGAAAATGCATCGGACCTGTGGCACAGAGAGGGCAAGTCTGGGCAGTCGGGACCTGCTTGTCCGCAGTCATAATGTGAAGATGGTTGTAGATTCTTTGTTATTCTCATTCTGGTTAGACTCATTACGTGACTACAGATAACCTGTCTCTCTCTCCTCTTGTGAGATATGTTCATGCAGGGATCATGCCATGCAGATTGTGGATGGGACGGTTACATCAAGTGTTCATGAGGGTGAGAGTGGGCGGTAGCATATGAGGGGCTGACTGTGAAGGATTTGGCACCTGTCGCTGTCAGATGGCCTCGACAGCATGAACCTGAAAGCAGGCGACGTGCCAGGGCTCATCTCAGTAGAACAGGCACCTCAACAGCGTCCTGCTCATTTCTTTGCTGGATTTTTTTTTTTTTGCTGCCAGTGACTTACCAGCCAGTACTCTGCCCACGGGTTCCAACACTGTACTTACAAGACTTTAACACATTATGAAAAACAATATAATATAACAAAAACGATTTCAGAGTCAGACTGCAAGACTTTATGCCTGTTTAGCCAAAACAGCCTTTTGAAGGTCTTCTTTAGATCAACAACTTAAGTTCTGACCTCCAGTAAACCCTATGCTGCCGTTCACAGCCACTCTAGTCAAAGATTGTATTTCTGCAGTTTTTGTTCTCCTGTTATTGATGTACAGCTGCTCAGGGATATGCACCACTGCGCTCATGTTGACAAAACGGATCCAGTTTCTACACAACATGTTCAGTCTGGTTGAGGTTGGCTCTTTATGGCCACCATTGGAGTTCATTCAATGTCAAACCCACAAACTAAGCACTATGAACTTTGAGCTCTGCTTTGTGCACAGGAACACTGTCATGCTTGAACGTGAAAGGGCATTTCTATTACAGTTGCCAGAAAGTAGTACCCCCAAACGGCTAAAACTATTCTTATTCAGTACACTGAAAGTAAAGTGCCTGGCTCAAAGCCTGGAAATAATGGCCTAGATGATTATCCCTCTTCATCCAACCGCACAAAGAGGAAAAGATGAGCTATCACTGCAAGGAACGTGTTTTAACTGCCCACCGGTCCAGCTGTCCATGCTTTACACAACCCAGGTAATGTCAGGTTTGCTTGGAAAAGGGCAAATAGTAGGCCTGAAATTTCCCAAAAAATACTTCAAATATGGGATCCAATGCTGTGCGTTGTTCACCACCTTTTGGACATCCCTCGTGCAGGCGCGAGGAAAGATTTGGGAGGAAGGAAAAGGGATTATCTTGCAGAATTAATCCCAGCACCTTTTTGAATGATCTTTTAGAAAATGCATCTGCCACACGTGTCGTACACTCAGTGTCCGTGATGGAAACTTGAATGTCAAAGACTACTTTCACAATCAATCCATCTACAAATGTTAAACCTGCAGACAGGAAGTTGGCGTAACAATCATCTGTGACCTTTGAAAAAAGTATTCCAAATAACATTGAGCCATGTTTTGATCATCTAAGGAGCATTTCAAAAATGACATACCCTCTCTGTTGAAAAGGTCACACTTTCTAACACATTTTGGTTGTTATGTGTGTTATTTATTGCTCATCATGTCTTCAGTACAAAATGTAGATAAAGCCCTGTGTTCAGCCTCTCTTCTTCTGGTTTATGTCAACGCACGAGATACTTTAATGATTCAAAATGCTCAAGTTAAAAGTTATTCAGGGCATTTAGCTTTAGCCTTAATTACTTGCTAATGAGTGACAAAAGGTTATCTCTATCTGTGTCCATGGCTACCTGATCTGCATGGTTACCCTCGCTTTTTTAATCTTCCTTGTTTACATATTAACCTTGTCATAAAAAACATTTTTTTTTTTTTTTTTTAAGTTTTATTTTTGGCCTTTTTGCCTTTATTGATAGAGGGAGGACAGTGGATAGAGTCGGAAAGGGGGAGAGAGAGTGGGGAGAGACATGCGTGAGATGGGCCACAGGCCGGACGCGAACCCTGGCCGCCCGCGCGCGAGGACTGAGCCTCAATACGTGGGGTCGCGCGCACTGCCGCTGCGCCACCGGCGACCCCCATAAAATAAAAAAAAAAAAAAAAAAAAAAAAAAAACCATTCTTGACAGTGTTCAGTAGTTTTGCAGTCAAGACCACACTCACCAGAGATCAGAGTGAGTCAAGACAAAGACATTTAGGGATTGGTCATGATCATCTTATGTGGCGGGGTCCTGTCACTCACTACGAACTGTAACTCTGGGAAGGTTGTGACCGTAACCCGGGGGGTAAAAATAAAATGATTCATTAATTAAAGTTATTTGTTCTTTTAGAAAGAGGTGTTTTCCTTCTCAGTAATGACGTGGATCAACAGCAAATTCTTTACCAGTCTTGATTCAAAATCTGGAGCCCACCAGTCTGGGACAAGACCATGCAGAAACCTTCGACTCCAGGATGAGGATCCAAGACCTCCAAAAAGACATCTCAAAAGACCGATTTTGTCACATCCCCAGGTTAAGTGTCTGTTTATTTTCTGTTTTTCCTCATGTTTCATGTCCTGTGCTTGTTTACTTGTTACTCACCCTGTGTCTCGTTTCAGGTCTGTTGGCTGCATGCCCTTCCCCCAGTGTGTCTCAGCCTGCTGATTACCTGATGTGTCTCACATGTGTCTTGTTAACTCCACCCCCTGTTCAGTATTTAATGTCTGTCTCCCCCTCACTCTGTGCCAGTTCGTCTTGTCTCATTGTAGCAGCGTCCCAGCAATTCTAGTTATCTGATTCTTGTTCTGACCCCCGTTGTGTTTTTGGATTCCCGTTTTTGCATGTCGATTTTGTACCTTCGCTTTATTGGACTGACTACCGTGTACCGAACCCTGCTTGGATTAAACGTTTTTGAGAAACTGTTTTTTGCCTACCGAGTCGTGCATTTGGGTCTCTTTGTGTGTGTTCGTGACAGATTTCCTAGTATTATAACTCTGAACACAATGTTCAGAAATTAAGTTCAAGTTCTACACTCTCACTCTACACTTTATGAACAATTGGCTGCTGGAAAAATCGCTCATTCTAGTATTTTTTCACCAAAAAATGGCCCAGCTGGTGGCCCATTATGTTTTCTGTGGTGTCCTGTTCATTGGTACTTCAAATCCCAGATCTGAGTGAAATGACAAGTGGTGGTCATATAACTGGTGGTTATTACTTGTTTTAAGCAAGTGACTACTCGGTATGAATCAAACATAAACATGAAGCTCTGTAGCATGAACCAGAAGGTCCAAACTTTATTGCAAAGAAGAATTTGTCCCTTGAGACTTACCGTAGCTTCTGTAAAGCGGTTGTTGTTATCCAGCTCTGAATTAAGCCGAAGCTGTGGCTGGAGAAGTGTACTTTTTATTATGTTTATTATTTTTTTAACCAAGTAAATTCAGTTAGCTGAACCCAATTTTGTTTATACACATATAAGGCTAACTGAGTTTACCTATTGTAATGCAGGTTGCAAAACCAGTATACAAACCCCATTTCATGGGACAATTGTTAGTGTATTACACTGTTTTGTTGTGCTGCCCGACACATTCTGTCCCTCCAACAGGACTCCCTCTGGAGCTGCACTATCAGTACAAATGGTCTGGTTGTTTGGATGGACTGTGAGCTGGCTTGCTCCCAAAAGAGCGGGGGAATAGACGGGACAGCAAGCTGCTGGTCTGGGTGTGACAACATAAAAACTAAGCTTGCACTCACACACACACACACACACACACACACACACACACACACACACACACACACACACACACACACACACACACACACACACACAATGTGCAAACAAAAAACAGTCGTGCTGCATAATCTTCAGATGATTAAACAGCCCGTTGGGAAGGTGTTAAATAATAATCTTGGGTCTTATGCCACAGTTTGCTGTGGACTTAACTGACATTTTATTAAAACCATGTTACATTCAGCAGAGTTAGAAGTGCATCAATGTATTCAGAAATAATTAAGCTTCAATTTGTCATTTTTTTCCGAAGATCCTCTTTTAATGAACCTATCAGCATACAGAGCTGATTTGAGGTGATAAATTGTGGGGACAAGCACAGGTCAACTTCTTCTGGAAAAAAACAGCAACAACAAAAAAAAAAAACCCAGCAATAATAGCATTTTCAGTTTAACAGAGACCAAGCCAAGAAAGATATGGATTTATACTTTATTGTAAAATGCATGGCAATGATCCAAAGGATGAGTGAGGCTGGATGTTGGTAAGATTATGAGGGTCGATAGACGAAGGGGAGGAAAAGATAAGCAAAAGGGTTGAGGGATTTGTGATGATAATACCACGGCTGGTTAAAACTTTTGTCACTGGGGTGGCCGACCATGAACTCTGACTTATTGGGGTGACGGTCACGGCTTTGGGCACTGTTTGTGCAGCTATGTTGGCAGATAGAGGTTGAATGAGCTGGGATGACTATTAAGGGGGGGGGGGGGGCATGAGCTTGTTTTGTTTGTAGTATGACATGGAAAAAAAGACGAGTGAGAAAAAGGATGGCTTCGAGTTTGACACTCAAAGATGGCTGATGCGGAAGACCGGGCTTCTTTGGCCATTGGCTGCATGGCGACGTCACCCATGTCACTGCAGGTCTGATGACGTGTAGAAGTGTTGAGTGAGGAGATTGAAGTGTTGCTGGAAAGGTTCTGTGCCTTTTATTTGAATCCTGTCTGGATCGAGTCTTCATTTCTTTAGATTAAGATAATTTTGTCCTCAAATACGATCAAATGATTAATTTGTTTAATGTCTTCAACATCCCGGTCTTCATCACCCTACTCTTCCATCTTTCCAATGACTTGACAAATATGAAGGCTGTCAATGCTGTTCTCCTGTGCCCCCCCCCCCCCACCCCATCCCCCAAACAACACATTCAAAGGTCAAAAATGAGCTTAGCTAGCCAAGCCTGAAAAATATAATTTGTTTCACAGTGTGACAGCTTAGAGCTCACAGACAAAAAACAAAGTTATTTCCTCTTAAACCTTTTATTTACAATCAACTGCCTGCCTGCTGAAAACTTTCCCAAAGTTTTCTTTTTTATAAACGTTTTATTATCTATACTATGTTCTAATCTTATTACAAAGCCATGCTCTTATTTAGCCTTACACAACATTGTAAACCAAACAGCTCCATACAAACAGCTCACTGCTCAACAATAAACTCCCTTTGTTCAACTCACCGTCTCATAAACAGTCACCTGCTGCTCTTACCTGGAACCTGTGTGTGTGTATCTATGTGTGTACAGTGGGTGGTTTTATGTGTGTGAGCGTGTGGGCCTGTGTTTTTTTCACACTTATCACCAGCACAAAGCTAGCCATTGTTGCCATGCTTGAATGGGTGACGGCAGCACAGCGGACAGTAGCGTGTAAGATCTTTCTATAGCTTTTCCATTGCTCACCCGCTGCTGCCTCCTCTTCCTTCCCTGTAAAGGTTTATTTTCCCCCACCATGTGTGAAAACACTCATACTATCAATTCTTTCAGGCATGTAGGAATGACCGTCTTCCTCTAATGGAAACACAAAGATACAACAACCAGCGTAGCCACGAACCTTTATGCTAAAGGCCATGGTAATGATTCGCTTGAGCACTTAAGGGATGCTGTATGTCAATGACACACATGAAGTCAGAGTGTAACTCTGGAAAAGGGTTCTGTCAATTGCAGGTCATTTACCTCAGTGTTAGCAGGACTAAAATCTCCTGATGCTTATAAAAGGTTTGTTTGAAACATGGTCATCATTTTTTCCTGCATTTGTTTCCTTTTTTGTTCCCTCAACAGTTGGAGAATTTAATAGAGGACTGTTTACCTCAGCTTCAGGCCGGATAAATCAGTCGATAAAGAAAAACGTCAACATAGTTTTTTTATAGCCAAGGAAGAGCGTCACTGATAAATAAATTCGACATCTGTGTTATCTTTTAATACGTATCTTAAAACAGACTTCATTAATTTTGTTTATCAGTAGATGTACGAGCAAATCTTGTCAGAGAGCCAGTCTTCGAAACATTGCTCCAGAACAGAAAAAAAAATTACATTTTTGAAGATCCTCAAAGTGTATGTTTTTGACATGACAGTGTACTGATTTTTACACACAAAAATGAACAGGCGTGTGTCCAGTCAGTGCCAGAGTTTAGCTTCTAGCCTTTCTTACAATCAATTGCTATATCAATAGGATAGTGTATATATAGGCCTAGAAGTGTGTTGTGAAAAATGATATGCTCCAGGGAGAGTGGGGCTCCCCAGTCTCTGGCATCTTTCTTTTGGGGTCACTAGCTGAAATATGTGTGAACCCCTGCATTATACAAGACAACCTCGGACCTATGGCTTCATGAGTGTTTAGAAGTATTGATGCAATCGCTGACTTTTTCAGAAAAGGTGAGGCCGAATATGTTAACGTTTCATTGGTAAGTTAGCTTAAGATGTGTAGTGTTTTATTAATGTCCCTAACAGGCTTTCCTTTTTCTCTGTAATTAAACCTCCCACGGTAGTCAAAGTGCCCAATGCGAAAAACCCTTAGTGCATTTGGCTCAGGGTCAGCTTCCTCACTTTTCAATTACCAAAACACATATTTTTCTGTGTCCTAACCCCAAAGAACATATTCCATTAGTTTTATCATTTAATTATAATACTAGAGTCAAATTTTGTTGTTTGGAAGCAGTCGTGTTTTTGTTTTTTAAATCTCACCTCTGGTTTTCCTTCTACAAGAAGTCAAAATGTGTGATGTCTAAAGGAACTCTTACCACTGCTGATGGAAAGCAGATGTGATGTGAAGAAGCCTTTTACCTTCAAGGAAGGTTTGTTTGCTTGTGGAACGGCAGCCCCCGTTCAGAGCCATTACACAAACCTCATTTGTATACCTGTTTCCTGAGAACAGCAAATGGCAAGCATAATACTGAGCCTTCGTCCACCAGAATGTTTTATTTTCCAGACACCTCATAAATAATAAGATAAGTGAGCACTGAGTGCACTCCATGAATCGGGCCATCATAAAGAAGCAATCTTCTCATTACCATGGCTAGACCTCTTATTATTGTTGGAAAGTGTATTTATGCAAAAGGCAGCCCAAACAAAGCGATGTGTGATAAACACTCAACAAGCTACGAGGTCAGATGAGGTGATCACAAATGCCAATGCTTCACATGAATTTAACAACACTAGATTTTCACTATCAAAAAAAGAGAGAAAAAAATAGGCTACAAACTTCTTAGACAGCCTGTTCGTTATTTTTCACAGCTAATAATTTAGTTTCAATAAATGCTGCGATCAGATGTATTGTTTTTCAGTGTTCCCTCAGGAAATTGTTCATAGCCACAAACAATACAGGGCTAAAGGGTTACATTGACTGGAACAAGCTAAGTTTGCACCAGCAGGATGCACCTTTCCCCCTGTTTATCCCTGAATCATTCACAACTGTAAGCATTTAAATATTCTAATAAATTATCTGATCACTTGACCTGAGCCTTACCCCGTTAACCGTTTGCCTGCCTGGATCTGATCCTTGCATTTTTCATTGTCAGTAAAGACTGCTGTGTTTTTTTTTACTGTGTTGTGCAACTGTGTTTTTTTCGCCTTGGAACTCTGAAAACAACATCGGCAGACTCGCCAGTACTGTTTGTGCTGCTAGTTTCAAGTCGATTTATTTGAAATTGAGTGTCTTTGTAGTTTGGGGTCACTCGGAGTAACAAACCCACCTCATCATCTGTGCAAACACAGACTTGTGTGCTGGCTGATTTAGTATGTACCATAGTGCTTTGTGTGCACATGCATGTGTTGTTCACTACAAAGTCACACCGCCAACTATACTGGCATGTGTACGATATATTTTTATGTACGGCTGTTTTTAAAAACGTTGTTGTCTGAGTGCTGAAAAAATAAAGAGACCCCGTTTTCAAAGGATTGTTCTCATGTAAAGATGACAATGTCTGACATGTCTCCCACAATGATTGTGGCAAGACAAAAGACAAATCCTACTGCTTTTCTAAGTAAAAATGTGTTCATGCTTTATTACAAGAAATAAGATTTATGCCCGTATCTGATGTTTAAAAATAATACACCAGTTTTGCCTTGTTACATTCTTTCTAAGTTAAAAAAAAAAAGCTTTCTTTAGAGCTCCATGATTTGTGGTTTAACCTCATGCAATGTGATTGCTAATACTGCCTCCAGAGCCGCTCTGCCTGGGAGGTTTGGACCAGAATAGGATATTGAATAATTATAGCAGAACACGTCTTTTGTACGGGCAAAAAAAGAGAAAAAAAAAACCTCAAGCCAAAAGGAAACCAAGGAGTTTGCAACATGCACACACACACACACTGCACCGAGTGCTCAATATTTGGTGATACGAGCCATCCCCATGGGACGCATGCTGCTGGCTCATGTGTCTCAATGTCACTGTCTGAGAAGGGGAACAGTAGCGCAAAGAACAAACATGAGAAGAGGACAGCCACAAGGATAGCGGGCATGCCTTCTGTAGGAGAACACGGATGACGCACATGATGAAGGGCAGAGAGAGGAGTGGGAGAGGCGTGTTTTGAATTGATGTGAAGTGAAACGTGTCATTTAGATCCTGGAATTTTTTTATGTCACTGTCTGGACTTTCATCTTGTCATTGCTTGGTGAAAACCCCTTCCTTACTATCAGTTCCTTTATTTAACTGAAACCCTGCCATGCTTCCTTTTAAGCTAAATTAAAACATTACAATCCTCAGGCTTGGGTAATGCATGTACTGCATGCTGTGTGTGTATACTGCCAAACCATGCAGAAAATCAATGCTGCAAGCATCAAATGATAAAAACTGGAACAATGAGAAGAGCGATGCCACAGCTCATGTTTTCTGCTTTTGAAAGGCACACTATTATTGTGTCGTTCTACCTACAGCAGACTCAGAACAAAGCACTACTTCAGGGACCGCTCAAATTTCTCGTCACACTTAATAATGAATTAATATCAGTGAATGAGTTGACTGAACAGTTAACAGCATGCCTACCCCTCCCTCCTTGGAAACATTCTGCCGAGGGAGCCAATCAGAGCCTTGCATTCCGTCTACCACTTCGAGCAAGCCCCTCCTCCTTCACTCTGTGATTATATGGCCCATGGACATCGGCATCACATCACACACGCTACTGCTGCTGCTGCTTCCATCGTGAGCAGCGCGGGAGACAAGCCCCCGATTGGTTTACACTGACAATAACGGGGTGAGTGCATCCTCTCTGCAGCTTTTTTTCATGTGTGTTTGGGTGTCTGTGTGAGAGAAGCGTGGATGTATTAGAAACACATTTTGTTGCGTTGTTTACTCCGTCTTTCACCCTTGTGTTGTTACTGTTTTTATAACAAATATAAACACAGAACATGTATGTATATGAGATAAATCCTTGGCCAAGCTGGAATGATGTTGTGTTTCTCTCCTTTTATTGCTGTAGCCTATTGTGTGCTTTTTTTTTTTCTTCCCATCTCCCTCTTTCTATTTTCAGCTTTTCTCTCTCCATCTCTCCAAATGCAGGCACATGCTGGCAATAATTAACAGTTACAATACCAGCAGCCTGACTTGCATTGACAACACTAGAAGCAGCTTTGGGGGGGTCCCCTGTGTAGCATTTTAAGGGCTGGTCGCAATCACCGACAGCACGCTGAGAGGACCACTGCCAACAAGCAGCCTTTTCCTACACCGTTTCCCAAGGACAGCAGCTCTGAGATGGGCTGCTCCTCTGGCCGCCAACCCCCTGCCCCGGTCCTTCACCCGGACTTAGAGTGCGGCAACAGTAGCGAGGCCAACACTTTGCCACAGGACTCTGAGAACCAGAACCAGGATTTGAATGGCTGTGCAGAAAGGGAAGAGGAGGAAGGCTGCGTTGATACAGTCAAACCTCCAGATTCTCTCCCCACGCTCGAGAGACTTGCCCAGGCTACAGGTGGAACAGAAAAGTCCTGGTACCGCTGCGTGTTCCCATTCGGTGTGATTTCATTAGTGATCGGTATGGCTGGCACCGGGGTCACTTTCACCTTCAACACGCTGCTCCAGACCAAAGTTGTATCTGTGGCGCTGCTATGTGCGGGTGTTGTGATGTTACTTGTTGCGGCTATTTGCTGGAGGGCCCACAGACTGAGAAGGAAGAAAAAGAAGGAGGGGGGATTCTTCAGTCCTGATCAGGGTATTTTGTGACAGAGCGAAATCCTGCTGCCAGATTGTAGTAAATCATGGGCACTTCAAGTTGAACTTTTGAATCAGAACAACTGAATATGAAACATAATACGTAGGACACATTCACACTTTTCTTCTATGCATCATGACAAGGCGATGAAGCAGATACTCAAACGCTGAGTAAAATCAATGAGATTGAAGCAGGTCAAACGTGTGACACAGCTGACTTAACAAGTAAAAAAAAAAAAAAGTAGAAAATACCAATGTAGCATTGGTCCATTATTACCCTGCATACAGGGTGAAGTGAGTGTCTCGCTCAGAGCTTCCCCTTTACTCTCCTTTTCTTTCCCATTATGGATTTCTTGGGCCTCTAGTGGAAAAAAAAGAGCCCAAAGCATACTTTAGATCATTTCTTCAAGACTGGCCTCGGGTGTCAAATAGGTGCCTGAGGAATAGCTATTTAACACCTCCTGCAGTTTGACAGGACACAGTCTCCCTTAAGCGATGTGTCTGAGTGTGGGACAGTTAAGTTGATGCCTATAAACAGACACATACATGTGAGGAACATCTGAGTAAACCTGTAATATGAGGAACAGTTTTTTCCCCACTCGATGTCAGGACCACACGCCTCTGCCTCATTTAAGATCTGGCATGGCTAAAAGAAATAAATAGCATATGTCCTTCCTGCCACCAAGCTTTGCGGTGGAAAAAACAGTTTCGCCGGATCGATAGAAAACCACCTCTCCGTAAAGTATTAAGCTTTGAAGGTAAATTCACTACGTTTTCAGTCACCAAGGATGAAAGAGCATTTCTTAGCCCCCTTGGCCATATCAAAGAGGAATTCTATATTGTATGACATCTATATTGTTGGAAATCCCATTATAGAACGACAACCGAGAAAAGCAAACACCATCCTCGTCCGTGCCTCTACCTGATTCCTCTTATACTGCCTTATGCTGAAACAAATAGAGGCAATACTATGGTGTGGGCATTGTAGAAGAATCTATTTTTCCTCCTTTTTGCATTTAATACCCACTGCTTTCTAAGGAAGGGTTTACTGTTCTGTTGATGTCTGTGAGAATTTAACATCAGCCAATCTCTTCCCATGGGCACAAGACTTAACCGACAATTTCCTGTGGAGCAGGTTAGCTTTATAACAGAATGGTAGCTACAGTAAGACCGGTCTCAATGCATTTGTCCTGGTTATTGTACTTTCTTAAGCACCATACACTAGGATCAGATGACTAAAAATGACTTCATTCTTTATCGTGGGGCCAAGATGTAGCATTTCCCATCCACTACGACTATTTCAGTGTATGGTCTAAGGCAGCAGCTCATCTGGTTTCAGAAAAGACCCAGCGGATACTTGTCAGCTGTAGCAATGTTGTTGTATTTGAGCACTGACATTCGAGCCCATCTCTTTGACAAGGCAGAGATCAGTTTTTTGCATGCAGTTGCGACTGTTATCATGCGAGGCCGCAGCTGTTGTAATGTGTAATTTATGTGAGTGTGTGCACCAAAGTTACACTTAATTCACTTCGTCCTGGTTTCCTCCTACACATCTATGATCCTGTTTCATGGGGAGCTTTCACAGTCTGCTCTTAAAACCCAAGATGACTCCCTCGCAGTATTGATGTGTTCACTCTTGCGCACACATTTTCCTGTCCTGAAATACTGTGTATGCTCTTTTTAAAGACATATCTCAAGTGCTGTAGAGTCGAGGTAAGAGTGTAGCACAGCTCTGAATGTACAGCCAACAGCGAGTGTCTTATGAACATCTATGTACAGCCTGTAAAGAATGTATATACATCTTCTATTTTTGAGTAGACAGAACAAATATAGACCTATCGTGCAGTATTCATGTTATTTCCATTTCAGGGCTCTCTGGCTATAATTATCAAGTGAGATTCTATGTGTGTTAATCACATCATCCCAAAATGAAAAAAAATAAGCTATCTGTTGAACTGAAGGCCAAAGGTCCCAATGATGTGAACTACAGGTTGAGTTATAATTATAGCCAGTTTGATCACATCTCGGTTAATATACATGGGTTTCGAATGGAATTGTTCAATTGCCTATGTGATTTTGGTCAATTGACTTTGAGTTAAAAGGCATGGCCCAGCTTTTCTCTGAGTGACCTTTACCTATCACATCAATATGTCTCTGTTAGGTGCAGTAAATGTACTACTGGTACCGTGAAGTAGCCCAAGAGAGGCAAACGTGTTTTGTTTTTTTTCGACAAAGTTTGTTTGAGTGTTTTGATGGGCATGAATATTGTATACTGTTCCTTTTGTAAAAGATCAGAAATACCAAATCTATTTATTGAGAAGTTTATTTTTTGTTCCTTAATGTGTGTAAGATTTACATTTGTTTACTGTGAACTGCTGAAGAACTGGATTAAATGCAAACGTCACTTTTGGAAACAAGCTTTACAGTGGTCTCTTCTATTAACAATGCTTGGTGAGGGCGGTGATGGTTAGTGTGGTTGCCTCACATCATGGAGGTTTCTGCTTCTAGTTCCAGTCAGACTGGGCCTCTTTTGTGTGGAATTAGCATGTTCTTTCTGTGCATGTGTGAGTTCTCTCTGGGTATATTATGGCTTCCTCCCACACTCCAAAGACATGCTCGTTAGGTTAATCGGTGACTCCAAATTGCCCCTATGGCAAAGAGTCGACCCGCTGTAACCCGCCTCTCGTCCAATGACAGCTGGGATTTGCTCCGTTACCCCAAACAGGAAAAGCAGTATAGGTAATAGATAGATGGACGGGTGAGGGCTACCATGTAGAGTTTTAAGACAACAGGGGTCCATTATTTCCCCACAATGATCTGTTCAAGCACTCTGTTGTAACCATCAGAGGCAATTTAAGCCAGCCGCACAATTACCTCAACCAAACATTTGATTAGATTGATATGCAGTTTTTAAAGGGAATTTTTTGGCTCAGTATTACACCTCTGTAACAGGGACAGGATAAACTATTATGTCTGAATCTCTCCATTAAACAAATGGAAAGGTTCCAACTTTGACCTGACAAACAGGATGACAGCTAGAGGACCAGACAAGATCTTTCAAAAGGACAAAGGTGGCGCTCTAATGACAACTCTTAATCCAAAAGATCCACTTGATACACTACCTTCTATAATACCTTCCCATCCAAGATAGTTCATTGGAAATGTTGGATCAAAGTGGTGGACAGAAAAACAAAACATTTCAGAAAATAACAGAATAAACTTTTAATGTAATCATAATGACGTCAGACCTCTCATGTGCTCGCAGAGATAATACTCACAAAGGCTCAGGATTTGCCAGAATCTATGGAAACAGGAAACTGAACAGAGCTGACGTGTCCCATGTCCCATTTAACATCTAATTAGTATGCTCCAATTATTAGCCCAGGCCTTTCATCCAAAACACTCAGCAGCAGAGGCTTCTATTGATTTTTTCACCAATGCATGTGCGTTTATCTTCATCTCAGAACCTTTGTGAGCGCAGCTGTTTCGATGAATATTCAAATGAGCACCCACGCTTTCTCCTCTTCCTTCTCCTCCTCCTTCCCTCATCCACCCATTTATAAAGGATTGTGTCATTCTTTCTCCCTCTCCCTCTCCCTCTCCTGCCCCCCCTGGACTGAGCTAAAAATAACTCTGGCCGACGTCGAAAGCAAGGCAAAAGGCAGAGAAAAGTGTGGGTGTCTGGTTGAGATAAGGATGTGTGAAAGTGGGAGCAGGAACAGATCAATTGCACCTAACAATTTTCCTGTTACATAATTAGGCATAAACTGGAGATAAAACATATTAAAACCAACTGGAAATGCAACTGATTACCGTTACAGAGAAATGGCAAACAATCTATGAATATGCATGATGTATTTAATATCGTGACTTCCCATGGTTCAAGAGTACCCAACCCATAATTAAAACCTGTATAAATTGTGTTTAGACTTGAAGCTGTTTACATGTTCAATGGACAGAATTTATACAGCATGCATCGTTCTCATCTCTCAAATTGCTTAAGGCTGAAGACTTCAGGTGCCCATAAGGATTTGTTGTACTTCATTCATATGGCACCGGATGGAGTATCATTGTACAGTTTCTATATCAAGGATTAAACATCAATGCGGACGACAAGCGTTATTCACCTGAGCCTATGAAGCCTGATCTAAAGAATACTGACAAGAAGAATGTAGATTAGATACCTCTGAGACAAAAAGGAAAGTTTAAACAATTGCATCACCTCACAAAATGCTGACAATAATTCAGTGATTGAGTGAGAACTGTAGATGAATAAAAAAATAAACCTTGAGAGTTGCATATTATTCTCTTTTTCAGCCAATAGAGAACCGTCCCAGAGCACCAAAAAACATTTCTGTGAATTTTCTTGTGATAATCCACTCCCGTCCTGTGCAGAACAGGCTGTTTCTGTGTCTATAGCTTTAAATGTAAATGAACTGTGTTTGACCACGCCCCCTCTCCATCAGGGCATGCCACTCCGTGCTTTATCGCTCAATGCCCTATTGATTACATTGAGAAGGTGGACTCAGATGGTAGAGCAAACACCTAGCTGATGGGTTACTCCCCCTTGTGATCCAAACAGCCAGTTTGAGCAAACATTTTCTGAAAGGTGGAGCAGGCAAAGACAGAGAAGATGGACTGTTTTCATAATTAGGGGGTTTGTAGATAAACTAGGGACACATAGCATCAGAAAAAAAACATGGTGAAGTGTGGCATTACTTGAAAATGAAGTTCAACTCTGAGCAGTGGCCCCTGTCCTGCATATCGTTCCCCATTCTCTCTTATTCCCTGATTTCTGTTTACACCCACTGTCCTATCTCTAAAATAAATAAAATAAAATAAAAAATAAATAAATTGTCATAATGCAAAACCTTAAACCTGAGTTATTATTTCACTGTTATGTCCTCCTCAATAATATTAACGGGACTGGCGGCTTCTGTTGTGGCAGAACGCTAGCAGGCTAATTTGTTTGACTAAAATAGCTTGTGATTGATGGTAAAGTCAATAATAACGCTCCACCCACTAAGATGCAAGATGAGACTAGTAATTTATACTGTTGTTGTAATAATTGTGTCATTTACAAGCATCTCTGTAATGTGATGGCCTTACCGACAATCACAGAACTGGAAAGAAGGCATTTTCTGCCTGTCAACAGCAGAGATGGAAAATTCTGATAGGGTGACACATTGGCCTCTTTCATTTAACCCTTGACTCTTTTGAAAAGGCATGTTTAAAGGGATATATATTTTCACTGAAACAGTTTGTTTATACGTTGACTGTGAAATTATTAATGATCAATTATGATTAGAATTTTAGTCTTTTCAAATATTGTTTTCAAAATAATCTCTGAGAGGCGAGACAACCCTGACTGACGGCCCTCCCCTGGCACAGCCCAGATTTTTTTTTTTTTTTTTTTAAAGACAAAGCAAGAGAAAAGCTTTTATTTTATATATTTGTTCCATCACCATTAACGGAACTGATTTTCCTACACATGTTTCCATCTGCTTTCAAGCAGATCACTAGGGTGACGTGTCAGTAAATTAGCCCTAATCGCCTTTAAATATCACACTCCATAGTGATTGCCTCGCTCCTCTCCTGCTCCTCTCCTTCCTCATCCTTCCCTTAGCTCGCTCTTTTACTTCTGGGGTTACAGTCAGCTTCATGGACAAATCATCTCATTAACGTGTCCTGTTAATTAGCCTGCCATGGATTCGTTCAGTGCGGTTGCTACTCATTTGTGGTAGGTCCAGTGTCAAAGTCTGCTGATTATCACACACTGCAATTTGCACCACATGTTCTCATCTTTCTGAAGAAACTCTCACCTTGTTTGCTTTCTTACTTTCCGCTGCGTCTACTCCTGCCCATCCACTTTATTTAGAACAGTGTGTTATAATGATGGTCATTAACACTACAAAAGTGTGAAAAACACTGCCTCTCATTATTTTAAGCAAGTTCCAGGAAAATAAATGCTATCAACACACACAAGCGCTTAAGACCACTAATTGGCAAACACATCTCAAAGGACACAGTGTTTTTTTAGCATTCACAGAGGATTTACTTTTTTTTAATCTGCGAATATCTGCGTCATGTTTGCTAAATTTGGTTATGGTTGATTTTTCATGGGACTAGGAGGCGCGTAAGTACAAGTGCCTGAAAAGATTTACAAGATTGCTATAGCATTGGCAACCAACCAGGTGTCCAGACCCACCAGGGTGGGAGAAAAGACTCAGGTGGCCGAGACTTTGTCTCCTCTGAGCTTGACAACATTGGATTGTAAGAACACGTATGTAGCCTTATATTTTTTTTCTAATTCTATCGATAAAAACAATAACATTTGATGTTTATTTCTTATTGCAACTTTCTGTCATGTGGGTCCTGTGGGGGACTCAGCTTCTCTTAGATACAAGTTGAGGGGGCTCCAACAACAAATGTTGGGAACTTTTACCCTAAAAGACAAAAAACTCACCAGAGACTCAAGCAGGACATCAGTTTTTATAAGACATCACATAGCTTCCTGAAACCAATGCCACATTATGTTCAACAGAATAGCTCAAAAATCTCCACTTCTTGCACATGACAGAAAATATGATCCAACAACATCTGCTCTCCACTCTTCCATATGTTTATTAACCCAAATGGGAATATAAAGAGACCTGAGTTCTTTTTATAGAACTCCCTGAGTTCTATAAAAAGAACTCAGGGAGACCATTTACACCAAGAATTCATGTACAAAATGTAAAAGGTTATCCCCCTAGACAATAGGAAAAAAGAGGTTTCCCATGTAAGGTGTACATGAATGCAGACAGAGTCTGTCAGTCATGTAGTCAGTAGTCAGTAGTCAGGTCTACATGAAATCTTGTCACACTGAACCAGGAAAAAAAAAAGTGAACCCAAATGCACGACTCTGTAACACTTGGAAGCAGGTGGTAAGTTTGTTTATTCCAAAAACAGGTTGGTACACAAAATCAAAAATCGACAGGCAAAGATATCCAAAAAGTGTCAGGCTACAGGCAGGTGGAGAAAACAAACTGGTCAGGTTATTTAACAAGAAAAATACAGAACTGGAATGAAGACGAACTGGCACAGAATGATGAAAACACAGAAAGGGGGGGTGGAGTTAACAAGACACAGGTGAGACACATCAGGTAATCAGCAGAGCGGGAAACACTGGGGGAAGGGCATGCAGCCAACAAACCTGAAAGTGTCAAAGTAAAACACAAACACGAGACATGAAACATGAGAGTAAACAGAAATAAACAGAACACTCAGCCCTGGGATGTGACAAATCTATACAGCACACACATTGATTAAACATTTTAAATGAAAAACACATTTTTACAAGTTGTAAACACAATTCTTTTGTTGATAATAACAGACTTGTAATAACTTGTACAGAATTGTAACTCTAAAATGTGTTAAATGCACGTGTGAACATTTCAAACAGTATCAATAATAATAATATTTTGATGACTCATATTCAACGAGGGGATAGTTATGTACAGTCTTAAAATCAAATGGGCTGGCATCAAATGACTGTTACCTCGTGTCTGTAACCAGATGGACAGTTAAAAGTGAACGATGCATTTTGTATTCAGCTGGAAAAAACAAACAAACTATGCCTTACATTTCCAAATATAATGGTTGACGTTTGATATAGTTGTGATTTATTCCTTTATCTTCATTCTTCTGATCATACATGCCAGGTGATGGAGGAGCGAGGATGCTCACAGTCCTCTGTAGTTTCATATCTCTCTAACTCCATTTTTTTTTAAAGCACAGCCACACCATTTTTTTTTTTTTTTTTTAGAAACAAATTAATGTTTTAACCTGTTCAGTCTACAGCAGGGGAACAGTGAACCTCTTACCAGAGGGTAGCAGCTCATACTCTGCATGTAGAACATGAGATGAGTCACTCACAATTTAATTGGCCATGCATTAGAGTCGTCTGTTCAAAAATAGTCTGCAGCGATATGTGACGTTTACCCCCTATAATTTTACCATGCAGTCTGAATCAATCACATCCGTTTGATTTTTTAACTGCACCAACAGGTTGGTGAATGCTGTGATACCATACCTGATGAGATTATCCAAGACTGCCTGATAAAAAACAAACATGTCTGATCAACGCCATGAACTCTCAGACGACGTGAGAAATGTAACTGTTGCCAGATATTACCACCAACGGCCTTTTTTTAAAACCTCAGCACGAGTGAGGAGCATTTCTAAGCATGCCGTTGAGCTTTATGTCTATTTTTATGAATGAAAGTTAGTCCTTTTAGTGTTCCCCTTCCTTCATGCAGATTTTAATTTAACAGTATGCATGACATGGCATTTCAATAAGGCTTACTTTTTGTCTTTTACACGGTCAGTGAGTCATTTATTGTTAGAAAGTTTGACACAACACATCAACTGTCATCAGTAATTGATGAGATCTATGAGGACCATGTGTTTAATGTAATGATCCAAAGGGGAAACGCTAAACCTTTGTAAATACCCAACGATATTGCATCACAGCTTGCCTTGACAGCATGCGATGCAAGTAAGCGTCACCGACAAATTTTTATTGTTTGCTAATGTCCTAACTGCCGGCAAGCAACGCAGCATGACACCATTTTTACCATGAAAACCCATTTTCCCCTCTGTCGCTCGCGTAGATGGAGAGCGGCTCTCTCTTTTCTCCCTTAACTGAGCTTTATAGCTTGTTTTACAAAGTGGAGATAACTGTGCATTAATATTATTCACATGTATGATTGAGACGTTGTGCTTTGACTTGTGCCAACACTGGGAAAAAAACGAAAAAAAATTTGGCTCATGGAGAGTTGTTTATTGACAAGCCGCTGACTGTTGTGATTTGAGTCAACAGCTCCTCAATACAAAGCGCCACACATCTGTTTGTCCACATTTGAAACCAAAGCACTAGATGCCACACTGTTCGAAGGGACCTGAAATTTACTGAGCAGGGAATTAAATATTTAACGCATGCAGCGTGGACAGCCAGGGTGCGGCCATGCGCGATGCAACAAGATATCTAACGCTTGTGTGCTGCCAGGACACAATCTTAAATGTACTCGACTAGATGCACACGAAATAAATTAAAAAAAAAAAAAAAGAAGAGAAAAATAAAGAGAAAAAGTGTGAAAATCAGAGGCAGCATGTCAGTTTTTAAGGCAACAGGAAGTACATGTATTTCTCATGTCAGACATTCTACCTCACATGCAGATATCTGTTTATTTTAGCCAAGCATGTTCAAAATGAATGGGGTGTATCCTGTCTGCCTCTGACAGGACAGCTGGCCAGTAAATTGTTTCAGCAACGTCTTTTGAAGATCACAATATTAGTGGCTTCTGTAGACAGCTGTGGTTCCCTTTGGGTTATGACCTCTGCAGCTGCACTATGTCAGGAGAAAAAGATGCCCCTGAGGTCTCCCATGCATTAATCATGTCAGATGTATTCCTCTTTGGGCTACAGTGTCTGCTAAAAAACTGAAAAAAACTAGAATATTGCAGTGGTGGTTGCTCTAAAATGTTCCTTTTTCTTCCAATAAGCTGACGAAAAAGGATGGATGGATCTCCTGCTTTCATTGACTTTAGGTTGTTGCAAGTCAAAATATGCAATAGTAACATAAGCAGTGGCCTTGTTAAATTCAAGTCTCCAAGAATTAATCATTGTGACCTGGCGTGCACAAGTGATTACCAGTTTGCAAAGTGGATTACTTGGAATTCAGCAATGTTTTGCCACTTTTATTATTCACACGTCTGCCTTTCCAACTGTGGAGTGTCAAAATGTCTTGTGTGAAAACAATAGCAGTGAATTTCAACTCTTTCGCCCCCTTTTTTCTTTTTCTTGTCGTTCTTTGATGTGAGGTTTCAGTTCTGTTTTGTTGTTTCTGTGTGAGTTTGTGTTGTCTTTTCTCCCCCTCCCTCTTCTGGTCATTCTTCCTCTGCAGGTATGTGAGTGGCAGGGGGTGTGGCTGGCTCCTCCAGGCAGCAGACGAGGCACACCTGACTTCTATCAAATCAACCCCTCCATATAAGCCTGGCTGTCACCCTACTCCGGTGCCAGATAATTCCGTCTCGTTCGGTAGTGGCATGTTTGGGTACAGCAAATTGTTTGTAGTCTCAAGCTGGTTTTTGTGCCTTCGCTTTGTGAATTGTTGGACTGATCTTGTTTTTCTTATTCCTAGTTTTCGCTGGTGTGCCTCCTGGATCTTCGAGCAAATGTTAATGTTAAACCCTAACCCTCACTGCCTGCTCTTTTGTTTTTGGAACATTAAATATCTTTTTGTTAAAACTATTTTGGTTCTTTTTGTCTCTGCATTTTGGGGTCCGCCAAAACAAAACCTAACACTTTGAAGCACTATACATTCTTCCACATTCTTAGAGTATTGTTCAGATCATTTTAAACAAGTAGAACTTTAAGGTTGGTGTGTAATAGGGACCTGATTGAGCTTGTAATTATTCTTACCTTGATGGTTTTTTTAATGCTTATGGAATTTGATGCAAGTTCAGCTCTAGGCCACCAGCACACTATCATTTAACAGCTGATTGAATCAAGCTAACAGACAGGCATATCTGCTGACAGACGGCACTGTGAAGATAAATGTTACTGTGTGTTGCATCAAATGTGCCTTCAAACTATTTGCTGTTTTATGTTTTCTCCTTGTTCCTATCTTGGATGAATCCGTGATGACTGACAGGAGAAAAAATGAGATCGCTTATCTAGCTTGCTATCACCGTGTTGTGTGTGTGTGTGTGTGTGTGTGTGTGTGTGTGTGTGTGTGTGTGTGTGTGTGTGTGTGTGTGTGTGTGTGTGTGTGTGTGTGTGTGTGTGTGTGTGTGTGTGTGTGTGTGTGTGTGTGTGTGTGTGACTGCATGCATATTGATGCTTAGGAATGCTAATAAAAGGTTTGCCATACATGTGGCGAACTCTGACTCAATAATCAATGAACTTCCCTGCAGACGACTATGGACACTTCAATTTAGCACACATACACACCAATTGAGTTGCACAGGCACACATGCATTTAGTCACAGGCTCGACAGTTCAATTATAGGGTGGCTCTGCCTTATCGCTGCCTACAATTCAGGCTATTTCCTTGTTGGCTGGGACACACCACACAGATGGCCACACAGTCGTAGTCTATAGTGCCGTAATGGATGGAGACAGTTACGTAAAGCAATATAGTGCCGCCTTGTTGGATAAGCATTTTAAGAGCCTTTTTGTCCCCCTCGGTCAATAAATCCATTTTTGTTTTTTAGTTTCCTCCACTTACAGTGAAAGAAATCTGGTTATGTCTTGTACATAACGTCGTAATACAACACATGCATGGCTTTATGTAATTATGAGTTTTGTTTAGCTCACAAGACCCCTGGGATTTCTCGATAATGGAAGACTGTGCCGTTCTTGAGCACTGATAGGATCACTCACACTAGTCAAAAGAACTTTAGTTTGGGGGTGAGGCGGGCTTAAGTGGTAATAATCTGGCTGTTTTTGGATCTGATCTGATGAAATGAATTCTGGGCTGAACAAAACAGCTACGCATCAGAAAAGTGTTTGCCACAACAATCTGCAACAATCCAAAATCCAATGCAAAAATCCCATAGGCGGAGTGTCGTTCGAACCCATGGCGAAGCTTCCAGGTTGGCCTAAAAAATACATGATCACTATTCCAGTCTATAAGGAAGCAAGGTGACTGAAGCAGGAAGCATAACAGACACAAGACTCCATGATTGTTAACTCTTAAATCATGTTACAAGTCACTTACACATTGCTCCTTTTTATGAAACGTATATTTTTAAAGTTATTCACAACAAACGTTATCTCATAAGGCACTTTACAAACAGAGCAGGTATCCTCTTTATCATATTATTTACAAAGATCCAACATGAATCCACCATGAACACAGCAAATTAGCAACATTTGGCAAATCAGGGGCGACTTCATGTCATGCATGATTGTTTGGTGCAGGGCCTGAGCACGATTTCTTCCTCCTCCCTCTTACTTGTGTTCACACTAATCACATGAACAGGACTTTGGGGTCAAGTGTACTCAGGTCTGTAATGTGAAACCAATCTAACAGTGGCAAGAGAAAAAAAAACAGAAAAAAAAACGTATAACAGTCAGAAATCTTAAACAGAACTTTGGGCTAATTTGGACACTGACAATATTCTTGTTCTGAAATGAGAAACGTCTGCCATGGCTGAGCTCTCGGAGGAGCGACATGTTCACAGGTGTTAGCTGCAGCAATCAGCCACAGGCGAATCCACTCGCCTCAATCAAGACCTTCAGGAGTCTGAGAGCGTGCTGCTCGGTTTGCTCCTCCAACAACAGCGTACATGTGTGCAGCACTGAGCTGAGCTTGAAAGAGACAAATCTGAACAGTTTCTAAGCACACCTAATTCATGTTGGAGCAGTTTTGGACAGCAGCTGCCTCTCTTCTAACCTGAATTACATTAGAACAGATGACCAACTAAAGTTTTTGTTTCTTGCTCTTTCCTCCTCTATTCTAATGTACCATCCCTAACTCTCGCTCATCTCTCCCTCGAGGCGAGGTGTGTGGTTCTTGAAGGTTGTCAAATCCTTTTTCTAGTCTTTAGTTTTTATTTACGTTTTAAACGGAGCAGCTGTGACGTCGAACTAATTTCAGACTTTAACGAATAAAGTCTTATAAATCAATCAATTATGTGCAAGAGATCATAATATGAACCTGCATTGCAGCAATTACGCTAAAAGAAATAATAAGAGACCGCAAAGGCCCAGCTGTAATTCTAGATCTTTCCTCTCAAAGAAATGAAAGGGACAGTGAAAAAACAACAACACAGCATCATCCCCTGTTCACACAGATCTTTTCTCTCCTGGTTGGCAGGTATCTATTACATCTGTCCCTGACATGGAGAGAATAAACCCTTATCATTTTTCTGATTATTAGTTTACATGAAAGTTTACAATAAAGGGAACTGATGTTTCCATAGGCAAGCAGACTGAGTTATTCAATCATCAGTCATCAAGCTTTAATTAGTGGGAACAAAACATGACTATACAGAAACATACAGTGAAATTCAAAACGGCAGATTAGGAATATATTATTAAACTGTTTCCCACACAGAGAAATGAGCATGTCGAGCAAAATGTTTGATCTTATTTTTTGTTCCACAAAAATCTGGAGTCCTAAATCCTTCATGTACAAAGAAACCACAGAAGAAACATTCATGTATTGGGCAAAGTGTTTCTTTTAAAACTCCTAGAGAATCTCCATGTTTTATTTCCTGTATGTTGTTTTCTCACTCCTGGGTCTCTGCCACATCAGAGCCCCTGATGGGTAGAAGTGGAGAATTTGTATGCACATGGGTCTTAGCCTTGTTAATTTGGCTTTGATGAAAAAAGGATAATAATTTTCATACAGCATACATTTGCCAAAAGCTTTCTTGCATCAACTTAGACAAAAGCTTTTTGTCTAACCTCTGTAGACGTACAAAGGTTCAAGGTTCTTTATTGTCAATGCCAAAATATGTCAGACATACAGTGAAATCGAAATTACGTTTCCCCCCTCCCCACGGTGCAATGTAGATAAAAAAGGTACGGTAAATAAAATAAAACAAGGTAAAAAAGCTAAATAATATTTACATTAATAAACCTAAATGTGCAAAAAGTAAAAAGTTAAATAAAAGGGAGTATACAACAAGATTATAAGAAAAGTGAAACTTGTGCATGTGTGCAATGTGCAATAAGTGACCAGGGTTCTGTTTCAATGTTCAAACAGGAGGAGGTTCCAGTGTTCAGTGTTCATGGGGGCAGAGGGGAGGGAAGGGAGGGAAGAGAGGGAAGAGAGGGGAGAGAGTTCAGCTTCCTGAGAGCTTGGTGGAAGAAGCTGTTTCTCAGTCTGGTAGAGCCGGCCCGCAGGCTGCGGTACCGTCTCCCTGATGGCAGGAGGCTGAAGAGGCTGTGTGAAGGGTGGGTGAGGTCACTCACAATGCGGGTTGCTTTGCGGGTGAGGCGGGTGCCGTAGAGGTCCAGAAGAGAGGGGAGCGTGACACCGATGATCCGTTCAGCCGCCTTCACTGTGTGCTGCATGAATTGCTACCCCTTCTTTCTTAGACGGGTGTTTTAGCTTAGGTGGTCAAACTGTCGTACCGACTTACGCTGGTGTTTTACCACAAGTTCCATCAAATACAGCACAAATGACCAATCACAGTTTAGGATTTTTGGGGCGATACCTGGGATGGCCAATCAGATTTCCAAGGTGGTCCATACCACCCATCAGGACATGACCTTTTTCAGAGACGACCATGCACATATTGTACTGCTGAAATGTTCACCCACACATAACTAGCCCTGTAAGTGCAGTAGTAACCTTTGCTGAACATTACTCAAAGTGATTTGACATTCTGTCCAAGTATGCGTCATTATATAATACCTCAGAAATGGAGCTCACCCAAATATGTTACTAAATCTTCTCATCTCTCTTAATGTGTTGTATCGTATTTTAAACGTTTTGTTTCTAATTATTTGTGACATCTGTTTTAAGTCTTTGAGGATGGATTGCTATAATTCTTAACCTATGAAATACTATTTTCTTTTGTCGGTAGCGGTGCACAAAAGTGCTTTTCATAAAGCTCCTAAGCAGTTGAATGTAAGGAAAGCCACAAGCCTCCTTTCAACAAAGAAGATGGCGATGACGTAGTTTTAAACATGTCCTGAAATTTAAGTGCCTAGGTGTGACAAATATTTCTTCTAAGTACCATCTGCTCTCGTTCTGTTTTAAAGAGCTGTTGAGTTAGCTCAAGTGGGAAGGTTGCCATGGATCCTTCAATGGCTGAAGATAGTTTCTGTCTATATCCAGACTTCTCTCCCTCACTTGTTCTCCCGCTATATCTTCCTCTGAATCACAAAAACACATTTTCATGGATGGCTATTTTCCTCTCTCCATTTTTGGTTACTTCCTCTTCCCTTTTATTTCGGCAATAATGACACACTCCTCTCTGCTTTGTCCTTCCTCTGACATTCAGTTCAGACATGACAGCTTAGCCGGTATGAGGGCACAGAGGTTAGCACCCTGCACCTAGCATCTGTTACGTGTGCCACACATACAAACACACCACACACACACAACTTGGCTCACACAGAGAGTGGCTTTGACAGCGCATTGTCTTTCAGGATGGCTTCCACAGTACACAAGAAACACAGCAGATGCATTCACATGACTTTGCATGTGAAGCTAACAGTACTTTTTGCTCAAAGTTTTAACAGTCTTTTTCATTTGCTTACACCAAACCGGTACGGGAGACAATTACTGCCCCTATTTTATTGGAATAAATGACACAACAAAGATCACAATGTTGCTCCCTATGTTGTTGGGACATCTTTAACTCCCAAACAGTTGAAACCACGGACTGGAAATATTCATAGACAAAGCCAACATGATGACACCCATCTGTTACGACAAGGGGTTCCAAAGCCTCATCGGCAGCAGGGCCTAATTATTGCACAACCTAACGTCTGCTTCACCAACTACATTGTGCCTTCCTGTCATTGATGTCAACTACATGTACGCGCCTAACTATTAATAACAAGCATCATTCATAAAATCAAACTGCATGCGTTATAAACATATTCCCCCCCGAACATTGTGTGCCTATTGGAAATTAACCAATCAGACCAATTTCTTTTTTTGTACCAGGCTGTAAACATGAACATTTCTGCAGTAAAAGCAGGCTTTTTATAGGTGGTGTCTTTGTGACTACCATGGCTCTCTCCCTTGATGAACAGCAGGATTTTGCACTTCCACATTAGCCTCATTGTTCAACACCTGAGGTTGCCGCTTGGTTGATATAAAGAAAATGCATCTTGTTTCCAATATCTATAGCATAATGACTGTAAAATGTCGAGTGTGTGGGAAGCCACTTAAACTGACACTATATCCTAGCAACATGCACTCTCAGGTGTCACTCGGCCAGAGAAGTAGTCAAGCGCACACTGAGCCACAAATATCCTCCTTTGAAAATGTCAATTGGTTAGCTCATTGTAGCCTATTGTTTTGCCTGCCCAAAGTGTGTGAAAACAACGCCTCAGATTTATCCTAAGAAGCTGGGGAAAACCTCAATATTAACAGCGTTGCATAGCTTTGCACTATGGGTAAGACGTACTCAATCCAACTTTCTTTGACTAACCGATTCTTTTCAGCCTCTGTAAGCTTTTGAGCATCGCTTGTTGTTCGACATGTAGCTGTTCTAGCTTTTGGGATGAATAAAAAGATGAGTGGAAACAAAAGAAAAACTTAAATTACAATGTTGCTCAAATGTCTTGCTCAGCTGGCATTTATTAAATCAGGGGCATTGTTAATCACAGGGGATTGCACCTCTTCATTGTCAGACGGATGTTCATTGTTGTTCTAATTACAAAGCGGTGTGTTTAGACTCAGCATAAGAGGGTTTGTAATATCTCATCCAGTTATAATGAGCCAAGTGCAACTCTTTCAACAATTTAGGCAAAACAGGCATTTTAATTCCTTGAAACTGTCACTCTAATAACTTTAATTGCCAAACTGTAGATCCCTTTACACACTCAAGCTTTTGTGTGGGTTGCTTGGATGTGAATTCCTGCACGATCTGAGAAAATGTCACAGGAGAGAGAAAGGGAAATGAAGAGGAGGAAATGGGGCTCGGGCTGAAATTGATATTCTTTTTATACTGATGTATAGTGCATGACTCATTCATTTGCAACAGAGCATGTGAGATCGTGGGTGTGCACAAGTCTGCATGTCCCGAGGTGTGTGGCATTGTATGTTTCTTTGTGCATCTAGTGAGTGAGTGTTTAACCCAGTATGTTTCCAATGTGCTTTACATAATGGTTTTATCATCTTTAGTGTCCCTAGTGATCTCAAATTGTACATGTGTGCAACCTTCTGTTGAAATTGGCAAACCCACCACCTTTCATCTTCAATCTAGGGATGGTGGGGGGGGGGGGGAGCGGTGCAAGCCTTCTGGGTACTGAAAAAAAAAAGCCTGCAATTGCTGAAGAAGACAACAGTTCAAATATATACAGTAAGTAGGCTTCAGTTCCATCAGGGTGGACTAAGCAGAAAGGTTAGGAGTTCGATCCCTGCAGCCACATGTCCGATGAGTCCTTGGGTAAGAAACCCCGAGTTTCTTCATAAGCGGCGTGACATGAGTTCAGTAATGAGATTAATTTGAAAGGGGAAAATAACTCAAGTACAGATCTCCCCATTTTTGTGCTGAAGAACAATTCTCTTTTTAACGAACAATTTCATCCTAATCTCATGTTGCAGATGGAATGACTCTATAATGCACTTACAGCACCTGTTTCTTGGACAGATATTAACACCTCTATCGTACTCAGCCTGGGCATGTGTCAGGTTCCTCCATGAACATGAAGTGTTAACATGTGGCTGGTCTCATTCGTATATTAATATGACTGCTTCACTTGTTATGATTTAGTCTTCAAGACAAAGACAGATTTTGAGCAAAGGGGAGAAGAGTAAAGGCAGATGGTAAAGAACGAGTGGCGACGAAAGCCGTCTGTCTTCGCCTCAGATCGCCTTCTGTCCTGGCCAAAAAGTTGCACTAGAAGTCACTGCAAAGACTACATGTACAAAACAATTATCTATCCATCCATCCAACATCTCATTTCGCTTTATGAGTGAGGGGACAGTCAGACTGGTAGTTTCAGCACTTCCACTCTAGATCTGAACATTCCACTATTCCTTTTCAATGGGGCCAAACAAGAGAAGTTGATTTTTGTCCACGCTGTATGTTTCCAAAAAGAAATAATACTTGATTCCAGACTGAGCCGTTTGTTTTGTTACCTTACTCATTTGTGTTGTGCAAACATTGTCTGAGGAAAAGCATGCCACACTTTAGGATATAATAAAAATAAAGATATTGGAGATTATATGAGTGTGGCTGCATTTTACTTCTTAAGATTGTTGCCATGGATTCATGGTGGCCATTTTGTTTGTTTAGAACCCTGCACCTAGCATTTTGTTTACATTTGAATTAGAGGCAGTGACTTTTCAGTTTGCAAACAGCAGCACTGGTAGAGTTTGAAGATACTTCATACTTCGAGTATTTAAAACGATTTATTACGACACAGAACTGTCATCGACTAACAGCAGGGATGGAATATAACACAGCATACCAGAGATCAGAGCGCCCATACAGGAACTCCACTGGTCAATGGCGCTATCCAGGTGAACAATATGCACACACGAGACCACCACGAAGGTCCGTGGAACAGCATCACCAGCATAGGACGAACCATTTAATGGTTCATTTGCAGCAGGAGAGGGAAGCGAGGTGGTATGCCAAGCTCAGGAGTAACATCGACCTGAGCCGGCGCCGGAAGGCAGAGGAAAATCTGCAAAAGGAGGTCAGCAGGAGACTCCAGTGTGAAGAGGAGAACAGGAAATTGAGAGAGCAGTTAAAGAACCTGAATCCGTTCATTAGCGCACCATGGGACTTGTCCGAATATACCAACAAGACCAAAGAGGAGCTCCTGGCAGTTGTGGCAGCTCAAAACAGCCAGCTGCAGTCCGAGAAGGAGTCCAACAAGGAACTTGCCTGTAAAGTGGAAGAGCTTGAAAAGGATCTCGAGCTCAAAAGAGGACAGCTAAAAGAGCCGAATTGCAAGTTAGAAGAACTCCAAAGCGATTTCAAGTATCAAGCTAACCTGCTGCTGACCGAATTGTACAGGGCTGAAGACCTGGACAAAGAGCTTAAAGAAGTGAAGCAACAGTTTCATGAGACGCGTAATAAGGACCTGAGGCTTGTTGAGAGGCTTAAAGCTGAAAAAGAAGCCCTTGAAAAGGAGGCCCAACAAAGAGAAAAGGTTAACGCCGAGCAGCTGGAGGACCTCAAAGAGCAGCTGCAGAAAAAAATGAGCTGCAGCTCAGAGCTGGCATTGATACCAAAAGCTCAGGAGGAGGCTTGTCAGGTTCCACAGGAGGAAGTTGAACAACTCCAGAAAGAGATGGAGCTTCTGACATATGAGCCAATGGTCGAGCTAACCCTCCCGCTGGACAATATCCATGTTGCAGATGAGACTGACCCTGAGGCTGAAACAACTGAGGTGGTCAAGGACACATCTGAAACAGATCAGGATAAACATGAGGCGGCGCTGGATACAGCGGAGAACGTCCAGGATCCTGCAGAGACCGTCCAGGACTCACCTGAGCAGATCCAGGAAACAGCTGAGACAGAGCAAACACCTGCAATGTGCCATGAAGCCCCTGTTGTCGAGCATGTCTCTTTGTGGAGGAAAATCAAAAAGGCATTCACTCCCAAGCATCTCCGCAAATACAAGAACCTGCAAATGGTGCAGAAGAGGGAGTGACCAGCTTCTGCCATGTGCTCCACCCCCAACAGCCCCCAACCTTCCCTGACATCACACATTGGGATTTCTCCGGCATGCTCCGGTTTCTCCCACACATAAATGAATTACAATTGGCTTGAATAAAATAAAAACGAATTTGAAGATGAACAGAAATCTGATTTTCAATTTAATAAATTCTTGAAATAGTGACATATTTTCTGTGTAATTGGATTTCTGTCCAGTTTTGTTTTGTTCAAAGCTCTGTATGATTTTTTATGAATGACTAAACAAATACCCATCATATCAGCACAATGGTTTACTTTCATACCTCTATACTTCATCACTAATTTGACTTCTAAAAACATTAGTGGTGAGAAATTGATGTTGTAGATAAAGATGAAAACGTATTTTGAAGAAATTTATCGACAAATCAATTTAATGCTCCGGCGTTTTTGAGGTTCGAGGCTGTAGCACGGGTCACTGGCTAACTGACCTGCTATTCTCATATCCACACTATCACAGAGACCAACTACAGAGAGGCTATGACAGATGATATCTTCAGTCCATAACGCCCCTATTAGTTTTGACATAATCAACAACCTTTCATCAGTCTTGACGTTTCACCCCTAAAACAGGGACATGGGATGAATTTTTTTTTTATTTTGTCAGATGCGGACCCAAATTAGGGAGGTTTTGCTGTCATTGCAAAACGTGCACACTTTGAGCCACTGCTGTGTGTTAAAGTCCTTAGGAATAACAGCATGTATTTAGCGCCTTTCAAGAAACAAGGACGCTTAACAAAAGTAAGTAACCATAATTGGAGACAAGAGAGAAATAAAACACAAACAAAGATGAGAAAATTACAAAAGCCAAACAGCCCCGTGGGCCCCTAAGTGGCCTGGGGCACCAAGGAGTTGCCTCTCTTGCCTGTTGACAAGCAGCACCTCTGTGTCCCATCATTCTGCTGCTTTAGTAAACACATTCATCTGTTGGCTGGTAGTCAAGTAACGAGGATTCTGCTTGGAGGACTGACCTAAAAAGTAAAGATATACATACCATCAACACATACAGAGGAGGAAGGACAGGATGCAGTGAAGGGCTGCTACAAGCTGGGTTGACAGGAATGTGTTTTCAGTTTGTCAACAACTTCAGCACGCCGGTATCATAATGACTGGAATGACAGTCAGCTTGGCTTTAAAGTGCTGTGTGACTGAAAGTGAGAGCGGAGCGTGAAATAAATAGCTTGTACTAATCAGTAATGGTTCAGTTGTCCTATAATCCACTCTTCAATTTTAATTGGTTTGACTAAAATAAACAATTTCAATATTTGTATTCTCAATATATAATGGTGAGAAAAAAAGGAGGCCAGGCGGAAGAGAAAACAGGTGTCTTTCTTTATTATACCTCACTGTCAGTAAAATGTATGCCTGTGCAGCAATGCTAAGCAACTCTTCTCTCTCCAGCATCTTGGCCCCCTGCTGTTTGACAATGCAGTCTCTATCACTGCCTCTTGTGTCATCCATGAGTAAGATCCACTTTTCACTCACCAGGCCCCCGGGCGATCACACAGGAGGAGACACATATGGGTTTGAATTACTGGATTTGTTTTCTCACTGGCACTCTGTGTTTTCTCGATTTTGTCACTCCATGGCAACTCTGAGAAAATTTTGACTTTATCAAAGTGAATAAGAGGTCAGTTAAATAAGAAATTTTAAAAAAGCAAGGGTAGTGATAATACCAACACGATGACGGGACACAACTTCAATATGGAATCAACATGCTTAAATTACTTCACTCCTTTGCTTTCTACCTGCTAATTCTGTCTAGGCTATGAACACTGTCTTTTAAAAAGTTATGTGTTATCTCATGAACCTTGGTGTAATACAGACAGATTGTAGACACCACCCACATCAACAATCAACATTTTATATTTTGGCACACAATAGTTATTGGTAGTTTTTTTTTTTTCTTTTAGTCCCTTTTTGGTTCATACACTTGATTGTACTTGCTCCATGTTCAACAGTTTACCAGCTAGCGGCTAAATCTGCTATTTTGTGGGGAGTTATAAAGGACCAAGCAGTGAAGTTCAAGAGGGTTGGCAATCACTGGGTTGAAGTCACTCTGTGAGTTAAATTGAAGCTGTGTTTGTGATGAGTCTCAATGAGTGAAACAGTAATTAACTTTCACTGTAGAGAAAGTAAAGGAATAAAAATAAATAAAATATGTATATAGTAAGTTTCTGTAAGGTAAGGTTATAGCCCTTTGAGTAAACTTGAGTACACTACACCATTGGCAGTTTTTGCTGTTTCCCACCCTGCATTGTATGCGAACAGACAGTTTCGCTAGCAGGTTAGCTAGTTGGTTAGCTAACATAAAATGTACTAATAACCTCGTTTTGCAGTAGTGAATGTAATATTTAACATACCTATTGCATTCAGTGCAAAGGGAAGTGAAACATTGCCATGGTAACAGCGAGCTCCACCACTCAGCGACGTCGCTGTGACACTCTATGATCATGGGTAGTGTAGTTCTTTCCCCCAACATTGTGAATAACCCTTGTTTTTCTTAAAACAAGGTTAATATCATACGAACAAGTGTCTCCTACCTGAGCATCAACCATCTTTTCACACTCAGGTAGCTCGTGGTCTGACTACCTTATTGGATCATTATGGGGAATAATTAAATCCGCAATGGAGAAAATTAATGGGCCTTCTACTGATGGAACCGCACTCTTAAGCCTTAAAGGCTTGTCCAATCATGTTTAACTCAGACCCTTGGACCAGGATTTCTGGATATTAGTCTTCTATACTTGTTAGGATGTTCTGTCATACAAAAAACAAGAGAATCCACAGTTGCAGGTGTTTTTTTTTTCCACTGGTCATCATAGCCATAGCGTCTGTCTATTATTATCTAGGGCAAGAATCCGCATCAAGAACAGAGCCTCAGACAAAGAGAACAAATCGGAGAAAAATGCGATCAGCTGGATATTTTCTGGGTGTTTACTTGTTGAGACGGTGATACATAAGAGTGTCTGCAATCTGCACTGGCTGATGACTCACACAGAGGACAAGCAGATGGACCACTGGGCTACGAAAGGCTTTTTTTTCTTTCTTCCTCCAAAATATTCTGCTTCGTGTGACTTTCCAGATATCATAAATAATTCATGTTCACAGCTTTGGCATATTTATTAGTAAAAAAGTTACATTTGCCACTTGTTAAAGTAAAATGTTATGAAAGTGTTAAATCAGCCAAATTTGAGAAAGAGAGGAAAAAGAGACAAAGAGTTACTGCTAGCGAAAAAACTTCTTCAAAAAGTTTTTGAATCATGACCTTTTCTGAGAATTTCCTATAAAAGTTAAAACTGGATCCTGTGTGACCGTGTTTGTTGTACATCTTACATCCCCCTCTCATGGCAGCATGTAAAGCAAGGCATAGGTATTTGGCAACAGGGACAAATGTAGCAGTGATGACCTCGGGCTGTCACAAGCGTCCATCAGCGGAGTGATAACAAAAACAATCACAGTGCTGTCACAGCCTCTTATTGTGACACAATTTATTTCCTCTTCATCGGATGTCCACACCCCGCAGGCTCACTAATGGCCATTTGTCTGTCCAGCTGGCTCTCCTGTTGTTGTGGGTGTGATTGATGGGACACGCGTCCGCAGTATAGCACCATCAGAAAATGAAGATGTTTCCCATTAATAGAAAAAGGTACCACAGCATCAATGTGGATTACAAGACATTGGAAATTATTGCAAAAATGGCGAGGGTCAACAAATGATGCAAGGATACTGTCTGAGAGCGGACTGAGACATCCGCCTAACAGCTTGCCATCTGTTAGGCGACAGTGGCTCGTCATGGCAACCCCATGGCTCCTTATAACCTGACTGCTGTGTAAAATGACCTTCAGAAGTAACTAAACCCATCATATGCATCCAAGCAGCAATTTGGGGTTAAGTGTCTTGCCTAAGGACACATCGGACATGTGGCTGCAGGAACTGGGAATTGAACCCTGCAGATGTCTGTCATAGCCTCTCTGCTGGGGATCAAACCTCCAACCTTCTGGCTGAGAGGTGACCGACTTCACCAATTGAGCTACAGCCGCTGGTATTGAACAGTTGGAGAGGCACTTTTTAGTGCTTCACGCAGAGTTGCGGCTGATGACCGTCAGAAAGGACCAGTATGTAACATGGACACCTGGTGGTTAAAATGGGTACTGCAGTCCAAATTCGAATCATTGAAGAGAGCCATCTCTCCCTGCCCCCTCCTCGCTAGAGTCGATGCTCATACATGGTGCTATACCGCGGACACTGAAGCTTCAGTTTTTAATCATCAGTCTTGAACCCTTCCTGTGTTCTAACCTGTTTTGTTTTTTTAAACACATCTACAATATTTACCCTCGTTTTGACACGTTTCTGGTTGTGGAGATTAATGAAATGCTGAGATATGTTATACCTGAACTACTTCACATGCCTTCCTTTATCACCATAGCACCCACCTGTTTTACCTTTTTCCAGGCAAACCTTGGGGCGAGGGGCAAAATAGTCGTATGGGAGGCCGTAAAACCGCTGAGGCCTACTTCTCTGATCAAAACTAATTCTGAATCCAGAATCTGAATTAGAAGGAGGACATACTGTTGATAGGGAAGCCAGCACTTCAACATAGCATGTTTCCTTATTGTCTGATAATGTAGTAAAGTCACTTCACGATTTAACTCAGTAGATATCTTACATACTGGAACTTTCAAAAAATTCTGTACAAAGGATTAACATCAATTGTGTGACCAGATGCAAATGAATTTCTCTTGTTTGGTGACTGATGAAATCTTTACCAGCGGACACATAGTGAGATCCTAAAGCTTACTTTTAATTACCCTTTCTACTTTTCTGTTGTTTTTTCAATTATTTTATTAGAACAACAGTAATACACGTCTTTAGAGCATCTTTCAACCCCACCATACTGTTGTTCCCAGTCCTTTCTGCTTTTCAGCACAGTAGTGCAAGATATTCTGGCTGCTGAGTGAAGTGGCCTGCAGGCACATCAGAGCAACTGGTATCTTCTGATCCGAGAAGGTCCTCCGAGTTCTTTCTCTTTAAAAAGTTGGAGCTCCCTGTGTTTGTGCAAACACAGGGAGTCCAAAAAGTATTTTATGAATCCTTGAAGTAAAAAAAAGAAGTCACATTATGAAGGAAGCCATTTTAGTTGGATCTTGTTTTTTTTTATTGGTTCAATTTCAAACTATTAGCTCTCTGAGCAGAAAGAGCCAAACGAGAAAAAGAAGAAAAAGAAAGCAGAACCTCTCCTGCCTGAACCAAACTGCTCCAATTGGTCCATTTGATGTGCCCCTGATTACGCAACAAAAGCTGACATTAATTGGTGATTCAGCCTTATTTGCCAAAACTCTGTAATAGTGTTTACCCGTGTAATGGAGTTATTCAAAATTAAAGCCCTTTTCTAAAATGTGATTAGACTTTTTTATTGTCTTGCTTAATTATTTTGCTTTGCAGCAGCACATTAATGAAACCCTGCTGTTTTAAATGTGTCTGAGGTTAAGAAGAAGACGGTATACTTTACTGACCCAGCGAGGAGAAATTCAATTTTGAACTCTGTTATTGAGTCATGCAACACACATACACACAGAGGCTGAAATACACACATGCACTAACAGGATGGACATGCACTGATGGAGAAATGTCAGAGGGGAGAGGGGGGTTCTCAAAGGCACCTCGGCAGGGCTCAGACAGTGAACTGGTTCCACTCCAGTTACCAGACCAATTTCCAGACATCATCCGCATCTGGTTTCAAACCCAAGTCCCCATAGGCTGAGCCACTGCCACCCCATTAAAACTGCAGTCAGCTGTCCTTAATCAAACATAAAGAGTTTCTTCTTCTCCAGTGTTTCAAATCACATTACTAACTCCCTCAACAGGGCAACTACATTATGAAACTAGAGATAGAAGATTGACAAGTTTTCTGGTGACTCATCCCAGGACCCCAGGAGTATAGTTTTTATCCCCCAGCTGTTTCATCCACTTGTTGTATATTAAATTGATGGCCAACAGAGCAGGCGCATTTCTAATCCCAAGTCTCTCTGAGTCATTGCAGTTCTCCCTCTTGTCTCTTCTTCTCCTGTCTCCTAAATTAGCCCTCAAACATCCTCCCCTGCTCTGTCAAGTCCTTGTGCTATGTCTTTGCTTTTTCCTCTCCATTTCTAGTGGTCTGTCTACTCAAAATAAAAGTTGCCAGTGGTGCAATATCACTTTCGTCTGCAGGTGAATACCCATGGTACTGGGGCCACAACAGGAAATGTTGCCATCAATCACTGGGCAAGGGTAACATTTAGCATGCGAGCAGTATACTGTATACACATGTTCACTCTGGATAAACTATATTGTAAAATCTGGTGTATAAGACACACCGACACAATGCCGAATCTTTAAAGTTTGCTGCGTCTCATACCTATACGTCTGCATACAATGCTGACACACGTGCCGCCATTACCTCGCAAGCAGCAGTCATGATCACTTCAATCTGATGAGGTTAAAAAAGCATTTCCATTCATTGTGTGTTGAAAGCTGATTGCACGCTGTGCTGGAAAAGACAGTCCTATCACAAGGTCATAATCACAAATTTACAGAAAACTGTGGGACATTGTTCAGTAAATAAACCGTCTCGAGCGCTCTTTTGATTGAAATAGTCTTATATTAAAGTTTAAAAGTGAGCAGAGGAGTTGGGCAGAACTTGCAAGCTTTCCCAAAGACTGATCTTTGGTAAAGTATAGCTACCGTCCTGTAGTTATAGTACTATATATAATACCATACGCCACAAAGTAAGAACAGAAAGAACTAAAAGAGCGAAACAGCTGTGAAAAACTGCACGTGCAGACTTCCCTGAACATGATAGAAATCATCAAGTGGGAAGACATTATAAACTTTTTTTCAAAACAAAACGTATATTGTGTCTTACATTCCTGACCTACATTCTTACAACCTTTTATGGGAGGTTTTTTTTTCACCATTCCAGTTGGCTGACAAAACAAATGAGGGTGAAATTGAGAAATTGGGATGCTCTCTTTCATCACTGACTATAGTGATGACATTTATACCTCAGCTGACTACTAAAAGCCGTTAGCTTTGATCACATGGATCCATCGCGCATGTCATTACACAAACTCGCTCTGTCTTAGGTTAAGTGCATTTCATGTTTTTGCTCTCTTATTTTAGTTTGAGCTACAGGCTCTCTCAAACTGAAGCAATTCACAAGCTTGGACTATTTCAAAGCAGAGCTATAGGGCTCTTTTGATCAGTGAGTTCAGTCTTGTTGATGTAATTTTCACTCTTTACAGTTTTTTGTTTGTTCTTTTCAAATATCTCGCTGGCCCTGGCTCTCCTATAAAAACAGTTTTTTAAAAAACACCTTGTAATTTATACTGTTTGTGAAGAATTATCTATTGTATCATGAAAATATCAATTTTGAAGAATTTGTCAAGGAAGAAAAGATTGGATGCATGATGCCACATTTTGCACATTGTTTGATTTATTGTACCACAGCTTTTAAAAAAAGAAAGCGACTAATGATGTCCTTCAAATGTCAACCAAATTATTTATATTGACAGTTTAGTTAGCTACATGCCTTGCTGTAGGAAAGATACTAAGAAAATATATATTTTTGAAAAGAAAATATGAAAGGTTTTTCATTTTTGAGACATGTAACGTCATAAGAACAAAGAAGAAGCAAAAATAGTCCCTGTTTTATTTCTTCCTACTGTACACGTCATTCAGCCTGGTACTCCTCACAGTTCTACCAGAGATTTTTTCTAAAAGACAAATAGACACAAGTCCTTAATGGTGAATACACAAGTGAACATCAGGATGTGGTATTACGGCAACAATTTTTTTTGCGTTTTTTTTCTTTACACACATTGGCTTAAAAAAAAAAAGTCCTCCTACATTTTCTACAATTCTGTGTATGGGAGTCTAATTTGTCACACAAATAAAGGGAAGAGGAGATATCACAGCCAGAGAAGAGGGGTTTTTACAACGCTCCATGATTCAACAACTGGCCACACTAGCATCTACAAGATGACTGATTGACTGTGATGATTATGTTGATCAGCATATTGGTGATAATTATTCAAATATTTTCGATGGTTTTGATGCTGGTTCGAATGCTGAAGAGCAGCTGTCGATGTTGATGAAGATGTATGAACTTCAATTTACAAAAAAAACCCCAACAACGTTGTTTTACTTCTGTGCATGTCGGCGCCTGTGTGTCTGAACTTAAAGCTGTTTGTTTGCACTGACTGACGTTGTTTCATATTTCTTGTGTTGTTCTGTCTCTCTGATGTATGCCGCTTTGGACAAAAGTGTGTGTTATAGAATAGTCCAATTGCACAAAGAGTATTTAGCAGCAGTTTTGTGCAGATTTTTTTTTTTAAAGGTTTATTTTTGGCCTTTATGCCTTTATTGATAGTGAAGGACAGTGGATAGAGTCGGAAACAGGGAGAGAGAGCGGGGAGAGACATGCGGGAGATGGGCCACAGGCCGGCCCGGGCCGCCCGCGCGAGGAGAGGAGCCTCGCTACATGGGGCGCGCGCGCTGCCGCTGCACCACCGGCGCCCCAGTTTTGTGCAGATTTAATGAGTCGCGTGGCATCAATGCAGACAATTCAGAGTCTGCTTTTCATGTTGTCATTTCTTAACCCAGAATATTCACAACAATAAAGACAGCTTTATGGCCCTGGGTTTCATATCTGAAGTAGGTTCCAAGTGCTCCTGGGAGCCCTTCATGGCAACAAAGGGAAGTTACTAATCAGTTAAAAACAGGAAGTGCTTTACAACTATTACCGAAATGCCTTCACCAAGTTTGGTCATGAACCACATTTGTCTCCACAAAAAAAAGAGAATAATACGACATGATAACCCGTATTCTTTGAGAAAGAAAGTATCATCAAATAAAAGATATAAAAAGAGTCTCTCAACCTAAAGTGAAGGGTGCGATCCCCAGCTCCTGCAGACATGTCTGATGTGTCCTTGGGCAAGACACTTAACCCTGAATAGCTCCTGCTGCTTCATCAGCAGCGTGTAAAGGGAGTTACTTCTGATGGTCACCTTAAATAGAAGTCACATCAGTGTGGGAATGAGTCGGTGTGACATTCAGTGTGAAAGGGTTCAAGGAGTAAGGAGACCAGAAAAGTGCTTTTCAAGCACAAGTCCATTTACCGTACTTTATAATGTTAGTTGAAGCTCATTACAGCATTTTGTAGTTTTTTTTTTATGCTAAATGGCATTGAGGTAGAGTGTTCTGATGGGCTTCCATGCACATCATTTTAGCTGTAATTGGGGAACACAGCTTCGGCAATCTTCTCAGAATTCTATTACGGTGCATCTGTGGAGTAGTGAGAGGTGTTTTCGAAAGCTACATGAAGCATGTGTACTGTCATGCAGGCAAGCTGAACCTCGTCATATACCGCAAAAGCAAATCCATACCTGAAAATAGCACATTCTTATTCATAAGACATGGATGAGCAACTCCATTATTCAACAGGTTAAATCCAGAATGTAGTTTGGTTTTCTGTGAGGACAGGGAGAGGGGAAAAAACAGGAGAAAACCTATGCAGGAGGCAAGGAGGACAACAGAGAGAACATTATGGTAAGCAGGTTAAGAAAGAGGTGGAAAGAAAATAATTGTAGAAGGTGTGATGAGTGGTAGGTTATTAATCATTTAAATATAAAACATGAATGAACTGTAGCTTCTGATCTTCAACATATATGTCCCTCTTCCTGTTGTCTTTTGGTGCATGTGTGAGGCATATTAAAAAAAAAACGTGTGAGGCGGCTCAGCTTGTCTGTCACCCTCAGCTGTGCTTTTTGAAATGTAACATGTCATGATGCTCCAGGAGTCATGACAGGAACTTTAAAGAAATTTTTTTTTCATTTTTTTAACATTTTTAAAATAGCTGGAAAATCCACCTGATGGATTAAATGTTACATACAGTATGTGGAAACATCAAGCTTTGAGGCTTCACGGTCACTGAGATAATGTTTACAGTGTTTGCATACAAAACGTTTTAGGTTTGGATATGATTGGGAATCTCCAGAAAATATTCCCTAACATAATTAAAATCAGCCACTCTTCTTTTTGGATTATGTCCTTTTTAGGTGGTTATAAAAGATTTACAATTTATTAATGATACTTGGACTTATTGTGTTTAAGTTTTCTGTTTATTTCTTTTTGCCCTCATGTTTCATGTCTTGTGTTTGACATGTGAGTCTTGTGAGTGCTGCGTTTGGGCCTCTTACTGATGGACCAATTGCTTCAGCATGCACAATCAATATCCCTTACTTTATAGGGCAATGTAAAGATAAAGATGAGCCTTTATTCATCCCACAACAGTGAAATGTACAGTTTTACAGCAGCAAAAAGCAACAGCCAAACAAAAGTCTCATAGTAGGAAGAAAACAAAACAAAACGCAAATCACCATCAGTGTACAAACAGCAGCAGACATGCAAACACATCTGGGAGGGACTGTAGGAACTATTACTGAGGACATACAGGAGCAAAGTTTGCTAGCTCAGGAAGACTAGGGCAAGATGAGCCAACTGGCTCCACCTGCTGGCTCAAATCGGTAAATGCAGTAAATCTTGATTTTATGTAGAGTACCTTTAGGATGGCTCACTACAGAATACAAGTTATCTAAAGCTGTTGATAACCTGATCACTAAAGTGCAACAAATTCTGTGGTCTCCCATTAAAAATGTTTTGTTTTTTGGCGACCACAATTAGTGCACTTTGAAAATAATATTTAACACAGCTCAATTAAAACACAATTTATGTTGCTTCGTCTTCTGAACATTGACGTGTGATTTTTTTTTATAAATGAAAAGGAATGCAGTCTTATGGATAAAAATAAACACAAAACAAAGTATGAAATATGAGGAGCACAAATTGAAATTGTACAGAAATATATGTTGGCACAATAACTGATAACAAATGCCTACACAAATGCAAGATTTGCAAAGGCTCAACAGCGCCTCTAATTTTTTAAAGAAACTTAGATCACTAAGATCACAGCTGACCCTCTGGACCCCCTTCGGTCGCAGAATGAACTCTTGACTTCAGGGTGCAGGAACAGGATGCCCAGGGTGAGGACTGAAAGAGGCATCAGACCGTTTGTACCCAGCAGCATCCAGCTGTATAATAAGCTCTTATTATATAGAATGTATAATATAATATAATGTACTTTACACTTAGAACTTTATTTAACTGGCTACTGAAATCCCTCTTTTAGTTATGTGATGCTTTTTAATGTGCTTTCATACTTTTGTACTTTTCAATCCCATTGAATACTGTTGCCTATATTAAGTTTGGTGCACTAGTATTACTATTGAAAATAATAATCATATCTATGCAAAACATCCAACCAGAAAAGAAAGAAAGAAATAAGCCTCTGAAAGCAATGAAGCTAATTGTTGCTTATTGAGGGCAACAGCAAATGCCTTTCTAAGGCATCTGGGTGATTTGAATGTTGAGTGTCTTCCACAGTGAGAGAGAAATAGCTGTAATTAGTTTAGCTCCGCAGTCTCACATTTCAGCTCCTCTTAATTTTCATTAATTGAAATCTGCAGAGAGGAGGGTTGGTGGCTCGCTCAAAGTGAGAGAGGCTGACACGCTATCTAACTGCTGGAGGTTACAATCGTACATGTCGAGCTGTATTGAATGCATGGTGGTTTACACTGGTATGTTATGAAATACTGGTTTGCACTTGCCTGCCTGCAATGTGGATAAGAGAAGTAGCCAAGTATGCATTATAGATATGTGAACCATAGAAGCTTGGATGTAGTTGAGATTTATGCTCTGTGATGTAAGATACAGTATGTTGACTTGTATCTGTACCTGATCTGTGTTTCATGTCTGTAGCGTGTTTAATTGTGCTGCTGCCACTCTTGTGAATGAGATCCTCAATATCTCATGTTAATACTTTGATTTAAATCTGAAATATAAAAACCCCATCTTTTTCAAATCTGTATTTAGTATTGAGTATCTGTTGAATGATTCTTCCCATTGAGCTGTGCTCCCACATGCGGCTCTGTGCAGTCCAGTGAGCATTATCTGTCCAGAAATGTTTCCACTATAAATTAAATCCTCTTTTTACGAGAGATTATCCAAACTTGCCTCCTGTTTCCTTACAGTGAAAATGCAGCGAGTAGTGGTGTTTAAGAATTCACATCATATGTCTGCATGTCACTGTCTGTAAACCTTCAGTAGCCACCTCTCATATCTCGTATAGGTTGCTCTGGATCATCGTACAGGGGACGGCCTGCTGCTGAGACATAAGACCCCCATCCTGCATGTCTTCATGTAGTCAAAGGGCTAGTGAGGCTGAGAGCAGAAAAGCATCCCGCAGAGTTTCAGACTCTGGTGGTGGTTATGGAAGAATGCAGGAGGAGCTGAGGAGCAGGACACTGATGAGATCGAGATTTGAGGTGACTCTGGTTTGAGGAGGGTTGCAGCGATAATGAAATAACAGACAGCAGCAGAGAGCTGAAGAGATGTTTTCAAAATGTGACGGTGCAGAATGATTGGTCAGAAGAGGCTGGGAGCAAATCTGAAGGTTTAAGACTTTCAAAAGGAAACACCAGCAATCATCATCAGCAGAGCAGGAAGTGATGAAGATCTCTATTTGATGTAACCTGTTACTTTGAACTTGATATATTTCTTTAGGTTTCAACAGCTGATATGGACCACGTGTATAACATTGTTTTAGAACATCTTTGTATTATATAACTCATAGTTAAAGGGATAATTAATATTGAGGTAAAAAAACAACAACAACAAAAAAACGGACTCAGCCAGAATGTATAATTAATTCATCTCCATCTTTTTATCCATCTCGGTAATTCTCCTTTTGTTTGGTTTTCCCAAGCTTACTGCATTTGTTTATCTTGGTGTTCATCAAGTTGTTTATCTCAGACTGAGTCTTTAATAAAGTGAGGTAATTTAAGCTGCTTTGACACATGTTGAAAAGGTAAATAATCAGCTTGGAAAATAGGAAGAAAGAGGAAATTGGACACTTTGCTGGATTTTTAACTCTTTACAAACCCAAATGTATGTGTGGTATTTCTGCTGCCTCTAAAATAAGCGTTGATTTTGAGGTACTGAATAACCCATATTAATACTGAACCTATGAAGTGTCACAGTTTGTCAAGGAGCCATAAACACAGGATAAGTCTGACAATGAACAGGCAGAGGGGAAGAAGCACAGAGACTAATGGTGCATTCATGTGGTATCGGACACATCGAAAAAACATGTTTCCTTGTTGTAAAATGCTCAGACGCATGCACAAGTCACTGCAACAACTCGGAAACTCCAAAATATGGGGGCAAAATATGTTTTGTTAATGTTAGATTTAAAAAAAAAAAAAAAAAAAATGTAATTCAGGTGTTGAAAATCAACGACCATCCGAGGAGCTCCTGAATGCATCATGACTACAGGGGCCAATCAGACACAGCTGTGAAAATCAAGACATCAGGCGTAACTGATGAAGGCAATTAAAAATGGAGGGAAACACTTCGCTAAGAAGGGAAGTACGACGTCAGAAAAAAACCCATATAGGAAACAGAGAAAACATGACAAAATAAAAACAACGAAAACTAAGCACAACTACAACAAACTAACCAAGAGTAAATCAGGACAACAAGTTCAGTATAAAATACATTAATTTTTGCTTTTCATGTAATGCTTAGTAAAAAAAAAAAGTCAGTGTGATCAGGTTGGGTTGCACTCTATCAGCTCTTTGGAATAAACAAACACACGTGTATTTGCGGTATAGATGCTCATTCCCTATACTGTAGGTCCATGTTCTTTGACAACACAAGGTGGCAGCAGAGCTCCACCGTGTGGAAACAGATTTCATCATAACTGTTGGCCTCATGCAGACAAAAATCAAAGCTCTCTGCCCAAAAACTGCAAGCTGAGCAGCAGATCTGTAGAGAAGCCATTACAACTCTTTTCCATCATATCATTGTTTACTCAAATGTCTGACTTGTGTTTAACACCCTCTATCACACAATCTTCGAGAAGTTTCATCCATTTTTTAAGCTTGACCTCTTTTTTTTTTTCCGACACGGTACGATCAAATATGACGTTGATACAATTTCTGAATCAAGTGACTGTCGATACAAAAGAAATCATCATATTTAAAGTCTGTTATTCATCACTCAACATGACTGAACAATATTTGAATTTTATTCAAAACATGTGGCCACACAGTGGAAGAATAAATGTTCTGAGCTGAGCAATGAGGCACAATGCTGTTTACGTGTTTGTTGTTTCTTTCTTTCTTTCGCTAATCCACTGCAGTGAGGTTCCCCTCCGTGTCCTCACTATGTTGCACTCACAAGTTCAATCATTACTGCAACTTTCACTGCAGTGTCAGTGTAAAGTATAGAGCTGCAACCGTTCCTTCCATCACCTGTGCATCTCGACTCAGGCAGCTGGAGGTTACACAACTGTGACACAGCAGCTGTTCGAAGACTTGGAAACACTTTTTCCTGTTGAAACATTTGTAAATGTCACATATCGACTGTAGACCTGATAAACAACAAATGAAAATATGTTGCTGTGGTAACTTTACCTGGATGATATTTCTCTGCACAAACCAAAATGCCATCCATCCAATCTTTGTGCTATTTTCTAACTTACGGGTGAGCCTAAAATCAACCGATCATACAATCAATCATCATTTTGAGGAGCAAGTGTTATCTCGCGGCACTTCACGAAAGAGCAGGTAAAAGACCATCCTCATTTGTTTAGAAAAATAGGATAGATGGGATAAGATGCAGGAAAGATTTCTTCTTTGTTTTCCTCACTTTCCTGTTGTCCACACTTCCTGAGGTGGAGGACTGGGGGGGGGGAGTTGAGGGGACGACACAGTCCGATGGTGGTGGCTGGGCGTCGGGGACGTCGTGTGGTAGAAATGCCAGATTACCTCACGGTAGATTGTCTCTTCCAGGACAAGGCCTCCTGGGCCTCTATCCAACCAAGTCTCATGGCAAAATGTATAAAAGCTTCGTTGGTCCACAGCACAAAAACAAAAGTTTCACATTAAAGGTTGTGACATCCCTTTTCCTTTTGCCTATTCTTTTGTCTTGGCATACTTCAGGTCATGTGACTGAGTTTCTCCCAGGCGAAAACAAAAAAAAAAACATGGCGGACATGCCTTCTATTTCTAGTGGAAAATTCAATATTTCAAGATAGTTTGTGGTTTAAGTGTATTTTGATAACCTTCATGTCTGCAAATGTTCATTTTATTTTCTTAGTCTTTCTTAAGTCTGTGATCTTTAGTTTGTGTGTTTCTAAGAAGATTCTTTTAGGTCTCGCCAGAAAAATGTTGGCATGTTGCATTTTTTACCTTCTAACAAATCGACCGCGAACCTGGAAATCAACAAATGAAAGAATGTTGCCATGGTAACTTTACCCGGATGATGTTTCTCTGCACAAACTGAAATGCCCTCCCTCCAATCATAGTGCTGCTTTCTGTCTCTCAGTGACTTGATCCTATAAACCTTTTTACTGTCTTCATGTGTTACTGTTCTGTTTCCAGTCTTTGAGATAAGCAGGTCTTCTGAAGCACTTTGACCTTTAAGGAAAGTTAAGGATTGCCAACATATTGTGTCCAACATCTGGAATATTTTTTGATTGGGCTGTTTTTAATGACTCAAAGTATTTTTGTCCCGACTTGTCCTGTTATGGTTTCTACATACTATTCCTTCTTGCATGCTCGTGCTGCCTCTTTCACCCTTTAATCTCCCATCTTATCCCCTCTCCTCTTCCCTCTTCTTCTCTCCTGGGGGTATCTCGTCCTCTTTGTATCCATCCGGAACGTTCCCTGGCCTTTGCCCAGTACCCTGCAGCTGGTCCCCATTGAGCCTTCCTGGGATTTTAACCCCCTCATCTCCTCTCCATCCCTCTTTTTTCTTCTCTTTCCCACCATGGCTTGCACTCTAAAAATTAAGATACAAGTATGGGAACCATTTGGCAACAAATTCCCCCCTAAATTCTACAAAGCTTTTTGTCAACCAGAGGTTTAGGAACCTTGAGGATTCATCTATGAACTCATACAACGCTTTTTATCTTACCTATAAAAAAAACAGTCTTGTTACAAATGTCCAAACATTGTCCTGTTTTTTATGTACGCTTATTTCAAATCCAAATATGTCAGAAGGAAATACTTAAACATTTGTTTCATAGTAACATACATATAACATGGCTTTCACATGAGTGCAATCTGAGCTGAAGCCCATGTTTTCAGAATGTAGGATGAAACGAGTTGGAGAGGGGGGAGGGTGGCAAGATGTTTCCGATTGAAGAATGCAAGTAATTAACCCTCCTTCCTCTCCAAACAAAAACACTCTGCCGCTGCATGTGTGATTGATCTCGCAGCGGTGTGTGTAAGGACAAACACATACATGCATACATGAACGCATACGTCCTTAAACAAGGCTGTTGTCCTGATTTGAATGTTCAGTTGTTTGGCATACTTATAGTCAAGAGTTTTAAAGGTGTTAAACACGCCTACACACACACACACACACACACGCACACACACACACACACACACACATCCACCACATCACAACAGACTGCAACACCTTCTAATTGGGATGGATGGGTTTCATTACGAAGCATCAAGAGAGAGTGAGAACAGTGTTGGAGGGAGGGTGGGGGGAAACACACAATGTGCTACAATAACAAACAGAGTGCGGCAGCCCACAGCACCCTGCTCACTCAACACACACCGAGAAATCACTCAAGTTCTACGATGACGTGCGCCTGTTTACTACTCGGCCTTTAGCTGCCGAACGCTGCCTCCGTCTCACCTTTTTATCTGACTCCAAATGCACTGTGCGGCCCCGAGGAGTCGACCAGTGACTAATAGAATCCCAGCTCTCTTTTTCCTTTACCCCCTTAAACTTGTCCCTTCCCGATGTCACTTCACTAATGGTGCCACAAATCCTCACGGCTGATGTTGCCGTTACGCTAATCACACCATAAAAAGGATGTGTGAGAAGCATAATCAAAGGCACCGAGGACAGTGTGCTGACGTGTCGCCATTTGGTCACCATTAAAGTGTTTATGTAGATTGTTTTGTTCTTAATACAGGCTATTTGCCTCAATGGAATATTGAAAATAGACATCCAACACCAAACCACAAGCACAGAACGGAAAAATTACAGACAACGTCTATGACAATGTCATTTGTGTCCTTGTTTAGCGTAAACAATGCATGTTTGGACTCCGGTGTGAAGCATATTATGACGGTTTTATTTCTTCCGCATCAACAGGGACACAGCCAGAGGGGTAAATAAGAGCATCATCAAAAGGAAAGTGACTTTTTTCAGTTAATTCTCCCTTTAATCAGTCTGTATGACTTTTTCACAACATGTGGGAAAAATTTTTTGAAGTGCCTTGAATTACACTCGAAGGAAGAAATACTGAAGCTTTAATAGTCTGCCATGAAATGTATATATATATATATTAAACATGACTTAAAAAAAAATAGAAAGTTTTGAAAATACTGGACTCACTGCTCTTGATGTTTAGCCTTTAATAACTTTGATAACCTAACTTACTCTTTGGTTTGTGAACATCATACATCTGTTTTTGTTGCATGGATACAGTATATGTTTAAGGGGTATGAATTGTGGATAGGTGAATGGTAAATGGACTTGAGCTACTTCTTTTCTTGTCTTCTGTCTTGTCAATTACACATCAGGTAAGACCTTCCCGTTCACACACTGATGGCCACAGCTGCTTTGTAAACTGACCATCAGAAGTAACTACTCGCTTTCTTACATGTTCACATGCTGCTGCTGAAGCTGCAAGAGCAATTCAGGGGTTAAGTGTCTTGCTCAAGGACACCTTGGACATGTTGCTGCAGGAGCTGGGGAATCAAACCCCCAACCTTGCTTTTCAGATAGGACAGACAAAGCCGCCCCTAAAGAAACAAAAAGTCAAAAAAGTTTCCAGTGATACAAAGTTTAATTTGTGCGTTCACTGTGCTTTCTTCCCCATCAGGTCTTACTTCATCTGTGACTTCAGCTGTGTTCATTTATGTGTTTAAATTCTTTTTGTTCTTCTAGAATAACTCTGCTCTGTTGATGGCAGACTTCTTCGTGTTAATAAGAAGTGTGTTTAACTTCAAGCTGGTTGTTCAACATGAGGTCTCATTGCAAAAGATCTGATATATCCGATTTAGGACCACAAATGAAATGTGGCATAATATGATTTTAAAAGATCAGTTTCAGATTTTGAATTGTGTTGTTGAAACTTTTATTTACAAAAAAACAGACTCTGAGTCCCATATGAACAAAAAGTGTTCTTTTTGTTTCTTCATTTTTTTTTCATTGTGTGATGATAGCCTAGCAAATATGTAGTGCGGCCCATGTAAGGAGACTGATAGTCCCCCATTACAGCGGCTGTGGGTTCAAATCTGAACTCGACCCTTTGCTGCATATCGCCCCCTACTGTACTTTCTCCTCCAAACATTTCCTGTCTTGCCAAAAGGCAAAAGGGCCCAAAAAACAACTTAAAACATTATGAACACTGTGTCATCTAACTAAGTCAGTATATCTCATTATGTTTGGTTTCAAACATGGACAGCAGGTTACAGTAAGTACTGATCACTTTTATTTCATACAAAGATGTCAGATGTCACACATGGACATTTATTCAAGAAAACCTGCTGTAGTGCTTTTGTGGTTAAAAAAAGGTTAAAGACAATGTGATTAACCATGTATCAGTTACACACTATTTATATGATTTAGAGTATGTGAAAGTTTTTTTCCCTTTTTTTTTGTAGTTCGGTCATTTGGCCTAATTGTAAAGACGACCACATTTCATGTAAAGTTCAAGCAAACTGAAAGGACAGGATGTAACCTGAAACCAGTGAAATACCAGGAAATACAAATGATCTCGATCCAGTAGTTCCTCATGCTTGGCGAGTTTGGCTTAACAAAATGAAAACCTGACTGATTCTAGTTCAGACTAAAAAGTATCCTCAAATGGAATTCGTCGTGGACTTGACTTCTTCTGCAGAAACTGTGACATTAAATAAGGAAATGAGTCGTCGATAATTCAGAAATAATCGCTAGTTTACAAAACAAAAATAATCACAAACCTAGTATATGTTTGTGTCATGTGTATTAAACAGAGACAGTGATGGTGAACAGGCTGCTCAGTCTGGGACGTGGGCCACTGGTTCGAATCCCAGTGCAGGCCAAATTATGGAAATTGGTCTGTTAGCTGGAGAGGTGACAGTTCACTTCTCGAGCTCTTTCAATATGCCTTTGAGCAAGGCACCGAATGAGCAGCCCCACTCTGACATCCCTTAAAGCATGTCCATACAAACACAGTTATTTCAGTGGATGTACTGTATAACCTCCACAAGACAGCGTCATATAAACCCAGTTCATTATGAATAGTTATTATTGGTATAGAATTGTTTTATTTCTTCTGAGTTTGAAGGAAACCATCTGCTACAGTGGCATCCTAATTTAACGATAGGTAACATGAGTCAGTGAGGAGGTTCAGGTCATTTCCCACCATGCAGGATTCTTTCTCTTTCTTCTGACCTGAGGCTCCTCTCTCTCTCTGATCTCCGTATGCCTTGGCAGGATCCTCAAAGCCTTCCCTGGCACAAAGCGTCTATCTCTTTTTATTCCAGGGATGAAAAGGAAAACCTCTCACCCAGCGAGCATCCTGGAAAGCTCGGGAAATGCTCCTCCTCTTGTTTCTTGTCTTTGAAGTGTTCACTTCCTGTCGACAGCGTGCAGCAGGTGGAAGAGGCACAGATATGATATAAGACAATGAAAAACTGAAAGTCAATGGCCTCTTTCATTCAGTGTATTAGAATAGTAACATGCAGGAGACTGTTTAAAATACAGAACTTCTACCAGATATGTGTGCATTGCGTGTCCGCTGTGCTTTGTTATGCACCCTCGTCCATTAACACCCACAGGCTGCGATCTCAGGGCACAGCACAGAGTCGGACAGTTGGAGTGCCAAAAGGAGTAAAAACTATTGTACAATGTGGTAGGTGGCAATACGTTTGAAAAAAAAAGAAAAATACCTCAGAATGCGTTGCAACGTTTTTTTTTTTGGTTTCTTTTTAAAGATCACGTTATATGGTGTCAGAGGCTTTCTGATTCATCAACACTGCACACATTTCTATCACTTTACTTTGAGTAATGGAATGCAAAATCCCTGCATGTCACACTCAAAACATTGACGGCACAGGCTGCTTCAATATTATTAACCATTCATACACATCAGTTCGTTGCTAACGCAGCAGCAGGAGCAACTTCGACATGTGACTGCCGGGGATTCGAACCGTTTACCTCCAGGTCGAGAGACAACTAACGCTACAACTGAGCCAAAACCTGCACATTGTCTCAGCACAATCATTTTGGGAACAGCAATAAGCAAAGGCTGAATTCTCTGATTGGGGGGGGGGGGGGGGGGGGGGGGGGGTGTGTGACGTATATCACGCCAACAATGGGATTGTGACAAAGCTGAGTCATAGTCTTTGCAGCTCGCCAGTGTGTTCCTTTCCACTCATTTCATCAGACTGCGATTGTATCAAATTACAAATAGCACTGATAAAGAGGCGCAAAAAATACCCTGTCATTACAGTGTCAGACTGCAGAAATCCAAGAAGGCGGATTAAGCAACAGCGTCTGACGTCTTACACTGCGAGGTACAAACGTATGTGAATGAGCAACGGAGGAAGATCCCAGGAGCAGACTGTCCTGGACATCGAGAAATGTCTACAAGTGCATGTGTGAAAACGGGTACTGAAACATTTCTCAGCCTTAAAAGTAGGGCTGAATACAAAAGTACAAACAGATGTTACATACGTCTGTCTACAGAAAATAGTAACTATGAGAATCATTTAGTGGTTAAAAAAGAAAAAAAAAATGACTGTGTGTTTTATTGTGTAACAGACATACAGCGTCCAAGGCAGTGCAAAAATAGAATCTATATTACACAACCAGTTATGGGTAGGGGACTCTTGACGTGTGTTATTAAGTTTTGTAAGGGTGCCACATCCAGACTGTGTGTTTCTGCTGCTGTTCAGAAGTTTGACGTCAGAGGGAGAAGGAGGGAGAGGGGGAGAGAAAAAAGGACACCTCATATTTCACTGAGATCCAGCTCTACCAGAGAAACTAATAACCGCATGAAACAAGATACTGACTCCCTAGATTTATCTCCTTTACCGACGATTAATGTCTGTACTGAGTGTGTGTGAATGCACGAATGTCTTTTTTTTTGGAGTGTGTCTGTGTGATTCTTGTGGGTGTTTTGCATGCACTACTCTCTATGCTTCATACACTACATTCAGCAGCCTACCAGTAGCTCTACAAAGTGTTTTACAGTCTTTGTTTTGGTTTAACACCTGTTTCTTTCACTATCAACCGACAGGCTCCAGCAGTAGGAGGAAATGTTTTTTTTTGTGTGTGTGTGTGTGTGTGTGTGTGTGAAAAGCTATGAGGACTGACGCCTGTGCTCACTTCCAAGCAACCCACAAATGAGATTTAAATTTAGCAAATTAGGTCCAGGTAACTTCTCCCCATAACTGACTACAACTTTTCATCAAGTAACTTCTGTGAGCAGTTATCAGTCAAAATCAATTTCTCGCACACACAAATTCAGTTCAGTGTATTAGAGTGCCCTCCCACAGGTAGTTGTCAAGGACACTAGTTGAGGCTAGAAAGCTATTCCCCTGACTGTGCACACTAATATCTAACCTGATACAAAAGCCTGTATTTCAACAAAGACACCAGCCATGGGCAAGCACTATGTGTCTATGTTTAATGATAAAGAACTGAGGATGCCTTTTTAAAGCTCCAGCTGCAGGCATCCTGGGGCCGCCCTGACTGAACCCCTGCTCAGCTGTCTCCTTCCCGGCATGTTAGTCCAGGCAGGACTTGTTGCAGTAACTTTTCAAGTTACTCCCAGTTCTCCAACTACATGTTATATATCCTAGAGTGCTTTGGTTAAACTTGCAGCATTTGTCTCTTTGCAGCTGTTTTCTGAACTTTGGTCTTTTTGTTCATGTGATGTGTATCACTTGATTTAGATTGCAGTGTCTTTCCTGTGCAGGGCCATCGATTCATTGAATTTATTTTGGACTTTTCCTTTTGGTTTTGAAATAATATAATGCATTTCCTGGCTGACTCTTTTTCCTAATATAAGTGATTTCAACCAGTTGCAGACCAGTCGGTTGTCTTTGTCAATCAATGTTAAATACAGATACATGCGGCAACATTGGGTATTCATTCATCCATTATCTGTACCACTTTTTCCTGTTCAGTCACTGGAGTTCTTGAGCCGATCACAGCAGTCATCAGGCAAGATGCGCGTTGTGCTGTCCTTAAAGTTAATCAGGACATAATTAATAAGTTAAATAAGTTAGTTAAAAGTGGATTAAAAAGTTAAAAGTAAGCTATTGTCAGTTGGGATTTAAAAATAGCATCGGAGTGAGTACTCTGTGTTTTTTGTTTCGTTTTTAGAAATAGCGACAGAGTGAGCGCTCTTACCACTGTTTGTTTTGTCGGCCTATCTTTGACGTAACTTCGTTTTCTTGCTAGTTAACTAAGTCTCTGTGTCGAGCACAAACAGACAACAGAATTCATGGAGTTGCTACTGTTTTTGTGATACGCTTTTGCCTTGGAGAACATTTGTCTGTAAGTAAATATGTACATGAGCACAATGTTTGTTAAGTAGTAAAATTGTGTTTTATGTTGGTAGAAATTTTGCATTCAGTCGAGTACACGTGTGATACTTACCTTATGTGCTGTACCGTATGTGAATATGTCAGTGCTTGAATACTTACGTATTTTATTTTCTCTGTAATGTTTCAGTTTTACAAAAAAGAACCATAACGGTCAAGACTCAGTAAAGGACAGGAAAAGCAAGCCCTGTGTGTTTATTGAAGACCTACTGGATGTTAACTAGCTGTCTAGCTACGCACAAGTTCACGCGCTGTGAGGGCAGCATAGTAAAAAGACAATTGCACAACGGGCTCAAGCACTAGAAAACAGATCCAGCAAACATGAGTCTACGCTCAGGGAAAAGTTACCTTAAAGAACAAGCTGCCACGCAGCAAAATGAAGCTAGTGAAGGTGAAGCAACCAAAGGACAGACGCTTCCTCGGTCGTTTGATGCTAAGTCACAGTCATCTAGAGCATCCACTAGACTCTCTCAACGATCATCATCTTCAGCCACAAAAGCTTATGCTAAGGCAAAAGCTGCCAGAGCACAACTAGCTTATGCCGAAAGAGAAGCTAACGTGATGAAGCAGAAAGCAGAACTGGAAGCGAGTCTCCATCTTCTCCAATGTGAAAGAGCTGTTGCTGCAGCCGAAGCTGAAGCTGTAGCCTATGAGGAAGCTGAATTGGAAAGCCGGGAGCTCAGTCAAGGACCCTGCAGCGGAGACAAGCCCATCAGTCCTGTACAACGCACTTGTGAGTACATCCAGCAGCACTTTGCAGAACGGCCCTCAAAACACGCAACAGTTGAGTCTGATGAGAGTAAAGTAAACACACAGGCTGTGAACAAAGACATAAAGAAAGAGCCTACAATGAACACAAGCAATACTTACCCTCACAGTACTCCAAAATACACAACCAATCCAGAAAGACAATACTTACCTGAGCCAAAAGGTGCTCAAGAGGACTTTGCAAGACATCTAATTCGCAGAGAAATGATAAGCACTGGGCTTCTGCAATTTGACGACAAACCTGAAAATTATTGGTCGTGGAAAGCCTCTTTTCTAAGTGCAACAAAGGATTTAAATCTCTCAGATAGGGAGGAGCTGGACCTGTTGACAAGATGGTTGGGAGCTGTATCGTCAGAGCAAGCGAAGAGAATTCGTGCTGTACATGCCCTCAATCCTGCAGCAGGTGTCAACATGGTTTGGCAACGTCTCGAAGAGTGTTATGGAACACCTGAGGTCATCGAAGATGCACTGCTAAAAAAGATTGAACACTTTCCAAGGTTGACCAATAAAGACAATATTAAGCTGAGAGAGCTAAGTGACATTCTCCTGGAACTGGAGTGTGCTAAGCAGGATGGTGCACTACCAGGGCTCGCATATCTGGATACATCTCGTGGGGTAAAACAAATCGTAGAAAAACTCCCCTTTAACCTCCAGGAAAAGTGGACAACCGTTGGAAGCAAGTACAAAGAGGATTACAGTGTGGCTTTTCCTCCCTTTTGTGTCTTCTCCAATTTCATTCAACGGCAAGCAAAGATAAAAAATGACCCAAGCTTCATTATATCCACTCCCAGCAGTCATGTGTCTCCTAAGACAGAAAAGCTTGTAGAGTACGGTCGTAAAACCTCTGTGACTGTACACAAAATGGACATTCCCGCAGAGTCGTCAAGCATCCAAACTGATCCTGTTCTGAAAAAATTAGAGGAACCAGATCGTCAATGTCCAATACATAAAAAGCCACACCCATTGAAAAAATGTAAGCTCTTCAGAGGCAAACCCCTGGAAGAGCGCAAAGCCTATCTAAGAGAAAATCGCATCTGCTATAGATGTTGTGGGTCCATTCAACACATGGCAAGAGACTGTAAGGCGACCATCAGGTGTTTAGAGTGCAACAGCGAGAAGCACATCGCAGCACTGCATCCAGATCCTCCTCTCGCATCCACACAGAGTGCTGTAGCTGAAGGAAGTGACAGCGGGGAGCAAGGTGAATACTCATCCTCAGTCATCTCTAAGTGTACAGAGATTTGTGACCAGGCTAACAGTCCACGCTCATGTTCCAAAATCTGCTTAGTGAAAGCTTATCCTTCAGGGAAAAAAGAGAAGGCAGTTAAAATGTATGCTGTGCTGGATGAGCAAAGTAACAAGTCCCTTGCTAAGACAGAATTCTTCGACCTCTTCAAAGTAAAAGCCAGCCCCACCCCATACACCCTGAAAACATGTTCAGGAAAAATGGAGACTTCAGGAAGGAGAGCTGTTAATTTCTTCATCGAGTCGATGGATGGGAGACTCCAGCTTCCCTTACCGCCCTTGATAGAGTGTGACATGGTGCCGGATGACAGGACGGAAATTCCCTCCCCAGAGATCGCACACCATCACCCTCACCTGCTCCCAGTCGCCGACCAGATTCAGCCTGTGGACCGAGATGCTCCAATCCTTCTGCTCTTAGGGAGAGACATCCTCAGGGTGCATAAAGTGCGCGAGCAAATCAACGGGCCCCATAATGCACCTTACGCTCAGCGGCTAGACCTCGGCTGGGTCATTGTTGGAGAGGTGTGCTTGGGAACAGTTCACAAACCATCAGAGGTCAGTGTCTACAAAACACACACACTGAACAATGGTCGCACATCCTTCCTAAAACCATGTCCGAACAGTATCCATGTAAAGGATGACTACAGAGGCATGACGCAATATCATGATTCAACCTTTTCTACTTGGGAGAAGAGCACAAAGCCCGCCCACAATGCAGACAATCTGGGGTGCTCAGTGTTCGACAGGTCCAAGGATGACAACAAACCAGCACTGTCCATAGATGATAAACATTTCCTGACCATCATGGATACAAAGGTTCACCAAAATAAAGGGAACAGTTGGGTGGCTCCTTTACCCTTTCGCTGTCCAAGAAGACGGCTTCCGAGCAACAGGGAGCAAGCTTTAAAACGTCTCTGCTCACTAGAGAGGACTCTGGTGAAAAAGCCAGAAATGAAAGATCATTACATCAAGTTTATGCAGAAGATGCTAGATAGTGACCAAGCTGAACCTGCTCCACCTTCAGACAATGGAGAAAGGAAAGGATGGAAATGTTTTAGAGAAATGCCAAACACACATGAACTTTCACAAGCCAAAGCGTTGATCATTCGGTCTGCCCAACATGTAGCCTTTAAGGAGGAATTGAAATGTCTTGAAGAAGGTAGACAGACATTCAGGAAGGGAAACCCACTTAAGAAACTCAATCCAGCTGTGGATAAAGTTGGTCTGCTGCATGTCGGAGGTCGTCTCTCCTCCGCTGACCTGACAGAAGAAGAAAAGCATCCACTGATTATTCCACACGGCCATCATATTGCTACATTACTCGTGAGATATTTCCGTGAACAAGTGGCTCACCAAGATCGACACATTACTGAGGGAGCTATCCGAGGGGCTGGATACTGGATAATCGGAGGCAAACGTTTGGTGTCTTCTGTCATCCACAAGTGTGTTACCTGCCGCAAATTGAGAGGTAGGCTGGAGGACCAGAAAATGGCAGATCTGCCTGCGGACAGGCTTACTCCTGAGCCACCGTTCACTACTGTTGGCATTGATGTCTTCGGGCCATGGACCATCATGACACGGCGCACAAGAGGAGGAAGTGCGGAGAGCAAACGCTGGGCCGTGCTTTTTACGTGCATGTCAACCAGAGCAGTGCACATCGAACTGATTGAAACTATGTCAACTGATAGCTTTATTAATGCTCTAAGGAGGTTTTTCTCAATTCGTGGTCCAGCAAAACTTCTGCGGTCAGACAGAGGAACTAACTTTGTAGGAGCTTGTAAAGACTTGGGTATAAACACAGATGGCACAGTAATCAGGAAGTACCTCCAAGAGAAAGGATGCTCCTGGGTGTTTAATCCTCCTCACGCTTCCCACATGGGTGGATCCTGGGAGCGGCTTATTGGGGTTGCCAGGCGTATTCTGGACGCAATGCGTCCACAAAGTGGAGGTGCGGACTGTGAAGGATGGGACAGCCAAGTTGTTTCTAAGGCCGGTGTCCGAGATTGTAGTCCTTCTTTCTGAGACTCAACAAAAGGACTTGTGTTGATGTTTTTGCCAGAGAACGTTCCCCTTTAAATTTGATTGTATCTGTTTTGACATGTGTTTGTGGTGATATAATGTCATTATATCAAGCGGGGAGTGTGCTGTCCTTAAAGTTAATCAGGACATAATTAATAAGTTAAATAAGTTAGTTAAAAGTGGATTAAAAAGTTAAAAGTAAGCTATTGTCAGTTGGGATTTAAAAATAGCATCGGAGTGAGTACTCTGTGTTTTTTGTTTCGTTTTTAGAAATAGCGACAGAGTGAGCGCTCTTACCACTGTTTGTTTTGTCGGCCTATCTTTGACGTAACTTCGTTTTCTTGCTAGTTAACTAAGTCTCTGTGTCGAGCACAAACAGACAACAGAATTCATGGAGTTGCTACTGTTTTTGTGATACGCTTTTGCCTTGGAGAACATTTGTCTGTAAGTAAATATGTACATGAGCACAATGTTTGTTAAGTAGTAAAATTGTGTTTTATGTTGGTAGAAATTTTGCATTCAGTCGAGTACACGTGTGATACTTACCTTATGTGCTGTACCGTATGTGAATATGTCAGTGCTTGAATACTTACGTATTTTATTTTCTCTGTAATGTTTCAGTTTTACAAAAAAGAACCATAACGGTCAAGACTCAGTAAAGGACAGGAAAAGCAAGCCCTGTGTGTTTATTGAAGACCTACTGGATGTTAACTAGCTGTCTAGCTACGCACAAGTTCACGCGCTGTGAGGGCAGCATACGCGTACATCCTGGACTGTTTGGCCTTGTTAATCACAATGCTGACATTTAGAGACAAACAAACAGCCACACTCACAGTCACACCAATAGGCAATTTGGAGTCACCAATTGACCTAACAGGCATGTCTTTGGACAATGGAAGGACGCCAGGGAGTACCCGGAGAGAACCCACGCCTGCATGTTGAGAACATTTTAACTCCACACGGAGAGGCTCCTGTCAGACAGGGATTCAAACCAGGAACCTCCTCGTGTAAAGTAACTGCGCAAACAACTGCACCCTGCAACCCCAAAATTGAAAATCTGTAGCACAATCTGAAAATCTGACTCGTTAAACCACCGACTTTAATATCTACATGTTGTCGAGCATTTATTGCGTTTATGCTCGCTCTACAAAAGCTCAGTTGAAGAAACACTGAGTTCTTGGCCTGTGAAGTCATGTGGAGATTGAGGTCACAGGCCCTCCCAGGATAACTGATAGCTAATAACACACAGTTTGATTTCAGAGACTTGATTTTAGCATTGTTTTAAGCTGGTGAGTGTTTGACAAAGCCAGAGCAAGCAGGCACACAGACAGGTAAAAAATAAAACAATCGTCCATGACTTTAACATATCGGCCCGAGAAGTCCAATGCATCAAATGCAATCATCCTAAACAACTGTGCAAGTCATTTTCACTTAGCTCAAAGTCCTAAGCTGAGGTTTTCATTTACTGACACTGCCTTTCCTTCGATTCTCTTCACTCTTCTCGCACTCAGCTCAAATTCATTTTGGTTAGATGACATGTGCCTCTTACACAACCCACCCTAACCTCTGTCCCCCCCCCACCCTTCAACCAGACATTATTGTCTGTCATAAAATGCAGAATTAATAACCCATCACATGCAGCATCCCAAAAGCTGTATATTTATCTGAGCTTTCGCCTAGCGTGCAAACAAAACAAACATGTCACTGCGGTCGATCAGGCGGTGCGAGAGAATGGGGAATGCAGCCTCAGGAATGTTCGATATACAATGAGCGATTTGCTTTTGGTTGCAGGATTGTAGTGGTGAACTGAAGCACAGTAAATCGTGAGTGATGGATTCCTCACTAACATGGTAAACTGACTTTTTCAGTTCAAACTTAATTGGATATGTTCTGAGATAACATTTATATTGTGGTAACTTATTTGCAGCTACAGAAAAAGAAATGCAATTCAATTAAAAAAAAATGTATTTGGCCCCGTTGGGCAATTAATGTAATGTACCCATTTATAGAAACGGATGAAACTAGAGAAACCTGTGGATTACCAACAACCTTTAAGGTCAAAGCGATGAGGCTCCACATGGTGGTTCCGAAAGTAAAAATCACATTGATTTTCTCCATAGTGGATTTGATTATTAGTCATAATGGCAGAACCAGCCAAGGCAGACTGACTACAAGCTACCAAGGTGTGAAACTATTTGTTATGCTCCTGCAGAAGACACACGTTTGTATGATACCAACCTTGAAAAACAACCTGAAAAACATATAAATGGGGAAGAAGAACTACACTCTCCACAATCAAAGAGTGCTACAGCGATGCCTCTAATTGATGGAGCTCACATTTAGCATGGCAATTTTCTCAGGATCTCAAAAAACAAAACAAAAAAAAACAACAACCAAACTCTAACTCAGCATTAGTTTCTGGATTAGTTTTGTATTTTGTTCATTTCAGAGTTTAGGTGTCCTATCATGTTTTAGTTTGTCTTATTCCTTCCTGGTGTTACATGTTTCCCCTCTGTGTTTCTTTATATTAATATTTCATCACTTCAGCCTTTTGTTTTTCCGGTTTATTTTGTAATATTTGTATCCTCATGTTTCTCTATATCCCAGTGTGTGTCGGTGATGTTACATTCTCCCTGTGTGTCTTTAGTGTTTCCTGTTTCATTTTGTAGTTCTTGTCCCCACTGTTTCTTTCCTCCCATTGTCTGGTTTCCCTCCATGTTTGATTGCCCTGATCGTCTTCACCTGCGTCAGTAGTCTCACCTGAGTCTGATTAGCCCTGTGTCTAGTTAGTCTCAGAAACGTCTATGTTTTTCTCCATGTTTGGTGAGTAATGGACTTTCTTTGAACCTCTGAAAGAAGTAAGTTTTATTTTTGTTTAAAAATAAATCTGAGGGAAAGTTTCAAGAAAAACTGACGTTAGTACATTGCAAGCCAAAATTCTGGGGGAGGGGTAAGTAAGTTCAAGGGGGGTCGAGGGGTCCTTTGTGGAAAAAAACTGGGAAGAATTATGCAATTTCCTGCATTTTTAAACATTTTTAATCAAAGGCAGAATGGGTATTATTTCTCAATCCGTATGAAAGTAAATTATGCAACCTTCCTAATTGCTGATTTTTTTTCAAAGCTTAACTCCCCTGGCAACAGTTTAATAGACTTTAGTCTTTGTTGAGAGGTTTTAATAGAATTCAAAAGAAATCTAAGATTGTTATGCGCTCTCTAAGAAGTGATGCAACTTGATGTTGGCCATCCTGTTGTCCAACTTCCCAACGCATCGTCTGATCTGTTTCAGTGGGAGTCTTCAGTGATAGTGCATCCGATCCCCCGCTCACACTTTCCTTTCTGTTACCGGGATTCAAACGGGCAACATTCGGCTCTGAATGTCTCTATCCATGTCTCCAAGACGCCATTGCCTCATATTTTCATTTGGTGGGTGATAGTCCTCCAACGCAATGGTGGAAGGAGGTTGGAATACTAACGTATCATTACCGGTCCATTGGGAGAGAGACTTGAGAAGATTAATGATCATTTCAGTCTGTAGAGGAGTTATGGCTGCTGGCGTTGTCGTGGTAACACGCTACAGTTGAGCGTAGGTGGGTAAACAGTGTGGTTAATGTTCTGGATACGTGCAACAAGGATCCCACGATGTGTGTGTGTGTGCGTGTGTTTGGATGTACATGTGGTTGTGTTTGGAGTGACTTTATATGTGTTAAGTGCGAGCACACATAAGAAGAATATCTTAATGTGTTTGTTACGTGTGTGTAAGCTGGGACAGTCTGTGTTTTGTGACTGTATCTGTCTTTGCTGCCTGTTTTTTTTTTTTTTTATCAACTTAGATCCTCCAATACTTGTCTGATGACACTGGACACCAGTCAATCACAGAGCTGACATAAGCGCCGTTTCCACCAAGCGGTTTGGTTCCTTTCGTCTTGGTACGGCACAGATTTTGCGGCGTTTCCATCGACTAAAGCCGGGAAAGATCCCCAAATTGCTGACCCGTATGGTCCTACTTTTTAGTACCCTTCTGTTGCTGTGCCAAGAATATCCATCCAACCCTAAAAGTTGGAGCTAAATAATACAGTCCGGTGTCCTGTACGACAGCAAAAGACAAACACAACCCCATCGTATTTAAATACAGTCGATTGTTTATTCGGCTGTATTTCTCCTCGTGGCACACAGCCTTCTCTGAAAGGACGCTGGATTGTGTTTTGTAACAAAGAGCCACATGCAAAGGCACAGTTGATCACTCAGGTGTGTTAACTGTCCTGATATCAAGCATCCGTAGCGTAAAATACCATGAAGTTATTTCTCCTGTTTCGTTTCCCCGTTCCTCTCTCTTAAATAATGATAACAAAAAATGTCAGCAGCGGTGGTCACATTTGATCTCTTAGCACAAATAATTTATTGTTAGTTTCTAAAGAGATAAGCTGGAGTTCTGTCCTTTCTTTTCCTCTTCTCTCTCTCTCCTTTCATTTACTAACCTTTCCCCTCTCATAAAAAAAAAGTAAATCAGCAGTGGTGCACCTATGCTAAATGCATAAAGGGAAAACACTGTAAAGACAAAGTAGATGAATTGCTGGATGTTGGTCTTTGTTTACTGTGGAAACGCAAACAGGATCAGCTTTTACCGAACTGTACTGATCCATACTGGACGGCTTGTGGAAGTGGGGCGAAATACTGTAGAGACAGACAACCAAGCCACACTCATTTTCACACCTAGAGTACTTTAGACTCACCGATTGACCACGTATGTCTTCAGACCTTTTGGGGAAGCCGGAGCACTCAGAGAGAACTCACGCCAGAGGAGAAGGGTTGGAGGTGTGTGTAGCTGGAGGAGATCGGAGGCTTCAGTGTGCCGGAGCTGTCGCTAAACAGCCGTTTGTTTAGGTCTCCTGCTGGTGCTCAAGGGCGACATCTCTTGCATAAAAAAAATTGTGCTCTTCCTTTAAGAGTCAAATAAAGATGATCTTTTTTTGTTACAGACTGACTCGACTGATATGAATAAAAAAGTGCCTCCATTACATTCATATACATTTCCTCTGAAGGAATTTTAATTCTTTTTGCCTAAAACTTACAAATATAGCGTTCACACAAAATCAGGTGGGCAAACATTGACGTCTTTTCAGGGAACTAGATTTTTGAAGATGAAATGTGCTACTGTATGAACAATTTGAAACCTGTTGCAAAACCTTCTCTCCTTGCAGCCTTGTATCAGTCTGCAAAGATCTCCAACCAAATGAAGCCCCAATCCTGCACCGGAGCTGCTGGGCTTAAAGTGACATGTCAAGGTGAACAGCTAAATGATTATTTCTTTCATCAGTTAATCAATCATTTCTAGTTTATAAAGCTCTGAATCATCTAGTTAGTCTGAGAGAGAAACAGCATGAGACTACAAGCCTTGTAGAGAGTAAGGGACAGACCAGGACATAACCCAGATGACCTTTGTACTTACAATGAAATAATCTTGCCTGCTGCAGATATAAAGCCCACCTGTCGAAGTCATAAACAACCCCTGCAATGCCAAATCCTCCGGAACAAAGGTAAATCATGTTCATTTGTTTTTCCTTGGAGGATTGGAAGGCGTCTTTAAAAGGACACTGTCAGCCAACAGTGAAACGAAAAAAGGAGACCAAGTCAGATCGAAGTTGAGCCCTTCATTTGTCCTCGGAAATTAAGTAATATGTTTTGATTGCACACTCAAAACCAGAAAATGGCAGAGGAAGTGGAAACAAATACATTTGTTGATCGATGGTGAAGTCATGTGGTTTTTTGTTGTTTTTTTTATAATTTGGACCCATAAAATTCTCTTCAAACTTTCATAAAAATGGTTCTGTTTGCACTTTCACCACCAAACATTTTACAGAGACAGATGAAGAGGATAGAAAATAAGGGACAGATTGTTACAGTATGAAATAGTTGCGGATAGATCATTGAAGAAAAGGGATCAAAGGGGAGGAGAAAGCAGATAGAAGATAAGATATAATGAAATAAATTAAAGTTCTGTTATCTTATCGTATTTCTCACTGTAATATCAAAGTTAAAAATAAAAAGACCGAGAAGACAGTCAGAAGAGACCCATACTTAAGTTGGCGCTCCCTCTCTATCTGTCAGTATCTCCCCCCCCCCACCCCTCACCCCCCTTTCCCTCCCTAGCTGTGTTCGCCGCCATCATAAACAACACTAATGCTAACAGAGTAGCCCTAAAGCTTGCCTGCAGGGTCTGTCGCTATGGCAACAGGGCCAAACATCGAGCCCTGACAAAACCGCTAATCTATAGCAGATCGGGGCTTTCTGCTGCCGAGATGTAGTGAACACATGCGTGTATACACACTCAGTCTGTTCAACACACAATTAAGAGACAGAGAAATAGGACAAGTGATCACATTTGTAGATAATGATTTTGTGTACGACTCTTCAAAAATGGTGTGAGAGAAGGAGAACAACATGTAATGTACTTGTGTGTATCCAAAACTCTTACATTGGAGAGGATTTTGTTGCTTGTGTACGATGTGTGTCCATGTGCATCTGTTTGTGTGTGTGTGTGTGTGTGTGAGCCATGTGGTTCCATTTAACCCTTCCTCTCAGTGTGACACCATTTAACCTGTGGGCGGCTGCAGTTAACACCACATTTCCTGTTCGCTCAGCTGCATCTGGACACATGGAAACACAAAACCCCCCCCCACCACCACCACCACTGCAACACACACACACAGACACACTCACATTGATCAGTGTCATTACCTGCATCTGTAAACATTATCCATAAACCAACGATGCTTTCACTTACGAAACACACACACACTAACCATCAGTGACTATCATTGCTTTGCCCCTGTAGTTTGTTTTATTATAACTTGAATATATCAGTCATCGAGCAGGGATGATAAATGGCTGCTTTATTTTTAAAGCTGTTTTTAAATGAGACCACAACATGTTAAATCTGCTCTTGGCAAGAGACTCAATGGAAAAATAAACCCCGTCTATGGAAACGCATCAAAAAGAGTGTAGCAGCTCTACCAGTCACTGTAAGAAACATTTGGTTTGACTCGAACACGTTGCCTCCTCTGGATTAATTTTGCACAGGCTAATACCAGCAGCTCCTTATTTTATCTGTTCAGGTAGTTGTACATGGTTAAAATAGGAGACATTTGACACCTCACCCTTAATTTCCTCATTCTCTGTGCAGGCCGCGGTCCGTCAGCGCCGCGCACTACCTCGCTGTTTGCTGCAACTCTCGGCAATGATCGTTTCCACAGCAAGCGGCACGTTCCGTCTGTAGAGCGTGCCAGCAGCGCTACTACGCTCTGCGCCGTCTCAAACATGCTGCAGGCCTGTTTCCCACCGAGTACGCCTCAGGCATGCATCAGGCTGGAGAGAATAGAAAAACCTGGGCAGGAAGTCAGACAAGGAACGCACAGAGCGTCCGGTCAATTTCAAAATAGAAACCCGCATAGGGATTCACTGAATGATCAAACGAACAACAAACCGTCCTCAGAAAGACAAAACAACGTTTGTGCGTTTTTATCTGTATTGACGTGTGATCTTGTAGTTCTCTTGTGATGTGTGTACAACTTCTAATGGCTGCGCTCACGTCGCAGAAACGGATTCAGGTGGGGAGGTCACACGCTGCATGGCACTGATGGACTGCGGTGACTCAGTGGAAATTGGGGGGTTAAAAACAGCAGGGGAAATCTGACTAATTTCAAAAGCAGCAAAAATGGCGGTCTCTGAAACACCATTTGTATGTTATTCTTATCTTGCGGTTGTATGGTGTAAAAGCGTAGTGGGTGTATGTGAATTTCTGTTTTCTTGATCATTTCACTCTACTGACAGTAAGCAAGGAAGGCCTGGTGTTTCAGCTGTCAGCATGAGGCCTATCTGTCACCACTGCTTCAATGAATTCTTGTCATATTGTCATTCAAGCCGTTCTTCCCCTAAATGCTCCCTACACCTCCTCCTTTCCCTCCCTTCTCCACTTCATCACTCCTTTGCTCCACCCCGACAGGTACCAAAGGCAACGTTTTCAATCAGTGGCTCTTTGCTGACTTCTGTCACCATGTCTATTGTTGCATCACTGCCGTCATATTGTGGATGTGTAATCTAAAGCAGCACATCTTTTGTGATGTCCTTTACCATATAGCTGCCTTTACTAGGGGGAGAAATGTTATCGTAAGTGAGTGTTTGACTTTTTTTTTTTATTTCCAATTGAAAACTAAGAAGAAAAAAAAAGTCAACAGCTCGGTCCAGTCCCTGACTGTTCCAACATAAAGTGTTTGTTTAGTGGTCTTTGCAGCATCGCTTGCAACAACCCATTGATCACGGCTTCAACAGTCTCAGAGACGGAGACAGCAGAATCACACCCCATTAAACTGTTTGAATCTGTTTGGCTTAAAAGTAATGACCACAACGAATACATGATGCTTGACTTGGAATATTAATTGGAACAATGCAGTTGGAGAGCAAAGAGATGGATTAATGGATTTATGGTAAAAAGGCAGGACCAAAGACAGTTGGATAACTGGGACATAACAGAAGGAACATTCACATGACGAGGGGTCTATAGACCTGCTGGAGCCCCATCGAGGCTGTGTGTTAGTGAGATGCATCTGTGACACAGCTTTAATCAAAACCGATCTCAGTGGCAGATATTTTCGGGCCATTTTTGCTTTTATTACATAGGACATCGAAAGAGTGACAGGAAATGTTGGGCATGAGAGCAGAGGATAACATGCAGCAAACGGCTGAGGTCGGATTCGAATGCACGACGGCTGTGACGAAGATTAAAGCCTCTGTACACGGAGCAAGCGATCTGGCACCCTATGGGCTTTATGTTTAAAATTAACATCTTAAGAACTAAGATCAGAGTCCACACAGAGTTTATGACAAACAGGTTGAGTTTAACATGCCGTTTCTGTCCTGTTTGTGTAGCTTTAAACAGTCTCACATGAGCTGTCAACAAGTCCATCAAGCTCGTCTGCAGAGCAGAACAGGAAACCCAACATATGATAGACTCTTCAGCTGGTCCAGCTCACGCTGACTGGAACAAGAATACAGTTACTTCTGTAACAGCTTCTCTGCACTGGCTGTGTATCAAATCAAGCGTAGAATTTACAATCACTCTGGCCAGATGACATCCTGGAGGAAGAGTCAGTAGCTTTTTCCTATAAAATAAAATATGGACAAAAGTAGTTCCGCTCAATCGTCACTTGTGGGCCTCCATACATGTGTGGTGGTGACTGTGTCTGCAGAGACCCTGTCCTCTGCATGGGTTTGTTGATTGATTTTTATTATTTTTTGGCTGAGTCAGGACTTTTCTTTATGGGAAGCTGATGTATTTCCCCAGTTAATGATGGTTTGCAGGCGAGTAAAGAAGAACATACAATTCAATGATTGGAAATCATTAAAACCAGCAAATATGACAGACGAAAACACAGCAGCAAAAAAAGAGAAAATACAATCATAGTTAGGTGAAACGTCCATGGAGCTAAATTAAGCTAAATTAAGGGTCAACCTTGTGTTGGCTTTCAGACGCAGAGCTGGCCTGCTTACTGCTGGACAGGCTCGGTCCAAACACCTGCGGGTTAGTTTGGTCTATAGCATGTGGGTACAAGTAGTAAACATACACACTGACACTGCAGTGAGTGTGTGCTTGTTGGCGGGGATGAGCCCAGGACGAGCATCATGAACACTAAACAACATTTCCCAAAGTTACAGTGGCAATAAAAAAATAAGTAAAAAAAAAAGTCCTTTTAACAGGCAGAAACCTCGAGCAGAACCAGAGTCATGATGAAGAGCCACCTGCAGAAACTGTGATGTGGTTAGAGTTGGATAGAGAAGGGAGACAAAAAGAGCAACAACAGCGTTTCCCTTTGAATAAGATGGAGTTCTAGCTACGGTGTCAGTCATTATAATAATAATAATAATAATAAGCTTTTGCAGCAGAATAAGATCATGTCTCGCTTATTTCTGCTCATTTAGCCTTGAAGGGTCTCAGCACTAAAGGCCAACAAATTAGCGATTTCTTCTTGGTCAACTTCAACCTCTGCACTCAGGATTAACCAGAAAGTGCAAAGTGATTTGTCCAAGTTTAAGAAGCTGTAAAACTTGGTTTGGAAAATGTAATGAATTTGCTCGGAAATAACTTCCAACAGCGCTTTATTTCCAACTAGTTTTATGTCCTTCATTAACATCTAGTTTGAAATCTACCAAACGGAAACTACGTTTTAAGAATCAAATCTTTCAACACCCCAAATAAGTCAGAACCAACTTCTCTTCGGTTGTTGCTGACGTCAGCTCAAATTCTGTTATTGCAGCAATGATGTATGTTGGCAGATCACTTCTTTAAAAAAACAACTGGGAGGCACTTAGACGTTTTCAAAGGCAGAAGAAGTGAGTGTTTGTCTCATCCAAAAAAAAAGTCCCTCGCCTTTCAGCATCCATCCATTCATTATCTACTGTATACCGCTTCCTTCCATCGGTGGGGTGGGGGGGCGCGCTGGCGCGCTGGAGCTGATTCTTGCTGTCATTGGAGGAGCATGTGGGTTTGCCAGTCAATCACAGGGCTTCCTTGAGTATATTTCTTCAAATGACTCATTCATTCAACCTATCTTTACAGCATAGATTAAACAAGTGCATGATAAACGGACACCGTCTCAAAGTGTATTTTAAAGCCGAAAAATGTGTCTGTGCAAGAGAAATAATGTGATTATTTTTTGTTGTATAGAGTGATCTTGTAAAAGGAAAACAATCACTATTTAAATCAAAAGTCAAACAGGCCTTGTTTCTTTGTGTTAATTGACTCCTGAACTTTCACATCAGAGATCACACTACTGTAGTGAAATCAATTTACAGTGAGTTTCACACTTGCAGAAAATTTCTGATATTTGTTGGCCGAGCTGTGTGTGAACACAAACAGATTTTTTTGCTCTGACTTCACCTGGAGTTTCTCCCACCAGACTCCTACAGTATCTGCAGCGACCTCGAGTGAGCTGATGTGAGAAGTCAGCAGGATATTCTCTGAATAATTCATGTAATCAAACAGCACAATTCTTGATAGTGTAATTCCATTGAACGATGATTCGCATTGATATGAAGGCAATCAATATAGTGTCCCATCATCTCCCTCTGTGAGGTTCACATATGGCCAGGTCAGGAGAAATCTTGACTTACATTTTCACTTCTTCATAAAAGAGCTATAATGTGAATATTATGTTATACCTGGTTGTTTTGCTATTTATTTCAGAGACTTTTCCATCTTGCCAAGAAAGTCGGAGAAGTGAGAAACAAAGACAACAACAAACGTCTGCACGGCTTCCGCATTACTGTAAATGTTCAGATGTTGAGATACTGAATACCTACAGAAATACTTTTCATCGGCAGCTTTAATTTAGTTTTAAAAAAAGTCATTTGCTGCTCTTGAAACTTAAAATAATTTTAAACTCAACTGATGGAAGACAGATTTGAATAGGGAGGCGACGCTCGCCTGTCTTACAGCCTGCTGTCTTTACAGGGGCAAATCATTAGTGATCTATCAACTTTATGTTCCTGAGAGCCTGGACTGGTAAGAAACCACACATGGGTTCAAACTCAGATTTCAATGACAGAATAATGAGAGAGGGGAAACCAGCATGACTCATAGCTGCTCTATCAACCTCTCTGCATCACGCAGTAATCATTCTCTTGAACTTCTCACGGGCCTTTACTGCATCCTGCACAGACTACAAATGAAGTTATTAGCTTGGGCTTTAAGTGGTTTCATTGATATTTCAATCATGATGCAAGACATGGCCTCAGGACCCACCAGCAGCACCATCATGAAGAATCGTGACCCGAATTTCAGATAGTTTTTAACCAATCAGATTTTTTTCTATGAAAAATTGTGCAGTTTGAACCTCAGAAAGTTCAAAACGTAAAACAAACAGCGCTACATAGACTTTTTTTTTTAACAATATTTCTTCCAGGCACACATTAGCGACACGATGAAAATTGCTTCGTTACCCACTCTTACACACACACACACACACACACACACACACACACACACACACACACACACACACACACACACAGAGCAGGAGTAGCCGAGCTGTATGGTGTCACTCCTGCTCTGATGATCTGCTTGTGCAGTTTTGGTGCTGATTACTTAATGTACTGGATTGATGGTGTATTGAGCGTCTACTGCGTGCTTCCACCAACCAGCACCCTGATGATGGTTTTGGCTTTTTTTTGTGTGTGTGTGTGTGTGTGTGTGATGCCCTCTACTACGCACTTCAAGACCAAATGTTCTCATAATGTGTATGGTTTTAATACATTGGATTTATATAGGAACCTTTCTCCAGAGGCAGGAATTAAGTCATTGCTTGAGTCAATACTCGGTGGACTGAGCCACAGGAACCACAGGGTTTTGATGTGGAATTTAACAAGCAAACTGCATCGAGTAATGGGAAGGGAGAACTGAGAATATACAACCATCCAGGGACTGAGGGCCAGTTACAAACTTAAATAAAATAATGATTGTTTGAGTTACAGAAAAAAATACTTGTGGGATCTTCTACTGATTAACTGATTTATTTATTAATCTTTACATTTCTAAATGACATTTAACCATTTAATGGTGACTGTGGCTCAGTTGGTAGAGTCGGTCGTCTTTTGACGAAAAGGTCACGGATTCAATCCTGACATGTCCGATGTGTTCTCAAGACCCCTAACCACAAGTTGCTTCAGCTGCTTCGGCGGCGTATGGATGCAATGAGTTACTTCTGATGGTCACTTCACATAGCAGCCTCTGCCATCAGCGTGTCAATGTGTGAGAATGGGATGTTGTGACCTGGCGTGTAAAAGCGTTTGTTGTAGTCAGGAGACCATAAAGGCGCTGTACAAGCTCAAGTCTATTTATCATTTATATAGACATTTTGAACTACTACAGCTGCCATGCCAAGTTAGAAAGCCAAAGCAGAAGAAATGACTGCCAATCATGGCATTAGATTTATTAGCCAGAAGTTTATTGTGGCTAAAGTTCAGAATGAATAATCATCTTTTGAGTCTGTGGGGCGTATAGTTCATATCATGTACTTTAGTTCTGGTATTACTGTTTTGTTTGACTTGTCACCAGTGCTTTCTTAAAACGTCGTTCAGATTTTGTACCTTCTTCCTGCTAATTAGACACCAGTACCGTCCTCTTGGATCCACACGCACATATACCCAAGCAGTAACCTCGAGTCTTCAAAAGTGTCTGCTAGAGGCTGCGGCTCTAGAAGCCCCAGAAGTCACAGCCAAGAAAGCCGGTGTGTTCCCGTAGAAATGAATACCTTTACGACCTGGTACATGCTTAGTCCCTCCAAGCAGGTGAGTTCAAGTCTGACTTGCAGCACCTTTCTCACATGCCATTCCCCAATCACTTTCCCTGACTTTAACTGTCAGATCTAAACAAAGCCAAAAGCCCGAATATAAAACTAGATCCAGAAAATCTCTCTGAAAAAAAAAAGAAGAATAAATTAGGTTTACGATGTGGAACACTTCATGCACATTTTCAAGCCAAATCCCCAAACACATGGCAAAGAGAAACATTGCTCCTTCAAGTGGGCTCAACTATGTTAGATACATTGAAATGTACCTTCTGTATGTGAAACTCTTCTGCAATAGTGTGCACTGTTTGGGGCCCATGTGATCTAATACACACACAGTGCTTTTGTGTGTTTGAAGTGTCTGAAATTCACTATGTTCATGTTTTTTTTTCCAGAATATTTGATCAGTATGAGAAACACGTGTTTTCAGTGTTTGTGTAGACAGAAGTCACACCAGACCCAGTCACCTGTCACTTCTGTGTATTCGCAGTATGTGGGAATGTGCCAGTGGAAAAAGCCCTCACTTTTTTAATGCTGCTTATTTCCCAGCACCTCAACTGGTCTTTTCCTCTCTCTGCTTTGGCACAAGACTGAGGAAAACCCTCTCTGTGTATGCGTGTGTGTGTGTGTGTGTACGCCCTCGCACCTCGTCACCTCTGATGCTGCAGTGGGAAGCCTGCATTGCCAGGAGAACCCCAGACTGGCAGGCATACCAAACGCCTACACACACTCACACACATGCACATGCCTGTTCGCTCCAACACATGCTTTAACACACGTGAGCTTCACATGGTCCACACAGACTCACATATATAAAGATATATACACATACGCCTCTCTTTTCCCACACTTGTTTTACACTTTTTCCATTCATTTACTGCTTCTTCTATAACAGTGGCAGTGACGCCCACATAGCCATGTCCACACTCCAATGTAAACAGTAGAACATAAATGTGGCACCCAATTCTGGGTCTGGAGTCTTGTAGCAATCAGTGAATCAGACAGTATCTAAAAAGTCCAGATTCAACTTTCCAACAGTATTGGTTGTCTTTACTGCTCAACTAATTCTTAACATCGGAATCTATTCATCAGAATTTCCCACTGTGGACAACGTCGGAAAAAGCTGGTATGCCAGACCCACATCATGCAACCAAAATTTAAGCAATAAAAATATTCATGCCTGTTTGATTTTCCTTTAACCTTTATTTATCTGGGGAATTTTTATTGTGCTGAATATTTGCGAGGCAAACCCTGCTGTTCTGATTGAGGCACGTGGATTCACTACCGGTCAGTAGCTGACACATAATCTGGCTGTCTCCTCCGAAAAATGTTTTCAATCTCAGTTGGTGAAGGTTTTTAAACTTCCACATTTTTGAAGTGAGTTTCAAAATGGTTTAACTCGGGATCCTTTCACATGAATAGGATAGATTTATAGTTAATGTATGTCACTAGCAGTAACAGCTTAGTGTGATAATAGACTGATCGGTGTAATATTAACATTAAAAACTGTAATAATGATGAAAGGGGGACGACGGATGGCAACTTCTCACTCATGCAGCACACCTGAACACAGCACCCAGGGGTGTGTCCAGAGTTTTCTGATTGGGGGGGCCCAACTGAGGCACTGATTTGTGTAGGTTATAAGTTATTCAGATCTGCTTAACAACAGAAGATAGTGGCAACATTCATTTCTTTAAGAGAGAAAAAGATTTAAGTTCAAAGGCACAATTTAAGTTTGTACATTTCAAGTAAGACATAATGGGTTGAGTTTTTTTTACTTTTTTAGCTTTTTGTTATTTAATTTTTATATTGTGCAGAGAGAGCATAATCTGCCAAAGTTAAATTCCGTGTGTGTTAAACATACCTGGCCAGTAAAGATGATTCTGATTCAATGTGCATTATTAGCCAGGTATGTTTAACACACAAGGAATTTATCTTTGGTAGACTGTGCTCTCAAATGCAGACATTACATGCACCTGTCTTTTGAAAAAGATGTGCAGTCTTCCCCAAAGAACCTGTATAAAGGGTACTGTATGACCAAAAAAAAAAAAAAAAAACCATTCGGCCACACACAGATACCAGGCCTTGGGTCATTTTAAAAAGGGCCTCTAAAACCCAGCTGGATGCAGGAGGGTGGATGTAATTGGCATTGTACTCATTAGGTCAGATGTGGGTGAAAGCTGCACATGCAGGATAGGCAGGACATGCAGGACTTTTGGTCCCTTTCAGTTAGTGAGAAGAAAACCTGTAGAAACATAGAACATGAACAGTTTATAGGGCTGCTGAGTAAAGGACCACAGACAGTGAGGAGAATGGAGACACTCTCATTTAGCACCGACTCCCACCAAAACAACGGTCCGCAGCGGAGGGGATGCAAGAAACACGCTGTTCTCTTAACACATATTTCTCATACTTTGTCTCCAGTAAAACAGGCTCAGAGCTCACACTGATGGGGAGTTCTTTTGCAAGTGTTTTCTATATTATTTTGGGGTTGTGTTGTGTTATTACGGTACTTCATTCACTCTATCATAACTTGAGGATTGCATTAGGTATCTCATAACCCCCACACCACACAGTGGCATTCAAGACTCCATTGGGACCCCATTTTAAAATAGAGTGGGGGCCTCTCAAACCAGTCTTCATCATCATGATGTCTTCGAGTGTCCTGATTTTTCACATTCAGAAAAATCGAAATAGAACATACAACAATTAGCAATTTCTACTGTCACTGCAAGATTTGCATATGCTTGCTTTGAAGTTTGTTAACTCTTTGGGGCTCTTATTGACCCGCAGCGCCTCTGTCAATACCATCAGTTACTAAGAAATGTGACAGATGCTGTCTGGTCCATGAAATCAAAAAATCTATGACAACACGATTTACAACGTCAACACAAATGTCAGTAAACAATGTCAACACACACACACACACACACACACACACACACACACACACACACACACACACAGGTACATGTGAATGCACTGCACCCCGATGTTCTCTTCTGTTCACTCGACTGTATACGAGGACGAGATAAATAACTTTCCACCGTTGCTTTTTTTTTCGTGGAAACTGTTGTTTGATGCCAAATGTGGTTCTGTCCGCTCACAGACTCACAGAGCAGCTTGCATGAAGTGTTGGCTATGGTTTCTGGATTGTAAGTGGTGCAATATGGTCTAGTAGGATCAATGAGAGATGTAAATATATATTTTGATTAACTTTAATGCCTTAATGGCCTTCATTACTAAATACGTGACCGACCATGATATCTGGTTTACTTTTGGGATGCAAAAGAATGCTTATTTTGGACAGTGCACTGTAATCTAAAGTTAGAGGAAGAATTTATTTTCAGATTAATGTTTGTGCTTTTATGCCTTTTATTAGAGAGGACAATGTTTAGAGTTGGACACTGAGTAAAGAGAGTGAGGAATGACTTGCTCTGTGTTGCCAGATGTGAAGATGTCAATTGTTTTGGGAACTGCTTCACCTCCAGACCCTGTGTCTCCAAACAAGTGGCACGCTAAAGTGGTTGTGACTCGCGTCTGCCTATAGACTGTCGTTGGGTGTCAGCAGGGCATCAGGTGATGATCTGATTGGCAGGTAGAGCCTCACAGCAGAGAGGGGAGGGCATGTTGGTCAGGACGCTGAGAGATGCTGACGTGATTTGTTCCTGTTTGACTGAGAAGATGTCACAATGTGAAATAAAAGTACATTTGGCCTCTTCTGAAATCATCGATTGTAATTATGGTACAAATGTGATAGTTATTGTACATCTGGCAACACTGGACATGCACTTGGATGACTTACTTTTGTCATGGGGACAATCATACTTAGGTAGGTATTGTAGGTAAACAGGTGGAATGAATTGTCACTACTTCAATAATGTATTCCCAGGTGCAGTGTGTGTCTGTTGCAGCTTTTAAAACACAACATCCAAATTTGGCCACAAAAGGCGTTTTATTGCTTGAATCTGACTCGCCACTTTATTGTATCGACTCCTTAACTCACCTGCGTGCTGTCCCTGCATCAACCAAAACCAACTAAAAAATCTAAATACATGCAGAGGACAGAGCTTCTGCAAACGCAGTCAACACCACACATGTATATGGAAGCCCATAAGTGATGATTGAGTGGCATTGTTTTTTAAGAGGGAAAAAGCTACTTACTTTTTTTATTGAGAAAATGTGCTTTTATTACCACTCTATTTAATACTGGAACCGTTTCCCAACATTGATTACATGGTATGCACTTTTTTACCACTGTATCAATCTAACCCACAAAACTTTGGGACCATACATCACATGCTGTATACGATGGGAAAAATATTGGTGGTTGGAGGGTATGCCTTGGATTAGAGTCAGCTGTGGATATGTTTTTTCCAGTTGTGTACATGTGTATGTGGATGCTTTCCTCGGAGCTCAGTTGCCAACACGACAATAAGGTATAGCTGGCAGGGAAAAGTGGGCTTAAGTTTCTCCAGTGAAATGTCAGCTGAATTATGTTACAGCCAGAGGATCAGAGAGCAGTCGGGCACCAGTGAACCGTTTCCGGATGGAAATCACTTTTGCTGCAGCCCGTCCTCTCTCTTTCCATGCCACTTCTATAAACTCCTTACTGCCTGATGGGGTTTCCCAGTGCCTGGTTTGTCAGTGTGTGAGTGCGTGTGCAAGGCTCAATGGAAGCTGAAGAACAATACCTCTAAAATGCGATAGGGGCTCATCGGTGATGGAACATTAACACAGGAAGTGAGATTATCATGTTTTGATAAAAAAGTCACTAAATTATGTGATTTATTCCTAATCTCTCAAACACCTTTCCACCGTTATTTAGCAGTGCATTCACATGTACCTGTGTGTGTGTGTGTGTGTGTGTGTTTTACCAAGGACTGTGATGAAAAATGTCTAAATAATGCAGTTCTTCTTGCTGATCACATTCTGAGTAAAGCTTCAACTGTTTTAGAAATTGTTATTCACCAACCCTTCCAGTTTTTTAGGAAAGCCATGTCATCGTAAAGCTTTCATTGAATATGTTATACTGATGCTGTGACTGTTTCTGCTTTGTGTAAATGTTATAATGTGATTTAATATATGTGTGTTGTAATGAGCTTATGTTCCATAATATGAGATGATGATGGGTTGGTAATGCGTACAATGATTTGCACTGTAAATTCCAGCATCATGAACCAAGTGTTGTTGTGTCTGAGAAACAGAAAGCTCAGCAGGTGGTGCCCGGTCTTGTGTTTCTCTCACGGTGGTCCTTTGGGGAGGGCTGAACAAATCCTCATTACATTAATCAGGCAAACACGCACACAGTGAACAAACTCAATCACAAAACACGTGTCCATGTAGGGTTCACTTTTCCCTGTGAAATATCTCTCACATCATTTGTACATGAACCACATTAAAGCTTTGTTCCATTTAGCTAATTATTTTAATTATAATGTCAATTAAAGGAACATTTATTTCAGTAGGTTTGTATGAGGTACTTACCACTTTGAACTGCATTGACCACATGATATGTCAATCAGTGACACTCCATCCAGATACTAAGTTATTTTTTTATATCCATCTTTTCATTTTTATGTTTTTCATTTCCTGTTTTAGTCTGTTACTTTCCCTTGACGTTGGCTTTTTTAGAAAACCGCCTTCTGTACAAGTAGTACTTACTGACTGATACAAAATGCAACAAATTCAAGATCCACAGTTTGCCAAAAATACCTGGATGTTGAACTTATGAAGGAGAAAATGTACAGTTTGCATCAGTCTTCCTCGTCTACTGTTTACCACAATTTAGCGGCAAGCCAAAGATTTGACTGATGAATAAACACCTGTCTGACCACTTGTACTACATTAATTTAGCAAATACAATACCTTTTAATATCAGTGAAAAATGTCTTGACAATCAATCCCCAAATAAAACCCCTAATCTTCAGGTAAATCAAACAATTTAATGTTTTGCCATTGTTGGCCACACAGTGATTGGTGAACCAATTTAGCACTACATTTAGGATGCGGGGTTTTAAAACTTTTGTTGGTCCTATTTAAAAAAAAAAAAAAAAAAAAAAAGTGCTGTATTTATTTATCCTGCTTTTTAATTTCAACTCTACAGCTATAGTTTATTATAAACGACCTGTTACGCAACTGATCAGTGGCACCTTGAAAGGCTTTCTTAAGTAACTCTCAAGTCATAGTGTGACAGTGGGAGACCACAGGATTATAACGAGCAGCTCCAGACCACAAGTCAATATAGGAATAAAACAAATGAACTAGTCAGGTTTAAATAGTGGATTTTATAGACCGGACAAACTATCATAAAGTCCCCTCAAGTGACAAAATGAATCGGAACAATATAGTGTTTGCTGTATTGAAACTGATGACTTTAAAAACCATTCAATAAAGCATCAGCAATAAATTAGGGGAATCAAATGGGCCTGCTTTTTAGTCCAGCCTTGCTGTCATTTTAGCATAAAGATCAGCCGTGTTGGAAACTTTTTAGAACTAACGTGAGAAACATAAATAGCCCAAAAAATGAGACTACCCATAATCTGCTGAAGTGTCGAGTATTAGAGATTTGCAGAAAGCGACGTCATGTGCCTGGATCCTGAGGAGAGGTGCTGGATGTGCTGTAAATGAGGCGTATAGGAGGAATATACAGCTCCCAGGAGGAGTCTTAAAAAAATGTCAAAATTGCCAAAGATTCATGGTTTTGCTTTTTAGTTATTTAGTAACATGAGCAGGACTTTTTTTTATATGAGTTGGTGAATAAATGACTCAGCAGAAGTTGTTTTTCTGAAGTGTGTATTTCACAATTTTGCGCTCTTGTTATTTTGATTGAGAGGATCGCTTGGAGGATCCTTGTTATTATGTCCAATGGAAATGTCATGTTACATGCACAGTACCTTTTGACCCTTTGTGCATTTCCTCTGCGTGTTTTTAACTGTTGGAGCATTTGCCAGCGACGGTGCACTAATTGTGTCCGTGTGCGTATGGACTTAAGTGTGTGTGTGTGTGCGTGTGTGTGTGTGTCTACATATTTCCAGCGGCTCTCTCTCCAGGAATGCAGCATGGCTCTTCAGAAGGGGATATTAGTGCTGACCGCAGGGCCTCTTTCCTCTCTCCGCTTCCATCTGGTGTCGCATTAAATATTAAAGTTTTTAATTTGATTCAATTCCCGACGACAAACACCCTTGATTTAATCCAGATGCCTGTGACCAGTGGGCCCACCCCAGGCCTTTTTGGAGTTTCGGACTTTAGTATGTGAGAGCTTGGTGCAGCAGCTGAAATCAAGTCCCAGATTAGGGAGTTGTCAGAAGACTAGAAAAGTGCTATACAAGCTCAAATCCGTCGTTCTGAATGCATACTTGTACTTTTTGACCATGCAGATAACTTTGGAAATTATATCACAGAACATTTTACTTGGACATGTTCTCTTTTTAGTGAACAAAGTTTGATATGGAAATTCGCCATGGTTTTGTTGCTTGAGAGTAGACATGGTTTTAATGGGTCCTTGCGAACATTGTGCATCAGAGCAGCCCAAAGAACAGACCTCTTCAGTAGTCTCTCATCTATTTGAACCCTTTCATCCTTTTTAAAGCACCAAAACATTTTAACTGCATAAAGTACTTTGGTCCCTGTAGCCAATCATTGCAACGCGTTCGGTGCGTTTTTACAAAATCTTGGAGGTGTGCTGCTGGGTGCTCAGTCGTACCAGCCGCAATGTCACCACACCAACCGTAAGAAGCATAAATCAGGTTTCACTGAAGCTGATAGAGGGATTTGATGTGGACTCATGCATCAAATTGACATTTCTACACATATGACTGACATATTGCACTCTAGCTGGATGCCATCAACAAGTCTCAGCAGTGTTTCATTACTTTTTTTTTTTTCATTTCTATTCTAATCTCCCCAGTCCTTTCCATTGCCTTTGCTGATGTAATTCAGTATTTCAGAAGATGCTTTCGGCCAAGGACATGCTGAGGTCTGGGGATTGAGGTTTGGATGTCTTTGCACTCCATCTGCTCAGGTCTCTGAATTGTTCAAATGTGAGCGCTTGTGTTAATCCGTCAAGGTCACAGTCTTTCCATCTCATATTTCTTCAAAACAACTAAAAACTAATATTTGTTTTTTTTTTCAAAGGGAAACAAACTAGACATGGGGTGTGCTAATATAATTTCTTGCCAATGTAAGTTAGTTTGTTTCAAGAATGTCCTTGAATTTGTGCCATTTTCTTGACTCTATGGAGGCCAAAGTCTTTGTCTTAAAATGATAGAAATCAAAAATGTGCTTTGAAAACATTCCATCAAACAATTTCATTGACAATAATATTTTATTTGTTATCAAGAACATTTGTTTGGACCTAAGAAACTTAACTTCAGTGTCATACCAAATTTACTCCATATAAGGGCATCTGAAGTAATCGGGCATCCATAGTAATTTGCACTTATATCTGTAACACCCAACCAACTCCCCTCTCTGTTTGTTTCCCCTCGTCTATCTTGAATGCTAAATGGCTACATCTAAACTCTAACTGACTGTATTATCTAACATACTGGAGCTAATACAGCTCAGATGGGACCAGAGCAGTCTGGAGGACCTGGGGCTTAATGTGACTACCCTTGACTGCGTGAGGACCTGACAGCAGGCTTTGGTCCAGGGCTCTGTGTCCCCACCCGTCATCCCATCTGCCGCCTTTATCCAGATGTTTCGGCAGGGATGAATCATAACAAGGCCCTTCTCAGCTTGTTACCATTACATTTTATGTTTGTGTTTACCCCAACATATTATCAGAAATAGAAAACAAAGTGGCAGGGAGTAAAACCAGCATTAAGACGGGGATCCCCTGGATAGTGGCGACTGTGACTGACATTTTATTTATTCATTTGACGTTTGTTCTTAGCCAACACATGCCATAAGTTACAGTCCAGAAACCCTATCAAACGATACTGGGAAAGGGTTACATTGAAATGACTATTCTTTTGGAACAGTACAATGATGTAGGACACTTAAAAGTAGTACTTACTCACAAGCTCTATAAAACAAGGCTTGGGTTTTACCATTTTAATGAGCATGATATCGTATAGGAGCTGCGGTGGCTCAGTGGTGGAGTTGGTCAGCTCTTATTGGAAGGTTGGTGGTTTGATCCCCTGCTCCTGCAATCCACATGTCAAAGTGTTCTTTGGCCAAGATACTGAACCCCAAATGGCTCCTAGTGGCTTTGACAGTGTGTGAGTGTGTATATGTGGGGTCATTCCATTTCAAGTGGTCCAATGCTTCCCACCTCACTATCTCAGATTTCGATGAAATTTGCTTGGCCAACACCAATTTCATTTTTTTAAATCCTCGCAATAATTTAAACGGGTATTGTCATTTTCAGCACATAGCCACTGAGTAAAGGCCTCTTAAGGGGAAAATGGGAGTATTGTATCTCAGGAACTATACTACCTTCAGAACAAACATTTTGCATGTTCATTCAGTCAAGTACCAACTTGTGTACCAAATTTCATCAAAATCTGAGATGGTGAGGTGGGGTAGATTTCTAACATTGGACCGCTTGGCATGGAATGACCTAATGGGATTAGTTGATACTTACAGTATCTTGTTAAATTGTTCTTAGATGGGAACTAGCATAACACACACACACACACACACACACACACACACACACACACACACACACACACACACACACACACACACACACACACACACACACACACACACACACACACAGACATCACAGCTACATTGGATGAACCAGATTAATTGTTTAAATGTTTTCTCAAACATGCTAGTTTTCAACTGTCTGCAGGAGGCTTTTAAAAGAAAAGATTAAGATAGGAAGAAACACAATAAAAGAGAGAAAAACAATAAAAGAGAGAATGAATAAACACAGATGAACTGTTGCGCTAAGGCAGCATGATCAGACAATAAACCAGTCATAAGCTTTTTATGTGAGCAGTGTTTTTTTGATTTTGGCCATTGTTTGAGTCCTCTGTTAAAAGCATAACAGTTGCTCTCTAGTTGGTGGGCAGAGAGTTCCAAATCATCGCCCCCTTTGCCGAGAAAGCAGCCTGGTCAAAAGATGCCTCGTACATTGGGACCAGATAATTACTGCTGACGGAGGCCCGTGTGACTGCACAAGAGCTCTAACGACTAATGGCTATTACACACAGTGGCTTGGCTTCGTTTTGTGCGTTTGCTCATTCGATAATGTTCATCAACATAGGACGATCAGTTAGCACCGGATTTGAAGTGTTCCATTAGCACAACAGGTAACCCAGCAGCATGCAGCAACGGAGAAATATAATAGCAAAAGAATAAGAAGCTTCTGGTTAAACATGAGACGTCACAGCAGAAGAGAGAAGTTATTTAAGGTGTCCCCTCACACTGGTTCTTTTTGGATGTGCTGCTCAAGTCAAGTTACAAATTGGGGGGTTACAAATTAATGAAGGGGTCTCTCTTATTTAATACAAGTAGAAGTTATTCACAATTTGAAGTGAACACCTTTTTGAGCACTTTCAACTTACAGAAGATTTCACGTGACGACAAACATCAAATGTGCATGATTGAACAAGTTCCCCTTCATGCATGTAGTTAGCATCTTGCACAACTACTGCAGGAGGTTCTTTTTCTGCACATTACACAGCTGAACAGATTAGTATATTGTTACATAAACTTTGCTGTAACTTAACCAACCGGACCATTTCTTTTAACTTCATGCAGCTTAAAAAAAACAAAAAAACTCCAAACTTGCACAAGAAGCCGAGGCAGCCCATGGGGTAAAACTGTAGCTTTCAGAACAGATCACATTATGGGGACTGCTTTGGAACATACAGTTACTGAATCAGTAAGATGCATCAAAGAAAAATAGGATGTAAATACAAACACAGAAAATGTGAGTTCTATGACGCCATTTGTAAAGTTACATTTTCTGCAAATCTTCAACACCAAATGTGTTGAATTGATTTAAAGGCTATCCATGATTGCTAGCATGTGTTTTTCTATTAGGGAGGAGAAATATTGACTGAGCAGCTCATATTTCAGCAACATGTCACTACTATATGAAGAAGCCTATATACTGTATGAGTCTGTCTGTCCATATGTACAGTATGTATGCTGCTGTTTTGTCGGTGTGTGTGGTTGGCAGAGCTGATGAACAGGCAGTGGGTTGGGAGGTGGAAGGAATCCATCGCCTCAGATTATTGACACAAATCTGGCAGAACCAAGCCTCGGCCGCTCCAAGAAATCTGCCTGGCAGGCCTCTGCGCTGCAATCTGATCCCTTCCATCCAGCATACAGCGAAGGCTGGAGTCACACAGCCCTATCTATTCCCATACTTCCCCTTGTGCCTTTTTCTTCCTGCTGTGCAACAATCAGCTTCAAGGGATTTTTTTTTTCTGTCCAATTTGCCTCCCTGTCATTCAGTCTGTCTCCTACACTCTGGAAGTCAATCGCTCACTGTACCTTTGGCTCAGGACTGCATGCTGAGAACTGTTGAGGCCTTACAGCCTGAGGTCTAGGGCTTCAGGTTTGGACTACAGACCCCACAGTTAGTTTTTTAAGTTTGTTTGTTGTCTGAAAGTTTTTGTTTGTCTCTTTCAACCTGGTTAACTTTGAGTATAATGCAATAGGAGTGGTTGTTGAATGAACATGGGCCAAATGGATCTTAAAAAACCTGTCACTCTACCTTTGCATACAACTTGTTGTTCTGAGTTGGAAGTCTAATGATGGCAGAGTGTTCCCATTAACAGTCTCTTATGCAGAGAAATGGGTTGTTAGCCTAGCATACTACTGCTCTTTCGTGTAATGAAGACACTGTTTAGGACTTATCTCCATCTTCTGAATTTTAATACAGTTAATGCTCAAGTCCAAATCGAGTCATCAGTTCTTAAAGCCACGACTTGAGTCTAACTCAAGTCTAAGTCCTACACTCCAGCACCACAACACGGCTTCTGCTAAAGACAAACTCAGCAGTGCCCAACCAGTCGATCGCGGTCTACTGGTCGACCGCGGACTGATTCCAAGTCGACCGCGAGTCAACGTAAATATTGCGCAATCACAGCCGGCGCGACATCGCAAGGAGGGTCTGCAGAGGTTCTGAGCGCTCAGCCGCGCATCTCCAAGATTTTGTAATGACACGGATGTCTTTGCGCCGACCGCGTTGCTATGATTGGCGACGGAGCGAGATATGTATTGCAAGATATGTATGACAGGAAGTTGACAGCTGTCAATATTAGCTAGCAGCTAGCGCTCAGAGCGTTTACACACTCCCAAACTTAATGTGTGCGTGCGTAAGGAGGGAGGGAGGGGATGTGATGTAATGCATTGCTTTTAATGTTCAGCACTTTGTATATAAAGTGCTATATAAATAAAGATGATTGATTGATTGATGCCTCATGGTTGTGTGACAACAAGAAAGAGCGTTGTGAAGTTAGTTACTGCAGACTGGAAACAACATGTGTGGGTTTGCGATGTTGACATTGGACTGGTAGATCACGGGAAGTTGGCCACTTGAAAAGTAGATCTTGGGTCAAAAAAGGTTGGGCACCCCTGCTCTACAGTACACTAAAACATGTATGAATAACTGTCTTTGCAAACAGTAGGATTAACAGCTAAATTCACTTTTATCATGACAGCTAAACGAATGTGTCACTGTCTCAAAGGGCCGATGGGTCATATATTTACAAGATGTTGACTAAATTATTTCTGTTGATAAGAAAGATCTTTCCGTCTTTCATTTGTGTTTGGTGCACTACTGGATGAGAACTAAATAACCAGGGTCAGTCAGACTTAAGCTAAGGAACTCTGTTGTTGCATTGTTTCTCCACGTTCAGCCTTTTTTTCCTACACTGTCCATCATCATGCACAGCATGCTCCATGTCATAGTGGTTTACCATAATGTGAAAATTACAGCAGATAATCAGATTGTGAATCTTGATTCTCTCCTGGGTTTCAGTTTGCATTAAATACAAACAAAACAGCCTCACATATCAGTTAATTTGTTGTTTTTATTGTCTCCCTTACCAGAAATTTGCTTTGGACACAAGAGAATCTCACATATAGCACATCACAGAAAACACAGAACAACACAAATGTCTGTAACATGAACTTCCATACAGCACAGAACACATAAATCATTTTCACAATAACGCTCTATTGCACATATACCCATATGACATCATTAACTGTAGTGCACTCCTATTATTCTATTGCACTTCACTTTACCATCAATTTTATTGCACAGTCCCTTTATGAATCTCTTACTCACTCACACACACACACACACACACACACACACACACACACACACACACACACACACACACACACACACACACACACACACACACACACACACACACACACACACACACAATCTTGCACTATTTGAGGTAGGTATGAAATACAGTTAATATCTATTTATATATATATATATATATATATCTATATATCTATATATCTATAGTTTGGTACACTATACCTTTTTCCTGAAGGCAACAAATAATATTCCCTGGAATGACGTTTTATTGGTTTTAAGTCAGGGCTACACAAACCTCTACTTCTGCTAACTGTGTCAACCTTGATAAAAAAAAAAAAAAGAATATTACCTACGTATAGTCAATGATTATCTGACAACTAACCCTTTCATTTAAATCTTAAAACAAATGTATTAAGGTACAGAGCATTCACAGTAAGCATATGAAGTATTAGTGAGGCTTCAAACTATTACCTTTGAGAAGCTTGAACTTCAGAAGTGGCAAGTATTGACATAAAGGTCAATTGTCAGAGCCATCAATTCCCTTGGCTGCTATATGTTTTAGCCATGTATAGGACCTGAGTGAGGTTTAAGAACATAAGCACTGCCATGTGTTTGCTCGGAGAGTGGGTCTGTCTTGCCAGGGCCAATCATCTACTGTTGGCTGTCTGAACTACGGAGCTGGGACTTTCAACTGCCAGCCTTGGTTGCCAGTGGACCAGTGGACTTGGCACAGCATGCCTTTCTCCCTCCATGGCACTTAGTGAAGCAGTATTTAGCCAATAGACTATGATCTTTTGCAGAAATGGTATTGAGAAAGGACTGCCAAGGGCTGCAGGCCGGGTTATAATCTTCAGCAGTATGCCCAGTGCTCTTGGCTTAGTCTGAGCCACTCTCAAATACCCTCTAATTCTACTAATGCAAAGCTTTGGCTCTGTGTATTTGCATAATATGTATGCCAGTTTGTTTCTTTTCAATGTTCTTATTTATTCTTTATCAATGGTAATAATGCAGCTGTGATTCCGATAAGTTGCTTTATATTCAGACATCGGAAACATTCATTTATGTGCCTTAAAACATTTATCTAGTAGTCTTACAGAATGAAAGAATAAATGCTCCAAAACAAAAATAACACTGATGGGGTTAGAAGTTTCATCCCCAAGGGTAAAATACAGTATATACACTTTGTGTAATGTGAATAAAGTATTAGACCATTTTAAGACCTGTCGGCTTAATGGGTCAATATATCTTTATTTGGTATGTGTCGTACTTTTATCCCTTTAAGTAAAACACAGCTGTCCAATAGGATTTTTTTCCCTCGTATTTTAAACTAATAAAATGAAGAACCTAAAACCTGACTTTTTTCTTATCCTGTATTTCCACCTAAAGTATCACATAATTTAAGCATCAACAAACTATATCCAAACATTTACAAATACTGACTTTACAGGTCAACAACCCAGTTGTGCTTGTTCATGTACTGTCGGTCCGTTGAAAAAGAAAATTCCAACATTGATTTGATTTTTGACAGTGATCACAGCTGAAAAAGAAAGAAAGGGAACAAATATTTCTTTTTGTCTGTCTTTTAAAAATGAAATAATAGGAAGTGGAGCAGCGACTTCCTGGCTCCTTGTGTCCTGGTTTACAGTGGAAGCTAAGTGTATAATGAGACAACTGTAAACCTTTGAATGTGCGGTCAGAGAAAGCTGCGTTGAAGTTAACATAATTAGGACCAATACTACCAAAGTACCAGACATGGGACTTTTTTTTTTTGCACTGCTGGACAGAGCTGAAATTTCCTCCAACAAGCTCTGTCAACAGAGGTCTCAAGATTAAATTTATGAACTTTGAATTTAAAATAGATGCCACTCAAAGCATCATTTCATATAAAAAGATGTGGGATATTCAGCTAGGCCAGGAAACATTACTTACAGTATATATTATATGAAACATTGGAGAATTGGAGTGTCTATTTTGGAAAAGAAAAGTCATGTGTCCTGTTTAAACAGAGCAACACATTATTTATTTTAACATTAGGATGCCTTTGGACGGTGCAACAATGACTGTGAGTTTATTAAATTTCAATGTCTGGGAGTATGGTCTTATAAAATGCTGAAAACAACCTCCTACTCCATAAAATATCAATTAAAAGAAGGCTGTGTGGTATTTCTCAATGAATGCAATGCATTAATGGGCCATGTCATTCATTTGCACATTGTTTTATTCAGTAAAACAATAGAAAAGGTTGTCATTTTTTGGTTGCCGTGGCCACAAAGAAGCTTGCACTTTGTCAGAGAATTTTCACTCTCTTGCCACTGAGTTATTTTCTTTTCTCTTCTGCTTAAAAGGAAAAAACTTATTTGATCTGGTAGATGTCGCCCTGCAGCACCAGCATGAAACCAAAGCAAACTGCTGAAACTATTTCGCAAGGCCGTCCGGTCCATGTAAACATGATGTAAACATGGCACGACAATAACATAGCCAGCGGCCTCAAGCATTGTAGACAGTCATGACTCAGAGAGACATTTACACAGGATATACTTGATTTCTGCTTTATTTATGTGAAAATTGTCGCATATTCTGCCTTTAAAACCTCAGTAAGGTGTGCAAGGCTGCGGCTAGGGGTTTTATGGTTATCGTAGAGCTAGCTATACCTACAGTATCATCACCGCAAGCTTGGAACATGTAATCACTGGTCTCTCAATCGTCTCTCAGATTGAGTCTTTTTTCTAAGGACATGCATTTAGCAACTCTGCTAATATGGATGAATTCTTTCAGCTAACGAGCTCTATGCTAGCTCCCCCACTATGGATTTCTCTGGCTTTTTGTTCTCTTAACTTCCCCTCCTCCCCTACACACAGACACAGACACACACACACACACACACACACACACACACACACACACACACACACACACTCAAACATAAACCACATAACTGCACTTTGGCATCTTGTTTTCTGCCTTATAGGGTAGCCAGGATTGTTATCTAACTTACATAGCAGCACATGGTCTATAACTTTGTTTCCCCCCTGGGAGGATAAAAAAACAAGGATCTTTAGTAGGAAAAAGATCCAAACAAGCAGCGTGTTGCAATTTCATTTTAGAGCTTGTTTTTGGTTTGTTGTGTTTGGGGCTTGGCATGTAGAAAAAGGCGCTGGAGGCTTTCTAACACAGCGTACGTGCAGAGCCACACTCACACAAACACTCTCTCTCCTGAAGCTGCTGAAGGGTTGGCTAAAGAGAAAAGATGGCGGTTGTGGTCCTTCCTCACCCTCTGCTGGGGGTATTGGAGACGCCTGCCCTCAACCGTCAGCCATTTGTTGAAGTGTGTTTGTACTAGGGGTGGGACTTTATTAAAAAAAAAAAGTTATCTAATTAACTCAGGGCTTTCTAATTAATTAACTGAAATTAATCGCATTTTAAGTGCACCACAGTATCTGACCTAAAAAGCAACACTTCTCAATGTAAATGGATTTTGGTGGATCCATTTCAGTTTCATAAAGCTGTTGGATCTTGTTTGAAATAGTTTTTCTGCACAGCAGCTTGAAAGTTGGATCACATGTTATCTGTAGCACATTTTCTAACCCTTTATCTTCTACCACTAATAGTGGTCTACACTTCAGAGCAATCAATTTAGCAAGTGAATTTCTCAGTTTATCAGACGTTGAATTATTAATTTTGGTCCAAAATCCAATCATTTGGTCGAGTTTGGGCTGCAAACGCCTCTTGGTTGTACTTGTGGCGGAGCTAGCGCTGACAATGACAAACAGCTGTTTATGAAGCACACTGTGATTAACTGTGTTAGAAAATGTAACACATTATTTTCTTGTAATTATTAATCGTAATTAAAGCGTTAAAGTCCCATCCCTAGTTTGTACACTTTTTTTCTTATTTGCTTGGGTATACATACGTTTCTTATATTTCTTAATGAGTGCCTCATGCTGACACACCATTGCAACTCTGCCCATTATGTTTTCACTAGAACTATCTGGCTGCAGACCACAGAGAATGCAAATATAAAAACACAAACAACGGAAACATGCAGCAACTAATGCAGAATATAAGACACATAATGTGACTATAAATGAATAATATAAATTTAAATGAAAAGTAAAAGAACTTTAAACATGAGCATCAAATACTGAAGAAAAAAAAAATCTAAAGTAAAAAAAAAATCCTCTCCAGTCTTCACACCAAGGTGCTCTAGGCTGCTCAAAGGAGCGCTAAGTGGGACGAGATTTAAAATATTAATTTTAATAATTGTACGCGATTTTGACTTTTTTTTAATACATAATTTTTGAAGTTGCCGTTTCTGCTCTTACAAAACTTTTGAGCTTTTGCAGCTGAACTTGGAAATGTTTCAAGACACATGCAAACTGAAAACTGTCATAAAATGGGACTTTTAACTTCAGAACTGAGGCTTTAAATATTCATCATTAAGCTCTGGAAATGTCACAGTTTATGTCAAATTACTTTATAATATATATCCAATAAGAGTTCTGGTTGCTAAAGCAATATTATCTTAATAAACTACGTTTTCATTGTGGTAACTTTTTCACTTTTGGTTTTTTGTGTTTTTAACAATCTCTACTTTTCAATCTTCCATTTCTTTTAAATGATGTAGTGTACACTATGTAGTTCTTTTGTAAAGCCTCTTTGCTAGGCTCTTTCTAAAGTCTGGTTTGTATTACAAACCATCATGTCATTTTGATTACTTTATTACAACCAGCTGATTCCCAGTGGAATCATTGCAAACCCCTGTACAGTATATACTGTAAATGTAGACTCCTGCTCTGACCCTGTTTTACCTCATGTTAGTCGTTCTCCATGGTCGTCCTAACAGGCTGCAGGGTTGAAAGACTTTGCTCGGAAGTCCTGAGATCAAGCAGCTTCCCTTTCCTTTTCTTCTCTTTCTACAACTTCTTGTTTGTTGGCTTGCTTTGAAATATTAACATCTGATCGATATTACAAACTGAATTAAATAACAGTGGACCAACACAATCGGCCATTAAAGGTGTTTTGTGTCTACAGTATACATCTAAACTTAGATGGTGTATGAATCTTTAAAATTATGCTTGCAACATGTACAAAAAAATCTACCTCTCCATCAGTAAAACAAATGGTCAATACAAGAGCACAAAAAGAGAGTTATTAATGGACTTACATTCAACAGATAGCTAAAATAATGTTTCTCTGTCAGTGTTACATGTATGCACAAGCAAATTCTGTCTCACAATTTAGACCCATTAGGTCAAGAAGTCATTCAGCTGTGATTACAACCATACCGAAGTTGCAAAGAAAAACAGTAAAGGCATGTTAAAGTATGTTCGGTGTTTTTCATTTTTTTACATTATACTAACTGGACTTCATATTTTAACAAAAAGTAATTTTCTAGTCTGACATAGACTAAACCAATTGGTGCTGGATTCACTACTGCAAGTCTGCTGAATTTGATCACTCCAAGTGTTCAGCTAGCACTGATGAGTGCCAAGATTAAAAGACATCTCCCTGCATGACAAAAACACTCTGCACCCAGAATAACAAGAAGCTAGTGCTCTGAGGAGGATTTCCTTTGTACACCAAATCTTACTGCTGTTTGGAAATGCGACCCAGTTTATCTAAACTCTACACTAATGACATTTGCAAATGACTCATCTGTTCTTATAATAATTGTTGAGTCATAATGTAAATCTCATGTTTGCCATCTCCTCATGCGTCACATTTAGTAACAACCTCTTAAACTGTAATGCTTTAAGCAACATTATCTGCTGTCTAAGGGTTCATTGACCATGAAAACTGTGTCACATCTTGGAAAGAAATGGACAGTTGTGTGCCAAATGAAACAAAGTCCCTACAGCCAAGTTAGATACCGGGGATTAGATAAAATTAAGTTACGATCACTTTCAGAAGCGTTACGGATTGGTGGGTTAACTAGATGGTGAAAAAAAAAACATTGGAGTTTTGTTTCACAATATATGCACTAATTTACTGTATCAAAAAAAAAAAGGATGTTTCCAGTACTCATGGATGGTAGTTGGAGGACAGCACATCGAAGGTGGACTCACTCAATAGCTGCCACTGTATTGCCTTGGGATGTTTGGCAGTACCTGTGCAGAAAAATGTATTGACATATATGTTGATAAAGATCTCATTTCCATTCCAGTCTGGATTTGATGGCCTCTTACAGGACAGCCATATAGATTTCAGTCTTGGATTTTGCTACCTTACTCTGACATTTACAGACATACGGTTTGGGATCATCCAATCTCACACAGGGGCATAGTAATAAATCCCTGCTGTTCAACTCTTCTACCCCTCCATCATCCCTCTCTATCCTCCCCTCTCCTTTCTATCATAACCAGACCCTGTAAAAGCTCTTTGGCAGAGATGGGGGTCCTGGAACGGAGCCTGTATATCTGTGGAGCACTGATCTGCTCTGTTTGCTCTGGTCTCAGTGCAGGTTCTGGATGTGAATCTGGGCCCAGAATGACAAATATTTGCTTCCTTATGGTAAATAAATGTGAGATGTTGTAGCTATAAATCACTTTCACCTCTCTTTCAATCTATCAATTAATCACTCAATTCATGACAAATGGTATCACAAGACAATAAAAAAGAGCAGGTACTTACTCCCCACAAAGATCCAACATTATTTCAACACATCTATATTTAGGGCAGCTGTGGCTCAGTTTGCCGTCTCTCACCCAGATGGCCTTGGGTTCAATTCTCAGTTCCTGCAGCCACATGTGCAACGTGTCCTTGGGATAGACACTTAACCCCAAGTTTCTCCCGCTGCACATGGATGGATTAGTTAATACTGATGGACACTTGTATAGCGACTTGTATCATCAGTGTGTGATGGTAGGTGTGACCTGCAGTGTAGACAAGCTTAAGTTTATTCACCATGAACACAATACTAGGAAACATTTCTGGCCTGATTAAGATCATTCATCTGATTGTAAAGTAGCATGAGATAATTCTTTGTTGGACTTAAAGACAGAAGGTTAATAAAACAAACCAATTCAAGGCTTTGTTAATGCTTATGCATTCACAAACCAAACTGTATGTTTCTTTTTTTTTTTTTTCTTATCGAGAAGTACAGATTCCTCCAAAAGGTTTTTTAACATTTTACTAATCATGGAAAAGTTTTAAATCACTTCTCATTTTCTAGATCCTCTTATAAAACATCAACAATACAATATAATTATAATCATTATAATTATATATAATATAATTATAACAATAACAATATAATGAGTTCTTCACAAATGGGACATTGCATTAAAAGGACAGTCAAAATTGAAGCTACAGAGGAAGATTGCATGACCTTTAGTTTATCCGTAATCCCACTCATGTTCTTTTTGCGACCCTAACTAGATCCCCCACAGAAACAGATAATGCAACTGTTTGCAATTAGTGGTGTCAATCGTGGATCTGCTCTGGCAGAAGATGAAGAGGTTAAAAAAACTTTTTGACAATATTTTGGATCTTCATGAGCAACTTTTGAGAACATTGTGGCTGGCTGTTCACAGTTTTAATGTGCTTCATTCAGGAATAGGTTGGACTGGAAATAATGGTCATCTTTGGCAGGCTGGATTGTTTTACATCGCAAACGTCAAAGCACATAGCTGAGTGGATGCCAACTGTATGTTTGTACTTTGTTCATTGGCTTTGAAAATCACCCCACAATTTCTAACTTACTTTTATTATTGTCCTCTGCTGCATTAAATGGGACATGTAACCCACCATACTTGTCAGGAGGGATACACAAAAAAACACGGATGGAAGGCTCAATGGTCCAACTAAAAGTCAAATGCAATTCAAGACATGCTTTACTCCTTCCCCTTGTCCTTTTCAATTCTTCCATTTGGATGAATGATCTTTTTGCAAAATCAAAAAATCATTAAGACAATGGCGGATCAAAACACATGCAGTTAGAAGCACCATTAAAATAAAACAGAAATAAAGGTACATTGTATGTAAAGAAGGACAAATCATGAGTGGGCTAGAGTGTGGGAATAGTGTTCTCGTTAGAGGGTCACAGTTCTGTCCATATGTGAGTCTGTCTTCTCCGACAGCTCTCCTCATCCTTCTTTTCACCTGCTCTATTTCAACTCTCCTTCCCCCGGTTAACACCACCTCAGCCTGACAGGGGAAAAACAGGACGGGCCACTGCTGCTGACGTCATGATGTTGAATGCGAGGTGACGGGGTGATGGCCTGTGTATGCGTGTGTTTGTGTTCAGGACTGACTTTGTGAGTGTTACAGATGCTGTGCAAGTCAAAAGAGCTACTGTGACCCCACTTTTGCTTCATTACTCCCAATTTACCACTAAACATCTTCACAAGAGTGTGCAAAGTTACTTATGGGGTGACAGTGAGATGTCAATGGGTTTTCACCCACATTACACTGACTTGAAAACATTCAATGGAACGCTCAAAACCACTAACAGCTTCAAATGGTGTATGACTTCAGACCTGTCATGTCTCTTGTTATTTGTCACTTTTCTCTTTCATCTAAGTCTCTCACACTCTGTCACTCTTATTGTCTCTCTATGGTACAGTGAAAGCTCTTTTTTGGATACAAGTCCAGACCTTAGTCTCTTTTGGTCTGTGTTGTGTGATGATAGATTTAGTAAGATGGAAAGTGTGTTACTGACGGAATGACTTTGTTCAGTACCTGCCTTCTGTTGGCCTTTCTCCAATCCAAGAGTGGAAAAAATAGGAAAACTGACCAGAAACGGTGACGGGATCACAGAAACAAAGGCGTAAGGAGAGTGTAGAGCTTTTGATTCGCTTGTCTCTTCAGCTTCAACTGATAGCAAAGACCAACATTTATTGACAGCGCTTGCATTTGAATCAAAACAATGCTACATCTGTTTTTCTTTCATACACATCTCATTCACCATTTAGCCATTTCCTCTTAACTACGATGAGGCATCTCCCCAGTCCAACCAATGATTTTGTTTACTTTTATTATTGTCTCTTTTTCCTTCCTTTACAAATGAAAAGACTTTGATGCCAAAAAACGGCGCAAACTTGTTGCAACAGAACTGCTGACTTATACAAGGCATGACAGATAAGTGGCTCAAGCTCTTATTTTGTGAAATGTCTCCATGTTGTTTAAAAAAGAAAAAGAAAATAGTGTCTTACAAAAGTATTCTTAAAAATTAGAGACAGAAGGGGAATCAGAAATAGGTAAGGGTCTGTTATAGAACATCTCAGATTGACATTGTCGAGTTGAACTCTATGTTGGTAAGTAAACAATTTCAGACAGAATTTGGCAATCCTGCGTACTTGTACCTTATGGATTACTTCAAAATTTAAATCAAAAGACACAATTGTCAATTTAAAAAGACACTTCTTTATAATTTTTTTCTTCTGGACCAAAAACTACAAATAGGTTTGTGGCAGAATTGCAGTTGTCTCATTGCGCATGCATGTTTATGAGACTTCTAGTGCTCAAGAGGACACTGGAGGAACTGCATTTTTTCCGAACTTCCACATTGGCTTCATTTTTCAGCACCAGTGGTTGTCAGTTGTTTATAACTCACCAGTTAGAGTACACTTTCACTCCAAATACTCAAATAATAAAGAAATTAATAAAGAAAATTGCAAAAAAGCAAAACTCTTGAAACCTGTCAAGTTGAAACTTTACCAAAAATCTTTTAGCATTGACAAATGCTAAAGGGACTTGAGCTTACGCAGCACTTTCCTAGTCTTCTGACTACTCACAGCGCTTTTTGTTCCAGCGTGTGCAAATAAAAAAAAATAACACAATGGCGTATTATACTTAAGTTTTTTACGTAAGATCTATTTTTTATTTTGGGCCATGGTTAAATTGACCATCATGTACAGTTGAGTTAAAAGCAATCCTAGCATTCTGAATAGCCTCCACTGAAGGAAACAGAATTGGAGTAAGACGGACAGATATGATGACTCAGGCTCTCCTTCCTACCCATCCATCCGTCTATCCCTCCATCTGGTTTATGTTTGTGTGGATGTCTCTCATCCTACAGCTCCTGTCCCAATGAATCCCAGTTCCTCTGTTATCCCCTTCCCCACATGCTGCTGTTGCCAACTCAGGAATAAAACAGTGGTTCCCTGGGTATGAGATAGAATTATGTCTGGTTCTGCTGGCTCAGGAACATCGTCTCACTGAAATTCACTGGACTGGAAGGAGTGTTGGCATGAAGCAGGAGTGACACAGCACATGTTGTTCTGTGTTGGAGTTATGGTCTGATTACCGGGGTGATAAAGTGGGCTAAATAAGACAGGCCAGGCTCTGGGGTGAAATACACAAGGCTTTCGTTTGAATGCGGCTTGGGTTGGGATAGAAACTGACAATTCATGGATTGGAAGGGATTAGATGAAGGGAAAATGTACCACCCTCTTACTTAAGCTTAGATCTTGTGCAGGGTAGAATCTGTCTCAATGACTGATGGATCACATTGTCTTTGGAATCAAGAACGGCTGGCACATGGCACACAGTGACGCCTCTAACGGGGCATGCTCTTGGGAATGACGCAGAACCTCATCTATCATCCCCACGTCCAAATGGTGTTGATGGGTCTCAGTATGGGGAAAGGGCCCAGACTAAGTTAAGACACATTGAAACCACTTTGCTAAACACTAAAAAAAGTCACTGACTTAGTGTGATGGAGAGTGTCCAAATGACAGATGGTGGCCCTGCGCCTTTCGGTTGTTTGTATGGTCTTTCAACTGAAACATTAACTGCTTGACACCTCAATATTTTCTTGTGTCATTTATTAAAATGCCTCTTCCAAAGGTTCATATACTGACAACCAAAAAGCAACCACCTGCGATTGTTCTTGGGTTTAGTTCAGCCTCTTACAGGCTTATTATGATTTACATCAGTTTTAACCTTTTTCCTTCTTGCCTCTGTAAGTTTGTGCAGCAGAATTGTAAAATGCAAACGTGAGATAAAAAGAGATGCAACTTTTTAAAGTTCTTCCTTAAACATGTTTTCATCAAACGTTATCATGACATTGACTTTCTGTCTAATGGAACTTTATTATTAATTTGCATTCGAGGTATAATGTGTGATTTTAAATCTTGCCATTTCTGACAAGTCTATTAAACCAAAATGAATTTCCCTCAGCGCACCACCTCCACTCCTCCCCCATCGTGTTTCAACCAAGTGGAGTCTGTTGTAGGACAGATCTCAATTCTAATATGCAGCCCGAAGCTGATTTGTCTAATACTGGGTATGGGGGTGCCAATAGGCTAGTGGTTAGTACGTGCACCCCATGTATGGAGTCAATGGTCTTCCAAGCATGGGGCCCGAGATCAAACCTGACCTGTGGCTCTTTTCCCACATGTCACTCCTCTCTCTCTCTCTCTCTCTCTCTCTCTCTCTCTCTCTCTCACCCTGATTTCTGACTCTATCCACTGTCCTGTCTCTAAAATAAAACCATTAAAAGCACCAAAATAAACCTTTGAAAACCTGGATGTGAACAAGTAAATGCAAAGTAAATGCTGTGATTCAAAAGGAGCTAATAAAGAGTGCTAGACATTGCCACTCCCAAAGGTTAAATGTCTACTGATATGTCAACATTGTAAAAGAGAAAACATCTGCTACTAAATACTATTTAGAGGTACAAAAGCCTGCATCCCTCTCATTCAACCCAGCATGGCAAAACATGATTACCCTTTTCAAGCAGGCTGGAGTTGGAGTACGAACTTTACCAGAAGTTATGCAACATGTCTGTATTTTTTATTCCCCATGCAGTGTGATTTATTGTAATACACTGGCAATAACTGTCTTTTTTCCCCAGACAACTTTATCGTAGTATCCCCGAAAAACCCGGTAACAAGGTTTTGCATCTGAATGTCATTATAATGGGCCTTTTATTTTGTAACTGCCTCTGTAAAATAAGCATGTTTACTGTTTGGTTTGGTTGCAGAAAGGTGTCTGGTTGTATAAAGGTGCCATATGGGCAAGGTTTGTGCCTCTTTATAGAACATTTAAAGCAAGTATTTTTGAAGTTATGTATTCCATCTTTGGGGCGTTTGCTCCATTAGAGTGTTTAATTTGGGCCAGGTGAGAATGATTCCATTTGAATTGGTGTCCACATAAACTAATGACATCAAGTGAAGACAGAAAATGTAAGTTCCACTCGACTGACAGGCATGCAGTGAGGTTCTTTACAGTCCAAATATGCACCAATTATCAAAAAAAAAAAGAAAAGAAAAAAAAAACAGACCCCGAAATGCTAGAGTTTTTATGAGGAGGTGGATTTTTACATCTGATCGTCGACAGTTACTCAAGCTTGGAATGTGATCATAAAAAAACTAAACGAAGTGCAGTCTGGACAGACACTTTGTTGCTGCAGAGGCTCAAATGTGCCTCAAAGTGTAAGGACACAGACGTTCTTTTTGTTTTTATGCCCTATGCTTGAGAATTTCTGAACTGTAGGACACAGTAAGCTGGACTCGAGCCCTGACTGCCCGCCCCGAGGATTACAACCTCCACACATGGGGCTTACCCACCAACCACCAGGACACCGGCAGGGGCGATTCTAGGGTCTGTTGGGTCCCGAGGCAAAGGTTTCCTCCTTCTTTTTCCACCCTAGATGGATTACTTAATTTTCCTTTATTGACGAATTTTGGTTTTCACAGGAATAATGCTGTGACTGTTTGCAGATCATGGAGAGTGAGTGAGCTTTCAGATGGGGCAGATTTCCTACTTTTTGTTGCAAAGATTTTGCAACAATTTGTAAAAATTTGTGGCAATGCCATGGTTTCAAATTTTGTCAGACCTGTTGGCACCTCCGGCCACCGGTGTCCCAACTGAAAGAACTTATATCCTTATAACAACAGGTCATGGCTCTTCCTATGTGGTTCACCGTTTTGATTTGTATTCAAATCCCCCTTTTATTGAAACAGCTATTGTGTTGATGCTGTGGGTTTGGCTTTGGTGTGGAGATAGAGAGTTTGAATGCATGCGTGGTTGAGCTGGGCGGTGTTGTCAAGTTGCTGCGTAGATGTGCGTCTGCGGGGAGACGAGCGTAGCTGGTTTTATGACATCTTCATTGTGGATGTGACAAGCAACCCACCCCCCCTTTTCCGGGACACAAGCTTTACTCACATGCCACCCATGTGGGAGAGAAACATGAACATGCCCCCTGTCTCCCACCCAAGCCGACGATTAAGAAGTTCAACAACAAAAACAATGTGATACTTTTTGACACATGGCTGTACAATCAGGTCGCCCATTCCTGACATCATATCCCATTGTTGTCACTCTTTCTGGGAGTCCGGGTTACCTCAGCAACACAGGCGTACGCCGGATTGAGTCATTCGTTTGTTGGGCCCCCTGAAGTTTGACAAGCCTCTGTTTTCTTCTTTTCTTTCCGCTAAAACAAACAACTACATTAGCATGCAAAGGGAAAAAGGACACAGGGATGTGATCTGGCATGAGGTAACACATGAGCAACTTTAACTTGATTTTTCACTTTTTGAAGTTTTTATCATCTTGGCATGACTGCACTCCGGAGTATAAGCATGCATAGTAGGCTGTCACCATACACATACAAACAGATGCAGACAAGCACTCCTCTGGCCCTTTCTCTTCAAATGAGCCAAAGTTTACTCTTCCCATGGTGCTTTGTGCTTGAGTATCCCAGCCGCGCCGCCTCCCCTCTGAACTCCCACAACTTCATCAAAGAGGAATGAGTGCAGCAGGGAGGGGCCAAGAGAGAGAAAAAAAACAAAACAGAAAGAAGGGATAGAAAGAGCTGTGTTTTCCTAATCACGTCCCCATGGGGTTTCAGCTGCGGAGGTGAGGGCGAAGTAAACAATTTTGTTGATCGTGTTTTTGTTGTGTTGTTCTTTCATTTCATGGCCTCTTTTGTTTCAAGCTTTTCTTTTTTCTTTTTTCTTTTTTTTTTTGCTGAGGAATAGAGGGGTGATTAATGCAGCTCCCCTCCTCTTACCCAGCTCTCTCTTCTGTTTTGGGAAGATTCCCCCCTGGTAATTAATTCACAGCAGAATTAATTACAGTGAGTGGAGGGTGGGGTGGGGTGGGGGAGGTGTCGTCTCTAGAGGGAGGAGTGCAAAGATATTTAGAGAAAGAAGGGGGGGGGGGGGGGGGAGAGAGATATAGACATGAGGATGAAAGAAGAGAGGCTCCATAAAAGGAAGAGTGAATTTAGGGTTTTCAATTTTTTCCCCCACTTTTTTCTTGCTCTCTTTTTCATATCAACTGCACACAGACACCCCCCCCCAACACACCACTTAAAAAATATATAAGATTTGAAATAAAGATTTGCCCTAAGCCCAGCTTTGACCTCTGCAGAGGTTCTGTATATGAGGAGATGAGGAGAAAGATAAGATTGGAGGGGCTGACTAATGGATAGATGTATGGATAATGCCTGAAATATGAGGAGGTTGAGAGAATGAATTAAGTGAAGCAAGGGGGGGGGGGGGGGGGAGGATTAGAAAGAGAAGTGGGCGAGGGAAGCGTTGATTCACCACTTTGCTTAAATTTGATTGGTCTTTTTCATCGCTGCGTAATGCTGATTGGCCTCCAAGAGCAAATTGAAAAAGAGTCCCAACATCCAAGTGTTGTACTGCTACCAACATAAAGACAGGAGTATTCCTACGTCTAATTCTTTAAGAGGCACTTCTTTTAAACTCAATCAAGTGCTTTTTCCATTTTGAATCCACATGGAGTGCCAGTTTATATGAGTGTGGAAGACTTGATTGAGGCCGTAGCGAATCTTTCGAGCTGGCATGGCACGCCGCTTAGCTAATTGGCTAAGTGTATTAAGAAATTGCAATGTGCTTATTCATTCTCAGGTACAGGCTCCATCCTTGGTCTATGCCTCTTTTTTCTACATCCATCTTCCCTCTTGGCTCTGCAGACAATCTCACCCCTTTCTAAACCCTCAGTTTAACATTCACAAGAATCTCTTTTCCCCCTGTGTATTCCATTGTGTTCATTATTTAAGCTCTCCTGCTGATACAGTCAAAGTAGAGAGCAGATTTGTTATTTTTGCTGAACTCCTGCAGCACTTCTACAGCTGTCTCACGTGGACATTTTTTGGAAATGGTCTCTTCCGTGGTTAAGCTCTTTCTTCAGCTGTTCTGGAAATTAATGGATGGTGAAGTGTTCGTTTAATTTACGATAAACCAGTTCCATCCCTCTTTAAAAGGTTCAAGAAAAGGTTTATCAACAGTATCATCTACCAAATTAGATGACAAGCACACATCAAGCTAATCGGAATAAAACTACCCAGACAGGAAGTCAGAATTTCAATTTCAAAATAAATCCATTTATCAGCGTTAGTTCAGAACAGGCAAAGAATGAACAATACAACCTCAGAAAAATCAAATCAGTAGTCACGTGGGATCTTCAAGTTCTCCAGTGATGTGTGTACAGCTGATCATGACTGTGCTCATCTTCCACAAAAGGACCCAGTGGGGCAGCGCGCTCACTGTCCGACAGAGCCAAAACCATGGCGCTGACAGACCAAAATCAGGACATAATGCATGTCATTCAAGAACATTTAATTTACTGTTAAATTAGAAAATGAGTCTCGACAGCTGTCACCAGATTTTTGATTGTTGTATGAAACTACGTGACATCAAGTGTTTCCAACGGAGCCACAGCCACATTAAAACGAAATGGCTCAGACAAACAGAACTGATGGCTCTATTTTCCTTTACTCTGCAATGCAACACAGATCATGGTATCACATATGTTCATTTTTTAGGGATGTGCTAGCCCCACGTGTATTCATAATAGTACAGTCTAAGTACAGAGTAAATACAGCAATCAATGAGTATTTACTGGAATAAAAAAAAGATTATCTGGTAAAACACCTTACCATGATTAGTTCTTTCATTAAAAAAAAATAAAATCAGACTGAGACATCTCTATCATACCATGACTGGGAAACGTACTATTCATTTCTTTGTAAAGTCAACAGATGTGTCCAACCTCTCACTTTAAGGAGGAGTATGGCCTGGTCTGTGTCAGTGGTTCTGTAGTGCTGATCAAGCATTATTTCCCCATTGGAGGCATGGTAGAAGGAACAGGAGCATCCTAGGCAGCATAAGTAAAAACTGTGAAACTTTCTTACTCTGTAGATACTTCTTTAGCATTTTGGGTTTCTTAACTTGTTATTCAGGGAGAGTGTCCAGAGCAATGTACAGGGACCAAGCAGCACCGTAAAGAACCATATGACTTTGGTATGAAGCATCTTAACTTATTAAAAGTGGATACAAATTTGATGTCCAGCCAGCCTCTCCTTCCCAGTTTCCTCTCCACAGTCCAGACTTTGGCGTAATGGAACTACATCATGTTCTCTGCTCATCATCAAATGTCTTGTTTTCTGATTGAGCGATCTGCCTGCTAGTTTATATTAGATCTGAGAGAGGTTTGCTGCAGCAATTGCTCCCTGATCGATGTTGGGAATAAGGCCCTCTTACTAAACAGTAATGTCTCTTTTTTTGGTTCGGTTGGTTTTTAAAGCGAGAGGAATATTCTTTTTTCGTGGCCAGCCTTTCATCCTTCATCACAAGTACACTTGAACCGTTAACTTGTCTGCAATGTGTTTCCCACCACTTAAGTTGGCCTTGTGTCCACGACACAGCCATGTAAACACACCTCTCATCAGTATCAGTGTGTGTGCATGGCCTCTGTGTGTGCGCCCAGATAATGTAGGTGTATAGCGATAAGGGTAAGTGAATGATTCCCTCCAGTAAACAGAAGGGAGCAAAAGATGGAGCAGAGGGCAGGCAACCTGCCATGGGAATCTGGATAATCCATTCTGCTCACTTTATTGACATCATTATGGAGGGAAGTGTGTGTGTGTGTGTGTGTGTGTGTGTGTGTGCGTGTGCGTGCGTGTGTGTGTGTTGCAGAACGGCAACACAGATGGAAGGACTGGACTTAAAGAGAGAATACAAAGCTTCACAAAGGTTGAACAAACACATGTGGTGAAATCAGATTGGTGTTGAGAGGTCAGAAAAAAAAAGAATCATATAGGCATTTAAAGCTTTACTGCCAATTTCCACATAGTCCGTGCACACTGCATTCCGTCTGAACAACTACAAGAAACACTACAAGATAACGCTGGAATGAAGAGAGAAAACATGAAAACCACATGTTGATTTGTCTTTCAGTCGGTGCCTGTTTTTGACCTCATGTTGATAAAGTGATGGACGCTGTTTGTTCCGATCAGATACAATGGATCAGGATGTGCCATCCAATGGAGAAAATCCTTTATTTTTTATTTATTTAGCATAAATCTTGAACATATTGTACATTTAACAGCACTTGCATTACAAGTAAGTGAATGTGAAGTTGTTTTAACCTAGATTTCAAACAAGGCCTGTTATTCGAGAATATATATTCCATAGATATTCTATTCGAAGTAGGATCGAAAGTAGAACAGGCTACAGAGACCTTCCTGCCCCCGGGGCAACAAAATGGTTTCATAGTTTACTTCAGAAAATATGTCTATATTCTTATTTTATTAAAAAAAAAAAAAAAAAAGACGAAGACCCTTGCTTTCTCTTTCTATAAGTTAATCAATAACAAGATGTTTTAACCATTGATATAATGGATTAATCTTGAGTGACGTCTGTTACAGCAGGGGGCTCCAGAGGCTCATGGCAGCAGCCTGTCTTATAGCCTAACTTTCAGTCAACCTAACAACAAGCTGAAAGCTTGAGCTGAGGCGGGTTTCAAGCCTAATGACAAACCGTCACATCGCGCCCACCTGTCAATCATGTCAGCTTCGAGCCAAACTGTGGATAACACATTTTGTTTATAAAGTCAAAATGGAGCCGTGTAATAAAAAAAAGAAGTGTGCGCTCATGATGACAATAACTCTCAGACATGTTTAATGTTTTATACCAGGCTGTAAACATTTTAATTGACGCTGTAAAAACTGGCTTTTTCACCAGTCACATGGACATGAATGTGACTTCCGGAGGTGCTGCAGCCAGCCTCAAGCTGGACCCCCTTAACACACTGCAGGATTTTATACTTCCACATCGGCTTTATTCTTCAAGACCGGAGGTTGCCACTTGGTTTTAACCCAAAGGGGCTACAAAGCCAGGAAGATGCAGATTGTGATTTTCAGTTTTGTCGTTTACCTACTTCAGGGACTTTTTAATCACTGTTGGGCTGGTACCCGCACTTTTTTTCATATTTGTGCTTTTTTTGCTCAGTCTCAAGAGAAAGCTCTTTTTTTTTTTTTAACAATGTTTTTGTTGAGATGATTGAATTAATCTGGTTATTCTCTGTTTATTATGTCAAGCTTGTTGCCTTTTCTGGAAAATGCAGCTCAGAAGAAGTGAGCAGACCCAGCGTGTTGAGAGGAGTAAAGAGGACAGCCAGGGAAATTTCCAAATAAAAGCAGGCCATGCACAAGTATTAGTATAATTAGGAGTGTCACACAAACAACTTTCTCATTGTGGAAAAAGTAATGAGCTCAATGCGGATTCTTCTCACATCAAGAGCAGTTTTTTTTCTTTCTTTTCTCTGGTCGTGCGGGTTTTGAGGGTAGCGTCCGATGTGATGGCGTTTATGAGTGCGGTGAAACAGCACACTGGGGACAGAGCTCACTAACACACACAGACGTTATGCTCTAATGTATGTGTAATGGCTTCTAGACGCACACTAACACACACACACACTTTAAATTCATACGAAGAAGCACACTAAACTTGAGGACACACCTACACACACCCTCACACACACCTCCAGACAGACTGTTGGATAAGCCTCATTTAGCCTGGTGTGTAACTGTCTATGTGTAACGAATGGCTTGTGTCCTACAGTCACGAGTCCAGCCAGACCAACAACATTACAAGCCCCTCTACACTGACCAGACACACTCTCACACTCACACACACACACACACACACTCACTTCAACACTACCCAGATATCCTGCTTCCAACTCCATCTATCACCTCCAACTCCACCTCCACTCTGAGCTCCATATCAGGGGCGACCTCCCTCCCTCTCCAGTCCCAGATCTGAGCTCCGTTTTGGGTCAGCACCGCGGTGACACACCTTCCCCCAACCCTGTAGGTGGAGCTGCCCCTGTTTAAGATGCACCATCATGTCCCCAGCTACCACCACCACTTTCTCATTCTGTCCACAGCTACCGGCAGCGGGAAATTATGACAAATGGCCTGTTATTTTATGGCTGTTTTTTCTTCCTATTTCTCAGTTTGTTCTGCTTGTTGAGAGAAAAAAAGCACACAAAAAGAGTGAAAGATTAAAACTTTCCATTTTTGGTGATGACTCAGCACAGCACAGTGTTTTTTGGTTTGACCTTTTATGAGGTGTGCAAGTGTGCACAAATGGGTGTTTTTTAAATGAAGTGAATAAATGTGAGAATGTGTCTGTTGGATGTGTAAACAATGGCCTTTATATATATATATATATATATATATATATATATATATATATATATATATATATATTTTTTTTTTTTTTTTTAATATATATATTTTTTTTTTTCTCTTTTTTTTTTGCGAAGAAAGATCAGCATAAGGATGATAGATTAAAATTATTTTTACATATGTTGTTGTTCAGTTAATATGATGAACTTCCTGTTCATTCATTGTGCAAAATGGAACCAAATGTATTTATAAATTGGTGCTTTTTTGGCTGTTTACCAGATAGTCCTGGAAGAGGACATCACTAAAGGTTGTTTCATTGGCTCAGTCGTGAGCACTGTCGCCTCACAGCACGGAGCTCCTCTGTGGATGAGACATTTTTGTGCGGCTTCCCCGTTTCCTCTGCTCTGTGTATTTCATTCGGATGACTTGTTTCCTCCAGCAGTTTTCAGTCTTGTGTGTCATGTGATGGGAATCTGTATAGGATGAACCCAGTCTCTAATCAAAGGCTTTCAAAGTATGACACAAAGTCATCAGTAGAAAAACTGATGACAATGATGACAAAACTCTGACAATGTTTTGGGAAGTGTAAACATAAAGATGCCATCGTGTAAGTGAGTCATTCATTTTGGCTTTGACTTGAGACCTGGGATTTTCTTTAGCCTATAACATTTTAACAGAGGCACAGTAAACTATGACTTTTAGCTGCATTGTCTTGATGTTAACATGACGTTGCAGACCTGTATGACTGGATTATGGTGTCAATGAAGGAAACAAAAAACAAGTAGATTGACAGTGTTTGGAATTGCTAAGGAGATGGATGCTAAGGAGATTTACCTCAACTGCTTTAAGTGTAAAAGGTGCTTCTTCAGCTGAAAGTAAGCTGAATGTATTTTTCGAATCCTGAGATTTACTAAACTTGACCCTACTTCTTGACTAAGCTTAACGTTACGGTTGGCTCCTCCAGCATGGACCAGCCCCTAGTTGTGCTGCTATAGACTTAGCTTAGACTAACAGGGGGCCTGGCACACTGAAATCCTTTCCCTCACCTGGGTAAGTAACCTTAAATTGTGGCAATAACTCAGCCTTTTCAGAGATTTCTAGAAAAGACAAGTGTCCGTGCGTTTACAGGTTTCAAATTCAACACCTTCTTACTTCTCTTTCTTTTACTGCATCTGCTCCGACTTATGCACAATATCAGCACTTACTGTGCTGATATTGTGCATGAACAGGGCTGTGGATTGCTAAGATAAATTAATGACCATGCGTGCCAGGCCATTTCTCTCATGAATGCTTTCCTGAAATCTAATCATAAAGGCAACTTGATAATAAATGATTAATGATAGTGATAACATTACTGCCAATTCTCAGATTGAACAGAGCTTTTTATCATTCAAGTAGAAACAACCATCCATATTGATCATCACCCACCCAACTGACACATATTGACCTGTTGGGACTTCCCACCAGATTCACAGATTAGTAGCAGGGCACATAGCCAGTCTAGTGGAAAAGTATGTGTGTATATGCGATGACACATTGCATATACTGTATGTCAGAAATGACCACAGTCCCAAAGAAAACAGCAACTGCAGGTAAACAGTATAGAGAGACCTGGAGTTATTAGGTTTCACACCTCTGGATAGTTTGGCGTAGGACCTTTCCTGGTGAGATCATATGTTGCTGGGCAGCAGAGCTGTTCAAAATATCCACAATGGTACTTTAAAGTGTACACCTTTTTTAAGATTGTTTTCTTTTTTTTTTTGGGGGGGGGGGGGGGGGGGGGGGGGGTGTTTTATGTAACTATTGGGAGGACAGGTTAATGGATAGATGTATGAACCAGAAATGAAAGACTGGGAAATTACATGCAGCAAAAAATGTGAGTCTAACCGGGGTGATAGTATATCCTCACCCCAAGTATACACTTCCTACATATCTTGAAAGGTCACATTTTATGCAAAATACACTTACCCTTGTGTTTCTCAAACTAATGTGTTCCTAGAATGTCTCCAAACCTCCAAAATCAAGAGAAAAGTCCTATCCCACGTCCCCTATCTTTGTTGTCGATCCTTTCCATCTTTTACCTCTTTTACCTTTTTAGAAAATGTGCGCTCAAACAGGCCGTTTGGAGACTTTCCCTTTGTGACATCACAAAGGGCAGTGACCCCCTCCCCCAGTTAGAGCACTACATCTGGTGTTTGTTCACCCCTCTGAGTTCGCTTTCTCACTGCAAACAGTTATGCATAGTGCAAGAAAGCCCAAAGCCCTACCATAGTGGTACATTGTTGAGACCGTTCATTGTTTTGGGGCGCTCTGAGAATTACTTAAACTTGTTGCGAAAGAGAATAATAATTGACCTTGAACCAAAAATGCACATAGTCAAAAATAGTAGTCAACAGTCTAGGGTAAATTAATTAAAAGTAACTAAACGGAATAATCGGAGGGAGCGAGAACCACTCCCATGATTCCTTTTCAGCCTCTATGTCATATTTTGTTATCGTTTAGAGTGAGAGCCCCCTGGTGGTGGAATACTCTGTGTTTAACCCACATGATGTCAACAGACAGATATATTTGGCTGAAGCAACCCTTTCTCCTGTCAGGAATGTTGTGGTAAAACAACTCTTAAAGATTGCATTGACCAGTCTCTATTTTCAAGACAAAGAGAGCGTTCTCCATCAGAGTTTTGTCCATGTTGGATAACCATTGTCCTCAGGATCAAAATGTCAGTCTTAGTTGTTGGTGTTGTTTTATTTTGACCATAGAATAGACAGTTCCACAATACTTTTATATGTCCACATCCTTATCTTTACAATGGTGGTCCTGGCGGTGGCTTGCTGTTCAACTTAAGTCGAGCTTTTCAACACTGTTGTTACGCTGCTACCCACGTCCCCTATCTTTGTTGTTTCCTCCTGAATTATTATCTAGTTGTACATGACTTTTAGTTTATCTCTAAAGGGTGCAGTCAATGGTGCTTTTCTATTGTTAAAGTTTTGTTGTATATCTTATGGTGGAGGAACCTTTTGGAACACTGATGACGAGTGATTGACTTGTCTTTAAACTCGTGCTTACCATATTAAATACAATGCCCAGGTAAAGTGTCACTTTTATGTTGATTTGAAAGCATTGTGCAAAGGTGTTCACAAATAGGACAGTTCAACAGCTATATCAAGAAGCTCTGGCTTGGGTTCTCTGGAGTATGAATGTGGAAGAATGAGATAAGTTATTCTGATGGTGACTGTACATCTGCCTTTAGGGTGTGAATGGGTTGGTAAGGCCTGCAGTGTAACAGCACTTCAAGAAGTCAGACTCTAAAAACGCTAAACAAGCTCATGTCCGTTTACAAGAGGAGTGTTTTAAATCACAATCAACAAAATGGTAAATCTTTGTCAGCCTATAAGCTAAAACTCAACAAGTTCTCAGTTGGCTACAAAGTAGGAACATTTAATGAGAATGGGCAAGTTGCAGTAAACCCCTGTACCCAGAAATATTGATTAAAATTAGAGGTACTGAAAACTGAAAACCAAGTTATGACCCACCACGTTGTGGGAATTCAAAAGTCAGTGTTTATTTCACAGAGGCATTATGGGTCTAATTCAGATATGTGATGTGAGATGCCATCACCGCCGCCCTTTCCTCCACCATCCAGGCCAGCCATTGAGGCATTCAGCCCGAGCAACAGAAGAAAGACAGGGGTCGTTCCATTGGGTTTTTGTGTGTTTTTCTTCAAGTTTGAGTGACTCAGTCCATTTTTTTCTAAACTTCTAATTAAAAAGTTTAATAGACGATTAAACCACATCGCCCAGTCTGTGTGTTTCTTGTTCGGATACATTCCTGCATAGCAATCATCAGAGCAGTGAGTCCCAATCATGTGGTTTTAGAAAAGCAACCACATACACACTCATACACACAACCACAAGTACACAAACTTTTTTTTCTTCTTTATTTTTTTGCCATTACTTTTATTATTTGTATTCTATTCCATGTGCTTCTGATTCATGTCATTTTCTTCATGACCCCTAAATTCCATGTCCTCACACCATCTTTTGTGCTGGCCATGCCTCTAATGTACGGTATGAGCAGACGTCTGTACAGAAGGAAAGAGTTTCTTTCTCCATTTTCACTGTCTCGCATCGTGCAATGATATGTCCATGCATTGTTAGGCTCGTGCTTCGATGTCATGGTTATTTGTTTCTGAGGGCCTGTTGGACTGGTATCAAACAATAGAACTGCTCTCCACACTCACACAAGGGTTCTTCTAAATTAAATAAGAAGCTTGAAATATGACCTGATGCATTATTGGCTAACAGTAAAGATTCAAAACAGGATTTCTTCAAAGAGCACTGTTGAATTGAATAGACCATAAAAAAGCAGAATATGAATAGAACCAATGAAAAAATGAAACAAAAGACAGACTTTACCAAAAGAAGTCACACCTGCCATCATAGGGTATATCAGCCTATTGGTTTTGAAAACTGTTTTTATGTCAGATTTGAACCCTGGCCGCTAGCTTGGAGGACTATAGCCTGGGGCGCCTACACTAACCACTACGCTACACAGTAGTCGGATTCCTAGTACCGTCACACATTTTTTTAATCATCTGACACCCTAGGTCCACATCTATAAATATGCGGACAGCACCAATAAATGCACCACATCAGAGTGGAGATATAAGGACTGAAATTAAATGTGGCAGAGTTTGTTCCCTTCTTAGTTTTTGACTTACAACACACTTTTTGTCTTGCATTTTTTTGATGGACGTGGTACACGATATAGCAAAAACTCCTTATTACCATCTTAAACAAACTTTCTAAAACGTCCAAATCCCTAACCATCTCCTTCCAGCCAACTGTAACTTTATAAGGGGTTTGTTGGTAATTAAGAAAGTATTATATGGGTAACTTATTAGTTCAATCTATGAGTCAGTGCCTCACCCTGGGCACCAATAGTTAACAGAAGTAGATCATCAAGGTGAAAGTGATTGCTGTTATAGTTGTTTGAGGCCAGTTATAACATTGCAATAGAAAACAGTGACAAAGCAATTTTTGTTGATCAAACTTGCCTCGCATTCAGTTCGGACAAGATGTGTGAGAATAAGAAGTGAAGACGATTCAAAAGGTGCAGAATATGTATCTTATTTCTCTCTCTTATTTAGGGCCAAACATTTCATTTCATGGACATATTTCCTTAACAATCAGACTCCTTCTTCACGTATGAGATAAAGAGAAAAAAAAAAGTTGATGATCCCTAACTGTACCTCTACTTATCTACTTATTGCTGTCAAATCATCATTTGGCCATCAGGGAACCACAGCCAGGTGGATTAAATTCAAAATCAGCTCTTTGTCCATAAAACTCAGTCAGGAGAGACATGATTATTACCATCATTGAATTTGCATAATCAAGATGAATCTCTGAAGACTCAAAGGCTTCTAATTACTCGTGTGATGTCATATATTTGAAGGGAAGTGAAACTTAACATGGAATAGTTCAACACTAACTCCTAATTTCCACATATAATTTCTGTCAGCCCCACGCACTACGTCGCAGTTTGCTGCCACTCTCGTCAATGACCAATCAGATCAGACTAGGCCCACATGGGGACCCTGATCGTAGGGGATTCAGAGCGATGTAAACACAGGTAGATGAGAGACGCTGCATGGAGCGGCAGTACATGAGAACAGACACTTGGTTTTGAACATCAGCGATTGTGAACATACTTTAGCAAGCACATAAATTAGATATATGAACCCCAAAAATGGTGTGTAAGGTATTTACTTCGAAAAAAATGAATAATATTTCTTTCCCAGACTCACCATTTCTAGGGGCAGCACTCATACAAAAAAAAACCAAACACAAAGGCACCACAGTCTATCAGCCTTAAAGCCAGGAGATGTGTCCTTTAGCAAGACACTTAACCCCAAGTGGCTCCTGCTGCTCTGTAGGCAGCATATAATGTACCTGTCTATGAATCAGATTGATAAAAACTTAATCTAGCAGCCTCCGCCATCTGTGCGTGGGTAGATGTTACCTGCAGCGTAAAAGAACTGTGAATAGTCAGAAGACTAGAAAACAGCTATACACGCTCAAATCCATTTACTCACACATGCACATGCACAAACACACACAAACACACAGACAAACACACACACACACACACACACACACACACACAGATGAAGAGAGTCAGAATGATCAAAACAAAGACCATGCTACATCCTCATCCAACCTGTTTTCAGATGTTTCCACGCTGGCTTCTTTTCCTTGTTTCAAGGCCTTTAATAAGTTATTATCATGTCTCAGGCCAGTTAATATCTGTGAAGCCTTTTTGTTGATGCTGTCTGGAAAATAGCTATCAGATATAGTACTGTAACAGTGGGCCTGTTGTCTCATATTAGTTTAACTTGTAACTGTCGGCCTCATGATTTTACACATTGTCTTCTTTTCCATCTCATTTAATCTCTGTTGATTGGTAAGTCCTTCAACCTCTTGTCTTTTTCCCAAACCACAATTTTTTAAGCTCTATATCCAGCAGGCCACAAACATTTGGCCTGGGGCTTTTTACTTGTTGAAAAATATACAGTAAGGGAGCTGGCATCAGGCTTTAGGAAAACAAACTTCCCTTTACCACAGACAGATCATCGAAGGAATCAAGATTTCACTCTTGTGAAATCGAGATATGGAAATGCTTAATAAGCATGCATCGCCTCTGGTTGGATTGCCTTGTTCCTGTCCACAGCAGAAATTCTGATCTTAATTCAGATTTAACTTTGCTATGCCTTCAGTGAGGTCTCTGATATTTCCCAATGAAAGGTAAAAGCGTAACTTTAAACAGCAATAAGGAAGGCTTGTTCTACCCTCAAAGTTTCCATATTTAACTCATTCTCAGCCACTTTGAATAAATCTCAGAGCTCCACAAAACATGAACATATTACCCCCCCAGCCCTGCTCAGAACTGGCTGTTTCTGCGTCCATAGCTGTAAATGCAAGTGAGCTGTACTCGACCACGCCTCCTTCTTGACTGGTTTGGGTGGCTACTTTCCAAAGTTTCCAACAAGTTTCACATTTACTATTGTTAGTTGTTATTCTGCGTTAGTTTCCCACTTTAAAGGTGCACTGTGTAGATTTAGTGAAATTTGAAAGTTGGAGAAGTAGAACAATTCTATTCTTTTTTTTTTTTTCCTGAATAAATACACATTTTACTCAAATAAGAAAATGGATCCCTGGAAAACTGTTTGGAGTTAAAAAGCTACCGTGGAGAGTAAAGTTTTCACTGTTGTGAGTCTGCACCAATAGCATTTTATATTCTAACAGCGTTACAGGGAACACATTTTCCTTTGAGGACAGTTTGTGAACATATGAATAATCTGGACATTTCTCCAACTTTTACAATTCTCTACCAAAACTCTAAATATTGTCATGGCATGTTGTTTAATGATTTTTTGTTGCGTCGGTGGGAATTTTGTTCACTGGCTTCCCTTTCCCTACTTCTGAAATGGTTTGCTCCAACGAGGATGGGGTCAAGAGTGGAATAAAAGTAGACTCAGCCATCGCCTGGCGGCAACGTTGTTGTTTGTGGCAGCTTGTTGTGTTTTCTTTCCGGAAACCACATCAACATTTTGTTAAATTTACATTTACTTTCTTTCATGCTCCCTTTGTACAATTTGATTTGTTATTAATCTTTATATTTGACTATAGTTTTAAAATTATATTCTATATATTCGTAATTGCTTCTCATATTTTCTTGTTATTCAGACTTGTTTTGTCCTTCACACCACCAAGAAAAAATTCCTCATATATGTAAACGCACTTGGCAATTAAAAAAAAAAAAAAAAAAAAGATTCTGATTCTGAAATGAATCAGAATGTCTAAACGGCCTTTTGGAAAACACGTTTTCTAAAAGTTGGAGCAATCAAAAGACAGAGGATGGACTTTTTTCTCATAATTTGGGGGATTGTAGACAGGACTGGAGCACATAGTGTTAGAAAAAATAAGGTGAAGTATATTATGCATAATATGGGACCTTGAACATTAGTTTGATACACACTAATTAAGGAAAATAAATCATTGCCGTGGTTCCTAAGTGCTGTTTTTATGCCTCTGTTTTGAGCTAAAACGCAAAGAAGGAAGGTCACAAAAAGGCATAAATGGAAAAAGACATAAACAAAGATGTAACCACATATCGTGTTTCAAATAGTAAGAAACAGGAACTACAGGCAGGATTGCAGAAGAAAGGCACGAAAACAAAGACGTGTGGGGTAAATATCTCAGGGGAATGTTCAAGGTTCAGTGGCTAATGTTTGGGATCACAGTTCACCTGGACCCTCCAGAGCGTGTGTTGCGTGTGTCCCATGGCTACATGCGAGTGTTTTTGCCTCTGTAAGTGCATGTCAAGAGGAACATAATGTAAGACTTGACCCTGAAAGGTTGACCTCTCACCTCCAGGTTTTTGTGGAGGTCGTCCAGCTGTGGGTAAGAGTGATGGGTGCTGTCTGGCAGGGCCCATGCTTGTTATTACAGTTATTTTACTACAAGGTTTGTGAAATACTGCAACACGTCAACTTTTTGGTGTTTTTCAGTTAACAACAAGAAGCATAAAAAGCACAGATTAACATGGATGATTCCATCAAAGTCTCAAAGTGAGCCATACCTCTGAGCAAGCATGCATATTATGACCCTGAAACTGGTCAGTGGAACGTTATCAACTACAGCCTTTCCTGCCATCATGATGTCATTCTTAAGCTTTCTCTGCACACAAGCTTAAACATTCATGAGTGGGCGAATTTTAATTGTTCATCCAAATGATTCAAACCAGGTAATGACATCACTAGTTAATATTTGCAGGACCAAGCTGTGCAGGAAATACCAGCAAATCCTCTCCACAGACACAGGTTCCTGGCACAGGAGTAACTGTCTCACTTTTCTGCTTGAGTGACTCCCCACAGTGTGTGTCACAGGAGAGCTGTTACAGGCTGGTAACTTATGCTTGCTTACAGACGGTAGGGGATTTCTGCTGTTTTTCTATGTCATTCCTTCTGTTGCTCTGAGTGCAAACTTGCAGAGAAAAGTTTAATGTTGCCAGCATGAATATGTGTTGCAGCCTGAGCGAAATGATGTATTTCTTGTTCTTCTCAGGAAAGGGTCAACATGCTCGTGTTGTAGTCACTCATAATCGGACTTGGTCTCACGCCCACTTTTTGGAGATCTCGGTCTTGTAATCGAAAGCATTTTTACTCGGTGTTGTACGGTTCTCAGACTGGGCGGACACTGGATTTTAAATCCAGACCTGCCAAGGCCACTACTGACAAGCTATTTTTAAACAACATTAATGTTTTTAGACAAAGAAAAACACTTTCCTCATCAATGAATAAGTTCAATTCATTTCTACTGTAGGTTGATTTTTATCCCCCAGTTACGGCCGCAATCTTCCCCATGTAACTGTCGAAGTGAGTGACACGCCTGCTGCACACAAGATGATGGTTTTTCATTGATATTTATGGTCTCGGTCTTGAACCCTAGATGTCTTGGTCTTGTCACTCTGGTCTCCGGTATGTCTTGGTCTTGGTTAGTGTGGTCTCGACTACATCACTGCAACATGCACACTGGCTAACAAATGATTTACTCCACATGTTTATCTTCCTATGAGAATATGAAAGCATACACGTTTTAAACAAGCAAAGGAGAAGGAATGCCAAACTGCTTCATTCAACATAAGACTTGGCAGAGAGGCTAAATCCCTGAAGAAAAAAACAAAACAAAAAACCCAGCATGCTTCATAAAAAATTATAGATACAATTAGAGCATGTTTTCTAATGAAAGTAGATGTTGTTCAGAACATTAAGTTTTATGTCAGGCCAGATTCTTCATAAAACCTCTGACCTCTCCTGAACTGCTAAAGGACATGTACATTTCTCTCAATGTGAACATTTATGTTCGTGTGTGGGCCATTAACCTTCAATAATTAACTCTGTTTCTTTCCAATCTTTCTGAAACTTTTCTTTGTTCACGACCATCACATTTTGTTGACCTAATTATCCCAACTGCTTAACAACGTTCAACATGCCAGCGCCACTCCTCACCAATCCAACACCAGAACATGGAGTACTTAATAGCCCCTTAACTCTCAGACAATGATATCATCAGTAAGAGCTCAAAGAGGAAACACTTGTTATTAGGGGATCATAGGAACAGACATGATAAAAGCCTGCATGGTGAAAAAAAGAAAAAGAAGCGTGGTAAATAATCACAGGCATCTGATTCAACACAGCATGTGTAATGACATCATTTAGCTCGGTCAGTCAAGCTTCATGCACTGCGTTTGTAGTTCTCTGTGATGAGGATGAGCTTCAGCAGGGGACGGATGAGTCACCACAGCTTTTAATGGACAGATGGAGGAAACAGATAAATGTGTCAACCGTGACTTTGGTTGTGCTCCGCAGATCTTATCACAATGACCTAAAACGTCAGGTTACACATCATTTTTTGCAGGCTTTGTTCCAAATCCACCACGCAAACTGGTAGCTCAGTGCAGCGGCAGTAGCTCACTTGGGTTTGTAATCGGAGGGTACCCGGTGCAAGCGCTGGTGGTGACCTTGTCTGGAAATTGGTTTGGTAGCTGGAGAGGTGCCAGTTCACTTCTTGAGTGCTGCCGAAATGCCCTTGAGCAAAGCACCGCCCCACACACACACACACACACACACACACACACACACACACACACAACTGAGTACAATGGTCCCAAATCCGCCCTGTGCCACTCTCTCTCCCTAATTTTCGACTCTATCCACAGTCTCTAACAAAAGCAGAACAAGACCCCAAAATACCCCGCAGCGGCTTCGATGAGGACAGATAGATTCTTCAAAAGTGTGCAACCTTTTCATTCACAGCCTGTCTGTGTTTTTCTGTTTCATCTCTCCATTCACAGACACAGATATAAATCTCCACAGAGTGCACATTGTCTATGTTCATATTTACCGTGCAATAATGTCTGACTGCACCACAATATATGTGGGTTAACGAGCTGAGGTGTGACAACACTTCCTCATCACAATCTTGGGTTTGTTTGTGTGTCATTGCCTTTGTGCGAGGACAAGAAAGCTTTGTTTATTTGATAGTGCTGGCGACATGAAGTCCATTTACACAGTCACATTCACTCAACTTGAACTTTCTTTTCTGTGGAAACACAAAGCTGTGAAAGATGAAAAACAAACTATACCTGTATTTCAAGATGTGTCTCTCATAGACTTGGTTTAGCGAATGCCCTGATTTCCCACTCTGTAAGCTTACAGTGTGAAGTGTGTTGGGTGCAGTGCCAGGGTTGCGTTTTCCCATGCATCGTAAACTGCCCTCAGCTCATGACAGGAGCCGTAGGGTGCCCTGTAAAGAGACCAGGGGATCTGAGTTGTGTGCCAAAAGCATCATAACATGTGGCACAGAGTATGTCGGGATATAAAACACATATTGCCCCAAATTATTTATACACAAGATTGTTTGATGCAAGCCTCCTCAGACCTTCTGGGTTTTGTGTGGCTGGATGTGGTTTGTTTAAGCTTGTACTCGGCGTTCCAAAGTCCATTGTGCTGTGCTTGGCATTTGACTGGTTGTCTTTTAGTGCAGCATCTCTAATTACAAAGAAAGAACCCAGCACTGCGAGATGTTTTCTCTCTTTTTATGAAGCATTGGCTTGGCTATAGATCCTCTGGGCGTGTGTGTGTATGTGTGCTTCAATGTACTGTATGTGCTAATGGGGAGATGAAAGCATCCAAACAACTATTCTTAGAGTGACGCAGACAGACACAAGCACACAAATACACCCTAAATAAAAATTAACAAAGCACCAGAATGCTTCCAGTGAAGTGAGATAACAAGCACTATTATTGCTGCTCAGTGCACTTACTGAGATGCACAGGCATGCACACACCCACAAACACTCTCACAGGTGGGCCCGAAAGGTCATCTGGGTTCCGTTATTACTCTCCAGGATCATTTCCCACTGCTGCTGTTTCACTATTTAGCTTTTGAAAATAAAACCTTCATATGACACTTACACAGTCCTTTTCACTACTACTTAGAGACTTTGATACTCCATGAAGATACTTCAAGTAATGACATCCCAAATGACCAAGAACATAACAATAAAGGCCCTAGTGGGCTAATCATGCTTACAAGGACTGGGTCACTGAAAAAAAACAGAAGTCCTTGTTATTGCCAAGGACATGTATGTTCCTAAAGTCTTGCAAAACATTCTGTAATCTTGGACTCATTTTTAATCCTTCGTTATCTCTCAACAGACATGTTTAGCAGTTCATGCTTTTACCACTTCAGAAATATCAGTAAACTGAGAAGATTAGTGTCATCGACAGAACTAGTGATGGTCTTACACGCCTTTGTCTCATCCTGTATTGACTACTGCTCTTTTTACCTTACTAAGTATAACCTCCATAAATCGTCATTTCAGAATGCTGCTGCTGTAATACTCAGCAGGTCTAACAAACTGACTCACGTCACTTCCCATACTGAAAACAATGCACTGGCTCCGCGTGGCTTTTATGATTCATTTTAAAATTCTCAACCACATTTTCAGAGTCATTCACGGTCAGGCTCCAGAATGTTTGTCAGAACTCATTCAGCTGTATTTACCCACCCGTTCACTGAAGTCAAACACCCTACAACTGCTCTGTCCCGCAGACACATTTTAAGACTTGTAGTGCAGGTGTGGTTTTCATTCTCCATAGAGTATACACACTTCTAAATCTCCTCACACCATCGATTGATTGACCATACTCAGTAGGATGCTGTAACAATTCCTAGGAGGGGTAAGGAAGGGATCACACTCTCTGCTCTGTCTCTAATTGGCTCACAGGCGCGCTAACTAAATATGTAAGAGCATTCTTATTTCACTGTTAGGAACAGAAGCTGTTCATCCGAGGCTTGACGGGACAAATAAATAAATTATTTGGGGAAAAATTTAAGGGTACACCCATTTCTTCAGGCACCAAACCTTTATAATTCCCTGTCACGTCTTTCTGTTGAATACTTTAAAAAGCAGTTAAAATCGATGATGTGTAGACAGTACTGTCTCAACATCATGTCCACCCAGTATATCCAATTGATCTGTTTTACTGTGCCGATTATTGTTCCTGGTCATAGCAGGATTGTATAATCTTGGTCAAAGTACAAATTTGTTCCTGTTTTTAGTACACACGTTGTTTTTTCAGTTTCTCTGTGAAAAGTGTGTGATAAACTTCTTTACTTACGTACCTGCTAAATTCTATGACAGGGTTCTTTGTCTGCTGGCCTTAAACTGTACAGCCTCTTGAGCAAGGCAAAGAGTCCTGCAGGAAGGAATCCCTGATATCTGAACCATGATAGGGAACATGTGATCACATTTAGTCTTGAGATAATAGCCCAAGCAATGATTTTAACAGTGAAAGAGATCATCGTTACGAGACATTTAATGTAAGCACCCTCGATTGGTGTAAGCTGAGCCCAAGACAACAACACTGAAATAATACACAACAATGTTTATGTTGGTGCAATGCAGCAGTATTGACATTTAAACTGAGGAAAAATGTTTAATGGTTTGCTCGGCACAAGTGAAGCAGGTAAAATAACTGCTTATTTGCAATCAATGGGACATCTAGGATGGCATCATGCAGTGGAAAAATACATTTGAATACATGCAACTTAATGGATGCATCAATCCAAAACAACTAATTGTAGAAGATTACAGTCTTAGGACAGGAACTATACTTTCAGCTATTGTGCACACAATGTTCTGTGTTATATTCTCATGTTCTTGGACACTCTCCAGGTAAGTTTAATACTTACAGCTGATCCATTTCTCCTAATCAGTGTGGACATACTGTACCTCTATACAGCTTGGTCTCTGGCTCACCATCTGTCTGTGTGTCTTGCCTTTCTTGCATCCTCACTCCACCATTTATTCTTTTGGGAGGACTACCTTCTCTGATTTAGCCTTTTGTTCCACTCTTCTGAAAAGAAGCACTGGTTGGCATGTCTGAAATGTGTCTGACATTATACAGATGCAGGCATTGGTGTGAAAGGGAAGGATGGTGGCAGCAGGTTTGACTTATATGAATTTCTTTTGATATCCTATGGCCATGCAGCCTCAAAGCAACCAGTGGTGAATAAGTTCCAGCTGAATCTGAAATCACAGACATGATGGAGATCTGAGAACGTATCTTACCACAGCGACAGCACCACCAAAGGTGACTGCGAAAGCTCTCCCAACACCAAACACTCACAACAGCAATATGAACACAGTACAAACACATTGGAAAACGAATGCTGTAAATGTAGCACAGCCAATCCATGACAGTAAATACAAGAGGACACTAAACAAGATGAACTATAGTCAAACAGCATTTTAAGTACCACAGAAAGGTGAACAGCTCCCTCAAAGGGAGCCTAAATGAGGCGACATCTCCCTTACACAAAGAGTGCACTTAACACCAGCAACTTACCACCATTAAAACTTCAAATATATGCAAAGTACTTAACAATTCATCACAAGAATAACAAACATATCACCTGCTCTGTGTCAAACCAGTGTCATGCTCAAACCATGGGCTCAGTACAGCAGTCAATGCTTAATACTGAAGAACAAGAATAGTGACAAACAGACTCGCCAGTGATGTTCATTTATCGAAGAGGACAGAGGCTCGGCAGTCCTTTTATAAGTAAACTTCTCCATGACAGTGCTGTTAAAATCCAAATTTCCATGGATGAGCTAATTCGACATTTTGAATCAGCGTCAGTGAGGAGAATCTCTCTGATTGGCTGTCAGAGGTTTCCTTTATCTCCAGCCCCTTGAGCCTGCCTCTGTTGTATCCATGCTTCCACCCATTTAGTGCAGTTTCTCCTTATTTGACGTCTCCGCCTCTTCTTTTCTCTTTCCACTAAAAGACCAAGGGCTGATGACGCCAGTGCCATTTTCAACTTTTTATCAGACATTATTCTTGATTAGAAGAACCAATAATACGTTTGGTGCTCAACAGTGGTGTGAAAATGGTCTTCTTGTATCAAAGCTGACTACCGTCGCTTTCTGGCATGGAAAATATTTTTTTCTCACACACACGCAGAACATACTTGGTGGTTGGCAGTTGGCAGTTGTCTTTGCAGTGTGTTCTAGTGCAACTTTTTGGCCAAGACGCGAGGCAACGAGTTGCGATGCCACAGGCGGTCTTTGTCGCCACTAGTTCTTTGCCGTCTGCTTGGTGTGTCCGGGTCTGAAGAGGTCATTTAGGGATCAGATTCATGCCCATGTAGAAGCGAGGTGTTAAACCACCAACCTTTAACATCAGTCAGTTCCTACAGTTTCTAGAGCGCTGCATATTTGTGATACACTTTCTTTATTGCTATAAGCTCAGGATGCTGTCAGGCTATAAATACCTGAAGACTGCAGCTGCAAGACATATAATGATACGACATTACTGCCTCCCCATTTAGCTAGTTATCCACCAGAGTTTGATGAAAACAAGACAGGAAACACAAGTCAGAGATACATCACAAGATGTTTTTCCACAAGTTCATTACTTCTGTGAACATTTTTTGATGCTCTGGAGTGTAGTATGAGTACAGCCACATGTCTTGATGTCTCTTTCATTAAGACATTTAAAGATTTATTTTCTATGACATTGCACTGTGATTTCCAGACTTTGAGCTCTGGCCATTGTATCCATCAGTTGATTTACTGGCTTGAGTGAAGAGCATTTTCCAGTCTCAATCACAGAAATCTTTCATGGTGTGTCATCATCCAAATCTCCTCGGTACAAAGCCATTCCCATGATCTGCATGAGCCAAACTTTGTTTCTTAAATCTTTGGATAGATATTGTCTGTACAGATGACACTGACATCTGCAGAAACACAGGCAAAGGGAGCAATCCTATTCTTAGTCCAGATAAGAATGGTTTCTAACACTTGTATTAGAAACTTGTTACAGAATTAAAAGTATAAGGGTGATTTTACATGAGGCAGGACTGTTTCATACTGTGCCTTAACACGATTGTTCCCCTTCCTCTTTCCCCACCTGGTCTGCATTCACATTAGTAACATTGTTCAGTCCCCGAGTACACTTTATTTACACAGTAATTACTCCAGCAGGTGAGTAGTTGTATGCACATGTTGGTTTGCAAATCTGCCAAAAAGCGGAAAGGAGAGAAGAGTCCGTCCTGTTAAGTGTGGACGTTTTTGTTATTTCTGAGAAGTCAACAACGACCCTATTGCTGCTTCCACATGTACAGTGCAGCTTGGACGACGAAACTGACCTGAGCTGCAATGGCTCTCGCTCTCTCCCCAAACACATACTGTCTCTCTCTTAAGCAGTTCTGTCCAATATAGGGAAATGTACAGTATGACTTGAGCATGGTTGCGTTCACATCTTCAGAGGACTGTATTTGAATACACACTAATTGGGCCCAAGACCACCTCTTTGAGCGGACTTGGGGACAGTACTTTTTGTGATCACACTGATCAAATGAAGCTGACTCAAAGGTCAAGCCTACTCTGATCCGGGCCTGGGTCCCGAGTATTAAACCAACCTTACAGAGGGAGTTGGGATGTGGCTTTCAATATAATGAAGTTATAAAGACATTAGCCTGAAGTAGCAGCTGTACCTTCCATCATTTCAAAGGGAAATGCATGTTCAGCGGTGGTTTGAGCGTATTTAGCCGTATCAAAACTCTGTAATTATATTCATAAAGTGAGGACAGGTTAAAGTGTACAAATATCCTTATTGCCTGAGTAAAACACCATCTGTTCTGCAGCATTTGTAAGCAGCTATATGGTTTACAACTAAACTGAAAAAGTATTTGGATTCCTTCAAGAGTTAACAGAACATCCAGTGGCTCATTGTATCACAAGGAAAGGGCTTTTCTCAAACAATTCTGAAGGTGAAGACAGGGAATTTCCCTGATGTTATTTTTAACCCATTTTTCACAGCAGACATTTCTTCCTGTGAAGCACAATTTATGATGATGGCTCAGTTGAATTCAAGGACGGTCTTGTGACAGTGAGTCAGCATGCATCATATCCAGTTCCTGGAACTGAAACTTCTTGATAAAATCAATTCATTTATCAAACACTGACATGGCAAAATGTCTCCATGAGCAAGGTCTGGCTGTGTTGAGGGATTATGAACAAAAGTGTTTTACTAAAAATTGATATGTCAAGAGTTAATTGAATCAATTTGATGTAAATGTTCATCCACTGAGACTTACTACCTTTATCCATTATCTATTTTTATAAATATACCAAAGACATTAATGTTTCCACTGGTTTTCTTTCTCTGCATGTCAGTCCTGTGATTGCATGGTGTCCAGTCCAGAGTGTACCTTGACTCTCCCTATCCCAGCTGGGAGAGCTGGTAAAGACAGGTAATGGATGGATTCATGTTCCATTTGAGGGGGATTCCTTTTTCTCATTGAAACGCCCAGTTAATCTTCTGTCAAGAACTACATTCGTTGGGCAGATCATCCGATTTGCTAATAAAATGAACTTTGAAAAGATTAGAAACACTCATGATTGAAGCTTTTCCATGATATTTATTGTACTTCTATCCTTAAGTGCACATTTTTAAGCCTGTAATTAAAATAAGATGCCACATTCAGCCTTTCAGGTGACTAAGCATGGAGCTGCATTAAGTCACTCAGAGTCATTGATGGCAACGGCAGCATTTACTTATTGGATTAGCTTTTAGTAAAGGAACTAACCCTTCCATTAAACAACGTCTTTGTTTCCTGCTTTGAAAACATTTCAAGTACTTATTACCTGGGAGATGAGAGGGGAAGTGACAAAGAGTGTTTGCACCATTTTACAAACAGTTTGATGAGGATGTGTGATTCATCATGATCCTTCTTACAGTTTATAGATTACAATAACACATTCTGCATTGAGTTCCCTTAAATGTTCAATGCAAAAGCTGTGTGTTTATATGATGAAGAGCCGGTTTCTAATTTGTCACCAGTTCAAATGCATGGCGGATGATAGAAGGGAGAGAGTGACTTATGTGTGTCTAATATCCGTAGCATTTATAGCCAAGCGAAGTGGTTGGCACGAACCTGCATGTTGTAATATCTGCAGCCAGTAACCCATTGGCACCACTGACTGACTGCCGTCATTCTCTTTATGAAGTATGGAAGCCGTTGCATCGCAGCAGATAAACAGACCAACCCCGTTGAGCTGTCAATCAAATTAACAAGCCAGTTTTATCCCACCCTTGTTGTTGCGGGGGCGGGACCCTGGGTAGAGGGTTGATGGCCTGTTAAAGTTAATGAGAGCTCATATCTTTTACTGGCACATTTTCACCTGCATGGCATGAGCCTCGAACAGCGGAGTATGTCTCCTTTCCAAATGCTGCTACTGCATTTTTATAAATGAAAGGATGACGCAAGTGTGTGATGTGTGTATGGCGTACAAAGGTGTGAATGGTCGGTTGTTTTTATAATTCCTTGGTCCCCATGGTGTCACTACTTCTGTGCAATGATGCAACCTTCTTCTTTTCTGTCTGAGGTGGGATAAAAAACACATTTTTCTCTGTTGATGAATAACATTAAGGCCCAAATGTTTACCATATGTCCGAAAGCTAGGTCAAGTTTTAACTTGTCACTCGTAATTGCGACAGAGTTTTGTCCTAATAAAGTTTGTTAAAATGGTATGATACATAGAAAAGTGTTGATCGTTTGCGTCAACATTAACCAAGGATCACAAACTTTCTCTATCTTTGTAGTTTCTCAGTCATCCGGGTCATGGTAAGTCAAAGCTTGATCCAAAGGTTACTGGACGGTCCAGTCTGGACTCAAACTAAAACACTAGTGACATAAATGTAAGATTGAATACATTTTCCCAGAAACATTTGCATTACATTTTGTAAACAAAGGCCAACTCTACTTAGCCACAGCTCAGCTAATAATAATAGAGATAATCGAAGTGGCAGAGAGAACTCCCAAGATTCCCCGCCGGCCTCAAAGTCATCTTTTGTTGTTGTATTGATTGAGAGCCCCCTGGTGGCATATAAACTTCACTCTGTTGTTTGTGTTACATAAAAATAAGGGGGGGTAAAAAATGTTCCGCTGAGAGCTCCACTTTGGCCGGGAGAAGCCCTTAAAACATTACTTTCATAATATTTTTATTAAGTTTTCCTCTGTTGTACACATGAAGCTGAACTTAGTTGAAAGATTCTGTGGTTTCATTGATCCAGAGTATCATGTCAAAGAACATCTGCCTCTGCAACCAAGACAGTTTTGCTAATGCTGCATCCATTCCATGTCTCATTATTGCTTTGATCAATCTGCATGCCCTTTGTACTTATTATCATGTGTGTTTACTGAATGTATGCCATTTGAGGGCACTCTACAATTCTTTCCCTGTTACCTGTCTGGAGAATACCACTTTGCGCCCTGATTTTCTTTGGAAAGTATTCAAAGGGTCGTTAAAATGGATTCATCTGATATCAGATCATGTTTTTCATAGCAGCTAGCTTAGTTGAGGTTTATATACTCATGTGGATCTGATTTGGTACTATCTCATTTTCCTGTTGAATGTGGGATAAAATAAATAGCTGTGATCTTTGCTGGAAAGACGGTTAAAACTGTGGTTTGAACCAAATTTGACAGTTACCACGACAACCGAGAAATGTTTACAGAAATGACAACATCTCGCTATTACATCTCTTTCTGTCTTTGAAGCCGCAGAGTGTGTAACAGCGTGTGCAACATTGTGTGGCTGCCTGCCTGTATTTTGGTGTGATGTGTGTACATGCTATCATTTCCCAGGTACTTTTATGCTGGGCGCCACACTGACCAAACAAACCTGTCGAGGAAGACAAGTGACGGAATGTCGACATGTAAACCCGATCCTCTGTTTGTAGGAAAAGCCAAACAGGCTGTGTTAGCCATCCACTCTGATGTTATCTGAGAGAATCTGATCTGAGTCTGTGGCTGAGGGGGGGAATGCTGCTAAACTCGCCTGACGTATCACAACCACACACAGTGATGACTCGCCTTCTGACACAGAAGAAGGACATGCCAGCTACAGAACATTATTCTCTTTAATCTGTCATCTTTGTAAAGTGAGGGGTTACATGAAGGCTTGAGGACAGCAATGTGGAAATCAGATTCACTGCCTAAGAAGTGGTGGAAACTGAGGGAAACTAGATTTGGACTGACAAGTTTACATGCTCGCCAATATCAATCAAAACTCTCTCTGAGTCCAGTCATTGGTTATGGATGGAAGTGAACTGCACTGATTGATTTCTCTGCTGACAGGTTTTCTCATGAAAACAGTCCATAGTTATAAAGAGATCTTTGATTTAAATTGAAGGGGAAACCGACCTTAAAGCTAATGTTGAACAGCATGACATTAGATAAAGGAAAACCTTTATCAAAATCTAAGCCTTCATAAATGACCTCTCACTTTCCATTCTCCTACAAATACATTTGACAGGCTCAGTCTACAGAAGAAACCAAGGGTGCACTCACACTAGGTCCAGTTGCCCTGCACCATGCTGATAGACCCCCCCCCCCCCCCCCCCCCTTTGAATACATTCATGGCTTTACTTTATAGTAAAGTGTGCTTCATTTACAATACAGGCAATACAGGAAGGGCTGCATGGTTGAGTCTGCGTCTGCACATTAGAGAACAACACAGAGAACATGACAGCTTCTTGACTTACTTTGTGGTTTATTTTAAGTCATTTCAGCAATAACACTCCAGGATTTCTTGGTCATGGAAGGCTGTCCACGTTCCACTCCTTGCATGAGCAACTGTACCATGTTATAGCACACCTCTTCCAACTGTGCCAGGGCCAAGGACGTTTACCGTGCTTGAGCACAGGACAGAACGCACACAAAGCTAACTAGTCTGTGATGGCTTAGGCACACTTCACCGTTGGATAGCCTCGTGTGAGTGGCTGTAATACCGTGGCTGATTCATGTATAGTGCAGTGCAACGTTGCCACTGTTGTGGGGTCAGAGACAAAATAAAGGCATTTACTTGCCAACCAAAAATGCAACCTAATGACAGTTCATCCATAGCTGTTATGTAAAGATTAAGTGATTACTTAAGTAATTATTGGTGCTTTTTCTTCACTCAGAGTCCATAAAAACCACTGCAGAAGAGAAAAAAATACCAGTCATAAATCAAACTGGTACAAAAACCCAATCTAACACTAAACCACAGCCGCCCAAAAAGAGAACAGAAATGTTATGCTCAGTGCGAAAACTGCCACCTGTTTAGTTTCTGCTCTTGTTTGTTGCAACTGTATTCTTTAAATTATAACTGACATGATGATGAAATTACAAAAGTTGGTTTCAAACACTGAACACACAGTGAGGTGTGTCTCAAAACAAGAAGTCCCACAGAAGACAATTCCACTACAGCACCAATCTGCTATGTGTGTTTGGCTATCGATGTTAAGCACTGAAAGCTGTCCGCATAAATGAAGCATAACAAGCCCCTGTCAAATCACCATGTTATCCTTCCATAAGGGAGCTGTGCTGTGGGTTGGGACTGGTTAAGGGAAAATGGGTATAGATTGAGAACTTAAAAGAAAAAATAATAAAGGTCATCCATTCCTTTATTATCGAAGTATAAACATTGTTTGAGTTTGTTGATCTTGAAAATGAAAACATGGAATGCAAAGAAAATGCGAGGAAGATAGTAATTCTGTAACCCCCTGAATTGTCTGCAGGTCTTATTTCTTTCTGCATTTGACTCCAACAATTTCTGCAAAACACAACTTTATGCAACCTTGGAAGGCAAATGCAAGGGCAACAGTTTAGCTGATTACCCAATTAAGTTATTAATGATCATCTGCTTAGGGAACAACCACAACCAAACCAAAATTATGACGCTTCATTCAAGATCATTTTACCCCAAACCACAAATGTTAATCTGGAAATAAAGTCAATGACCATTACAGTCCGTAGGATTCATCCTCTGGGAGCCATGAATTTGGCCAGCCGTTAAAATATCTTTGAAGAAAATTGAGCCAACTGAATCCATCAGTCATTCTTAGAGCCACGATTCTAACCATGTACAGCTATGTATGATGGGACTGAGGTGACTTTATTATCTCCTTGCACCTATTTTGAAATGTAAGGTAATGCTGTGGTAATGCAGCCAACATCTAGAAGTGTTTCACCACTGTTTGGTGAAGCAGCATTGTTGTTGCTACAGCTGATTCCTTGTTACTGAACCCACGTAATACTTTGTCATATTATGTCTTGGTAAGATTTCTGCAGCTCGCCGGTTGCATTTGATTCACTTGTTTTCCACATCACAGTGTGCCAGGACTTTGGTTAGCAGCAGAGCGCTCTCAAGGGGCATGACTCTCTTTGGTTTTGGACCCGAGCAGCCTTACTTCCATTTAATGAGGCCCGTCTTTAAGAACGAGGGACGGGGAAAAAGAGTGAGAGAAACTTATCCTCCGATCTGTTCTGTCTGAACAGCTGCATCTGTGGTTTTCTCCTTCGCGGTTCTGGGAGTTCTGCCCTTTAGACAATCTACCTCTGCTCGGATGTTTAATGGCAACAAATCTGAGACAGCAAGGGCAGAAGAGAGTGAGGCAGAGTATGAGATACATGCCATTGGCAAAGAAAAGTTACATGTACCCTTACAGAATGATCTATAGCACATAAATAACACAGAAAATGGCATTTACTGAAAGTTCTTAGTTGACAAAATGGTTAACCAAATAATTAATAATAAGAAAATATGGCAAAAGGAGCTTTATGTAATGATAGTGTCCCCAAGGATGGATATTGAGCATTTTGAAATATAGCTGCTCATGTGCTAAATGGAACCTCCTCCATAGTAACCAAAACACCATGCAATATTTAGCCTCAACCTCCGCCATTGCCAGAAAGTCTCAGAGCAGGACTGATACCCAAGACCAGACACTTACAGTCGAGCAGCATGGAGAAATAATCATAAGTGAAAAAGAAGAGGGAAAGAGAGGAGAAGAGAGGCGTAATAAAAGTGAAGTGTGGCGTATGAGCCAGGGCTTGTGGTTAAGTCGAGGTGTAGGCATTGAAAACAAATTGAGAGAGCACATTTTGTAAGTGTGAGGCTCCACGTAGCAACGCTCTGTTGGATGATAAGATGGAGGAAGACAGACAGGTCAAACTGGTCCACATTGACATCTACATTAAAGGAACATTACCAATATAACACAATCCCAAGTACTTTAACTCATAGCTGGTTTATTGTCTTGTTTGTTAGGGGTCAAACACCCAATGGGCGTGTAAAACTAAATGGAACCCTGTCGCACCTTGTGCTTACCTGTTTTAGAACATTTGTTCAATTCTTCCTCCTTTTTCTGTTGTGTTCTTAAAGGTCCCTTATTATGCACTTTTTGGGTTCATATATCTAAAGTATGTGCCTACTGAAGAAAGTTCATAATTGTTAATGTTTGGGTAAGGGTTGTACTGCTGCTCCATGCAGGCTCTCTCATCTGCCTATTTCTCTCTGCTCTGTTGCGGTGGCAGAGCTGATAGGTTTCACTTTATTAAATATGTGTGCTTCCTTCCACTGGCTCCGCTGTGCTCCGTCTCCGCTCTGGCAGTCCGGAGCCCTCCGGAGCAGATATGCAAGGCTTTTATTTATTCCGGATGCCGGAGCACGACGCATCAAGTTTGCACAAAAAAAAAACAAGCAGGACTTTAGACACCAAAACAACATTAAAACTATTTTCAGGATACAACACTCTGTTTTGACGGTTCACAAAAATAACACTATACTTGTTGGTTTATGTGTCGATAAGGCCAAAAGAGTTTTAGACCACATACATCGTATAATCTCACACTGTCAAGAGTGAATCTGTTTAATTACCACAGGAACTCCATGACTCCCTTTACAAATATATGTGCCAAAACATGCACATAAAGTCTGGAAAAAACACTAAAAAAGCATATAAAACCAGAAAACGCTGAATATGGGACCTTTAATCACAATGCTGCTTCGCATTAAAAGCTATACTTTATAATAGTACTCAAGGGTGCATCTCTGCTCTCTTCTTAAACTGTGTTAGACAAATGTGCAAATGAGAGATAAAAAAAAAAAATCAAACAGACAAGTGGGATGTGCAAGTTATCTATCCATAATCTATACCAGTGTGCTGGAGCCAATCCCGACTGTTTGCCAGTCAATCACAGGCCTGACATTGAGAGAAAGACAACTAGCAACACTTATATTAACAACTACTAATTTAGAGTCCCCAGTTCACCGAACAAGCATGTCTTTGGACTGTGGGAGGAAGCCGAAATAACCGGAGAGAACCCATGCATGCAAGGGGAGAATATGCAAACTCAACACAGAAATGCTTCGGTCCGGCAGCGCTGGTGGAGCAGTGGCAGTGCGCGCATTCCCATGTATCGAGGCTATAGTCCTCAAGCGAGCAGCCCGGGTTCACATCCGGCATGTGGCTCCTTTCCCGCATGTCTCTCCCCACTCTCTCTCCCTGATTTCTGCCTCTATCCACTTTCCTCCCTCTATAATAAAGACAAAAAGCCAAAAATAAATCTTAGAGAAAAATAAAAATAAATGCTCCGGTCCAACGAGGAACCTCTTTACTGTGAGGCAACAGCGCTAACCAATGCACTTGGCAACATTTAGCACAGCATCAGTGGCAAGGTAAAACTCCCTTTCAACAGGCAGAAACCTCGAGCAGAACAAGACTCATGTAGACCAGCTATCTGATGCAATTGTGTCTGTCTTGGAAAGGGAGATGGAGGGAGATGCAGAAAGAAATGAAAAGACAAACTTTTTTTGCCCCATTAGTCTCACCGTAAGCTAGCTAGCTCAGGGAGCACTTTTTACTGTCTTGCCGTCTCAATGACCAGCTGTGCCTCACCAACTAATCTCTACAACACCAAGGATTTTGCTTTTCTTATTTCTGCTGTTACAAGGATTTTAGTCCCTCCCTTAAAAATAACCTCTTTGGAAAAGGAGAGCAATTTCCATAGCTGAACAGAGATGATCCAGGGCTTCAAGCTGAAGAGTGATTTTGTGAAAATAGGTTCTGCCTCTGTTAATAGTGAGATTGTAGTCCAACAAATTAAAGACAGAACTTCCTCTTCTATAAATACCAGACAAATGTCAGCTATCTCCACATGAGACATTAAAGGAACAATCTTTTTTTCTCCTGCTAATGTCAAAACATGGAATATATGGTAATTTCTCATAATTGAACATGTCTACTTTTAACCCTGTCATTGACACCGGAAACTTTATGCAATTCACTTGGAGGCTGGCAGGATGAAGAGTGAGCGGCAAGCCCTGTGGGGAGCCCTGGGTTAACCACTAACAACCAATGGCTTTCCAGTGCAGACCATGCTGCGCATTTAACAGCCACTTCGCCAGCACAGTGATGGACGTATTTGGTGCCAGTCAGGATGGCTAAACTGGCTGGGCAGCCACCAAAATTCATTGTCCACACATATGAAAGGCAAAAGGGAATAGACTGCTCCAAGAAAATCAATCATGGAGCGCCGTTAAAGAAAACACATTTGGAAAATAATCAAGGACAAGAAAAAAAATTCCCTTTTTCCATCTTTTTTTGTCCCTGTCAGCTTCCTTTTCCTTTATCTCACCATCCAACAAAGCTGGGAACACAGCAAAGAGACCCAAGAAGTGAAAAAGTGAAGCCATGTCTGAGTAACAGTGCTGCTTAAGTTCTGAATCAGCCAAATCTACTTTATGCTCAGTGACGGGCGATTCCACTGAAAGCTGTTATTCCTGCCAGGGGTGTGGGTGAGTCTGAGCATGTGCAACAATAAAAGCCATTGTTGTGTTTGTTTAGACAGCTATACTCTCCAGTTTGGATTCCGATCGCCGGCCCAATAGTGGCACCTAATTTGTACAGAAGTCAAGTGAAATCAGTGTAAAGCAACATCTGAAAAAAGACAACAACCACATTTTCAAGCTCCTTTATTTCCCCACCCTTTCATCTTGTTGTCTTATGCTGAAGTGTCATTTTCCCATTTGGACCCTGGGAATTTGAGTGTTGCTAAAACAGAGCGACATTGAGAGCTGTTGTTGGCCAGGGAAGTGTCTCAGCTGCTTTAAAGGGGTTGCCATGTCTGTGACATCAACATCGAAGGGAAAGGGATGTAATTAGAAGAGGTGAGGAAGAACCAGAGGTTGGAGAAGTTTACATCCAATCATAACGTCGAGCCTTAACTAAACCATATCCAGTCCTTCACCCACATCCTTCCCAATTGCTTTGTCCTAACAGCCCACTGGATCCCATTTTCCCTCACTCTGTCATTCATCCTCATGGCCGTGCCAGCTGTAAAGACACCGACAGGACGGCAAGCAAAATGGGTTTTTCCCAGTAACTTTAGCCTCCCTGAGGACAAGGTGAGATTGGTGGGCAGGATGACTATCTGTCTAGCTGTCAGTATGGGTCAGTCTCGCTGTCAGTCCTGAGGCTCTTGGCTTCAAACCTACAACTAGTTTCACAATAAGTTCATATGCATAATCAAGATATATGAGACACCTCTCAACAGTAGTCTAACAGAATAAGATTAATAGGTTGAGGATAAAAATGACTAAGTCTAAAAAAAGAAACTTTCTATTTGTTTCCCACTCCATTTCTCACTTATTCCTCTGTCCCACTCGATGAACAATAACATTGACTCACTGTTGGATGTGACCAGTCTCTGCTTGTGCTTTGGATTGACAAGGCGTGGGAAATATTCCTGCTGAGACCGTTTCCACTAACTTAACCAAATCTTCTGTTGCCAACAAGGTACATTCAAAAATCTATGAGGATCTTCTCCAAAATGACAGCAAGGATTAGAAGGGCAGCTGCCGCTCGGTTGGCAGAGTCGGTCATCTCTCAACCGTAAGGTCAGGGCAGTCACATGTCCGATGTTTCCTTGGCCAATTTGCTCCCAATGCTATTTCATCAGCATATGAATGTGAAAATTGAGCTCCAATAATTAAATGGATAAAGTAAACTCCAGAATGTGCTTTCTGGGAGTCCAGTGAGACTTTTCAGTTTCTGCAGGTAGAGCATACGTCTGGGAACATCTTGCTGACCTTGACATTTAAGATGAAGGCCTTCAAGGTCTTTATTCCATTACTCCTCTGAAAACTTTGAAGGGCTACTCGGGGCGCATATGTGATTCTTAAGACAACTATACAAGCAGGGAGACTGGGTGACATGATTGGTTCATCAAATGGATCTATTGTATTTTTTTAACCCCTTTATTTAATAAATGTAAACTGGCTCATAGCTGTTCTTTTTTTTCTTTTTTGCTATTGATGCTGTTTATATTCCGTCTTATTGTTTTTTGGTTTGTTGTAACACCCAAATTTTCCCCAATGGGGATCAATAAAGGTTATTCTTATCCTTATCCTTATACCTCGTGGCAGACATTGGTCAAAGTTTTTTACGACTTCTATAGATGAAGGATTTTTTTTGTTCCTTTTTCAAAGAAAATTAGTTATTCATTTCTGTCAGGCCCTGAAGACGATTTCAATCCAAATCTTAAAAAGTTTATCTGGAGAAAATTACCAACCCTGCCTAGAGTCTACGATATCCCTACTTATCTCTATTGGCTTACTTTGATTGGCTTCCTCCTTTTTCTTTCACTTTGTATGTGTTTTATGGATCACTTGTTTTCTCTCAGCTTGGCCAAGCCCCCAGGCCTGACCCATTCAATTAGTTTGTTTCTTTATCCTTCACTTTGACACACACATTAGGGCCAGTGCCTTTAAAAACAATACAAACCCCTGAACTGTGAATCATTCTCTATACTATATGCATGACTGCTTGTCATCTCATTTTACAAACAACAGCATGGCCTTGAAACAAGTCATGACAGATTGAAGGTCTTCCGGGATTTAAAGTTTAAACAGTATAAACGTTGATGGGTGTAACAAATGTTCTTTGAATATTTACAAGCATGATTGTGTAATTGTATTTTAATTTTAAATGTTGGAAATAACTTTGTTTGTAGATCTGTGCACAAAGATAAAGATTTAAACTAACAATTTGGAGTTGAGAAACATATACAGTACTTTTAACATGGGACTGTCTCCCATTGTACCGTACACAACCTGTCTTTGTGTAAACTGATAGGTTTGCTATGTAATGTGTTGTATCTTTTGCAATTTGTTTCCTCCCATGTTCTTCATGCCCCATCACACTGAACACGAGTTTGGAGCATATCAGTGACCTCACTGAGTCACAACTGTTTCTTTTGAGTCATTGTGCTCGTCATACCATGTCTGCTGATCCCCTGTGTTCAAACCTGTGATAGAACAGACTACTGCAACACATGCCTCATGTCCTTTGTCATATCAGGGAGAATTGGCTGCTGGCGGCTCAGTTTAATGCATGCCTGCAGCGTACTCTGTTGAAAATACATTCACAGTGTATTTGAATCGGAGAATCGCAATGTGGCACCTCTGGCACCCTCTAGAAATGGACTGTGCCGCTCGCTGTGGTAGAGCAATCATTAACTAGCATGGTTTCGGACAGCGTTGCCCACAGACTATGTGGAAATTGGGGGTCAATGGAATTCTTTGGTAAAGTAAAAAGTGTTCTCAAATTTGGGTTACTGTGACAGGAAAATTGTCTTATCTTTAAAACACGGTGTAAGGCCATTCAATGCTACACACCAACCTATCTATGAATATTATTATCAGGCCATTAGTATTTTGTATTTACAAGACAGTTACTATTCAAAGCAATACCAACATCACAATATTGGTTAAAACCCTATAGGTATATTTTTGCATTTGAAGTACATTTGTGGGAGTAGAGTTATCAGTATTTTGACATCATCTACTGCTCATACGGAACGATTTCCTTCAAGGTAGACGGACAACTGAATCGCTGCAATCAGATGGTTGCCTTTATATACATCAACCATTTCCTCATAAATGGCAACAAGAAGACGTTTAACAAAGTCATCTGGATTCATTGGTCGACCTTCTTGGTGGTTGGACTTCACAATGCAATGCATCATTGGCAAAAGTCGCTCTGCAATAACAGAGGCAAAGCATTAAAATAACTCATCCATACAAATAGATCCCTAAGCTAAACAGGCAACTGACTTGCATACGAATGGTATTATGTAAAGTTTCTAAGTATGCCATTATGGTTTTCATTGCAAACAGTGTACTCTTATTTGCTACTTGACTTCACTGACCCTGGTGCTGTGGTGGAAAATGTATGCTAGGTCTTGATCTCATTTTGTTCTGATGCCTTGTAGTCCAATGTGGGAGCTCAGACTCTCAAAGCCCTTGCAGAGCTTATTTTAAACAGCAACACTGACCTCAAAGTTATCGCTGTGGGAAGTGGCAATAGGCGAATATACTGATGATGGAAAATCAGCAAAGAGTTGACAAGGGTGAGTGTGACATTTAATTTGTTCTGCCATACCGATAAACCTGAAATCTGATGGTTTGCTAAATTACATTTTTGTGCTGCTTCATTGTTTTCCCACAAACACACACACACACCTACACCCACACACATGCATTACAGACTTCACTTGAACACTGATGAGTTATGTAAGACTTTGGAGGGAGGGGAGATTATTGAATTCTTTTCAACACCTAAAGCCAACATGTTTTATGACATAACGTCTTTTATTTGATGTGGTTTAAATCGCAGATGAAACAATCCAATCAGTGCAAATTTATATTCTTATGCGTGTTTTTAAAACGTCATTGTGTTACAAAGCATCGGTAATAACATGGTTCACCGGCAAAGCTGCCAATAACTACACAAATGCCACTCAATGCAACCAGACAGCCTGCCACCAAGCTGGCTCCAGCAAAAACACACACAGACACACCAACATGTGAGGACGCACACGTAACACGCTCCTGTAGCAAAGGTACACTCTGCTCCAGTGGCAACTTCACAAATAGACTTGTTTTCTTCATCCTGGAAAATATGACCTGGAGCCAAGCAACACTCACCACCCTCAGTCTTTTCAACCACACCCACCCACCCATCTGTGAAATGAGATGTTATGGCGACGGGTGGGGCAAATTCGTACACATTGTAAATGGGTAAATTTGTCTAAGGGAGGTTGCAGAGAGGGAGCCAATGAACACCTTACTTACATCAGTAAGAACCCGGGGAATGCCTAACATTTTCAAGCATCCTGGGATTACTCATAACTGTAAAAATGGTCTTTGAAGAACCTTAGCAAATGTCCTGGAGTGGAGAGGACACCACATTCTGTCCTCAGATTGATGGAAAACTGAGAGTTTCCATTAGCAGTCACATGTCCAGAAACTTTTTTTATGAGGCCACTTGCTGGTGATTGGTCGTCATTGTTTTTGTAAGGATATTAGGTGTGCTAATGTGTGTATAATGGCTAACTTTCACTATTTCACAGATGCCTTTTCCTCTAATTATACATTTCTAAGTGCTAATTTGCTGATTCATGTGTTTCTTGTTGTCTTGCCAACATGTTCAATTGTGTTTTTGTGCTTCACATTCAAATGGAGGATATTCAAATAAAATATATAAATTAGGTATGGTTTTTGAAAGGATATTAGATTATTTACTGAATGGATTTTAAGAATCTAATATTTGTGATTTAAGTGAAGTTTAAGAAGTTTGCGTATGTTTTAGATGTGTCAAAGTAAATGATGAATGGATTGTATTTTTAGAGGTATCTGCCGGTCATTCAACCACTTACGTCAAACGCATAGCTATATCTGCCATCCATAACATTTTGGTTAAGGCTGTCATACAAGGTGCCAACCTGCTCATCTTATTAAACTTTGACAGTCACACACACAAACACACATACCCATGCGATATGCGTATGCCTAAATATATTTCCACACACCTGGTTCCACTTCACTTTTAGACTATGGAGGCTAAATTGGGAGCAAGTACATTTTCTGTGGACACAGTGCTGGGTGTAAAAATGACAGCTCCATCAGGCAGAGGTGCATCTCAGCTCCATCAGTCTAGAACTTTCTGCAGCTGTTACGCAAGGCTTCTATTTATGCCAGATGTTGGGTGCATAGCACATCAGTTTACCACAGAGAAGATCCAGCTTGACAGGAAGTCAGACTCAAAAAACCAACATTGAAACATTTGGTTTATTTTCAAAATAAAATACTCCTTTTGAGAGTTAAGAACAATGACCTTGTGTGTTTGTAAGGGGTTTTATATGGTTTTATACCACATACATTGTATTGTGTGACACTGCCATGCGTGACTCTGTAATTACTCATGGGGTCTGGGGACTCCAGCTGTCTGATAGTGCTGCATCCTGCTGCACTCTGAAAATGCAGCCTGTGGGTGTTGATGGATGAGGGAGAACAGAGCTGTCATCTGGTGAAAGTTTTGGGTTAATTAGTAACCAAGCCCCAATAAATAACCTGGATGTTGAGACTGAACATCACCTGGGTATCATCATCTATTACAAACTGACATTCAGGCTTGTTAGAGCTCGAAATGTAACAACTATATACCTAAAATGTCACAAAACCCAAAATGACTAATAACTGGTCGATGATGTAACAAAATGCTGAGCTCAAAACATAATAACTTTTTGCCCAACATGTAACAAGTTCTTACCTTATTAGGAGAAAATTATTTTGTCTGCCCCATAATGTAAGAACTGACCCAAAATGTAACAACTTGTTCCATTCTCACAACTTGTTACACTTTACAGGTTGTTGTTACATTTTGGGCTCTAACAAAGCTTCAAACTGATTCTGTACAAAAGCAGTGGGTACTCTTTCTTAGGAAGCTTTAGGATTTTACTGTCAACAACACTTTAATGACAATGTTTTTTTCTTGTTTTATTGAATCGGGTACATCTTTCTCTACAGTCACTTTGTCACAACAAAATGAAGAGTATCATTGAATGTTGAGGGACAAATAGAAGCTTTGACACTTTCTGACCTAACATTTATACAAAGTACAGATTTTGAAGGACGATAGACTTATGCTATGTCACAATGTGTTATGAATAATATCTGCAAGGTGCACAATTCACGTCTTGCTCGGTCACTCCCTTCTTCTCTTCTTAGTTTTCATCTGTCAATGCCTTTTCCTCTTAGCCTCTGATGGCTCTGCTTTTGGATCTAACCGTACAGAGACAGGCTAACTGACCTTCTTATAACATGTCTGAACTAGTACTGTAAAGCCACGCGAGCTTCTCACAAGATGCCCTCAGCCTCCTGCCAAAGTTAAAAAGTGCAGGAAACAGACGATCGAGCTAAGGTGTGGACACAGGAGAGACAGGATTCATCCAGTTGAAAGTTACCGTGTCATAAAGTCAACTTTTAAAACTAGTATTTAAAGGTGCCACATGATTGATTGCTGCTTTGGATGGTTACATTAACAGTAGGGCTTATGAGAGAAATAATAGGAAGAAGAGAAGGCTATTGGAAATTTCAATCTGTTTTTTCGCTCCCTATGATAAGTCTTCAGCATTTTACTCGATGGCTTTTAAATTAACTACTTACATCCAATATAAATGCCTTTTCACATGGTCAGACATTCACGAGCTTATCAATATTACTCTGGCTTTTTAAAAGCCCTTAGATCTAGATCTGACTTAATCAAATAGGCAATGACTTACAAGAAAATCCAAGAAAAACTGCTTGCAGCACGTTTTCCCCTCCTAAAGTGTGTAATTTCTAAGAATGACCAGGGGGGTTAAAATGACAGCTTCAATGAAGTAACACAACCCAACAATGACAATCACAGTACAACAAAATGAAAATATGACATGACGATTAACACACTTTCAAACAACTTGGCTGCATACCTAAGCAAAAACTTGTCAACAAACTTGCTTTGGTCCTACCTTAAGATACTTGCGCAAACAGTGAGGCCTGGACCAACGCAACCCAGCATGACAGGAGCTAGGAGATTGGTTGCAGAGGAGGAATAACAAACAAATAGTAGGAGAGGGAGAGGAGCCAGAAGTCTTGACAAAATGTCCTCCAGATGTTGTGAATCTTCTTCCAACTCCACGTCTAATGGCTTAGCCTTCTTCCAATGATGGGAAAAGGTTAATGGTGATTTCACAGTTTGTATATTATATCACCTTGATTTGTTTGGACAGTTTATGCCATTTTTAATTCCGTGATACGAGGTAAAAACAATAAACATAACCCTGATACGGACATGGACACTGTTACTGTAGGAAAGGTGAGGAAATTACATGTATGATGCTGATATGATGATAAACAGATTATTTCCAGTGTATATTTACTCTGAAAGCTGTACTTGAAACAGAGACCAAAGCTGTTCTGCAGCATTGCTCATGTTGGCCTTGTTGCTGTCCTAACATGTTATCCTTGAGCCCAAAATTAAACTCAAGAGGTCCCGTCATAACCGGACACACAAAACCTGCTCACGGACGCTCCAACTTGGACAGACGGCTGACGATCTCCTTGGTGTGTCAGGGCCTTTATTAGAGATGGCAGTGCTACCGTAGGTCTGGGCGACATGATTAAACGTTTCATACAAATTGTTGCATCAGTCGATATCGATAATGATCACAGTAAATGTCAAATCATTATTTCTTTCAAATGTCAGGGTGGATTTTTGCTTCTGCATGACAGTTGAAGAAACCTGATGTTTAACTGTGGACCAATTATTATTTATTGTCAGAACATGACACACTAGAGGAACATTTCACAATCATAAGCTCAGTGCATGGTGATGGAAAGCACTGATATGACAGTTGGCTACAGTGACACATATTTAAGGTGTATATTTATATAGTACCGTCCCGTGGCTTGCTAAGGGTCCACTAACACTTGTTTAGGACGTTTTGTGATGTCCTTCCTTCGGTGAGTTCTCACGGGTCATATTGTTTTAAAAGATGGAAAAGGTTTACAGTGTCGCCTCTTTAAGCTGCACGCAGTTAACAGAGCATGTTACTCAGCTTTTTGTCGGACTCATCCTTGGCGTCACACCACTAACATTAAAAAATAAAACCATTAAAAAAAAAAAAAAGCTAAAAGGTTCTTGCGCAAGAAAACCAATAAACCGATTAGATCACTTGAGTTTAATTATTAGACTCAGTGCTGGCTACAAGTGTGTGAGTCACCAGAGGATTATAACATTTAGTTATAGGGCTTCTGTGTATGTCAATAAAGGGACTCTCTCTGGTCAATGGTAGAAACATAGTGGCAAACTGATTCCAATTAGCCCTGAGGTAAAATGAGGGCGTTTGTGTGTGTGTGTTGGGTTCCAGCCACAATCATTTGAGGTAGCTTTCAAAGCTTAGCTCATGGCATCAAACACTTCTGGGAAATATGATGGATTTGAATTAAGGCTACAAATAAGTAATCAGGAAAGAGGAAGTTCTAATGACCTTCTACATATACAGCCCTCCCTTTGATACTGTAGCATATTGCCCAAGGGTGTGCCTATGGCAAATGGTGGAAATCATAAAGTCATAAAAAGCTTCATGAGAATTCATAAGGTGACAAAGCTTGAAAGGTGACCAACAGTGAGGGTAGAGTTTTAAGAAGAGCTATCCGGTCGGAATCTGACTTTGATCCTGCCGTCTTATCCAGCCCTCTCTTTCCCTCTTTCCTTCTCCATCTCTACCTCATAGTCACCTCATCATCTTGCCGCTTTTTATAGCGAGGCTTCAGGAGGCTTTTGGGTTGGCGGAAATGTGTAAGAAGCTGCAGCTGCAGTTCGTGGTACACATTTTACTCTCTTGACTTCCCTTGGATTCAGGAGATGATATTTCCGGTGTAGCTCTCTGCAAAGCATATCAACATTTCTTTCCCTTGACCGTCCAGAGGACACTGTCTCCTCTGCTTTTCTCCGCTGTTTTTCCACCTTTCACCTTCTGGTATTTTCCTTTTTCAAGCTCTTTCTCCATAATCTATTTCCCTGTCTTCTTATCCCCAGACTCCACTTCTTCCTCATCTCCCATGGGGTCTCATCTTCTCCACTCTATCAGTCATTTGTTATATTGCATACTCCCCCCAATAATGTTGCCTTCACTGTGTTTGTTTAATGGTCCCAAGATTGATCTCTTCTCAGTATTCCAGATGTTACCACTGCAGCAGGCCTCATTTTTAGCTAATTCTGAAGCTATTCTTGCCGCTCGCGACACCTAAAAATGGTGCAGTCTTGCTCAATTTTGAAGACAACATAGTTTATAAAAGGTGGGAGTAATTAAAAGTGATAAAGCTATTTGCAGACCAAGAGGTTTCCCGTAATGGAAATTAGGTTTTGGAAATGATCAAATCTACTATCAAGACTAGACTCCTGTGAACAGCGTCACTGGCAACATTTATTCACCGCAGATTGCGATGCAGAAATGTGATCAGCCGTTGGAAAAAAAACTTTTTTTGAAAAGAGAAACCTGGTCAGTGAAGCGGATAATATCCGTCCCTTGGACTCACATCATCTCTCAAGCAAACATGAGTGTGCTGTTGGTGCTTTCCTACTGAACTCTTTTTCAATTCAGTGGACTCAAGGGGATGTTATTTTTTTCAGAGCCCTTACTGTAATTGTCTGAGGTTGCCATGACATCTCCTGCTCTGCTTGTTTGTGCCTTAGGGGATAACAACTTGTTTCCCTTCTCAGTTTGCATCCTATGCACTCTGCCAATATCTTGCACAAAACTCAAAAGGCTAAGTAGTCCAATTGGAGATCAGGAAAAAAAGTGAGGATTGATTACACGTGGCAGCAATTATAAAACATGGGCCAAATGTTTCAATAGTTAGTAAGATCCAATCCTACGAATCAGCTGATTTCTCAGATATGCACTCTTTATGGGAGTTTGAGAGACATTTGACCAGAATATGCTGCTGTACTTTCTGACTGTAAAAATTCTTTATAATGAAAACCTGTAAGATCTATGTTTGTAAGTAACAAAACTCAATGGTGCAATTGTAAAAAACAAATGTTGTAGCCATTTAGTGAACAAATACGAATATTTTATTTAGGATTTGATGGATTACTGTTATTAAGAAATGGGACTACGATGCTTAATTTGTTGTTTGTGTCTGTGGTGTTAAGCTGCATCTGTAAACTAAGATGTTTATCATATCAACATTATATAGTAATGATTTTTCAGTCTTGTGTTTAAGGCTTGCCCACGCAAAACCCTGGAATATGTCAGTGTTTTCCCAAATGCATCTTTCAAATGAAGTACTAAAGAGGCTCTGTTGTTAGTGTTGGTTGTCTCTCAACTGGAATCAGTATCGGAGAATTAGTTATTAAAGAATTAAAACCCAATCAGAGTCTTCTCCCTGTGTCTCTTTCAGCTAATAGAGTGTTTCTGGCCGAAAGCAGTTTGGCTCACAGCACTAAAGGAAACACGGGGGAGTCAGGGTGGGGTGATTACTGGGGATTGGGGGGAAAGTGGAGGTGCTAAATGTTATGTAGCTACCAAGTATGTGTGTCTTTGCTATGATTGCAAAAAGCAGCCTAGAAAGGGGAAAGCGATAGAGCCAAAGACGATTGAGGGGATTTGTCGTCATTTCCATTATTTTTTTTACTCAAGGGGGGACTTACAGGAAATATTGAAAGAGCTTTGTGGGGTGCAGGGTCAGTTTTAGTATCTAGTTTGGCTTTGTGGTAAGTGCAATTCCATGACGGTGAACCAGTGTTGGAATAATCTGTGGTTTGAAAATCGTGTTTGTTCCATTGTGATAAATGGAAAGGAAAGAAAGCCAAACTAATACTTATTATGAACCTAAGGGGGTCATAATGGAGGAGCCATGATCTGGAAGAGTTGCTCTTTACCTGATGGTTATGACAACGCATTATTTACTGAACAATATCTGTAACTTCTACTTAATAAAAAAAAAGGAAAACACAGTTGGGTTACCATGATAGGTTGAAAGTGATGAGATAACTGTGGGAAAGATTGAAGAAGGAAAAGGAAGAGGATGAACCGTTAAGTTGTCAGGGTTCATGGTTAGGGTCAGCAGGTTGAACAATAATCAAGTTTTAATTTGAACACAGCTGACTACCAGGGTATCATTTACCATTACATAAACACACAGACAACCCCAAATTGATACATCAGTATACAATTGCTAAGGTATTTACTTTAATCAACATCCCTCCAATCACTATCAATGGCTTTGCAATCACTGCAGCAGCTCTCCAGCCAATCACATGATGGATGAGTGGTGATGTCATCAGGATGTTATCATCTGCTTTGCTAATTACAGGAAGTTGGTATAGCAAAGGTCATGGCCTTCAAAAGTTTGTATATGCCTTAAATGCTATGCTGGTCTTTTGTGGTTCAAGCGACATGACTGAGCAGGATATGAATACATGTTGTTTTGTTTGGTTTTTTATAATACATTTATATTGTAAAGATGGGTGAGATTTATTTTTTAACATCAGGTATACTATGTCCCTTTAAAGAGGACATATTATACCCCTTTTTCACCTTTTCAAATTGAGTATTTAGTAGTGTTAACTATTTGGGGGGATGGCAGTAGCTCTGTAGGGACTCAGGTCGCAATTCAGTAAGTTTTAGGCCCTAGCCCTCCGATATTGCAACATTTTCCCATCATTAATCAAATCATTCAAAGTTGAATCCAAAGGCAACTGGACTTGTTTTCAGTCCTGGAAGATGACTCCTCTCATCCACAATTATCATTCAGCTCAAAACTCCAGGAACTTCTCTTAGCCTTTCTGAATCAGGAATGACGTGGATTTAGGTGACCTGATTCCATCTTCCATTCTTGCAGGTCCAACCTTATGAAGTCTTAAATGTGTTTTAACAAGCTCAGTCAGTTTGAAACTCAAACCTGACAGTTTATAGGTCAGTGGGCCAAGCTGCTGTTTTTGATGAGCTCAGAAGAAGGAAAATGTTGTTTTTAACCTTTATTTATGACAGTTGAGGAGAGGTGACGCAAAACAATTTATTCTTGAAAAAGCATCATTGAATCAGATAGGCATACACAAATGCAATATTTTATCCCAACGTGGAAGGACTTGGGATGGGAGTGAAGGATAGTTAACAAATTCATCCCTGTATGTGGCACTGTCATCCATCATTTGTTCCAAAATTATGATTGTCTTTTTTTTGTATAATAAATCTAAAGAAATAAGGGGCAGTGGTAGCTCAGTCTGACTTGGGTTGTCTCATGACTTAATCTGGAAATTGGTCTGGTAACTGGAGAGGTGCCAGATCACTTCCTAACCACTGCCAAGGTGCCTCTGAGCAACCCACCATCTCTCCATTAGTGCATGTCCATAGGATCCTGTTTGTACATGTGTGTTTTTCAGCCTGTGTGTGGTGGCATGCCTCAAGTGTAGAATTTTAATTTCCCCTTGTGGGAATAATAAAGTATATAATATAGTATATATATAGTATATAGTATAATCATTATTTGCATCTGTCGTTTGAGAAAAAGTCGATCAGAAGTAGGTCATACAGTCCCTTAACTGTGAGACCTATTACTCCCATGTCATGAACAGTTCTACACACACTGCGAGGGACATTAATCAACGTCAGACCCTCCTCTCCTCCTCACTTCATCTTTCCATCTTTCATTGTCCTCATCAATCTTTCCCTGCCACTCTTCTGTCCACTGCTTTTGTACTCAGTCCTCCACACTCTGCATTATTTCCCATCAGTCAAATCCTAATTGTTTGTACTCTTTTGAGTGAAGGGCACACTGAAGGTTCATATCTTTGATGTGTCATTGATAAAATTATAATTGAGTAGAAGCACCACAACATATTACAAGATGACTTTTATTGATAGTGTTGTAGTACATATTTTTGTTTTACTGCAGAGGTTATAGGGAGCGGGGGACAGCGGTTGTTTATTGTAACAAATGTCTTGTGTCCTCTATGTCTTGTATAATGCTACTGGATGCCTTTAATTTCCCTCTGAATCAATAAAGTATCTATCCATCCATCCGAAATTGATTTTGGTCTCAAGAACACTTTTTGAAGGTCATGGTCGATTCGGTTCAAACGGGGTGGCCGCGGATTTTAAATCGAGAGCGGTAATTAGACCACCACAGAAAGGCTAATTTTCATTTTCATTACTGTGAAGAGAAGGAAAACACCAAATAACTTCTAAATTTTTTTTTATTTTTATCACCCAGTTACTGCCACAATCTCCTCAGTGTGAAGGTCTAAGTGAGTGACACTCCACCTGCACACACGTTTTTTCAGTGATATTTATGGTACTGGTCTCTGTCTCACCCTACCTTGATCTTGGTCTTATCTCAGTCTCGGTTTCAGAGCATTTTGGTCTCGGTTAGTGCCGTCTTGACAACAACACATGTACAAACAATTGTTGTTTTTCATGAAATAAATCACAAAGTGTGAGAGATAACGAATACGTAGAAAATATAAACACTATTCGCTGCCTTGGTCTGATCCTTCTTTTCCAGATGCCTTACTGTCTAGCTCTTGATGTGAGTTTACCTAACAGCTGCTGAGCTGTCGCTCTCTCACCAGGAAGGCGACGTACAGGATAAATGCATGAAGACCGACAGCTACAATCACTGTGAGTGTGTCCCACCATAAAACAAGAGGCCTTGGTCTGAGTGACAGTGGATAGGCAGATTTGACTAACAACTGTTGTGTAATTTGACATGTTATACATCCATTTGATGTTACCATTGTTATATCTGTATTCAGCGGAAAATCAGGAGTAAAACAGGACGTCGTTCTGTCTGACAGGCTCCCCAGCTGAGGTCAGTGTTGCCAGAAAAGTACACCCACCATCTGTCTCCCCTGCCTGGATGATTAACAGGGTGGAGTTAAGTTTGGCTTTTTTTTTATCTAGAGTGGGAAACGCGCAGCAGCCAATTGTTCACAATGAAATCGAATACACTTGGTTAACCAAAACCACAAAGCATAATTACAATGGTCAAAAGTCATTATTTCCCTTTTATCTCAAATAATATTTTCTACAATATAATAAAACTTGCATAGCGCTTTTCTGAATATTCAAATAGGCATAACAAAATACAACAAATTGAAAAATACAATGAAGAAATTGTCTAAGAGAAGGAGGCTGAATACCTTTGGTTAGTGGTTCAATAGGTGATGTTGAAGTGGCGAGTTTTCTTGGCGAGGGGGAGTTTCTGTGATTTTTCTGGAGAGAGTGGCATTTTTTGAAGATCCTGTCTTCTATGTATTGATGGTTAGTCCTGGACGGCTTTGCAGGTGATCAGAAGGAGTTTGAAGTGGATTTGCTGGGGGATGGGGAGCCACTGGAGGTTATGAAGGACGAGTGTGATGCGGTCACGGGCTGTGCTGTAGTTTCTTGAGTGTTTTGGATGATGATGTGGAGAGACTGTTGCGGTAGTCTAGTCAAGAAGTGATGAATGCATTTTCATGTCAACACATTTAAAAAACAAACAACACTCGAATGATTCTAACAAGTGGGCGAGCCAAAAAGCTGATAAGTCGTATGTGCCAGCAGATCTTATTGTTGTCCAAAAACTGATTCATCAATGTTCCACACTGTTGAACTCGTTTTCATGTCTCACGTTGTGCCGGTCCAGACCCTCCTCACTGGAGAAACACATTCATGGCAGAACTAGTCCATATATTCACCATTCATTCAAGTTTGTAAAATATTCTATGAATAACACAGTGTGCTGCGGTTTGAGGTCATCATTCATCACCATTTAAATTTTAGAATTGATTTCTCTTTTTTGTTTTATTTTGATCGAGGTGACTTTGACATGGACCAAATTGTCCAAAGACTTCTTTGTCAGAGGATCTCCAAAATAGCTGGTCTTGTTGGCTGTTCATGGTAAAACTGCCAAATGTGGTTGGAGAAAGGACAATAGGTTAATTAAGTAATGGGTCTTGGACATTCATTTCTAACTGATGCCAGTTGGTAGACAAAGCCAGTCCATCTGTTCTAACCCAAGTTATTCTGGCAGAATTTCCTGGAAAGGTTTGAACAAACAATGAATCACTGTTTGCTGTGTAAAAGGCTGAGTAGTGAAAGGGGGTCTGAGGGCCCATTCAAAGCCTTGTTTAGAGCAAACTTGGAACATTAAGCAGTGGAAGACAGTTGACTAGTCTGATGATTTGGGGTCTTCTCTTCGGGGGTTGGAGGTTCAATCCCCAGCTCCTGCTGCCACATGTCCAATGCGTCCTTGGGTAAGACACTTAACCGCAAGTTGCTCCTCTTGCTTCGGCGGCGGCGGCGTATTAATGTGCATCAATGGAACTAGTTATACTTCTGATGGTCACTTTACATAGCACTCTCTGCCATCAGTCTGTGAATTGTTGGTGGGTGATCTGCTGTGCAAAAGCACTTTGAGAAGTCAGGAGACAAGAAAAGAGCTAAACAAGCTAAAGTCCATTTACCAAGATTTAAATGTTCTCTAACATAATGTGGATGTCTAGGTGTCATCATGTCATTTGCCTTGAAAGGAGATTGTCCAAGAATGCACTATGGAAATATAAGACAGTGTGATGTGGGAAATCATGTACTTCTGCCATATATATATATATATATATATCAATGTGAAAGCAAAAAAAAATCCAAAGATCTTGAAAAAATCTTTGGAAAACAAAAGTCAGATCCATGGAGTCCCCAATTCAAATTTACTTGCTTCAAAGATCAGCTATTTAAAGCAACAATATTTAACTTTTCCAACTTTGAGTAGTAGTTTCAAAGGTCTATTTCATAGCACAATAACTGTCAACAGGGAGAACGGCGTCTCTCCCATGTCAACAGCGTGACCAATTTGCTAGTTCACTTCAGTATGGAAGTTTGGCAGCCAAGGTCATCTCGCAAAGGCTTCATGGCATTACTTCACACACCAACCTTCAGATGTAAAAAAGAAGCCAGTTTGGCCTTCTCTGTACATTTGATACAAATGGCTGAGGCTAAAAAGAAGTAGATGAAGCTAAGAGAGTGAACTCATGAGAAGTGAGTGCTATCGCTTTTATCGTTGTCTCATAATGATCAGCTAAACTGGATACAGAAAGTCATTTAACCCAGGTTTTGTCAAGTTTGCATACAAATCAATCAATAAACCCACCTCATACCAACAGTAACAGTTGAATACAAAAACAAAAACTTCTCATCCAAACTTTGCAAACTTGGCTAAAGATGTGTGCATTCATTTTGCACATATTGCACAATAATTGCACAATATTATAACTTTATCTTAGAACAACTCAGATGAACGCCAAAGCCAACCAAGCCAAATTCCTCCATGAGCTTGATGACATCCACAACATACACAATATTAGTTGGTTTTAAAGATGTCATCCAGTCAAAAAAGCTTATCTCCTCTGCTTCACATACAGTAAAGACAGGTGTGTCAACCTTTAGTTCATGTGCTTCATAATTTAACTGTTGAGAAACGTAATCCAACTAATTATGCATAACAAATAAATCAAATGTATTTATATATTCCGAGAAAGTAGAAAAAAATAATTTAGGTGGCTATCATATAAGACCACCAACAACTGTGCTGCTTAAAGTAAGATCCGATAAGTTTGATAGCAATAAAATAAAATTGATTTAATTTGAAATCGTAAGAGTATTTGGGTGTTTGCATTTTTTCAGTAAATAGACATTTGGTGCATGCAATTTTAAATTTCATTTCCATAGATGACTTTAAATTGGATCATATGCACACATTATTGTTTAATGGAGGGGCTTCCAACTTGTAAGCCATCTAAGACAAGTTTTCTCCCCTAAACTTCCAGTGTCTAACACACAACAACATAAGAACATGCCACTGTATCCATCTGTTTCTGTCTTAAGAACCCATCCTCCCTTCTCGCACGCTAGATGTCTTGAAATTAAATCAAGAAGTTGCCCAGCAGTGACAGGTTGACTCCCCCCCCCCCCCCAACAATGCCAGCTGTCAATCACAATGACTAATGAGCAGTTGATTACATCATTGGCCCTCTAATGGTTCACGAGGGACCTTAGAGGGGGGATTGGGGGGGAGGGGTTGAGAGGCAGAAACGGTCATGGAAAGAGATGAAGAAATAGACAGAGTGAGGAAGAGATGGATAAAGAAAACTGGATATGAAGAAGCAGACAAAGGCATGGGGGAGAAAGTATTTATGTTTGGAATAAAAGGGGTGTATAATGAGCAGCATAATGAGCCTGGGACATCCCAGCGCAACATGCAGACGAGAGATGAGCGATCTGGTTTCCACTCAAAACCACTGGGGGTTTCCTGACGGAGGAAAAGAGAGGGAGGAGGGAGGATTATGAAGAGGCCAGAGGAGGGAGGGGATGGTCTGTGAATCCCAGAATTCCTTTGCTCTTCTCCTCACATCTCTGCTCCCTTCGAGCATTCCTCCTTAACATGTTCGAAATGCTCTGTGGGTGTGGTTTTCACAGCTGATCTGTTTCTAGTTATTTATGTGGCTACGAGCTTCTATATTTCATACTTTGTCTACTAATAACTATGGGTATCTATACATTCAGTACATGAGACCATTTCCAGATATTTTGTCATTGTACAATTTTTTACAATTTTTGCTAAATAAAACATCAAAATGAATTAAAAATTGATAAAAAATGTGTTATATATCATTTTTGTGAAGTACTTACATTGGCTCACATTTTTCCAATGGTTGTCAATATCAAAGAAATCAGACATTTTATAGTTGTATGTTCCTGTGTCGTTGTGGCGGCCTTCATGACAGACACAGCATGTTTATCATTGCCGTGGAAACGCCAGCTGTTATGTCAAAAACTTCTGCTGACAGCTGTCGTACTGTTGCTTTTTGCACTGCTGGGATGTTAACGTCAGGTTCCAGAAAATGGCCCAGTTATGTTGATAAATTGATGGGAGTCCATATATTGTGTTTTATTTTGAAATTGGCCTTAAGCTTTATACGTTTCCTGATCTGACGTGCTGCCCAAGCCGTTCTATTCTGTCAAGCTGGACGCATGCTTGCAGCGTTAAAAATAGACTAGCAGCGTATTTGAAACATGGACGTGCTTACATGTTGGGTTGTACTTTGGGAACAGTAATCTTTTAAACCACCAAAAGTACACTAAATCCCCAACTGTAAAATGTAGCTTGAAAAAATATTGAAAGAAAAAGTGATCTTTTAAACTTTTACAGCATTGAGAGCAAATATTCAAACTAACTTTTAACAGCTTGGATCTATTTTATAGTAAATAAAGGTTATAGCTCTCATTGAATGACTCCTAATTTATATGCCTACCCAAAGAGGAAAATAAACTAATTAGGGCATGTTGTTCTTGAAAGAATATTTTACTGGAATGCCAAGGAAAATAGATAAAGCAGTAGCGCAGTCAAGGACATGAACAGCAGGAAGTCATTAATGACAGCGAGATAAGATTACTTCTCCTTTATGAGTTATGAGCCTCAGCCCGGCCTCCTCCACTCAACTCCCACAACGGGGTGCTCCACAGTACCACTTTATTCATCCCTTCACCATTCTGCATCTTAGGTTCGTGGCCAATGAATAATAATGTTTCTGACTGATAACCTTATACTGTTGCCATTGACATGCTCTTTCTGCTAGTGTCCCACAACTGCCCCCCCCCCCCCCCCCCCCCCACACACACACACACACACAGCTTAGAAATGACAATAATTCACAGCAAACATAAGGAGGAGTTTAAATCACGAAGAGAGACGACATGGAGAAAGGGAAGGAAACAGTTAAGTTTAAAGCTAGAGCTGAATTTCTTTATGCAATACTGAGCTCCAGCCAAGTGATCTGTTTGGTCACACTAGCACCCCTGCTGAGTTTTAATAAATGTTATTTATCCAGCAGAGATTCGCTCGGCAGGTCTGCTCTCCTATACCAAATGTCGTGTTTCACACATTTACACCGAGGAGATCCCTGTGTAACCACAAGCTTCTGCTTATGTCATACTACTATGTATCGAATGCAGAGCACAAACCTAAGCTAAAGAAGTTTAGACATATTATAGCCCTTTTCCACCTTTTCAAACAGTCCTCTGTGGTCGAAATGAAACATCTGTGTTTGTGACCGTCTCTCTCAGAACGCTCCGTTTTGGTGAGTGTCTCTTTAAATGCAATGAGCGACCCCTGAATTTTCCCAGTAGACGTCACTCCTCTGTAGTGAGAATAAAAAAAGGCAGACATGTGCAGAAGTTCTACTCTAGGCTGAGGGCGGAGTCCCACCCCTCCCCTCCCCGAGGGAGGGGTGTTTTTTTTCACCAGAATTCAACATGTGATGTCACAAGGAGAGAAAATTTGAAATGAAGCATTTTTCTGGGACTGGATGGATTTATTTCAAATTCTGTGGGTCGGTAGACACTCAAGTTGCCCAAATATATGTTTAAAAACACTGTGAAAGTGGATTTCTTCACAGTAATTCTCACTTTAAGATGCTATCTGCTCTGTCTGAAGGTTCAATTCCCGCTGCTGCTTGCATTCTAATGTGATACATGAGGGGAGAGGGGTTGGAGGCGTGTTGCTTATTTTGTTTTTGGTTTTTAATGCTGGTACTCAAGGGCGACAGCTATTGGAGCAACAATACATACCTTACCTGTTCGACTCTGAGGGTAGCTATTGGTAATAATTAAACACTTTTATTTATTGTCAGTTTATATGTCAAGGACAAATACATGCAGGCATTGTTACATCTAATTAAAGTGCAACTGATGCAATTTATATACAGTAGCTCGCCAAGTCTTTGCAGTCCTTACCCCTGCTAACTGGACACTGTCGATTGTACCTTCTTCACTTCACATACTGTCTTTCCTTTTTTGTTTCATTTCTATTTTCTCTATAATCTTGATTAATAGCACTTTCCTTAAAGGCGTCCTCTGATACTTCAAGGTCTTTCTCTAAAGGAATTTTTAAACTAGCAACTAAATTTAAATATGATATGTAATAGCTGCAAAAATACAGGTCAAACTTTAATCAGCAATGGAAAAAGCTGATTAAACACAGATAAGGGGGCATCATGGTGCCTTTTTTTTTTCATCACTTCCAGACTGGTTCATAATCCAAAACACTAAAGAACTCTCCTGTTTGTCCTCTCACACACTGCAGCTCCTGTGACCACATCATCCCCATCCTTCATAACATGCACTGTCTCCCTATCCTCCTGTGGATCCACTTCTTCGTATCACCTCTAAAGCTGTCCATGGATCCCCCCCCCCCCACCACCATAACTGAGCTCCTCCACACCTGTGTGTGCCGGTGGAAAATACAACCCTGAGTCTGTAATAGTGCGTGTTATTTTGAAACTGACCAGACGCTCTGCACGTTTCATTATCTGACTTCCTGCCCGGTTCGTTCTAGTCCGTCCAGCTTGATGCATGCTTACGGCGTGCTTCATCAAGAATAGAATCCCAGCATACTCAAAACGGAGCAGAGCATTGTGGGGATACTGGCACACACAGGAGATGGACCGTGGTGCTCGCTGTGGGAACAGGAGAATGAACGCGGCGTAGTGAACGCGGCGTAGTGAACGCTGCGCAGTGCTCACTGCTGACTGGCCGTGGCATTCACAGAGTGTGTGGAAACTGGGAGTTAGAAACGTACTTTGTTGTTGACTCCTGCAGACTTATCTCAAAAGTACACTGCTGTGTGAAGCAAGAGGAAAGGCCTGCACAGGATGTTTGATTTACTGTAATGGATTCATGAAGACTGGAATAATGAATTATCAAGGATGCCAGCCTGAAAAAATAAAACATGAAAGAGAAACAGGAAGAAAAGACAACACCACGTCTCACAGAGGGGAGTCAGGAAGACACATCATTAGAGCCACATGAGAAGTGTTTAGTCATCTCCAATGTTTGTTTTTTTATATATATACAGTATATACAGTACACTGCTCAAAATGAATGCTGTCATGTTTGCGTTGGTTTGGCTTTAAGATTTTGTAACCTGCCAAGCCATGTTGGGAGTGATGCAAAACAATGATAAACATCCTCCCTATGGGTCATTTTTTCTTTGAATCAAAACATAACTTTTCCAGGCATGGCTGCTAGAACTATTATTTCATAGAGGAGAATAACGTAACCGAGCTTTAAGATGATGCAATATGATGAAAGACAGTGGCAGGATGGTCTTTCAATCAGGTATGTCTGAAACGTCGTAGCTCACAAAAACTTCTGAATGGGTGTGTGTGTGAGAGAGTGTGTGTGTGTGTGTGTGTGTGTGTGTGTTTGAGAGAGAGTGTGTGTTTCCTTGACTCGGATTTCACAGTTTACGGAGCCTCGGCACAAACCTTTAAAGCAGAGACTATTTCTCTTTGGCAATCCACAATGCATTGCTCTTGTTATTCTTCATCGATCTCTTCCATCCCACTCCTCCTCGTCTTTCACTTTCTCAGAGTTGTTGTGTCTGCCTTGATGCGTTCCCTGGCTGCTCTCTCGTTCTGCTTGACTCTCCCGATTGTGATGTCATATTAGTGAAAATGAGACACGTGAGCCGCTCCACAGGAATTCTCCTTTGCCCTAGACAGTGTTTAAATCAACATGATGGAAAGTTAAAAAGATAAGTAATACTATGACTTTAGAATATTTGAACATACACACAATACACTTGTCCTGTTCCTTTGGCTATCTATCTGAACTGTAAACAAAACAACACATTTAAAATTGAAATCCTTGTTTTTATAACTTTAGATGACAACCATAGTTTTTTTATTGAGATGGATGGAGAAATAGTTGCCGGGGAGTGAAAGAAAGATATTAAGAGACCCCATTGCAGTGTTCTTTACCGGATTAGTTGAGGCAAGAACAAAAGACATGTAACAAAAACAACAATGTGGTCATTCAGCTCAAAACTGACACAACAGTCTGTTCTGTTTAACCAATTGAAGGGATCTTTGACATTTTATTGGTTAGTACACAAGGTGTGGCCTCAGCGAACTCCCCTCTGATCATCTCTGGTCTCCAAACAAAGTCTCCAGTTTAATATGTCAGCACCTTCTGCAGTGCATGTTGACATCACTTTTGTACAACAGAAGGAGATGGAAATGCATTGTACATATTAACTAAAGATGACTCCTCATTCCATTGGGGAAAGTAACATCGAAGGATCCCTAAGTACAGAAACGTCAGTTTATTTTAAAATAATCTCGTTTAGAAAAATCTCTGAAAGTGAAACAAATCCTGAGATTACTTTACAGTATATCTATCTTGCCATTGCCAAGATGGATTTTCTGCTTCTTGTATAGGAAGGAGATTTTTTTTTTAACCTTCATTTTGACAATCTTTATTTTTCTCAGGTTGAGATTATTATTTTATTTAAGGCTAACTTCATTTATATTTACATTTTGCACTTTGCATCCCATTAGAAGAGTTACCGTTTGATCTGATGCACTTTGCCTTCAATGGTTATAAATAAAGTATAATAAAGTATATACAATAAAAAAAATGGTTCCAGGTGGAGTGATGTTCGTTTAAGACAAATAAAGTGATCTGTCACTGTTGTCCTTCAGTCTCTGTATGCTATATGCTAAGCTTTGAGACAGACATAAAAGTGTACACACAGAGACGGCACAGCAGGTGGAGGACAAATCTCTGTTACATAATTGTTGTTTCTTTCCATCTTAAAAGAACGATACAGTTCCTCGGCTTTACGTTTCAAAAATCTCTTTTGTCGAGATGAGTTTGTATTTCTTTGATTTTTCCGCTCAGCACTTCTAGATTTGGATCAATGACCGTAATGCAGAAACGTTCTGCGAGATAATCGGGGAGGACTGGAATACTTTGTCTATGGCTTTAGAGCTTACGGTGTTCTGCAAGCTGCTGGTGAGGCCAGACATCTGCAGAACTCCTGTCCAGAACACAGACCGTGAAGGAGCCAGAGAAGTCAGTCACTTGGGAAGGTATAAGACCTTGACTACAAAATACAATCATCACATGAACTCGTTGAGAACCATTCTGTTTGTTATCCACTTTTTATGCTTTGTGAAAAACAGAACCACAGCTATAGGATGAGCAAAAAGAAACATCATACAACAGCTGGACATAATCAAATGATTTATTAAAAAGTTGGAGTCCTTGGAAGATGAATTACTCAAATGGATTGCTGGTCACACACTTTTTTTCCTGTTTACAAACCAGCCAAACTATCTCCAAAATCATTTAGAATAAATTATTTATGTCTACTCTGCAACTATTTATATTATCTGCATCCAGAAATGTTTTCTGCAGATGAGCTGGCCATGTTCCCAGTATCACAAGTCTCTCAAACATGTGTTTAGTCACTCAGAAAACCTGCTAGTGTGTAAGTACCGCAGGGCGACCCACGGCTGTAAATCATGACTGTGAGTACTGATAAGCACTGTTTGAAGGCTGGGATGTGATAAAGCTATGAGGGTCGATGTTTGTCTTACACAGAAAACCACTGAGCACTGCCAGATACTGTCAGAGGTTATCTGCCTGTGCAACAGACCTGCAACATCTAAAATGCACAATATCATATAAACAACGAATGAATGATGAGACATGATTCTTTTTCTCTCTCTCCTCCTGTTGTAGGCAATGACTTTCACTTCATTTCCTTAAATCTGCTGTGAAATAAAAAAGTGTTTGTTAATAATGGATCTAATAGATAATGTGGTAGGGGTCCGTTGTATTTACAACTCTATGAAGAATTTAACACCCACCCTGAAGTTTCCCTTGTTTTAAGCTTACCACCCAACAACAAACATAGTTGGGTACTGTTACTGTTGGTAATTTGTCAACATGTGAAAGTATTTAACCACTGAATGATCACCAATTCTACAATAAGTTTTCTACCTGAACAGAGTTAAAAGGAGAGTTAAAGGCACAGTGTGTAAATTCTACCACCAGGGGGCTCTCATTCAAAACAATAATAAAAACATACAGACGTTGAGGCTGGCGGGGAATCATGGGAGTTCTCTCTGTCACTCCATCTCCTAGCCCCGATAAAAACAAACTCCACGGGCAAAACAGACCTGAGGAAGAGAATATATTTACTGACGATGCATCTAAGTACAAGTGACATGATTTTTTTTTTTTTTTTTATCACAGCAGCACATACAGCAACAGTACGGCAGCTTTCAGTAGCAATTCCTGCTTCCTCAATGTCACATCCAGTGTTTCCACAGCAATGATACACATGTAGTGTCTGTGACTGCAGCTCTGTCGTGACCGCCATGACAAGACACATCCTGTTACAACTATCAAATTCAAATTATATCTGGCTTACATAACTATTTGAGCTAATGTAAGTACTTAACAAAAATATACATATCACAGGTATTTTTATTTATTTGTTTAAGGGTATTTAATATATTTAATATATATTATGTTTATAAATAAATATGGTATTTAAATTTAAATATTTTAGAGTTTACATATTGTACATTTAATGAAAGAAGTACAATTCTCAGTTTGCTTTTTGTAAAGAAGCCAGTTTCGCAAAAAACAAAAAAAATAAAAATCACTACAGTAGTCTATATCATCTTGCGGATCTCAAATTGTGCTTATGGTGGTCTAATATAAACAGTCAAATGTCATCATATGCTAATTATACAGAGCTATCCATACACATTATAAAGAGATGCTGAACAGAAGAACTGGCGAGATAATTTAAAAGCAAACAAAGTCATGGCAGAGGGCTGTCCAACATGAGTCTGGTTCTGCTTGAAGTTTCTGCTACAAGGATTTTTTTTTTCTCTGCCACTGTGACTTTTGCTGAATGTGACTAAGTGCTGTGCTCGTGGTGGATTAATGTCGGGTCTTTGAAAACAACATGATAAAGAGTAAAGTCTCTTGAGAGAAATTTTGCAATGAATTGGCTCACATTGACAGGTTTATTTCTTTGTTATAAAGTTAGGCAACAAGTCAATCAAGTAAAAAAAAAAAAAAAAAATCACCCAAACTTTTTTTCAAAGTGGCCAGATGTTTAGAAAGTGATACATTTTTCTTAATAAAATCAGCCAGCGTAAAGTACCTGCTCTTGCAGCATTTTGATCCCCCCCAAAAGGAGGTGTTTATTTATTGCTCCAGAACAGCTGGAGAACTCTCTCTCTCTCTCTCTCTCTCTCTCTCTCTCTCTCTCTCTCTCTCTCCCCCCCCCCCCCCCCCCCCCCCCCCCCCCCCCCGCGCCTTCTCTACGTCCCCCACCACATGTGGTGCAGTGCACTGGGTGGTTTGCAGAGACAGAGTGATCTCCTTCCCGCCTCTACATCTGGCTGTGTTGTGTTGAACCTCCCAGCTTGGCCGACAGATAAGCCCCCAGTGATGGATATGAGGTGTCACCATGCAGAGCCCTGCCTATCTATTACAGTGCAGAAGTTATTTCATGTGGTAACTGTGTGTGTGTGTGAGCTGCTTGCTTGTTTGTGTGTGTGTGTGATTGTGTGTGTTCACTGACAGAGAGGATGGTTCACACATTGGGTCGGTGAGGTGTGGGTGTTCTGAGGATTTTTTTGACTGGAAGAGGAAATTAGTAGTGGGAGTACTTTAGAAAACTGAACAGCAGAGCGAAAGAAAGATGACAAATAAAATCAGGAGCGACAGATGGACAAAGATGGAGTGCAATGCAAAAACAAAACAAAAACAAAGATTCAAAGGGGCGTAAAAGACAGATACTGTTTTAAATAGATGCAACTTCTATAGTGTTTAAAATGTAAGACTGTTATTATGTGATGAAGAAAACAAAATACTTCGCTTACATGTGCTTAGTTTTAAACACTTAGACATTTTGGAATTAAGAGGTGTAAATATGAAAGGTTAAATGTCAGCATGTCAAAGAGACTTAAATAATGAATATGCAGAATCAATTAGAGTACTTGAGGTCTATAAAATCTATAAAATGAATGAATAATTTCTCTACCTTTGATAACTCTTCATTGTCAAATTTGATTCATGTTGATATTTGAGTGTAAAAAAAAATTCCACATATTACACCTTTAAACTGTTTCCAATGGGGAAAAGCATTGGGAAGACACAGGTGACACAGGTGAAGACTGATGGAGTCAGCTGAAGACTTGTTGTTTTCAGTAAATACTTTAAACACCTTTTAAATCTGACTGCATGAAACAATTGCAGCTTTTCCCTTGCAGTTGGCAGATGCTCCATTATCCACAGACAACCTTCTAGCGTTACTTCTAACTATGGAAAGAGGTAATGCAAACCCACATTATTGTTTCTGATGTGATCAGTAGAGCCCGGCCGATAACTTCAGCCAATGTTAGCTTATCCTGTGATTATCATGTCGGCTGATTTCATCGCACACATGCGATTATACTAGATTTATTCACCAGTTAAACACCTTTATTTGAGTTTTATTATAGTTAATACTCTTAGTGTTTTTTTCCTGGCTGTCACCAGCAGAGTGCGCTATCAGGATTACAAGCATCATCATTTCCAGAGCGTCAGGCGTTTGTAGCATGTACATGTTCAGTTACTTTCCAGTTGAGTGGCCATCTTGTCTTATTTATCTTTTCATAAGGATTTGTTAACTCCATTTGAGGGATCAACACAACACATATCTGTATCTATCGCTACAAAGAGCATAGATCTAAGAAAGGTATCGGACGATATATCACTACTGGATTTGAAAATTTCTCCACTCGCGAGATGAATAAAGGATTATCTTGTTTCTTTTCTCCCCAATATCGATGTTGGTATCGGCCTAAAAATCTCTCATCTGTCAGGCTCTATAGTCATCAGTGAGGTGGACTTTTGACAGGGACTGATGATGTAGAGGGAGCTCATCTACCACAACACACATACATTCCTGTTGCACCATCAGTGCACTATAACAGCCAAGCTCGGACCTTTATTTCAGGCCAGAGGGGGAAGAAATCCTCTTTTCCTTGTTGTATGATTTGGTTTAGAAATCTTTCTTCACAACATTGCTAGAGGGGACTCGCAGCTTTCAAAATTTAAACTGAAGGAGGAGACCTCGTGTCACCTAATGAGTGTCTGTTCACTGCAGTCACACACACACACACACACACACACACACACACACAAACACACACACACACACACACACACACACACACACACACACACACACACACACACACACACACACACACACACACAGGAGGACAGGAGCCAGAAAGGATAAATAGAAGGGTTGAGTTTACAGGAGCCCTCGCTTAAAAAATGGACACACATAGAGAAGTGTGAGTGTTTGGAATCTGTGTGTTTACAACTATGCAGTTGTGAACTCACATAGATTTTGTCTGCAGTAAGAAAAAAAAGGCAGTAAAAGCAGCCCTCGGGCCCCATAAAACAAGTTCTTACATGACATTTTAAAGCCCTCCAGCTAAATATGTAAACACAAAGCAGCTCTCCATTGTTTTAAATAATGAGTTGAGTTTTCAGACTGAGGCTCACACTGTGTTTTTCATTTTCCCCATGTTGCTAGATGGCATCAGACATGCAATTAAAGTTATTGTTTTAGGAGGGTATGTTGCCTGAGAGCAAAAATTAAAAAAAACACAACAACACAGCTACAGTACCTTGTTTTGGATACACAGCTTCCTGTGGTCCCACTATGGTTCCAGACTCACAAACACACACACACACACACACACACACACACACACACACACACACACACACACACACACACACACACACACACACACACACACACACACACACACAGATATAAACCTACACATAATAAGAACATAGAGAAACAACAATTAGATCCTAATCAAATGTTCCTATGTGCTTGTCAACACTCTTTCCCACAAACATGTTGCACTTGTTTATGTCTTTATACCTGCATGCTCCACTGACCCACACTTTTTCCAGACCTGTTATAAGTGGGCATATTCCAACTCTCTTTGTCTTTCCATCTGTCTTGTTTTTTTTTTCTCCCTACATCTCCATCACAGGCTCTTGGTCTCTATTCCTCCTTCTGTCGTTGTGCAGTATTTTGCATAAGAAAGGACTCCCCATGGGTTCAGGAAGGGGCAGATTCTCAGAGAGGAATTGGTTTAGAATATTAATTGTTTTGGGGATGTCTTTTTTTTTTTTTTATCCTTGGAAATCTGCCTACATTAATAAACACTGCCTGCGACTTCCATTTCAGTTCCTGTTCTGCATTAATAAACTGCTCTGCAAACGGGAGCAAGACTGTGGAAAGGTTTGGTTTGAATTGAGCTAGCTAGGTGAATTACTGTGTTCAGCTTCACTCAAATAACTCAATGTGCATCTCTCTCTCTCTGAGGGATGTGCAGACGCCGACTCAAACATCCCTTTACGTTTTATTCATAGTCCATCTTTCTTGTTGTGCCCATGAGCGCTGTAACGTTGTGTGCAAGAGACAACCATGCTCAGGTCTGGTTCGTCCTGGAACATAGGGCTGGGCGATGTATTGAGTTTCTAAGATATATCCATATACTTTCAAACAAGATATAGGGTAAGACAATATTGTGTATATATCGATATAGTTTATGTTGCACTAACATAACGTTTTACGCGTCTTCTGTAGCTCTCAGTTCAACTCTTTCTCATCTCACTGTCTCTCCAACTTCTTATCTGGTGGGAGAGCTGAGCTAAACGCTGCCTGTGATGTTTGTCTTTATATCAGGCTCAAAAGTGCCCTGACAACTATACACTGAGTCACTGAATGAGTCCATAAGAATGTCAGGAGTCGGGTCACCTTGTGTGGTTGGGACAATCCAGCCAACCAACCAGTTTGTGTCCACTTTGTTTACTGCTAGCTTGTTCGCCCTCACTGTAAAATGTCTCATCACATTCGTCTGTGGATAAGATTCGGTCTCTCTAAAGTGTTTTCAAGGAATGACCTTGTCTATATAAAGTCATCAGAATGTTTTCACAGCATTTTTGCACGCCTCTTCACCAGCCCATCGTGGTTTTTTTTGCATCTTTTGTGACCTCAGAGATTGATTAGCTAAACACTTCTCCCGGAGTCCCAAACCCTCCCAAACCCTGATCATACCAAACCCAGAGTTCCTCCAGGATCTGTCATCCCGAGTCTTTCAAACCTCACACTACTATTGTCACCCGTATCAAACCTGAAACCAGACTACCCTTCTGGGAGGGTATCGGATGGTAATCAACACAGCGATCTGCACTCCATGCTGTCGCTCGTAGGCTCTGACGTCACTCTGACATGCCTCTATGATTAGTTCTGGTTCAGATATGGCTGACCTGCATTGTCACTCATGATCTACGTCTTGCAAATGGCTGTAAAGGGACAAACATTGTTCATTAAGAGCTTGCAATGTTATAAATTGGAGCTCTGTATTGTGACGTAAGGGAACATGGTTAAACAGAGCTGCCATTCTTTCTGGAGCTGTAGGTTTAGGAATTTTTCTAAAATGATTGGAGTGCTTCAGATTCAAATTAATGAAAAAAATCTGTCTCTATACATTCTTTAATAGTGTAGTAAAGTAACCTCCTGTTGTGCACTCTGAATACATTATTCTAAGAGTTATTGAGTTATTTAAAGGCTTAGTGTCCCCCCCCAAAAAAAAAACACTGAATAAATGTCTCTTTCTTCTCATTTTAGTTTTTCCTCATTCTGTCCCGGTGTTTCTTGTTTCCCTTGTGTTTCCTTATTTTAATGTTTTCTAGTTTAGTATGTAGTGTTTCCTGATTTTTTTTGTCATTTAAGATCTTTGGGATTTTCTATGGGGGCTTTCAAGTCCCTTCAATCTGTGTTGAATACTATTAGGACCTAATGTTTAGTAAGCGCTCACAGTTTACTCGCCAATATTTGTTCCTACTTCGTCTGAGTAGCCTCATGTTATTGACACTGTCTGGTTTCGATCCATGTTTGATTGCCCTGATTGTCTTCACCTGTGTCGTTAGTCTCACCTGTGTCTGATTAGCCCAGTGTCTGTTTAGTCTCAGAGTTCCTTTCTCTCTTGTTGTCAGATCATTGTCTGAATCCTCCTGTGGTCATACAACTTTTTACCCATGTTTCAAGTGATTCCATGTGGCTCTTTGTATTTTTCACACTTGATGGATTTTTTTTCAGTTTGGACATTTTTTCAGGACTTTAAAGCAACTCACAAGGGAATCAAACAACACCAGGTAAGAATGAGACAAAACAAAACAAGGAAATGTAAGCTCTGAAAATGTACAAATTACAAAAACTAAAAAAGACCAAATCACAATTTGTACTCTCTAGGGTAGTGTCCAACTCTGCTTAAGATGCTTTTACTTTGAAACGCATAGAGAAACACTTGTTCCATGCACCTTTGCTGAAGTGATCAAACAAATGTTTGTGAGGACAATATGCAAAAATGAGTTTTCTGATCTGGTTTTACACTTTAGATTAAGAGCTTTCTAAAGGCCCTTCACAAAACAAAGCCAGATGTTGAAGTCAATATCGTCCAAGAGCAGAGCATAAACATAATGCACAGCAGACTATTGGACAGGTACATTCGCTCTTTCAGATAATTCACATGAGCTCCTATGAGCTTTAATCACATTCCGATGCATTGACTGAACTCATGTCTCAGCTGTTTGAACAAACCAAGGCCCCTGCTGTTCTCCAGCTGCTGCTCAAAACACATCTGGATATTGACTCATACATCATGTCACTGCTTTCATTTTGTCTAATTATAAGATTAAGTGCTTATTTGTCTAACCTGTGGCTTCAGGTCATCAGCAGCACTGATTTAACATATTGAAGGTAGACTGCTTTAGTCGGTTTTTCTTGAATAAATATAAATGACATTTGCAGCGTCATTAAACTATGACTGTATCTCTGAATCATCCTTATCTTCAAACATTATAATCATATTTACAATTTAAAATGAGTTTTTCACAAATGAAATTGTTTTTTCCTTATGTGATTATTTTTTCTCCATAGCTGTTGGACTCGTAGTGATGTATGAAACTCATTTTATGTAGAGCAATACTGGAAACATCACAAGACAGTATAACTACGTACAGCTAGTTAATACGAGCAACTGAGTTACTAGAGACATGGAAAAGTAACTCAGCGTTACTTACTCATATTAATCTTTACATTATTTACCTCTGCTGTGAAAACTGGGACAGAGTCATTTTCAATATGCAGATATTTTCTCTGAAGTTCTCTGAAGGCAACAGATTCAACCCTACTATTAAACGCGTTGCAGATGCACAGTCTAGTCCTGTTTACAGATCGTGGAGTAATGAGGAAATCAAGCCTTGTTTCTTTGTCTGGACCGTCTCCTCCTTGGTTGGACGAGCCAATGTGAGCTGTACCTGGAAGTCTCTGACAGCTAGGTTAGGAGAAGTGTTGTTTGGCTCGGTGCTTCTTTCCTGTGAGAAAGGTTATCCTTCAAACTTGAAGACTAGAACTCATTGCACGCTATATCCTTGTCTTCTAGCTTAAAGGAAGATTAAATCTCAAAGCTAAATAACAATAATCACCAGCCTGTTTTTTTTTTTTTTTTTTTTTTGGGGGGGGGGGGGGGGGGCATTTGCTTTAACATCACAAAGAAGTTTTTGTTTTGTTTTTTTTGGCTTTACAGTGAAAGGAAAAAACAAGCCGGTGTGTGGTTGTTCAAACAACTTTCAACGTAAGATATGGTCTAAAAATCTGCACCATGTAGTCATTTTGGTTGACTGATCATTTAAAGACCCTGCCCACAATTGGTTTGGACTTTTTTGTAGCATTGCCTTTGCACTGTGCAGGCGTGCACAGACTGTGCTTGATTAAAATCTCATACTCTCGGGTTACTTTTATTGCACATGTAGCAGTTCCACCTTTTATCATCGAGGTCCATGTAGTCTGGTGACTTCATGATGGAGTTTAGCGTGGCTCTAATTAGCCGTCAGAGTAAAGTGCAAACACCTGTGATGTGTGTGTGTGTGCGAGCAGAGAACATTTCAGATCCTATTTTAACAGTCCACACACTCAGCCAACCAGAACATGACTCAGTAAAATGTGACCTTTTGCCTGTGACTCTGAGTTTTTATTACAAAGAACTCACTTTTATCACAGTTTATTTGGCCGAGGCAGTGCTCATGCAGCTGATGTGATGTGCCTTGTCTCCTTGGCTGTCGGTGTTGTGGAAAAAAAAAAAAAAAAAGATATGAAAGATGTCATCTGTCCTGTGGTTATTGCTACCATTTCCCTCTGTCATATGAGCGCCGCAGATACTGATGCGATTTTCAGATGGAACCACGTTCTTTGTGATTCTGACCAGTTTATTGCTGTTTCTCTTTCTTTGTTTTTACTCCTTTATTCATTCTCTCTTTGTATGACCTTGTTTCTCTCTTTTGTTTTGATATCTTTAACATCTTAGGAAGGTACTCTTTCAAAGTTCATGTAGAGAAACAAGTGGGGCTGAAAGCCAAAACATGTTATGAATCTCCTTTGTCCAAATCAAATGTTGTCTGTTACATCTCGTATGGTCGTCCCCTCTGAAGATCCAGAGGAACCTACAAGACATGACGTTAGTTAGTGAAAGCATATTTCCTGCTTAGTGATGTCTTTGTTGTTGTTGTGCACATGTACCTCAGGCCAAATTTAAAAAGTGAACAGCCAACCAAAAGAATAAATCAGATCCAAGCAATAAATCAGAATTAAACATTTAGGCTTGCAGTATGAAAGATCTTGAACATTTGTGAAACTGGTCTTTTCTGTGTTGCATACTCAATTTGTTGAACTATGGGTTCAAATGTTCAGCTTTAGGGCACGAGATTTACTAATGACAGTCGCACCACAGGCCAGCAGAGTGTGTCGTGTGAGCTTTCTCCTCACAATATATAACACACTGGCTTTGAGCTCGTCTACATTTGCTGAAAATCTCCTGATGTTTCCAGGAGAGAGATGTATGTGACTTCAACCGCACTTTCTCCTGCCACACTCCTTGTATTCTTTTCTGCAGAGAGTGAGCTGATGTGAGAATTCACATCTCGTGAGTGGAAGAGGATGCTGACTGGAGTCGGTGCAAAGACGACATCTACGATCTGGGTGCATGTACTAAAACTGCTGAATTAGGGTTTCTGTTTCAGTATGTTGTTCTCCACTCTTTGGTTGATAGTGTGATTGCATTGAACTTCCCATAGCATTGATATAAAGGGAAATATTTTCATTATACTTACGCACCAAGTAGTAGAAAGTAGCTCTTTCTGCTTCTTCTGCGATGTTTAAATAAAGTCACTTCTTACCTCAGGACACCCCCCCCCCCCTCCCCCCTTTTAAGGCAATTACCATTTTTTTTAATGTTTCTTTATTCAGCTAGCTCATGCCGCATAATGAACAGAATCAGTATTAGTGAAGGAAAGGGCCATTTACACTCATTTTACATCCTATTCCAATAATCTAAAGTTCTGTACCACAAAAAAACCTCTGCAGTGTTATTCTGCCATCTTTGACACTGCAGAGAAGAGCAGCAGGAGACGGACAAGAGCCACAAATGTAACCCAACCCGACTGCAAGTCATTTTTTTTTCAGTCCTAACTACTGCTAAAGGTCACTGATCGCACAAATCAAGTCACGTGACCTCCCTCACATTTCTCACTGGCACATGGTGTTCTTAGTCACAGTTTGATACTTCTTTTTTTCCGTGTTCCTGCTGTCAGTGAGCTGTATCTTGTTTCTGTTACACTGTCTCTGTTTGAGCATCAACAGCCTGTTGGCAGATTCATCATCATCATCATCGAGAGAACACGCAATCATGAAATTAAACGAGTCGGTGAAATGTCTAACAAAAGATACCAAACTTGTATGCGTTCATTATCAAACGACTGCGATAAACCAAACGCCTCTCGACTCAGACAGACTCCTCATGGAGATGCAGCTGAAAGGCCACGCTCCATCAGCAGTCATGCAGTACGAAGTGAGTCTTGGCTTCGTTTCTGTCCCTGTCTCGTGTTTAAAAGCTGCCTCCAATGAGTATGAAAATACTGTGTCGCCTAACACATAATCCACATCATAGGAAAATGGTGTTTGCTCCCCCGGCAGCGTGACATCACTCAGTCTTTCCCCTTCTTGACCTTTGTTGGATGCCAGCGCTGAGGGCCTGAGGGGAGGGGTCTGCTGTTCACTGCTTGTGCCCATTAACTTTTTTTTTTTAATATCTTTTTATTCCATGGAGTTAATAAGAAACAACTGAGAGAAGCACAAGGAGGGTCATGTGTGTCATTGTTGCGCTTTACTTGTTAATTCGTGGTGATAGTTTTAGCTTCGTAACAGATGCTCGGCTTGAAGGGACGATCCAACGTCCAATTTTAAGCTCCCCAACTGCTGAGTGGTACTGTTGTGTGTGCCACATAAATGTTAAATGGACTTGAGCTTGTATAACACTTTTCTAGTCTTAAGCACTATTACACCGTTGGGTCATAGGCTGCTATGTAAAATGTCCATCAGTATTAACTAAACTCATTCACATGCATTCATTGCCTGCCAGGAGCAATCTATGGATATGTGGTTGCAGAAGCTGGGGATTGAACCCTGGGCCTTTTGTCCACTGAGCCACAGTCTCTCTAAAATGTAAAATGTGGGATGTCATAGGTGCTGTTTATGCTCGAGGAGTCAGGGGAAGTTCTTTACAATCAGAGCACAGCCACTTGACTAAAACTCTGGAGCACTTACCGCATAGAAAACTTCATAGGACTTTCTAATATGGCTCTGTCATGGCGGCGGCCATGTCGCACAAGTCACATCCAGTTACAACTGTATAATTCTGATACGTCCGGTTTAGATAACAGTTAATATTTGATGTCACGTAATTACTCCACGTCAAATTTCACCCACTTTAATGTTTCAGTGTAAAAAACTTTGACACATTGTACCTTTTTAATGCGAGTCCCACAGACTCTGCCTGTGGGACGTAAACAGCATGTAAAGGTTAACATAGTTTAAAACAACTAATAGCTTTGTATGAAATCTATACTGCTCAAGGAAAATGCATATTGAAGTAAAAAAAAAAAAATCAATAAATACAGAGTAAAACAAACTAAAGAACCAAATGTCTCCTGGAAATTACTTTCAATTCAAGATTTTAACCCTTAAATGTGCAACCTCATTGACTAATAATAAACCAATCAAATAACGCTTTATCTTTGGCTAAATTTGAGTAGAGCTGCACTGTCTTTCATTCACTGCTCTGTGTGCCTTTAAATACAAAACAACAAGATAGAAAGACCTCAAAAAAACAAAAAATAAATAAATAAAAAGCACATGCAGCTTCTGTACTTTCATGACTTTGTAGCTCATTTAAAATCATTTTAGTCAAATAGAGCCAGAAAGCTCCAGGATTTCCTGATAATTAAAGCTGCCCACGTTGAGTACTGTTTATTTGTTAGGCTCCCCATTAGCTGTACCCATGAGCTCAGCTATCCTTCCTGGGGTCCTCTGTTCTGTTCCTAAACACACCTGTTCCACGTGTGCCGTGCTCGAGCAATGATCGGAACATCAGTCAAACAAACTGGACTTCAGTGGTGACGAGTGCTTAGGCTCTGTATGGATTGCCTTGTTAGAGAACGTCCTAATAGAACAGCCTCACCTAAGTTTTATAGTGAAACCACTGTGCAGCCTGCAGGTATAAACCTCGTCTTTAAGTTGGTGAGCTGGAGTTTCATAATTTTTTTTCAGAGGAAATCTTTTGCAACATACTGTAAGGTTCGATTTCAGATCGACCTGTTCATATGAATCTTTTCCTCTCTCGCCAAAACGAGATCAAACCCACGGCCTTCATCTCCCATCTTCTATTTCGATAAAGACTGCTTATTTCCAGTCGTTTTACAGCACTTGCTATATTAAGTCTCGATCCCTCCCCCACTCCGTGTCCCCCCTCGAGCCTCACCCCCTGCTGCTACCAGCTGACGGACAGAGAAGAAGAAAATGAAAGCAGAAGAGGGGGGGGGGAACACAAGGCTTCTGGGTAAACAAACACTAGCTCTGTTTCTTGGCACTGTTCTCTTAACCCTTTCACTGACACTGGCATATGGACTGTTCTTCAGTTTCATGTATTATTAAACCAAGAGACGCTGCATCACTTAAAGTTTCATCCTTGAATTATTAATGGGAACAATGCTCTGATGTTTGATGGCAATTTTGTTTTTTTATTGCAAATACACATACAAAAAGGTTCTTTCAAAGACAGTACAAATACATGTCAGGATCAAAGTAGGAGGAAAAAGGAGTGCTGGAACTTCAGTTCTTTGATATCATGAGAAAAAGGAGCAGTTTGTTGAGCGGTGAGCTCACAAACAGAAAAACTGTAAAAAAAAACAAAAACAATAAAAAAAAAACAACAAACTTGTAACTGAGATAAGAAAAATTCCAGTTCTTTCAGCTGTAATTTAAAGTCCAAGTCAAAGCATATCGACAAATATCAAATAATCCAAACACATTTAGTTAGATAGTCTCCAATCCTCAGAGAAAGGCAAATACATACTTCAAATAAACATTTTCATAAGATAAATAAACCCCAAAAAACATGATTACAGCGTGTACCTTTTTGTTTTTCTAAGTACCACCTGGGATGAAAATCCAAATAAAAAAAAAGGGGGAAAAAATATGCTGTCTACATTGCAAAGAACACAATTAATTAGTTATAAGATTAGTATGCAAAATAATTACTTTGAAATAAAATTAAAGCTAATAAATAAATAAGGTCTTAAGACCAGAGGGGGAAATGGGAATATATTGGACACCAGCATGGTGGGAGACTGCAAGAGGGGGGTGGGGGGTGGGGGGGAGACACCCAATGGGGTCAAAGGTGACTTCCTGGCGCTGTCAAACACGCACTGTTGGACGCTAAGTGTAATCTCAGCTGCGGCACACTCACAATCTCTCTCACACACACACACACACGCACATTCAAAGAGTTGAGAAAATGTTTTTAAAAAAAATACAAGGCACGGATGGTGAAAAAGGGCTGCAGTCCCCCCCCCCCCGACACACACACACACAGCATTGTGAAACAGTTTCTCCCTCTTGCTCTGTATTGCCTAACAGCTTTTCAATGATCATGACACATAAGTCGTGAAAACAAACAAACAGCTGAAACACAAACCATACTTACTGAATGGCAACGAAAAGTAGAAGCAACAAAAAGCAAAATTAAATCTGAGAAGGAACCACATTCTGCTTCACCATGAGGGTTTGTTGCTGAATGGTTTCAAATATAAAGCTTTTTGTGTGATGTTAATCGGTACAAATCATGACCTGAACCCTCCCAATCCCACCCATGTGGGTTACAAACTGCCAGCGTGTGAAGAAGAAAAAAAAAACACAAAAGGAAACATACACAGTACCTACTGAAATATCAACAATCAATTAGTCCTCACAGAGGATTTTTCCTAGGTTTCTTCATCTCTCTAAAAAATATATATAGTTTCTATCAAGATACAATAGCAAGGCACGGCGTGAGCCAATCACAAGTCCAGCTCTCCTTTTCTTTCATTTCAAGTGTCTGATTCAGCAAGTAGCTCTGGAGGGAGAGCTCTCCCTGGAGTAAAGTGTTTTGGAGAAACGTGTGTGTGTGTGTGTGTGTGCAGCTGTACATCGCTTTGTGTTTGTGAGTGCGTCGTCTCTCAGTCTGCGCGGCAGCTCACGGCCTCGTGAGCTGGGTGTAAACTGGAGCCTGCTCCCAGTGCTGCGGGCTGCTCTGGGGGATGGAGGGCACCCCCGTGTTGTCAGCGATGGGCGTGTACATGGGCCTCTGGCTGTAGCTGAAAGTCGAGAAGAGCCCAGAGCCTTGCCCCGCCCCCGCGTGGCTGTAATAGGAGGCGGCGGCGGCAGCAGCGGTGCTCCCCACCTGGTGGTCAGAGTAGTCGTACTGCTGCGCCCTGGAGATGGCAGGGTAGGAGGAGGAGGAGGAGGAGGAGGGGCTGTAGTGCTGCAGGTTGAAGGGGCTGAAGGCGACGTGTTGTGGGGAGCCCTGCTGCTCACTGTAGTGACTGGGACTCAGCTGCTCTGTCTTGATCTGGGTCCTGTGCTGGGCCTGAGCTGCCTCTGAGCTGCTGCTGCTGCTGCTGCCCAGGGTGGTCAGGGTGTGCTGCTGTCCCTGCTGGTTTTGGCTTTTAGCCATCCAGGCTGCGATGCCTCCCACCTGCGGGCTCACCGGGGCGCCACTGGTGATGCTGTAGCTGGCGGTGTAGCTGACGGGCGCGCCGTTGCCAGGACCAGTTACAGAGCCAGGGTGCCCGTTAGGTGGCAGGTACTGGTCAAATTCGTTGACGTCAAAGGTCTCAATGTGGGATATGACATCACTGCTCAGCTCCCCAATGTCAACATCACGGAAGTCGATGTTGAGCTGACGCCCGCCTGGGCCATCAGACAGAGAGCGAAGGCCACCTTCCCGCTTAAGGTCCATCTTGCCCGAGCTGACATCAGTCTTTGGGGTAGTGGGAGGAGTAGGGGGACCCTGGGAGCCTGGAAAACAAGTACCGAGATTAGATTTCATACTTTAATTATTTGTTCCTATTTACTATCAAGAATAGTGCTGTTTGAACAAACTTCTGCTCAGATAATTTTCGTTATCTTCAGTAAAACTTCTTGAGGTTTTCAAATAAGCACTGAGGTCCTTGAAAACTATTTGCTTCAGCTCACCTGAGTGCTCGCTCGGAGAGTGCACCTCTCCCATGCTGGAGGCCGGAGAGTCCGCCTGCTGAAGGGCTTTGAAGATGGCATTAGGGGAAATGTGGGTCTGCTCGCTGCCGTCCTCTGACTCGCTCTGTCCGTTTTTCACCGCCTTCCTCCGCCTGGGCTGGTATTTATAGTCAGGGTGATCCTTTTTGTGCTGCACGCGGAGCCGCTCAGCCTCCTCCACAAACGGTCTCTTCTCTCCTTCATTGAGAAGTCTGTGCGTAATAAGGAAGAATACATTACTACACTATTCAATGTGCACGACTGCAATTTTAGCATTTAATCTTATTGTAGCTTTACATACGGAAAGAAGAATACATTGTAAATACGATGGAGTAAAGTAATAAATACATATAGATAATTATAAGGTAGTATACTTCTTGATCAGTGCGTAAAAGCTTGGTTTTCAGCTTACCTCCAGAGTTTTCCCAGAGTTTTGCTGAGCTCTGCGTTATGCAGGTGTGGGTACTGATCTGCCAGCTTCCTCCGCGCAGCCTGAGCCCACACCATGAACGCATTCATCGGTCTCTTAACGTGAGGCTTGTTCTTAGAAGATCCGTTTACGCGCACTGGCATCGGGACGAGGGTCCAGTCGTAACCTTTAAGCACCTGGGACACAGCCTCGCGGATGCATGCAGGAAACTTGTCTTCCTCGTCCTTCTTGAATTCTCCGTCTGCCATGAGCAGTCCGTTCTCCGATGGCCGGGTGTTCTCGGTGTCCGAACCCGAGCCAGACGGGCACGGGGAGCCCGCGGAGTCCTCGGACATGCTCGGGCTCGGGGCATCAGAGAGACACTTGTCTTGTTCCTCCGTCATCTTCAGGTAAGGATCGAGGAGATTCATACGAAAAACCGTTTGGTGCCAAATTACGTGTGAAACGGGTGGGTAATGCCTGCTTTCCTGCGAGAGTAAAAACCTCTAAATTAACTTTTCGTTGCCAGGGTGAGTGTAATGCAAGTTTTTCAAAATGAAAAAACGGGAGCAGTTTTTAAGCTCCGGTGCGTAAAACAGATTAGGAGAGCAAGTGTCTTTACGCACGAGCCAGTGACAGAGTCCTTGAATGTCTGTTTTCTGCAAGCGGGTCCGCTCTCTCGAAAGAACCAAAATAAGTCAAACAGTTGAAGTTTTCTTTCAACGCTGCAGGGTGAAACGGTAAAGTGCTCCTTTTGAGTCTTCCAGTACAATCCCCAGAAACGCGCGAGTGCTTTGAACTGCACACTCCGTGCATGCGGACTTTATAACAACCTTACCATGCCGCACAGGAAAGCCCGAACCTGATTGGACGACCACGTGTGACGCCAAAGTAAAGGAATTCGATCCCATTTTTCCACCTCTTAACCAGTACAGAAAACACACACAGACACATGAAGTCAAACATACACACAGGACTCACAAGCCAGAATATATGCGGTATAATTCGACTGGATTTTCCAGCGGATAGTTACGAAGCTGAAACGGATGAAGCTGTTTTGAGCTCAGGGATAGGCACTATATTTTTTTGTTGTGACAAAGTGAGTGATTGTTTGATCAAAAAGAGAATCATTGATAGATAGTATTTAACTTAAATTAACATTTCCAACATCAGAACTGCAGTAGAAGAGAAAGATTGTCTATAAATTTATAGACAAAGGTTTGATTTATGACATTTAACATCCTTAACAGCTTTCCAAAAGTTTTAAATCTACTTTAAAGTGCAATCCCTTACTCTTTCTCAAAACTTGCTGTATAACTTTTGTTACATTATAAGGTCAATAGGGGGAGACAGCAGTCTAGGAACCCGGTAAACTCCCTCCCCTCCCTTGCTGGGATCAGGAGGAGGAGGAGGAGGAGGAGAGAGAGAGTTCCAGTGGACTGCTGCAGTGTTACAGTTGCTGTCAAACATTGGCTTCTGATTTGTATCACTCATCTCCCTTCATCTCATACTCCAGAGATGTGCTGAGTGATCTTACTCACACGATTGCCTTATTCAAAAAAATGTTCCTGATTAATTAGAGATTATTTAAGGGAAAGTGTTTCCCAATGTTGTTATTGACTTGTTATTTTCCTTAAAAACTCATCCAACACATGTCTACAAGAAGTCCTGCATTATGAATAATCAATAATAAAAAAACAACTTTATTCATAAAGTAACTTTCAGACAAATTCAACTGCTGATCAATGAGCAGAAAAAGTGATTGATAGTTTGTAACAATCAATGAGACCAATTAGATGATGAACATGAATACACAAAAGAAAGGTTTAGAATTATAGTAAGATAGATAGATATATAGATAGATGCTTTATTGATCTTGAAAGATTTAATTTATAAATGTAAATGTATCTATAATAATTCAAATGAGATTCTAAAGTAAGAGAAATAACATACTGGCAATAATTAATAAATAAATACTAAAACACATCATACTTGTGGTGCCAGGGACAAATCATTGTTTGAATTTGTTCTTCCTCTATCTGTATCTGTGACCAGGCGGCAGCAGCTTGTTTGTGAAGTGGTGGGAGCACAGTCCTCATGGATAGTCTGTGCTTTTGTATAGCTCCAAATAAGAAGTCTGTCATAACTAGTGCGAACAAGTTTAATTCACATTCTCAGCATTCGTTCAAACCTGCTTCTATTTTTCAAATCAACAAACCCAAACCAAAATAGAAGGTTAAAACACACTCAAATACATAATAATAGCCATAATATGATAAAGTATATAAAAGACAGAATGAATAAATCAGACTTGAAACTGTGCTTGAAAATCTCTATATTGTCAGATGTTCTCAGATCCTGAAAAGAAGAAAATAAAAGTGTTAGCAGGCTATTGTTAGCACACTTTGGTTAACTCATGGTATGCCGTCCCGTCAATAAACACTGGCTGACAATAACACAGCCAGCTCAACTCAAGTGTCTCCCTCATTGTAGTAGTCATGACTCTGTAAAATGTCGCCTGTTCTTCCTTTTTAATACTACAATGTATCATCACCAACAACAAGTGATTACATTTAAGTGATGAACTGCATGTGTGCAGAAAAACTACCTCGAAGCACCTTAACATGTACTGAAGTTAATACTGTTCACTACCAATGTGTGTGTTAGATGTATTATTCAGATATTCTCACAGATTACGCACACACACTCACTTTGTTTCCCCTCTCCATCCAAACACAGCGTGACTCTCCAATCACGGTAATCTCGAGTGCTCTGCCATGGTCACCGATGGTAACCTTCCAGCACACGCCCCCTTTGATTGTTTATTATGCTTTGTGGAGATGTGGAAATGTAAATCTCAGTTCAGGCTAATGTGGACAACATGTGCTACCTGAAGCTGTTTTAATAGCTCACAGATGTCCGCTCCAGCTAATTTTGCTGGGCCTGCTGCTGCACATACAGACACCCACAGTCTTTTTTTACACATAGGCTACCATTTTTTTTTTCTTTTCTTCCTCTTCTTGTATCTGTCTCTGAATGCTGTAATGTTGCTTGTTTGCATTAAGTCAAGCTGCTCAAACTCTAAAATGCTCAGTAATTCTTTCTCTCCCCGACCAATTAGCCCTGTGGTTTCAAAACACTAAAGCCTAACATCACTGACTCCTTCGTTCTTGGCTGGTTTATTTATCCGAGACATGCTTATTTAAAATACCCACTTTGAACACAAATAGGAGGGAGCAGTTTGGCTCCGTGTTAATAGCTCGTGGGACGTCGCTGCGGTCGCGTGTGTGCTGCGTGCCGTTACACAAGGCGACCAGAACGCAAACGTGTTTGCTTGTAAAGCTACAGAGGCGTGAATGCCTTGACTCACTGCTGGGGAAGAGGATTGGAAAACATGGTGTTGTTATTGACGGAGTAAATGTGGCTAATAGATGTTGGCAGGGGGGGGGGACGGGGGGGACAAGGTGGAGAAGGAAGGACAGAGGAAAGAAATTAGGAATGGTAAATAGGAGAGAATTGTAGATAAAGAAGCTTAACTAACAGAAGAGGAAAACAACAAGACTACTGGAAGAACTTTCCATCTACTTCAGGAATGAAGAGCGGCTACTTTGATGTTACTTTGTTCATACTCCAAACTTGCATGTCAACACACACGCACACACCTACACAGACGTTGTGACAGCACATTCAACCTCCACTCCCACATGACATCTTGTCATAAATGTAAAAAAAAAAAAAGCGAAACCTCTATGAGATCAACATATGGCAGAGCACACCTGATAACATCCCTCCTCCTCCACATGTCACTGTAGAAACTCCAAACTTTATTCGTAGAACAACTTTCAGATAATTCATTTATTGGGCTGAACCATCTCGAGTGAATTTGAATTTAATCTCTGTGACTTTTACAAACTGACTTCCTCAAATGACTCTCCATGACTTTCGTGCAAACAAGTTTCAGACTTGTCTTCCAACACAGACAGATCTGTCTGATAAATGTGCCGACTGTTATGTGGTCTCTGAGGTGACATGGTGATGGCCAGAAGCCTACGGGATGCAGCGCGGGGCAGGCAGGGCGCCGTCTTGGGAAAGTTCTCATCTTGACTTGGAGCTACAGCGTCAAAAATCTGTGCAAACATTGGGGCAACCTGCTAAACTCTTGCTTTTCTTTGGGGCTCCTTTCAGGCATTTCAGAGCATCACATCTAAATAACAGTGACTAATATGGATCACTGTTTCTGACACATATTGTTTACTTATGGTGATATGTTTGTCATTTCATTTCATATCAATTTGCTTGTAAGCCCTGATTAATGACCACAGCCAAGTGACCAGTTCTTGGCAGTAATAGCAGACTATGTAAAGTGAGACAACATGCTCTGTGACACATATTATTTTCAGACTTGTCTTTTGTTTTTCTCAGTTAGATTGAGGATTGTTGACTGACAAGTTCTTTCAGATCTCAAACTCCAGTTTTTCTTCTTCCCAGCAAGCTCTACAGCTGTGCTTGTAAATTGCAGTTTTGTGATCATTTATGAAATAATGTTCTTCTTTGTGCGAAACCTTCCGATGACATAAAGGACATTTGCAGCTGATGAATGATTGTATTTTTGTTTGTTTGAGTGAGGTGTAATCCAAGGCGTATGTCCCCTGGGACAATAACAGCCCAAGCTTAATTGTTTAAAGTGAAAGCTGCCTCTCTTACTGCGAACATGATTGCTAATCTGTGATGCAAGCATAGGTATAGAGCATCTCAGTTTGCAGCATAGAGCAACTGACCAAGCGGCTGCAGGTTGGAAATGAGAACAGTCACATTTTGGGTCTGATGAGGGCCTTAATGGCAGGGTTGGGAATTTTCTCCAGATAAAGTTTTTAAGATTTTGGTTAAATCTGTCGCAGTCGTAAACGAGTAAAAACTTCGACCAACGTCTGCACTCAGTACACGTTTTATAAACCAATCAAGCCTGTCTACCCCATGCGTGCACGAGCTCACACTGAAAGCATGAGCTGAAATCCACTTCAGGACCAATGGTGCTTGTGCATGGAAGTGAGGGGGCGTGTCTTTTAAAGGAGCACAGAGGGGAGGGGGTGAACGAATACAGAGAGGATGCTACTTTTAAAATCATGCTATAATTATTCACCCTGCTTTTAAATCAAGGAACAATTATCAAAATAAAGCTTTTGCAGTTTTATGTAATGTAATTTTTTACAATATTTTTTAAATGGATACGAAAGTTTGAGATTTACATCATGGAGGGCAGGAATGTATGAGCGAATATCTAACAGAAGCTTCTAATCTCTTGCCGCTGTTAGCCCTCAGTTAGGTGTAAAGTGACCTTCTTCGAACATTCAGTGTGATTAATAGCTGCCGCGCGTCAGTGTGTGTCTGTCCCTCTCTGATCTGAGCGTCTGGGCAACGGGTGTCTGTTGACCTAACGTCATCCTGCTCCTCATGCTGTTTAAACAACACTTAAAGACCAAGGAAACTCCTGAGGAGGATTTTGCCAATGACTATCCATCACTGATCAACTCCTGTTGCCTTACGATCTGTTTTGTTGTTTTCTCCTACACAAGATATGAGATGTTAGTTCCTAATTCTGTTATTTACAAATGCCACGATGACGTCCAAAAAATAACCTGAAATTTCTCTGAGAGCATCTCATCACAGTTCTAGCAAGTCAACATATTACATATTTCCTATAAACCTGAGTATAGTTGCTGATTAAAACATGTGCATTAGTGGATCCTACCACATTGTAAGAGAGGTCGGAAAAGCGAGAGGAAACCCAATCCACTTGGGCTGAGTCGAAAAAGCCGCAGAGGAGTACCATTTCCCTCCGTAGATATGGCTTGTGCAAACAGCCCACGTTTTAACAATAACAACGGTCTCACACAGCAGGCCGGGCTAACTAATGACAGATCCACACCTTAATGCTGAGCAGTTGTTTGGGTTTAGGCGAGGGAAGACGTGTGGGTGTGCGAGGAGTGGTTTTTGAGGGGAAAGAATGGCAGTTGTCAGCGGGTGGCTCGTGCCGCTGGAAAACTCCCTCCCTCTTTCCTTCCTTCCCTGGACAGAGAGCAGCACCCATGATTGGAGCTGAGGCCGAGGGAAAAGCTCTGACACAGCGAAACGTTACTGAGTGCCGGAGGACATCCAACCATAACGCAGCACATTTTTACAGCTTATTGAATTGTGCTGGAGGCGGGGTGGTGTGGTGAGGGAGGGCAGACATCTAAAATGATTTCCCCAGACCTTTTTTTTTGTCTTCTGTAACAGTTGTACATGTTTCTAAGCCAACAATGTTGTTTCCTCTTTGTCTGTACAGTAATGTCTATCAGAGTGCAATAATTTGGTGAGCTGTTTTGGGTATCATATAGAGGCAAAATCAGTGCCTCTATATCTGTATGGGGTAAATAATTTACATGCAATTGCCTGATGATTCAGCTGAAACACATTTCCATGCATGCACATCTACAATCCCAAGCTCCCTTTTATCAGACCCTCATTTTAATTCACAAAGCAGACCTGGTTGACAACGTTTCTAGTCCAACATATTGAACGCAGAGCAACACATAAATATATATATATATATATATATATATATATATATATATATATATATATATATATATATATATATATATATGTATGCATCAAACAATCCAGAGCAATCTACACACAAACATCAATTGATTTAGGCGTTAAAAAAAGTGTTAAAATAGATAATGAAGTAGCCCCGGTGGCCAAGTGGTTGGTTTGTCTATGGGGGCTTTTCCCGCATGTTCCCATCCCTCCTCCCTCCCCAGTATCTGGCTAAACCCACTGCCCTGTCTCTTCAATGAAGACACAAGGCGTCCAGGAATAAAAGAAACAAATATCTTTCCATCCAACAAATGCAAAATACACGTTTCACACACCAACTCACTGACACTTCTAACTCTACTGACATCCAAACCATATTGTTTTGTAATTAAACCAGCTTCATTGAGTGTTATTCTGGTGTCTCTCCCTTTAATTGCCATGGCATTTGAGCCGGCCACAACAAAGACATCAAAGCTAACAGAACATCTTTGTTCAATCTTGCTGATCACATGGAACTGGAGGAGCGAGGATGTCAATCAAAGTCCACAGCGCTGTAAAAAGACAGTGAAAATATAATTATTGCCTGATCAGATATAACAGCAACTTGAAGATTAACCAACCTGCTTCCTTTCATTTGAATGACGGCATGTTGCTATCGTCTCACTCTCCCAGTTTTGTGAGTCTTACAGAAAAGGTTCACTTCCTGCACTGAAACAGAGATTGACTTCATTAAATGGTGATGATATCAGGCTGCTTTTTCTGGCTCCCTAACAGCGTCCCTCCACTGAAACCTCCATCCTGCTCTTAACCACAGCCATCCAGATAAACAGAACACTTTCAAATGGTAGGAAGTTAAGTGACATACAAACGAATCCCAAATATAGCTTAAGAATAACTAGTCAGTATTGAAAGTACAATACAGCAGAGGCTGTTGGGGAAGTCATGATGCTGTTCTACGTAAAAAGCAGGGGGACAAAATAGTATCCCGCATATCTCTTGGGGTGATGCATATCAATGCAATCTATCCAAACTGGTGGATTGACCATTTGCCATTGTGTCTAGATCCTAAAATGTGTCTTCATTATTATTATATAAAGTTTTATTGGGTGAGAACAAAATGCATCATATTTTGTATTTTCTTCTGTCATCTATTTCTTCTCTCTTCTTTCATAATATCGATTCTATAGAAACTAAAGAAGCTGTTAAAGTGCAGTTACGTAATGACTTAATAATAATTATTGACATGCCTGTGTAGTAGGAGCCGTTTAGCTCAATATAATGCTGCTGGCTTTGAACACAGCCTGTGTGAAAATTCCTCCCATGGTCCAGCCCACTTATTGGTATGAGGGTATTTAAATCACATGCAGCATCATGGCTGCCTTCACCTTTATACTTTGGTATTCAGTCCTCCACTAAACTAGATAAGAAGATTTGGACCCTTTGCCTTTATCTCTGCCTTTACCACATGGTCTCCTTTGACTTTGAGGGAGCTAATGCAGTCAGAAGATTGTGTTTGAGATTGGTCTGATTGATTTAGAATGTACTTAGTTAGCATGTTGCATTTGTTTGAAGTAGTGCTGTCTGCCCTTCTACCTGATCATAAAGGTTTCTTGGTAGCTGAACATGATTGTGTGTGAGTCAATTGCAAAATTGTTTCAGTGTACTTTGACATTTGAAATGGTGATCATTTTGTATACTGTAGTTCCTTGTACATGGAGATAGATCGTGAGACGTGATGTGAATTCTTACCTCAAGTTTGCCCTGTCAATCCACTCTGATACTGTATTTTATCATGCCTTTTAACCCCCCGTCTTTCAGCCCTGCTCAGAACAGGCTGTTTCTGTGTCTGTCGCTTTAAATGCAAATAAGCTGAGTTTGACCACGCCCCTCGGGAAGGGCTTGAGTGGCTTGGGCTTTCTTACTCCGTGCTAATTGTTTACTGTGAGAAGGAAGCTTCAGAGGGCAGAAAAAACACCTAGCTGTGGGAGTGTCACCCATCCGGTGGAATGATTACTGCCCTTTGTGATGTCATGCAGGGAAAATCTCTCAACTTTAAGCTCCAAAGATGAGCAGGAAAAAGACAGAGAGGAAGGACTTTTCTCATAATTGGGGGGTTTGTAGAAGACTAGCGACACATGGTAGTGTTAGAAAACATGGGCAAGCATATCTTGCAAAATAATGTGAAATTTAAGATGAAAACTAGCATTATTTACGTGTCATGTGGTATTCTATAGCGACTGAATGTAGTCATGTCTGTTCAATTGTAAAGACATAAAAGGAAAAGTTAACTTTGCCAACAGTCCTCGTCCTCTCATGTTTTTCTGATTTAACTCTATAAACATGTGGTATACTGGCCACCACATACTTAAACAATGTGAATGCAGCCTTACGTCATTAGTGAGTGTGTCTTTGAATAAGCACACCGTAGAATCAGGCCTACTTGCTGTGCAATGTGTGTGAGCCTGCATACATGTGGTACAGTGGTATCATGCTGGGTCGCTGTAAAACAAGCCAGCTGTAGTATCATGTCCATTCCTGATTGACCACATATGGTTTCATCACCTTATGAGCTTCCACATTGTCAAAGTCTTCCTGCAGCTTCCTGATCATTTAAGTCCAAACTAAGCCTCTCTGAGCAGAGTTTATCTCATAAAGCTCTGTGTGATTGTCTCCAGAAGGTGCAGCCCCGGTCCAAATCAGATTCAGATGGAAAGCAACAAATCAATTGTCAGGAATCCCTGTTTACCTCTATGTTACCTTTAAAACCAACAGTTGACATGCAAGGTTTGATTTAAATTCATCAACATGTGAGCTCATGCCTGGGTTGGGCTCTAAAGAGGTATTACGAGGTCAATGATGTGATCTTCAGTGTAAGAAATAACAAGCTCATGTATAGGTCTTTGTATTTATTGAAACCTGCTGTGAAACTACACACTTGAAACAAACATCAGCTTGTCAGGTATTTGCAATGTTGCCATTTGAAGTAGCGCTCACTAGCCAAATAAGAAAATATCCCCCCTCACTTCCTGCTAAAAAAAAATGGTCTTGAATTGCTACTCCACGATTAATCCACCAAATGGTTTATTTACATCATGCAATAGTGTTTGCATCACTTTGAAGAGGAAATAAGATTGGAAGGTACACTACTTGACTAACATGTCCTTCCATAACTCTCTACAAACATGACAATCCAGTCGAATTTCTTTAGCTTCACTTATAATTCTGAGCTGGATCACTTCCTGCTATTTGGATAGCGCCAGATTTCTGTGCCCACACAGGCCATACCTCTATCTTTACAATGCTACAGTACCACTCTCCCCCCTATGACTGGACTCCTGTCTGCACTGCCTTACCATACTAGTGTTACATGTGGCGCTGGGAAATTGCTCAGTCTGATTTCCTGCCATCAAAATGTCTTAGTGGAGCCTTCACAGATCCCAACAAGGAACAGAGGACATGTGGAGGAGGTGCAGTGAGAGGTCATGCTATTATCAGCTGAACAGTTTTATCAAAGGGGACATTGAGCTGCGTTGGAGGCTTTTTTTAACTTTATAGTTCTGGGCGGCTTTGCCTCAGTGTTAGGGTCAGTCGTCTAACCCTTAACCAGAAGAGCAGGGGTTCAATCTCCAGCTCCTGCAGCTAGATGTCCAAAAAAACGTTGTCCCAAAGTGTCCTTTGGCAATACACTTAACCCTCTCTCTCCTGCTGCGGCATGTGAATGCATGAATTTTGTCTAATTTTAGAATACCTGCACTGTTGTTCATTTCCTGCTGTGTGCCCTTGAATTGCCCCCCAGTGACAAATAATGTTTTTTTAATTTGTATACTGCAGTAACAACTAATGCAGAACCAATGAGGGAAAAAAAGAAAAAAGGAAAGGTGTTGTCACAGCCTGAGATCACCATGCACAATGCCAGTTGTCAGTTAGAGTGTTGAAGAGCAGACTGCTACTGGACTCTCGAGCAGCTGGAGTGATGAATCACACTTCACCACTTGGCAGTCCGATACATAAACCGTTGTTTGGCTAATGCCAGGAGAAAACAGTGCCTACTTTATAGCTTGGCAGAGTGATAACAGTCTGGGGCTTTTTTTACTTGGCCTCTAAGTTACGAAGAAGAATCTTCTTAATGTTACGGGGTACTAATAACTTCTCGGCCAATTTAGCACTTCTAACTTTGTGGTAGCAGATTGATGAAGTCTATTTGCTGTTTCATCTGGACTGCCTCACTTGTAAAAAGTAAGTTACATAATGACTTATAGGGAGGAAAACCACTGGTCTGTAAAGAGTCACATGTCAACACTTTTTTAAAGGACGAAGAAGGAAGATTAGAAGCAAGGTGCCTTCGACATCAGTGGCTGATCTTGCAATTCAATGTTACATTCTGTTACTCAGACATGCAATAAACTGGATTGAAGCTGGCACATCTCCAGCTATCACACCAGCTTCCAGACTTCGGTCCACAATGGGGCTAGAAGCAGTGACTCTCCAGTTCCAAAATCCAAATCCTTACAGACTGAGCTACTGCCGTTCAAAAGTATCATACACATGATAAAACATTGCACTATGGAATGATCTGACTTGAGAGGAAGAGTAATGAGTCACTGTGGCAGAAAACCTTGGATTGTGGTCCTCCTACCTAATGCAGAAATAACTGAGGGTATACCATGCATGTGAGAAAGTGCCACATTTGTTTGTCTTCGAGATACCAGCAGCAAGTTCACACTTTAATGTCCTCGAGAAATAATTGAGCAGTAAAACATTGAATGCCCTACAAACAGTAGAAATAAGAATATTTTGTTTGCCCATTTTGACTGGACTGAAAACATTGCTTGTTGATGCTTCAGAGACAGTTTCTTGAGGGCCGAACAGATTTTAAGCCATTGACCACCCTAGTATTTTAGGAAAGTAGGGTAAATCCATAGGGTCTCCATTAAAAAGGACAGAACTCCACCACCTCAATTTGTGATTTAAGGAAAAGGAAAATATATTTGTGTTACCATCAAACCATTGCCAAGTGCAGCTCTAAAGCCGACTCTGTAAAACCCAGGAACCGAGCTAAGCCCTGGTTTGTTAAGCCGTCTTGAAGTTGGAGCCATGAGCTGAGCTGCTCATCGCACCACTGAGGCTCATAATTAAAAATCTCAAGTTACTTCCTTTTTTTTTACCTCTGCTGACCCCGGCCTTGTTCCTGGGCTGTATACCAGGGCCAGAGTGACGCCTCTGGAGAGCCATGGGAGGAACTTGGCCTGGCCTGGACGGAGACCGGACGACGGTAAGTAATGGGGATGTTGACTCAAGAGTGACGAGGGTGGGCAGACGTGACCGCTGAAGATAGGCGTGCCAGGTAAACACTGTGCAATTATGAGGCCAACCGAGCCTTAATTGCTTACAATGCCAGTGTGTAGAGGCTGCCGATGTTGCGTTGCATGTGAGGAAGATGATTAGGCCGAAGAGGCAGAGAAAAACAAAAAGGGAATGAGAAGAAGTAGACAGACAGGCTAAGAGTGATCAAATTTCTGTCTCTTGGGTAGTTATTAAAGTGGCGTCTTACACCAAGGAATGCAGGAATGTTAGCTGACGTCTTTCTCATCAGGTAGCAGGACAGTTTGGGGAGGAGAGAGTTTCTTCTAGTTTCAGGAAGAAACTGATACTGCGGGGCCATCTGAGGATTAAACTATTGCAACTCTGGGGAAAGACATGAAGACACACTCAGGAAGAATTAAGCAGAAGAACAGTAAGCTTGAAATAAAGGAGAAGAAAAAAACTAATTCAAAATGAACTTTGGAATCCTTCACAGTAAATGCGTCCAAGCTGAAGGCAACACTGTTCCCCTGTCACTGAGACCCCCTCCTCGAGCAGCAGCCCACTGTGGTGAGTGAGCAGTAGAGTAGCAGACAGCCATATGTACAGTAAGCACTCTGTTTATCTCATAGGCCCTTTCAGCCGTGTGGTTTGGCAGGTATATTGGCGATGTAGGTGGCTGTGAGTGAAGATATGGAGACCTATGTGTGCCCAGCTTAAGTATTTAATTTACCGCTGCCATTAGGACACACTGAGTCTGTGTGCAAAGAGGGCAAAGGTGTTGGCTAATCCCTCACCTTAAGCCTGCACTTGGCATTGTGCAGCCCCTTAGTCATGCAACTTTCTGTGTAAGATTCTAAAAAATGAAGTACACCCATAAGCTTCTGCAAACAGCACCAAAGGGTGCCTGCTATCAGCTTACCACATGAGCAGTGATTGGAAACGTCTATTCCTGAAAGAGTGGCTCCGCTCACATACAGACGTATTCCCCAGCCGCCTCCGCCAACCTTATATCAGCACTGTTTCATATCAAAGAGCTTTATTTTGGCAATCACAAATATTTGCTTGGAATTAGCACTTTTTAATAAACTCATTGGGTTCTGTACATAGTGTTAATGCAAAGGAAAAACACAAGTTAAAACCTCTTGACGTCTGTCTGGGTAATATAGGCTTATAGGAAGCTTAGATAACTTCCCAAAAGACAACACAGAGCCATGCAGGGTTTCATAGCACAAATGCCTTTTGTGGGGGCACACAGAGCGAGCTCTCTTGATGTGTTAGAGTAGAGAAAATAACTCTATTCCCAAAAAGAGGTCCCGATGTAGCTATTGTGGAAGTACCCATGTTCACTGTGTGCTTTCTAAGTAAACAATGTCTGCAAAAGGATAGTTATTTTCTTCATTTTTTGCTTTGAGGGCATGGTTGTCATGTGTGCATAAAATATATTTTGGAACTGAGTAAAATACCCACTTGAACAACTCCTACATTCAATATAAAGGATTCATTATTTTTACATACTTCTAAAAAGTCTAATTTTTTGGGCGCACACAAGGATTTGTCTGTTGTTCAAATAGATCATTGCTGGCTCCAGACATTGCAGACCCAAGTGTGAACCTCTGTGTTTTTTTTAAATTGATTTTGAATTTTCATTTCAACCAATTTGCAATCATGATGTCACTCATAAAAAGATGATTGACCTTTTCTGTTTTGAGTATTCGTTCTATTCATGCCAAATAGCATTATTCAAATAATAAGTCTTAACTTTTTTAAACTTAGAAGTTGAACACATTCCCTGGATAAAGATGTTGTAGATGATCACTTCACTTTTTATTCTATTTTCAAGGACACATCCTTATCCTTCAAATAAATGTCAGAGCTCCCCAAAACATGTCTGTGAAGTTACTTGTTAAAAATCCACTCTGTTCCTGCTCAGAATAGACTGTTTCTGTGTCTGTAGCTTTAAATGTAAATGAGCCGGGTTTGACCACGCCCCCTCTCTGGAAGGGCTTGGGTGGTTCGGGCTTTCTCGCTCCATGCCAATTTGTTCATTGTTTTGTACCAATACACCTAGACAAATTCCTTGTGTACAGTATGTGTAAATGTACTTGGCAATAAAACCTGTTTCTGATCCTGAATTGTTGACAGTATAAGAAGGCAGACTCAGAGGGCAACTTAGCTGTGGGAGTGTCACCCACCTGGGGGAGGGGTTACCGTTAAAGGGAAAATCTTCAAGTGGCCTTTTTTAGCAAACGTTTTCTAAAAAGTGGAGCTGGCAAAAGATAGAGAGGGTGGACTTTTCTCATAATTGTGTTTGTAGAAAGACTAGGGACACATACCAGTGTGTTTTACATGTACTATATGTGTTCTTTAAGGGTTTATTTTTGGGCTTTTTATGCCTTTATTCTATAGATTGTGGATAAAGTCAGAAATCAGGGAGAGAAAGCCTGTGCATTAACATGCAGGGAAAGGAGGTAGAGATTGGTTTTGAGCTCAGGCCAGCAGTTCAGAGGGCTACAACCTCCTTATATAGGGCGCATGCACTAAACGCAGCTTTACCAGTGCCCCACTTTGAGACTTTTTATGCTTTTATTTTGGAGATAGGACAGTGGTAAGGTCTAGAAATTGGCTCAAGAGGGAATGGGAAATGACATGTGGAAAGGAGCCACAGATCAGACCTGGTTCTGAGCCGTGGGCATTAATCACTGCACCTCAGACACACTGACTTTCCTTCCTCTGTAGAGTAGCTCAGACATAGTCTAGGTATAAGACAAAACACAAACGTAGAATTGAAGTATGAAAAGAAGCTTTTTTTAAATACAGATATTTTTCTATTTATTTCCAGTGTTTACCCATTTTCCTTCTGAAAATAAAGTATGAAACCTATAAACCTGGCGGTTAGGTAGCAGAGCCCTGATATTGCTTCAGACCCTTGTGCGGCTTGTCCTCCTCTCCTGCCTGTGTACACTGAAGCTGTGCCAGAGCGCTGCTGCGCTGCACTGCGATGTGCTGTTCTATTCTGTGCTGTCCTGTGCTGCGTTAGCCGGCTCCTCGCTAGGTGCCAAGTGATTTTTATCACTGCGAAAACAGTCTCCTTCCAATCTCGGCCCTCTTAGGAGCATATGAATACACTTTACACTCACACGAAGGAAAACAGGTAACTCGAGACCAGGCTTGGGGTAAGAGCTGAGCCTGCAGGTAAAAGGACTGCAGTGTGTCAGAGTTTGTGCAATGTGGTATCCCAGTCAGTGTGTGTTGGATTAGTTCACTCTCTTGGATAACTTTTAAGAGTGAAGGTGTGTCTGCACAGTGTATATGCTTCAGATTTAATGATGCACATACAGTAAGCTTTGACTTTTTGGCACAGAAGCTGCAAAAAGACTTAATCTCTGGGCTAAAGTAGAGTTTGGAAGGACTTGCATACTACTTTTATTTCCACCAATATTTATTGAGGAAGAGTCAACAGGATTAAATGTGACCTTTTCAACTGATGTCAAGTGTCACTTTTCTATACTGACATATAGAAGATGCTTAAAAGCAACCAAAGATGTCAACCACCAATCAAACATTAACAATCACATGCAAGACATTTCTCTTAAAGATAACATGAGTCGCTTATACGAAGGGGAGGACATTGCTTTATTTTCCAACATTATCCTTAAACAAGTTCAATGAGATGTGCGTGACCTATCAAACAGATATACAGGAAAGGCTTCTTATATAAAATGTATGTTCACATAAGACGTAGCTAGAGACTGTGTTATGGGTGATGAGGTCCAGATGAATGCAATTTGGCTGTGGATTAGTGGTAGAGTGGGTCATCTCTCAACCAGAAAGTCAGAGGTTCGATCCCCACCTCCTATACAGTCACATGACAACGTGTATTTGGGGAAAACACTTAACACCAAGTTGCTTCCTGTTGGCTGCTTTTAATGACGGCATGTAAATGTGTATAAATGGGATTCTAAATACTGACTGATATTCAAGATAGCAGCCTCTCCCGTTCATGTGAATGGGTTTTAATGTGTAGGCGTGACCTGCGGTGTAAAAGTGTATTGACTTTGTGGCCCTGTATAATTCCGATCTGCACTGAATGCTTTATTTCCACTTTCACTTCAACCTTCGAAGATTTACTGCTTCTCCACTTTTAAGATGAGATCAGGCCTCATTAAGGTATCGTGGGACTATCATTCAGGGGCGTGTCCAGACTTTTTAAACTGGGGTTGCTCACCTGGGGCACTAACTCATGCAGAGGTGGCATGACGTTTGTGGGCACAAACAATACTTACAAAATTGCATGCAAACTCTTTTATGCCGTCTTGCTTTCAATAACAAAAATAAATGGATTGGTAATTACGCAGCACAGCGTGTGCATGTTTCCTTGGAAAGGTTTATTGAAAGAGTAAAAATATTCATTTATAACAGAACTAACTTTGGAAACAGCCAGAGTAGCAGATATGTTCTTAAGTCCTGCCTTGGTTTCGGCAAATAGCCAATCATAGACTTGGAATTTGGTGTGGCAGCCGATCAGATTTCAAGGGGGGCCCATGCAATTCCTGGTCACCCCTCTGGACGCACCTACACAATCATTTTATAACTGCTATAATCTGTATTTATAAAGTTTGTATTTAATGCATGCAGATAGGTTCACTTTACATGTCAGCCGTACACAGCTGAGCAGAGAGGAGAGCATATTTAGCTACTGAGACATTTTATACAATTGAAATCCTCCATCCGATTGGTTTCTTTTACAAATACAGATATGACTGTAAGTGTTTTCGATTTTATAAAAAAAAAAAAAAAAAAAAAAAAGTGCATAGCAGCTATGCCTTCCAAAATTCAGAATCTTCCTGTATACTATAAAAAAGGGGACACTAATCTGTATGGAAGACCTTGTCGCTGTTATTTTTGATAATCTTCTGGGGTGAAATTTAAGTTTGTTTTATCTTAAAAGAGGGAGAACAGACCTTCAGAAGACAGCTGTTTCTGAAACATGGAGCATTTGTTTCCCTTGAACATTGATCTGGAGAAGAAATAAAACGCAACATTTCTGAAGGTTTCTCCTCATCAACTTTTTTTCTTTTGACACTCGCATGTAGTTTAATCCTGAGTCATCGCTCCCTCACTCAATCCTCCCCTCCTTCTTTCACCAAGGTTATTTATTCTAGATCTGCAGTCATATGAAAATAAAGGTAGCTTCACATTCATAATATTTGGAGTGGAGTGCAATTTATTTTCCTTTTATTAAATGCTGATTAATATGCAGTGTTGGGGAGACGAATACTGCGGCTTTCATTTCCCCAGCATCCTGTGCTGAGCTGGCTCTGTCTTATTCGGGGAACCGGCTGCAAACAGGCTGCAGATACGAACGCCTGGTTCGAATTAAAAGAAAGAAACTCCTTCTGACTGATACTCTCTTCCTGTCTTTTCTTCCGTCAGGTTTTTTTTTTTTATCCTGAGCTTGTAATTGTCAGAACGAGGGGTGTTTGGTGGCCGGAGTGAATGTGGAGGAAGCTATGTAATTTAAATGTGATTTTTAAAATGAACGATTAGCATGTATCATTGCATTCACTGTGAATTATTGCTCCAGCAAAGTTTCAGCTGCAAGACTAAATGAGAAGAATATTGCACTTAGACGCATGTGAGTAATTTGAAGTTTTCTTCCAAGGGAACCATAATGAATTAGATTCTTAGGAAAGCCAAATGGTTGCAACTATTGGTTTCTCATCTAAACCAGACTAAAACCACACGTGGTGCCTGGTTGCTAGTTGGTACATTACATGCACAGAGAGTCTAATAAAAACATAACTTTGTTTTAAAGCTCTGACCTCTATTTTCACTTTAAGTTGCTTTAACAGCCTTTTTAAGTATTGCTTAAATTCCTACAGCTTATATGAAAGATGTTGCCTTTAATGCAGCTTCAGAACCCTGGTTTCTCACCACATGATTATTCCATGTACTCAGTGGTAGTGTTGTACGATTTGGTCAAAGGTGACCTTCAAGATTTATTTATTTGTCAATTTTCTCATGTATCTGCATACATAAAGACGATGAAATGCTAATCTCCCAGCAGCCTCCAAGCAGTGTGACAGAAAGAGAAAAAGAAAAAAAAAATAATACAACAGTATAAACACGTAACATAGAGACACATATACCTAAAAATCTACTTGTGTTTTCAAACACTTCTCCCGTGTGCAGATTCAACTTCACTTGCAAACAACACAAGTCTGAAGATCACCATGTCAGCCAACAGGAAACAAAAACAAAACAAACATCAGTGTTACAATTCTTCAGATTCCTTCATTTAGCTCCAACCAGCACTGTCATCCTTCTGCCTGCCCTCGGCCCTGAAGTCAATGTCATTCAAACCTTCCCATTCCATCTGTGTCAACTTCTAGTCTCCTAACAAGCCCTCACATCTTAAGACAGGAAGAACTGTTACACATGAATAGAGCAGAAATTAAATCTACCCTCTGTAAATGTGTCTGAGTCATGACTGTCCTGCTGTCTGGGATGTTGTCAGAGCCGTATTCACATCGTCTTTACTTGGACGGGGACGGCCACCTGTCTCACCCCCTTGCGTATAAAAGCTGGTCATTCGTGTAAATATATTAACTAATACGTGCTGCCATTAGCGTGCTAACACAACAATGCAGCTCGAGACGAGGACAATTTTGTGCTGCAGAAGAGCGGAGCCTTCAGAATAACGGAGGTGATGCGAAACGGCAGTTTGTTTTGGTTTAATACTGGTGCTCAAGGTCGACATCTACTGGATCAAAAACTAGCAAATTCTTCCTTTTTAAGAAGGTGATGTGACCAAAGTGTAGTCAGAAACACAACTCACTTAAAATGGCCCTTTTTTAAACACGGCTTGTTTAAAAATAAAAGTTTGATCTCAAATCGCCACACACAGGAGAGCCGACATCCTTCAGCGTCTGACAAAAAAGCAGCTTTAGACGAGTGAACATGCAAAGAAGAACACATAAAAACAACATTAATATCCCATCGTATACACTCGCATGCAACAGACATCTCCCAATTCACGACCTGGCAGGGGGAGAATGAATCACAGCGGGTGCGTAAGCAACCAAGGTCGGCCTGTCACGTGAAAGGCTGTCCTGGAACAACTCCGTAAGCGTCTAACTGGCTGTTTAAACAGACCTCTGAGAGATGCCCTCTCATTTCCTGTTGGAAAAGCTGATCAATCACAGCTCTCATCACCTCGGAGTCGGAGAGAAATGGAGATGTAGGTGGACTTGTTGGGGAGAGAGCGAAAGGTGTGTCGAGTGCAGAAATGACTAGACTCTGAGGTCATATTTTATTAAGTAGTTGCGTGCCCGAAGCATCACGACAAAGAAAAACGATTGATAGAGATGACAATGCAATTCATATCCAGGCCCTTTGATGTCCTGTTGGAGAGTCACATGAATGTGCCATTCAATCAATAATGCACTTACTTCTTGAACGGGGTTGTAAGACAAATCACCTATACATTTTTTTTAATTTGTACAACAACAAAAAAAACGAAAAACAGGCAATGTACTCCCAATGAAATTTGAAAGTACAGAGAAGCGTGTATATATCCTCCCTTGTAGGACGAATATTTTCTAACATGGAAAGATCAAGGAAAAGGAAGGAAGGGAGTGAAAAGAAGGATTGGACCTGAATCGACGCTGGCTCTTAATCCAGAGCGCTCGCTCCTTTCCCTCCACAATTTGTCTCTGTAAGTGTTTTACAAGAGCGAGATGAATTGCAGGAGCTAACATCCATCTATCAATGCAAAGAGAGGAATGTTCTGCTCTTAGTGGTCCTCCCTCTCCACCCCGCCCCCCCACCCCCCTCTCTCTCTCCCCCCACCCCCGGCAGTTAAAACAACACATTGTGCCAGCGGCTCTTGATTTCCACTGCTTCAACACCATGTCGTTTTTCAAGCGAGCTCTATCAGAAGCGTTTAGGCTGAAAGCAGAGCAGACCTCAATAGCCAAATCGCCCCTGACTTCTCTGACTCAGACCGTACTCAGCTCCAATTTGTCCAGACATGGGCCAGTGTGTGTGTGTGTGTGTGTGTGTGTGTGTTAGAGCACGTGTGTGGGTGTATTCTGATATGCATGTCATGTGTAGATGAAGCTCTGCAGACAAACTTTTTTCGTCTCGTATTGTTGTGACATTCAACATAATGGATATCTGGTGTTCCACCCTCTTATTTGATTAATCCAATTATGAATAGATTAGATCAGCGAGGTAATTCGACAAAATCACTACATTGATTCCTTTGTGTCTAAAAGGGGTTAAAACTGAAGAGAAAAAAAAAAACTCCAGCCATGCTGTCATCTCCAGTATTTTTTTTTTCTTGCTTAATGTTCATTCATAAACTACAAAGAATAATTTGAACACTTCGTCACTTTCTGCTCAACAAGTATGGTCAGAAAACGAGCCGGCATCATACATTTTTACACAGAATAATGTTCAAAGTTGACTCTCGTACTAGTATTTAAATTAAAAACGTTGTGGATGACTCTCAGTTTCAGTCTTCCCCTTCTTTATGCTTCTGTATATTGTGTTGCATGACATAAATGTTATTTCATGAAAAAAAAAATCTTACATTTTATGTTATCATTCAAAATAATGAGTTTGTTTGGCCACAATAACTTTATTGTCCTATCGAAAGATGAGCAGAAAAACGTTGAATTAAACGATAATAAACCATCTTTAAAAATGTCTGCCTTCATGGGATAGAACAGCCGAAGAGGGAGGAGAGAGTCGGGGAGGACATCCTCTGAGGTTGAAGCCAATAAAGCCTGTAGTTTGTCGACTGTCCGCTTGAGGCTGGCTCACCGAGCACTATAAATCACATACACACCACATGAAAAAGGCCGTGAACAACTAAAATGAAATTATTAATAGCCTGGTACAAAAAACAAAATAGGTCTGAGTTATGGTCCTCATGTGCACACGCTGTACGGGAGGTAAACATTTTTCTCTGTTTTGATTTTATGAATGACACATGTTGGCAGCTTTGTGCACAACTATGGATGTGATTGTACAGTAATGTGGTTGTGATGTAACGGTTGGTCAGGAGGCTTAAAACCCGCCTCAGAGACAGCTCCCCAACACAAGCTTCTAAAACATACTGCACAGATAGCAGGGCAGTGAATCTTCCCTCTGTCACTGCAGTCTTCTCTTTCAGCTTTAGTCGAGACTGCTGAATGGATTTCCATTGATGTCTTTTCATCTGCAGCCCCCAGAGGATGAGTCGTGATATAATCATTAGTTTCCATAAGGTGAGGGTGAAACTGGAAACTTCTTGATGACTGATTTTGGAGACATAATATCCAAGAAGTGATATTTTCCTCTGCCAAACAGTCATGTTAAGTTTGCTTTAATCAATCAATCAATCATTATTTGTACTGCACCAATTCACAAGTGTTATCTCTAGATGATTTACAAAAAAGCATATGGGATAATATGCAGGAAGGATCTGTCCTTTCCTCGCATTCTTGTTGTCCAAACTCTCCGCTGAGGTGGAGGTCGGCGCACGCCGTGCATGAATGAGGACTGAGGATGGTTTTGAGGGGGCGACACAGTTCGATGACACGGTGCACACAGTCGGGCTTCCATCTGCCTTCAAAGATAAAAACTAGACGCTGAAAAGGAACTAAACTCAGTGATATAGAGGAGAGACAGTAAGTCTGCTGGTGGTGGTGGTCATGGGCAAGGGATTGATCTCATGATGGATGACTTTCAAACGAAGAAAAAAAACAACCCTTAAGATCTGAGCCAGTGTCTTTAACAAATTACAGCTAAGTCATTACTTTTGCCCACATGAAGTTTTTCCACACTCTTATGCATGTTCACTCTCGTCAAGCTCCCTGACCAGCATGTTTAACCAGAATGATGTTTATTACATGCTACCTTGTGCCTCTTTGTGCAGGCACTGAGACTTCTCAGTATTTATAAAAACCTGTTGCACTTAGTAATAAGCAGCCACAGAGATTCAAAGTCTAGCTGTCCAGTGTTTCATTTAAAAGGACAAACAAATTGAAAACTCCACAGCAAAACCCGGCTGGACTCACTGCAACACTAAAGGCAACCAATCCTTCATTCGCTTGCCAGAAAAGACAACATAATTGCCCTGCAAAAAAAATTATACAAAAAAAGTCAATGAAATGGATCCCCATTATAGACTTCATGTATTATAGCAGGCTTTAGTTTTATGAGCTTTTAACACGTTTCCCAGGGGTTGCAATAATTTCTGTGGTTTATTTTCGGAACATTTACTTTTTCTGTTCCTTAAACGATCGCTATGGGGCTTATAGTTCTCCAGCTTGCTTTTTCTCCGTTTCAGTCCAGTTTCACACTCCTTCTTTGGGCCACTTTACTATTGTTGGATAGTCTGTTGGTAGAGCCAACGTCAATCCTCAAATTTCCACAAACCCTATTCCAAGTCCCCTCCTAAGGTTATTGCTGCTTGATTGACACTTAATATTTAAAAAGAATAATACAAAGCTGGTAGAGGTGTGGTAACACAGGGCAACTTTTCACGAAACCAAGAGACAAGAACAAAACATAGACACCATGGAGGTTTCTTGGCTGTCAGTATGTCTGTCAGTGCATACCTTGTCAGCCACAACATCTTGTACCTGAGTGTTTTGTTCTGGCAACCAAACAGAATTCCCCAGTCTCTGCTGCGGCTCTGAGTCTGGCTGTCATTTCACAAAGCCTTAAGATTACTAGAAATCACATCCATATGTGGAAAAACAAATGAAAGAGAGTGAGAGAGTAGGTGGTGTAAAACATGACTTCCACTCAAAGCTGTACCCACCAGCGCTGCCGTGAAGTGTTTTCTTCATGGGCCGATAAATATCATGTCAGGGAGGATATTCACTGTCACACTTTGCCGTTTTTACTCCACTCCAATATTCCTGCAATCCAACTTTCAACCACTTAATGTCTCATCTTCACAGTGTCACACACCCCTCTCATTCTGCATGTTTTCTACATTCTTCTGTCCCTCCATCCTCTGCACACTGCGTCATGTCGGCATTGTGTGAGTCTGCAGCAGTTTGTCTGACAGCCACAGTGTAACGCTACACCTCTGACCTGGGAGAGTCTGCAGTCTGTAGTTTTTATTCAGAGAAACAGTATCTAGAAGCTGAGCTTTTCAGAAAACAAATGAGTCCCATGGCGAAAACCAAAAGAAGAAACTGTCGTCAGCATAGTTAAGCTTAGCTACAATTTACACAGTTGTCTGGCACCTGAATTAAATTAAATTTGAGTCTTTTGAAGACGATGCATAAAGTCTGTCTCCCAGGTGTTTCTATATCTATCAGTGTGAGTGACCTATACATTAACAGTGAATGTCTGTGATTCTATGTTGTTGCACGTGCTGTTGTGCCTGCTCTCATGCATGTCTACCCACCGGATACTTAGCTAACACGGCCTACTTCCATGTTGACAATATCCCCTGTTAGATGCTTATTTATATATTTATTGCTTAATTATGTCACCTTATCTCGAGCTTATCACTTTAACTTGCCACCTATTACACAACATACAGTCTATCTGAATGCCCTGTATAGTTTTGTTAATGGGCATACTGTGTAGTTAATGTAATAGTCAATATTTGAAAATGCATTGTATTCTTATTTTATTTGCACAGATATGCATGCTCTTCTGCTTGTCTTTTTATTGCACTGACACTTGAATTTCTCTGCTGCGGCTCAAGAAAGGATGGTCTTATGGTGTGTGTGTGTGTTAATTCACCTCCACTGTCTTGTGTTTCTGGGTTCGGTCAGCTCAGCTCGAGCCTCCTGGATGATTGCAGGGACTCTCAATGGCTTTTCTTAAAAAAAACAAAAAACGTCCACCTCCCAATACCGGCCTGGACCAGTCTGAGAGGAGGGGTGTCCTGGCCCGAACCCAGCCTGGAGCCATGGGATGAGTCGTCCAGGCCCGTACAGAGAGTCTAAACTCCATCCACAAGATGGATTAATGCGCCTGTTCCCAAAAAAAAAAAAAAAAAAATCACAAAAAGACTGCAGCCAGAAAGCACCGTTAAAATGACACCCACACACAGCTCAGTTCATGGTCTTCATGATGATGGTATGTTTACCTTAGCTTACCTTCTTACATAAGAATCAGCAAGCTGGACTCCCTATTCTGTGGCTTGTCCCAGCTGCTTTTCTGCCACTTATTGACTAATCTCTGGCAGGCTTGTGGAATTAATTTAGCCCATAAATCAAGACTTTTTTTTATTTTTGTTCCAAGGATCCATTACTTAGGCTAACGTTACTGGCAGAGACAAAACGTTACTAAAATGAAAGACGCCGCTTTTTAGTTTAAGTCAAGTGCTGCTGTTTCACCAATCGTAAAATACTATCTGTGATTTTCCAGATGTTTTGTGGTGGTTGAACAGGTAACAAGACTGCAGGGTAGCTATTGGGCTCATTTAAAATTTCTGCTGTAATTTGTTAAACTGTAATGACATTTTTAGTCATTGTTTAGTTTGAATGATTTTTCATGCGGTTTTTTTCCATGAAATAATCAACTACATTATGCCTTGTCATGCTCTGAGTTGCCATGAATTAACACTGTAACTAGTTAATGTAAATATTGGTGACATCAACATTTTTCCTTTTTTTTTTTTTAAACCTCCTTGTGTCTGTGTCTTTGTGTGGTTGTTGTGGAGGTTCTTCCACCTCTTCATGCATTCGGCGACCTTTTTCCCTCCAGGAATTATTCGCCGTTCGGCAGTCTTCATAGTGTTTTGATAATGAGCTGTAGAGATGGTCGTATTTTCCCACAACTTTAAAAGAAAATATGTTGTTGTGTTGTGATGGTTGTGACCGGAAAGCAACTGCCGGAAATCACGTTCTGAGCGGACCAATCACAGTCCTTGCACATCCACATTTCTTGGAGGTGTGTGTCACGCTACAGCGTAGGGGTCAGAAGCATAAACTGGGCTTTAGCCAGGAGGCTAGCGCTAACACTACTGATCAAATGTGCATAATTTGATCTATTTTGTACTGGGAGGGCAATGCTGCTATTTCAACAGGCAGACCTGCTCTTACCACTGCATTTAACCATGCTGACTGTGGTTGCATAACTTTTGACTGAAAAGGTCATTTCTATCTCAAGAGTTTTAGACACTTCATTCAAGTATTACTGTCTTGCTAACTTAGTTTAAAGGATTCTGTGCTACATGCTGATAAAACTTGATTTATTCTTTTTAAAAAGCAAAATGATCAAAAAAAGTTCACAAAACATTAACCATATTCATACTTTTGACCTCCAGCCCAGTGAAGAGCTTCTACTTTAGATGATTTGGTTCCCCTTGGGGAAAACGACTCAGCATTTTGCACGCTATACTCCCTCCCTGAGTGTTTGTCCCTGTCCAATGGCCAGTTTTTCTGTGCTATTCTAAGAGACAAACCCAGGTGGCTTTATCTGACTCTGGAAGGACAGGATGTGCTGTGCTGATTCTAATGTATGGAGGTGTGGGTTTGTTAGTGTGCGTGAGTGTGTCTACAGGATCTGTGTTGTCAGCACTGCCCCCTGCAGAGAACTCTGGCTAAGGCCGACCACTTCCCTGCCAATCACATCTCTCTCATCCTAAGCCAGATAGAGACTTCAGCCAATCAAAGTCAAAGTTCATTTCCTGAGAGGAAATGGTATTGATATCGGGGCACTTCTTGGTATCTACAAGCTGTAAGTTAGGGTGAGGTAAGAGGAGTGAATTAGGTAGCTATAAAAACAAAATGGACCTTTTTCTTGCTTGTGTATTTGCTGTAAAGTTGTATATTTTAAAGGCCAATGAGCATTGCAGATAGTTTAGACTAAGGGCATCAGTTTACTCTCTTCATACTCACCCCTGTGCGGTAAAAACATTTTACTGTTGTGAGTAGGAGTGCAGGGGTGTAGGAAGTTCACTGATATGAATTTGAATGGACCTTTATTTGTATGACAAGTTTTTTGTAAAAATGAAAGGAAACGGTAAATTAAAGAGTAAAGCAGGATAATACACATCTGTTCTGTTCTGCTATGCTCTGTAGACTAGTGACCTGAATGATACTTAAGACTTAAAAAAGGAAACTAAAGATGGATATGAATAGAGTCCCAAGGAAACTAGGTCACAGGTTTACTTGCTCATCAGGAGCTATTCACTGCACCTGTGATGTTCTCCCTCACCTGGTGGCTGATGATAATCAGCCGAGCTATGGGCATGGTAAGGCTATGGAGGGAGGTGTGGAAGTTTCTCTGCTCAGTTTGTTGTGTGTCTCCAGAGAGTTGAACGTTTCTGTGTGATTTGACCTTTTGTACACGTGCAAACAACGTTTTAGGTCACCGAAGACGCACGTTTTGGAAAACTCCTTCCAGGGTGAAGATTTTCCGTAGCTCTGTTACCGTTGTTTATGTGTAGGCGGGGGGAAACAGAGTTTTAGGCTTGTTACGTCACACTATGCACTGGTTTCAGCCTCCATTCAACCCCAGTCTTCTCTGGCTATCATTCAATATCACAAACATCTTCTTACTTGTCTCTCTTGATTGAACTACAATGTCCCCTTTCAATGCCACTTTGTCTTTCTTCTCTGCCATCTATTGACATTAAAATAACAGCAGATTAGATCTGTTACACGCTCATGGACACACATGTTTAAGTGGCACACAGGCTTCAGTTACACTCCTGGACAAGGCAGATATGCCACACTTAGCACGAGTTGCCTCGCCAAGAGCTAATCGTTTCCATATTAAACAATGCACTTGGTAATTACTCTCTGTTTCTCTGTCACTCTTTCCTTGGCTGGATGTCTTTCCCTCATTATCACCTCCTTTATTCGCCATTGTACATTTCACCCAACATTGAGTTGTTCAGTGATTTAATATAATCTCCACCAATAAAGTAGGACTGATATCTTTTGAAGTGCTCTAATAAAGTCCCTCTCAGCTCTTTCTTCCAACTCTGCCGTGTGTCAAGGCAAGTGTTTTTCTCACTACTAAAGTCTTAGCGAGCTTTAAACAAACAAAAAAAAAATACCATACATTAGGGCACATTTCAGAAAGACCAGACATTCAGCAAGGTTATACTAAATGGGCAATTTCGTAGTGAGAGTGCTCCTACATTAGGTTTTTAGGGTTTGGCGTGCGTTTATTTTTCCTCTCCTGCGGTGAGGAGCATGTGTTATGGAGCAGCTCCTCTGGCCCATTTGTGTGGTTCTGTTTCTGTCCCATGAATAAAAGGGGGAAATACAGACCGAAACACGCTCAGCTTTGGTACCAGATGTCTGGAGGGTTTTTTTTTCTTTTTTTTTAGTTCGTCATTTCTTGTGTGCAAAAAGCAGCTGAAACTAACAGGTGAAGGAAGAAAGAATTCAAATGAGTTCCACTCCAGTCAGGTTCTGGTTTGTGGGTCGTCATCTGAAGTATTCCGCAAAACCACAGGGTGGAACAAGAAGTGAAATTAAGCCCCGCCCCCCCATCAACAAGTTGCCAAAGCAGGTGTCTGTTCTCTGGTTTCACAGATTTTTGAGTCTTTCACACATGTCACATTTTCTGGTTGATTGAGTTCGGTCGAGGATTAAATACCGGGACCGAGTGTTAGATTAGCTTCTTGGACTCGGCCTGAAACCTGGGTATGTAACACACCGAAGAACTCCTAGACCTCTGTTTTTTAATTTTACACATTAAGGTCAGAATGAGTAGATAAGTGAAGGAGAGCAGTCGGAAAAGAAGAATAGAGACAAGTCAGCAGTTTTGCATGAAGAACCTTGAGAGGGCCGCAGAGAGAGAGAGAAGAGGATGGCAAATTACATGTACATGAATCAGCAGAAAAGCAAAATTGGATGGGTGATGGATAGGAGGGTGAAGAGAAAGGGGGAGAAGGTGTGAGTCAGCGACCACATGGAGAAAAAGAGCAAGAAAGTGATGAAGTAGCTCAAGGAAACTGGATGTAACCTCTTTTTTTTTTCGGGTATAGTTGGCCTGGTCTGTAACCGCAGGTAAGATTGAGCAATGTCCATGACTAGTATCATAAAACTCTGCTAATCAATCAATCAATAATAAAGGAAAATCCCAGAGCCACAATCAGTGTAGTCGTCTCTCATCTGGTCAAAGGTCAGAGGTCACCTGCCGATGTGTTCTTGGGCAAAATGCTTCACTTGTTCTAGCTGCTAATTTAGCGGCGTGCAAATGAGGATTTGTTAATACTGATGGACATTTTACACATCAGCATCTGCCATCCATGTCTCAATGGGTGTGAATGGGTTGGAGTGACCTGTGGTGTAAAAAGTGTTTGAGTGTTCAGAAGACTAGAAAAGTGCTATATGAATGAATGAATTTTATTTCCGTGTCATGCACACACTGTGCCCAACCCTCATGGGCTTATATGACAACAGAAAATACATTGCATTGCAGTGGTAGAAACATTACATCATATCATTACAAAGTTGCAGGTTCCTGGTGTAGTTCATTTTTAAATAACAATGTCTGCCTCTTTTCCCAGGCTTTACAAATAAAATCAGAAACAGGGAAGGTTCCTTTTTTTAAACACACTTCAAGTTTTTCATATTCGTCTAACCAAACAAAATCAACATAAATTGATGACTTTTAAAAAAAAAAAAAAAAGGTCATCCTTTATACCATAGACTTTTAGACTTTTTTTTTTTGAGACTTTTTATTTTATTGTCCCCGAGGGTAAATTCTTTTTCATCAACATGGTACAGTTTTAAGGGCTGCGCGCTGACAGAGGGTGAACACAGGGACATACATGTGGGACAACAGGACATACGGTGCATATGGTTATGGGGGAACCGGGGATTTGGACTGAGGTGGATTTTTATTGAGGGCTGTAATGACTGCAGGCACCAGGCTTCTGCCGTATTACGCCCTCCTGCACAACAGGGACCTGTTCCTGTGTCCGGAGGGCATGATGGTGAGGTGGCAGTGAAGAAGGTGGGTGATGTCCAGTGCTATTGTGTGTGCGATGCGTGTGATGGCCTTTGTATTGAGGTCTGACAGGGTGGGAGTGAATGTTTGTGACATGGGTGACTTTGGTTCGGTTTTTGACAGTGAGTAGGTAAAAGAAGCAGGAGGAACAGTAGAGCAGGATGGGCTGGAAGATGCTTTGGTATAACAGGAGGAGGAGATGGGGGGCAACATATAGTCCTTTGAGTTTCCGGATGGCGTGCAGTCTTTGGTGGCTCCTTAGTGCTATACAAGCTCAAGTCCATTTACCAGTATCTCTTGAAAATGGATGTTCATAACACATGGGAAGAAAAAAAAATATTTAAATCAACTTCTTCACGTCCAACATCATGGAGAATAAAGGAATATGGAAATGCATGCAGTGCCTTCTGTTGCAGAGACGTTTGTTTTGATCAAAACCAAACTCAACTTTTAACATTGAATTTTTCAGATTTTTTTATTATCCTTTTCATCCAAAACTCCCAATGCATCAAGGTCAGAAGAAAACAAACCTCGTTATGTGTTATTTACACCAGGCTGTGTGTACTTTTGGTCTGTTTGGAGAGAAAAAGTTCCCAAGAGTCTGCTTCTTTCACTTCAGCTGACCTCAGACCTGCCAAGCAGACTTTCTTTCTGAGTTCGGTTTCATCTTGTTGAACAGACTTTGTACCACCTACAAGAGACCTGAGGTGAACCAGCATCACTTTTCTAAGAGGCAACATCATATGGTGTGTTATTTGAGGTACGCTCACCATATGGACTTCCAGTAAAGCACAGGGTGATCACTCAAAAGTGACTTTAGTTTTCAAATACATACAACTCTCGTGTTGCATTGTTCATCCTGATATAAGATAAATACTGAAAAAGTTCTCTCAACAAAAAAGGTGACCCAAGAAAATAAACATTAAAGATAATCTGTCTGGGTGCCTTGTAATGAAACACTCATCTTCTATGTGACGTTTATAACTTTGAGAAACCTTAGCTCTCATGGCATTACCCACCTGCTGCTATGAGCAGCCAGAGGATGGCTCCTAAATTGAAATGTCCCCTGTTGCTGCAGACGGCATGGTGTGTGTGCGCGCATGTGTGTGTGTGTGTGTGTGTGTGTGTGTGTGTGTCAAAGACAAGAATGTGTTTGAGTATGACGGCAGAGATGAAAACAGTTTATTACTCTTGGGATGTTGTTATTGGGTATGTAATCAGTAAAGAATCCCAAACTGTTCTCACAGAAATGCTTTAAAGACACATGATGTCATTTCAGTTTGGGGATAATAAACAAGTCGTGTCAGTCATGGGCGACTCTGTCATGGGCGCCACATAAAGGCAATTTCCTTTCCAACATTACAGATTTATCTGGCTTACACAAATGTTGGAAGGGTTTTTAATGTTAGTGTTGTTACAATTGGCATGTAGTTAATGTAAATACTCAACAAGAAAAGATAACATAGGTTTAGTTCATTTTAAATTGATTTAGATATTTTAATGTAAAATTTCTACATTAAAAAAACAAAACAAAACATTGAAATGACCACCACATTTTAGCAAAATGTAAAAGCATGTGCTGAAATGACAAACCTGCAACAAAGGCACATGGCCAAATCATACAGTGCATGTAAAATGAGACAACCTTTCACTTTCTTATAAACATTGAGAAACATTGGAATTAGAGTTTAGTTTAGGATAAAACCCAAGTCAGATTCCTTGTATGTTTGAATATACCCTGCAATAAAAAAAAAGATCCTGGTTCTGAAAAAAAAGCTTGGTTAAGAAAAAATGATAATTTTTCGAAAAGTAAAAATATGAATGTAAAGAATGCCAAGAAGGCCCTCACTAATTTCGTCAGTCATTTACTCTTTAATATTTTTCATCTGACTCATTCTCATAGGGCTGACAGTGTGTATTCATGTGCAATATATAAACTATATTTGTTACTTGCTGAGTGATGTATGTTTTTATATGATGTGTTGTTATCTGCCAAGGGACTGCAGATGTAATGAGCCTATAGGGCGAACTGGTGCAATGCATCATATGGTTTTATGTATAAATTGCACATGGTCCCTTACAAATAAAGTTAAATTAATTGAAATTGAAACAAGACACACACATTTCAAATCAGCACATCAAGCAACTTGAACCCTGCTCTACTTCTATGTCATGCCTCTGCACAAACAGGATCCTTTTGGTTTAAGGTGTTTGTCAGTGTTGTTTCAAAAGCCTGAAAGGGACACAGAAGAAGGAAACATTGTGGGTTTACAGGTGGAGGAGGTGTTGTCGATTCCGGCTGGGTGGCAGACCTGACATATTCTTAGACTGTGACTGTGGCGCTGTGGCTTTTATTTTATCACTGTGGCTTCCTGGTTGGCCGTCCTCACCTCACATGAAGCTGCACATGACCTGCGAAACACAGCTGATGTGTGTGTTTGTACAGCTCACACATGGGCTGGTGCTGCTGTGTATGAGTTCAAATCAATGCCCAATTTAGTAAAAAGCAACAAAAATGTCATCGCCCTGTCCGGAGGGTTAAACCATGGATGCTTGGAGATGGCTATGTTTAGCAATCTCAGAGCTGGCAGGAAACAAAATAATCCTGATGCTGTTTTTGGATGTGTGTTTTTCTTTGTTTCTGACTCTGCACATTCTTGCTGGATAATAGGTTTTAACCGGTTGTTTTCGTGCAGTATTGTGTTTCAAATTCTTCGCCCTGTGTTCAGGACCTGCTGCTCCCACTGCGGGCGGAGGAATTTGATTCCAAAACACTGTAAAAGACTTTGTGGAAATAAAGCATTTCTTAACACCCACACTGGATATGACATCATCGATAATTCTATAAGTTCTCCTGAACATTGCATTATCGAAAAAAACAAACAAAGCATTAGAACGTAACAGACAACATCAGCTTTAAAAATGAATGAACAGGTAACAAAAGCATAACACAAAACATAAAGAGTTATGAATCTTTGAGTTTGACAGGTTTTTGAAAATTGAAGGAAGGTAAAGAATTCCACAGTTTGGGTTCAGCATTAGAAAAGCCCGATCCTCAAAACACTTTGTCCTGGATCTCGGCATTGGCAGAAGGTTTTGTTCAGATGATCTTAGATGTAAGATCTCTATCACGGTTTAATATGGAGACAGGAGATCTGAAAGATAAGCAGGAGCAAGTCCATTTAACACCCTAAACACAGTCAGCAGTATTTTAAGATAAATCCTTGTAAACTCTATTATTTGCTTTATTTTAGGCTGCACAGGTATGGTGGTCATGATTGGATGTAATATAGCTGAATCAATACGACAAGGGTACATGATGTTGTATAACTTACTTTCTAAGCTTGTGGATAAAGAAACCGGATTGATTGATTGACTGATAGAACTTGTGAGACAGAATAAGGATAAACTTTATTAATCAACCAATGGGGGAAATGTAGGCGTTGTATTTGTCTTTCATCACTGTGGCTCCATTTGCAACATCGAAAAAAACAATGTAAGGATACAATGATTCAAAGATTGGACAAAACCTGCAGAGCTCTTTCATGAAGAACTTCATCATTGTCTTCTTACCCTGCTGACCAATTAAAAACTTCGTAGGCAGAAATTAGAATTGGGACATTCTTTTTCCCATCGTGCAAGCCAGCTAGTTAGCACCCTAGCCTTAAAAATGAGCCATGTTAAAAAATAAGCATTGTGCTTGCATTCATCTAAAGAACTAAAGCTACTCTTATATAAGCATCATATACAATCAATATGTGCATAGATTATAAAAGCAGCTACTCCAGCTCTATCTTAAAATGACACCTGGAAGGATCATGTTTGGGTCCTAGCCGTTTCCATCACTCATGTGCCTGCATTAGCTTGTAGAACTACTAGCTTTGTAATATCTCTTGCAGGTAATCGTTATAAAGCAATACTTTAAAATGAAGGGATCCAATTTAGATGTTATTTGTTTGCAATTAATACACAAGATAATCTCAGGGGGAAAATTGTGAGCATATTAAAAATAAGACACACTTTAGCTGTAGCTTGGAGAATTTCCACAGCTGGATGTCACCTCATCCGTTTTATCTCAGTCCCAGCTCAGAGACCCTGTCTTCCTGCAACGCACCACACCACAACCCCCCCCCCCCCCCCACCCACCCTATTGCCTTCGATGGCAGTCGTATAGTGGCTGCTGGTCTGAGGAGACCACACAGGGAGAGGAGTTCAGAGAGGAGTGATAGGGGAAACACTGCGGTATAGGATGACTCCTTCCACCCTGGCTGCTGTTTACGATGAGTCAGCAGTGTGTGGTTCAGTGCGAACATATTCTGTGTGCATGTGAAGTTTATGATGATGGCTTTTAAGATCAGCAGACAGTGCTTGGTGGGAGCTGTAAACCTATGAGAGTGCATGTAACATAATTTAGCGCCACAGAGGGCGTGCTATGTGCGAGCTCTGAACCAAAGCTGTTTTTAACACTTCTCTTCCTTCAGAAAATCCCTCTTGATTTCCACTCAATAAAATGTTGTTGATATAACATCAGTAAGCGGAGCCAACTCTACTTTCACTCCACATTCAGGAGTTTAAGACGAAGCTCCTCGGTGGCCTGTAGTCATTAATCCATGGAGTTGGAGGTCTGCACGGAGATGGGATTATTCTCACTGCACGTGCATGCAAACGGCATAATCTGACTTTCTCTCTCTGCGTGTGGATGTGTGCGTCTGTGTTTACCTACTTGTAATTGGAGTGCAGGTAGGCACAGAGTGTGTCATTTTGTCCTAATCTCCTGCTCTGCAATTCAGCCAAAAACAGCCCCCCCCCATAGACCCTGCTTGACCCGGCACCCTTGGCTGCAATTACAAAAGTCATACGACACACACGCATAAACACACACCATCAGACCTGTCCAAATCCATCCTGTGCTAGACAGATACCAGGACCTCCATGGGCGTGTTTCCAGAGGAGATGTGACCTTAATTGCTTAAGTCTTAAATTATCTTTAATTATGCTCGCTGTGTTGCTTTATGGTAATGGCAGGGGGGGTGGCCGGGTTCATGTTGAGCTATAGTTACAGCAGGAAACAGGGCAGTGAAAGGCCATGTAGTCACCTCCAGCTGAGTCCACACACGCACACACACAGACGAAGCACCCTGTTCTAAATTGTACTTGTGAAAGTGTGTTGGTGCGCAAAGCACTCAAACATACATTAACCCACACACGAGCAATACAAGCATCCAAATATTAAGAATATCACATACCATACACCTACTGATGTTTGCATACGCTTACATGTGTCCTATGAGGAATAATGAGACCAGTATAGTGTACAAACACATTATTGTATTATTTTTACAAGAAGCAATCACTGCAGTTTTTCTGTTATGCAATTAAGCAATATGACACGAGCGGGACTGATGTTGTACTGAATATCGGCACTGCTGAGATTCAGTTGTAAGCGCAATGCCGCCGTGTGAGTGACGAAGATAACAGGTCGAGCTGAAAGGGAATCAACTCTTCAGTGGTACAGATATACGTAGGTTAAAACTTTAGATCAATATTTCAGATAGTGCACAATTATTTCATCTAATAATTTTACCTTATCAAAACAGACTTTTGTTTGGGTGCATCTCCGACATGCTAAAAGCCACAGCTCCCCCACCTTCCCCCCCTGCATGGCCTGCATTGTTGTGCTAATGTTAGCTCTTTAGTTAGCACAATTTAGTTTAGCATTGAATGTAAATTGACACAGAATGAAATGATCTAAAAATGTGTGTGACTCCAATCCTCCAATCATATTCTCATGTTCTCTGGTCTTCGTCTCAAACAGCCGTGACATGCCAGGGAGGAGCTGGCCGTCCCGTCCATGTAAACCTGATGTAAACATGGCTCAGTGAACAGTACAGCTGGCGGGACTCGCGCTTCTCACTCATTGTGGACGGTCATGACTCAGAGAGACATTTACACAGGATCGTCTTTATTTCTGCTTTATTCATGCGTACAATGTCACACAATGTTTCTATAAACACTATCAGTGTTTTACTTGATTGTTCTTTCTTTACTACATGTATTTTAAGACTGTATAGACATGATTTGCTCCTAATAACCCTGGAGAGAGAAGTCTGATCGGCTCTCCTCGCCCTGCTCTGTGACCTTAACTTCACCTTCTGTGCCTGTAGGAAGCACACCTTAATTATTGATTACCTTATACTCTTGCCTCGTTCCTTTTAGGTTCAGTGCTCATCCCAATAGGTCTCTTATGGATGATTAGTGGATGGAATTTTGTCCTCTGCCAGGAGAGCAAGCTTCACGCTGGATGACAGCCAGCCTGAATGGAATCCTTTAGTCATGTTCTCCTTTAGTGCAAATTGTCTGTTTCTAATAAAAGCACACGACTGGATTGATAGAGGTTTCAGTGGCCGACGTTTTTTGAGGGCCTTTATTCAGAAAGGACAGCTGAAACAGAGAAAGGACATGTTGTGAGGAGAAAGTTGGTGATGACTTTCAGCAAAGGTACAATGTAGGATTTGAACCTACAGCTGGTGAAACGAGGACTATAATCTGTGCATGGGGCAAGCGACATGACTGCCAGGCTATCAGCGCTTCCACTCATTTGCATTTTTAAGAGACGGTTCCTTCTTGAAGTAGAAAGGGTTGCATTGAGCTCAAAAAGCCATGAACGTGGAGCTCAGTCAAAGAAAAGGGAGGTTTCAGCATGAAGAAAGCTCATGTTTTGTGGCCTCATGAACTGCTAATATATATAAAAAATCATACATGCTATTTGACTCAGCTGACCTTTAAGGGTCACAAATGCCAAAATCATGTGTCACTTTCATTTATATTATTCATTAACCACTTTTAAGAGTTTTCAGTTCCTCGGGTTTGCCAACTTACTCTCCAAAAAGCCGTCCTTCTACTGCTCTTAGTGAGATTTAAGAAAACCAATGAGATTATGTCTTCCTCCAGAGCAGCCCTGATTCAGAGAAATGTCTAAGAAGTAAGCCTGCTTTAAATTAAGTCCCAGCACTACAGGGACTGATGCTACAGAAGAGAAGTTCACTTGCAGTCTGGGTCACAGGAGCGGTGGAACTGCTGTAACTCTTCACATGCCAAAAAAAAAAAGAAAAAAAAGAGCATGCAGTAATCCAGACAGTCTCTGTACGGTGTGATATCAGAAATGTCAAATCAGCACAGAGTAGTTGTTCCTCTACAGAGAATATCACACAGGTGGGTGTATCACAGCTACAGCTGTCTTACTGACAATCCCTGAGTGTCATCACATCGGTATTACAGCCACCCGGCACTCTCCTCCTCCAGCCATCCTTCATCGTGCCCTTTGTTTTCTGAAGTCGCCGAGACACTGGGTGACGACAGCCAGAGGTCAAAGCTTGACCACCATTAAACTGTCGGAGGTCAGGAGAGAACGTGATGTGTGCTCTGATGTAAACCTGCTTTCATCACTGGCTGAGGAAATCTAGCTGAAGGGATGTTAGTGAGGTGTGTATCCTGGTTAAAGTTTTGTTTCTTACAGAGCTGTAAATGTACCACGTGAATGTGAAACTGTTCAGAAAAGGTTTTTTAAAATCCTTGTTTAATGTGGGGTCAGGGTGATAATGAAAATGTCTGAATCGTGTGAGAATACATGTCTGAACACTGAGAGAAAGCACAGTGGAGGAGGCTCTTCAAAGACAACAAATAGTCCATTAATTCTTTGCACAAACTGACAAAGTATACAGTTACAACGAAGCCCGGACTGCTCGTAGCATACTTCATGGTTACTCAGCTGGCAAGAAAGGAAGTTACTCACACAGGAATCAGAAACTGCACATTTATTTTCTGTAGTGCAGCAAAAGGGCACATAAGTCATACACACACACGGACAAGGGCTTGGTCTCTTTTCTGTGTGTGCGCTGCAGTGTTTTTAATTTATAGCACAGATATTGGGATGGATGGAGAGGGTTATTGTGTTGGCAGAAACTAACAAAATACTGTGATGAAATACTTGCTGCTGTATGTCATGGCTCGCTTTTTGTTTGTTTCAAAGGGGATTTTTCTTTCTGGTGTTGATGTTCCTTGATTTTTTTTTTTCTTAGGCGGTGGTCGTTCAATTCTTGGACTTTATGTAGCGTGAAAATAAGCACATTAAAAATTGAACACGAGTCAACAATATAGGAGCATACAACACGACTTGACATTTGTGTTTGCAAAATGATGCTTTGTCTTTAATCACATTTACAGTACTCAGTGATATCTACAGCCCTGTAACGTCTCGGCTTCACTTCAAATGTCACCATCACTGCCAATAACAGTGGCGCTACAAGAGCAAAACGGGATCACGTGGAGTCACCCGGAGAGAATAGTGCTGTGTGTGTGTGTGCATGTCTTAAAGAGGACATATTATCTCCTTTTTTCACCTTTTCAAACAGTCCCCTGTGGTCTAAATGAAACATCTGTGCTGTACTTTGGTCAAAATAAAACATGAATTAAGCACCTGAGGAGGAGGAGGTTTGTGACCCTGTAGAAAGCAGCTCCTGAACGCTCCGTTTTGATGTGTATGTCTCTTTAAATGCAAAGAGCCCCCTCTGAATTGTCCCCGTAGACATCACGATGATGAAGCGAGAATAACAATGGCAGACCTGCACAAAAGTCTTACTTAAAGCTGCAGGTGGAGTCCATGGGTGGAGAAACAAGGGGACAGGAGGGGATTTTTTTTAAATTTACCACAATCCAACTTGTGATGTCACAAGCTGAGAACATTTGAAACGGAGCAGACCACAAACAAAGGACTGGATATTTCAATGTTTGTGGATTGATCAGGTTACCCATATTACCCATAACTTTTCAAAAACCCTGTCAAAGTGGATTTTTCATAATTCGTCCCCTTTAACATCTGAATTAACAGACTGGGACACATTAAACCGTAACAGATGCAACGTGTGAGTACAAATACGTACTTATGGTGGAACTTTGTGAAGGCATTTGAGAAACGCAACATAAGCAGCTATACTGCTAAAACACAAAGATGTTAGCATTGTGCTTATAATTCTTTATTTCTGC